>NC_092740.1:71510425-72130752 GCF_047496795.1 Chiloscyllium punctatum
CTTTCGGTCCAACTCGTCAGCGCCAACCAGATAAACGAAGGTTTGGTATCAAGTAACTTGTAAGAAATGGCCTGAGTGTTGGGAAAGGCAGAGAGGTTGAGAGAGGGAATTCAAGACCCCGGGTCAAAGTAGTTGAAGGTTTAGCTGTCTCTCGTGGGGTGACGTAAATTGAGGATGTGTAAGAATTACTCAGAATTTACGCAGTATTTGCGGACGCCGACACTGCGGGGCATCTGCGCCTGTGTTCACTCGGAAACACACATGTGCATGGCTCTCTAGCTTCGACGTTGCGCTACGAGCAAAGCCCGCACTGTGCACGGTATAGGGATAACATTGAAGTGGGATTCGGTTTTGGGGAAATATAGTTTCTCCTGTTCTCTCACCACTGCCCCTACCTATCAATCACTCTGTCTTTCATTCCTCCACTTCTTGCCAAGGTTCCGTCCCCTCACGCAAATTCCCAGACCCGATCTCCATCGAAACTGTACATGCGTGGAACATAGGGATACAATTGAAATACTTAATAAATCTCATTCACTAGCCCGTTTTACCCGAAAAGTACTGGAAATCTGTAACTTCCTGGAATTGCTTATGAGGTTGGATCAGTTGAAAGTCGTCAAATTAAGACTTTTGGGACTAACGGTATTAAGGGATTTGGAATCATGGCAGGTAAATGGAGTATAAATAGATCAGTTGTGATCTACTTGAACTGGAGAACAATCTTGAGCAGCTGAATGTCTCCTCTATTCTCCACCCTCGTGATCTTTCTTGCTCATTGGTATACTCCTTCCTCAGCAATTTTCTCTCATTTCTTCTCATGCTTTCACACTCATTCTTTGTCCGCAATTGCTTACTCACTGATCCTCTCTTGAACTTGTTTACGTAACTTAAAATGCCACTGTCTTTTTTTGCAGATATATATTTCTTTCACATCTTCCATTGTTTATTGTACTTAATGATTTGGGGTTTTTTTGTTACCTCATTTTTACTTAGAGATCTGCTGCCCTCTGTTGGAACTCCAGTTTTAGACAGTTTAAAGTGAAGACATGTTTCTGTCAATTGCTATTAATAATTTGGAGATGCCTGTGTTGGACTGGGGTGTATTAAGTTAAAAATCAAACAATACGAGGTATACTTCAACAGGTTTATTTGGAAGCACTAGCCAAATGAACCTGTTGGACCATAACCTGGTGTTGAGAGATTTTTAAAGTTGCTATTATAACATTTTTTTTGAGGTTAGAATTCCCATATTTCTATCAGTTTTAATATTGCTCATGTTCGTTGTGTAATAAGAGTATTTCTGTCTGGTTCAGAGCTGGGTAACTAAGCCAGTACCACCAAATTAGTACTAAAACGCTTACTGTTTCTCTCCTGACAGCATTCCGTATTTAATTGCTAAAACTGGGGGGAAACAAAAATTCTGCAGGTGCTGGAAATCTGTAATAAAAACAGAAACTAGTGGAAAGATGTTTTTAGCTGGTCTGGGCATGTTTGTGGAGTGAGAAACAGTAAGCATTTCAGCAATATTGTGCTAGTATTGGTCTAGTATCCCAGCAATCTATAGTAGAAATCTCAAGAGTATAAATTCACATTCCATCAGATTATGGTTTAAGTTTACTTTCTTTTTAAATTTGGAAATTTAGTAACTAATTACTGTTAATAAAATTGACATGCTGCTGAATTGTCATGCAGATGCATTGAAACCCTGTGGATAACATTGTAATAGCGCCTTTTTCCTTTGGGCAGCTCTGGTTCATGGGAACAGTCTTCTCAAAGCATTTGAGGTTAAATGCCAGCTTTGCATGTAATGTCCACATGCTGAGAAATCTTTTTTTAAAAAAAGACACTCCAAAATCATGTGTTTCAAACTATTAGTAAATGTCATGCCATTATTGAGAAAAAGGATGCTTATGCATATTTTGTAAATTGTATGGTATATAATCAAAATCCTACAATGTAATGCACAGTGTACTATTTTCTTGGGGGTCAGTTCAGTTGGCTGGATGACTGGTTTGCGATGCAGAGTGAAACTAACAATATGGCTTCCATTCCTGTACCAGTTGATGTCACCATGAAGGTTCCACTTTCTTGATTTCTCCCCTCGCCTGAGGCATAGTGATCCTTGTCACGGAGAGTGGTCCCTGAAATCCTCAGCAAACTCCGAGTCCCATTAAGTTGAATGCTATTGGGTCAAACATTGACAAGAAAAGATTCTGCTGATCATCACCTACCCTCAACTGCTGCCTTCACTCAACTTATGATGTAGTACACCTTGAAAGAAGCGCAGAGGTAGTAATGCACAGAATGTACTCTGGTTGAGCAAGATTGACCAAATCCAGAAAAACTCGCTTCTAGATCAGACTTGTGGCAGGTTGTGAGACAGCCAACAGAAGGGAGGATCCTACTTTAACACTTTTCTTAGCAATCTGCAAAAACCTTCCTTTCAACTACCAACCAGATCCATTCCTCCCATTGACCAACCGAGTCGTACACACCACCTATGTTCACCTATCGCAACATCACCATTCCCCCCAAACCCCCTCCCCTCTTTAACTGCAGCTCCAGCTCCCCACGCCTCCATTCCTGAGGAAGGGTTATACCCGAAACCTTGATTTCTCTTCCTGATGCTACCTGGCTTGCAGTGTTCTAGCTTCCTGACTGTCTACTTTGGATTCCAGCGTGTGCAGTTTTTTTTTGTCCCATAATGATAGCAGGGTTGAACACTGTACAGCCCTTGTGAAGTCCCATCTTCTGACTGAAACTTCATCATATTATTTGATACTATTGGTAAATGAAAGTTTTGAGTTGCTAGATCTACTCTGAACCAGAGAATCATGAGACACTGGACCAAGAGGAGCAGATTGCTTTAAGCACCATGCATAATCTGGCATATCCCAGTGTGACATTGCCATCAAATCAACGAACCCTAGTTTAGTGAAATGTGTGTGCCAGGACAAACATCACTATTACCTAAAACTGAGATACCACCCTGACGAAGGTACAGTGCAGGATTACATGTATGCTGAACAGTGGAAGGCAAAGCGCTATAATCAGCGATAAGTAGCCCTTAACCAAGAATAGAACCAAAGCTCAGCAGCCGCACAAATATAGTTATGAATGGTGCTGAAAAGCTAAACAATTAATTGGCAGAGGAGTGATTTTTGTAAGCATCCCCATCCCCAAGGTTATGAAAATGACGGAGTCCAGCACACCAGTATAAAGGATATGGTGGAAGCATTTTTATCCATATTCAGTCAGAAGTGCTGAGTGGATGATCCAAGTCTGCCTCCCAAAGTCCCCAGCCTCATTGGTGAAAATCTTCTGCCAATTTGGGAGATTTCACATGATGGGAGAAAGTGAGGACTGCAGATGCTGGAGATCAGAGTTGAGAGTGTAGTGCTGAAAAAGCACAGCAGGTCAGGCAGTGTTCGAGGAGCAGGCGAATCAATGTTTCATGTATAAGCCCTCATCATGCTTGTTGAGGAGCCTGACCTGCTATGCTTTTTCAGCACCACACTCTAGATTTCACATGATGTCAAGAGAGCACTGAAGAATGGAGTTTAGCAAAGGCTTTACTGAAGCCTTGTCTTCTGAACTATCCAGGTCTCCCGCAAAGCTCTTTGAGTACAGCTAGTATGCTGGCATTTACTGACACAGGATAAAATTGGCCAGTTATCAGCCTACTCACAATTATACCAAAGTAATGGAAGGTCAGTGCTATCAAGTAGCACTTATTCAGCAATGACCCATTTATCTCTCCACCCCCGAGGCTTCCAGCCTCATTCCTGATGAAGGGCTTTTGCCCAAAATAGCATTTTTCCTGCTCCTCGGATGCTGTCTGACCTGCTGTCCTTTTTGAGCACCACACTAATCTTGACAATAATCACTGCTGAATGTTCAGTTTGTTCTGCCAGAGCCGCATGATTCCAGATATCATTATACAAACACAGGGACAAGAATAAGCCATTCAATTCCTCAGATTCACTCCATTGTTCGAGATTATATGTGATCAGTAACCTCTACATTTTTTATATTATCCCCATATCCTTTATCAGTGGTTTATCAATCTTTGTCTTGCACACATTTAATGACAATTTCCATAGCATTCAGCAACAGAGATTTCCAAAGACTCAGAATTCTCTGAGTGAAGAAATTCCTGCTTATCTTAGTTCTAAATGGCTCACTTATTGGTTTTTTGCTCTTGCATTCTCTCTCGCACTCTCTCTTGCTGTGTCTGTATTCTGTAGATATGTAAAAAAAATCTTCTGCTCAATTCTGAACCTGGTTCTCAGTGATTGATGTGGGTCGAGTGGATCAACTTGCCAGTTGGAGAATATTTAGGAGCGGTAGTCTTAGCATCTTAAGTTTTAATGTATATCTTGAAAAGAATGTAGAACAAACCAATGTAAAAATAATTAATTGGAGCAGTGTCAATTTCAGGTGGTTGGGAATGGATCTGATCCAGGTAAACTGAAGTAGTGGATTGGCTGACAAACATGTAGCAGTATGCTGAACATAGAAGTTCAGAGAGGAATTAAAAAAACAGAAGGGCGAAGATTGAATATGTGAATAGAATAGCAGTGAAAATGAAATGGAATTCTGTACACTGAAAATAAATAGACAGGAATAGATGGAGCAAACTGTTGACTAAATTGAATACCAAAAATGGGTAGCCTGGTGGCTCAGTGGTTAGCACTGCTGCCTCAGCACCACGGACCCGGGTTTGAATCCAGCCTTGGCCGACTGTGTGGAGTTTGCCCATTCTTCCTGTGTCTACGTGGGTTTCGTCCTGGTGCTCCCGTTTCCTCCCACAATCCAAAGATGTGCAGGTTATGTGAATTGGCCGAGTTAAATTATCCATAGTGTTAAAGGATATGTAGGTTAGGTGCATTAGTCAGGGATAAATAAACAATAATAAGGTGGGTTACTGTTCAGAGAGTTGGTGTGAACTTGTTGGGCTGAAACACCTGTTTCCACACTGTAGGGATTCTTTAAGACATACGCATAGGCAGAAAACATAGCAAAGATACTAAATTACTACTATATCTGGTTTTAACAAGAAGATGCTGACAAAATAAGGGTGCAAGAATAATTAGTTGAGCCACTGAGTGGTCTGGAAATTGAGGTACTATTAAAATGTCAGCCATACTTATGAGTTGGTAAGTCACTCTATCAGAATAAAGGACATGGAGGGTATATGAACTTGGGATAGAAAGAAAAGGGCTGAATGCTTTACTCCTCTTTCTTGTGATCTTGTGAACCCCTACCTATTCAACATGGAATAGTGGAAAGAACGTCTTGAAACAGCTGACCTAATGATCAGTAGCAGTGTGAAGAAAATCTGACTCAAGGCGCCGAGTAGGCAAGAAGATGGTAATGTCGAAGACCATATCAGAGAGTTTTCAACTTTGCTTCTTAGGTCCATTTTCACCTAAGAAGTCAATCTACCAGACAGTAGAGAAGCCCAAGCTAGCAATGTGCTCAAATATCAATGAGGAACAAATCTTTTCAGAACAAACTAAAAATAAACAAATATGAACATGTAAAAGCTTAAAAGAATTTAAAACCTCAATCATCTTGAAAATCGGTTTATTAATAAATGTAAGATGGCATTAGAACTTGGAGGAATCATTAAAACCATGACCCACATCATCGATTCAGAACTCTTCAAAAGTCCCGACTTGCATACATATATGGGAATTGTCTGGGAAATTTAAACTTCTCATGGTCTGATTTCCTGACGTCTTGGGGCCCTCCATAAATAATTTAAAAGAAAAATAAAATCTCTGACCCTGAGGTTAGGGTGGAGCTTTGGGTGAGATATTTGCAACTTCTCCTGATAGTTACTCAGGAGATGTTAGACAGGTTAATGCCTGGCATAACATCTGGGTTACTCCTGCTATCTATCTTTGCCAGACCTACTGTCTAAACCCTCTACCTAACGACCCACTGAACCATTTATTCACCCACTTAGCAAACACTTTTATTAAGAGACAAAAACAGAAATTGCTGTAGAAACTCAGCAAGTCTGGTAGCATCTGTAGAGAGAGATAGTTAATGTTTCAAGTCCAGCAATTCTTCAGAACTGGATTCAAAACATTAACTCTGTTAACTTTCACTTTGACTTCAAATATGGGCATACATATTTATATTTGGTGAAAAATGTTTGCATCAAATTGTGACAGAATATATGGCAATAAGTGGAACAGATGGTAGGTGCAGACATAGAATATCTGAGCCTGCAGATCATATTAATAATCATAGCAATTTTCAGTTTGGTGGGTCTTCTCTTAAAATAGTACATTTTCTTTTAGGTGCACTGGTACTGATACTGGTTTAAAATCTTTTACATATTAAAATATTGAATTTATTCAAACTGACTATTGTAACCACTGAAACTAGTGAATGGCTTGTAGATTTTCCTAGAGTAATTTTCAATTATTTAAAATCTAAATAGTTTAATGGTAGGCATAACTCTGTTAAAAATATTTACTTTTTAACATAAATGTATTTTCAGATAATTAATAACACTGCAACAGGTTCCCACTGGTAAAGGTGTAATATTATTTAATGTGAAAAAGAAAAGTCCTATGATGCTTGATCTGCTGGAAATTGGGAAAATATTCAGTTCTGAAAATTAGCTCAATTTAAGTCCAGATGCAAAATTAGATTCCTGCAAAGCAGAAATTCCAACAAAATGCTAAATATTTCCATTACAAAATTTCTTTTAAAAAATGAATTAAATTTTTATGTAATTCCCACCTTGTTATGCATAGAGATTAATTGTCAGATTTTTAAAAATGATATTCTTGTTAAGTAATTATGTATGAGCTAACAATTTGCACACAAATGTAATAATATGATTTAATATATCATTCTGGGTAGCTCATACTCTAGTGAGATCAGGATTCATTATGGTGTGTCCAACAACAAATAACTCATTATTTTCCCGAAATCAGAGAATGAAATCTGTAGTCTTAAAATTGTCAGCTTTTAAACTTACATGGAAACTAATTGCTATTTTTTGATTTGTCATGCCTTAATCTTTGCTATTTTCTGGTTCCCTTGGGTTGATTCAATTTTTAAAAATACATTAAATTCTATCACTATGGTTTCAGTTGTTTGTGATGTCAGAGTATTCTGTCTCTATGGTTTCAGTAATTGTTTTGCTTTACATTTGTGCTAATGAACAAGTACAGGAAAAATGTTAACTTGATGTGTACTGCAGGTTTTTACCACCATTTAAATAATTTTAAACTGGGCAGTATGGAATACGAAACAGGTAAGAATTAAACTCGTAGTTTCTGGATTTTAATTGGTGATTTCCTCTGTCTCTACACATCATTTTAAAAAGAATTGTTGTTCCTCACCCTTAACCCATACCTCTCCCCAACAAATAATATACGATTGTGTTTCTTGTATGGACAGAATAACCTAGATTATCTGAACAACACGGATGGGGAGTATTTTATGCGGATAACTGATTGCATAACAGATAATGTTTTTATGTGACCTTGAGATCTTGTTCTAATAATATGAAATTAGATAACTGAGGTGGTTCTGTATAGGCCAAGCAGCAAACCTGCAAGACTTCTGTCAAGCCCTGTTTATAATTCTTTGCTTCAGGACATAGTAATGGCAGTGATTGAGTTTCATTTCCATTTTTTGTCTCTCAAGGAAGATTCACAGCTCTGTTCAATCCTTGAAGTTCTGACTAAAGTGGGAATTAACAGGACTGTTGCTGCAAAAATTGTAACTTTCCACTGTTTTGGGCATTGCAGTTCACCTCTAACCCATGGAAAGGGATTTTTACTGAACATTTGACATTCAGAAAAGGACAGATTAATTTCTTCATAATTTCTTCTTTGTTCTTAATTACAAATTACAAGAACAAACCCAGTTTTGAAGTTTGCTGGCTAGTTTACATTTGTCTGTTTCCTAACAAAATAGTTTATTTTATCTGTTCATGGGATATGGGCATTATTGATTTCAGTCATCGTTTCTTCCCTAACATAATTGCACTTGAGAAGGCAGTAGTGAACTGCTCAAGTACATGTGGCATAGGTACATCACAGCATTGGAGCTCCAGGATTTTAATCTAGTGACTGAAAAGGAATAGTAAAATATTCTTAATCAGGTTATTGTATGGCGTGAAGGAGAATTTGCAGATGGTGGTGTTTTCTTGTAAATTTTTTTTTAATCAACCTGTTCAGAGATGTTGTTATATGTCTCCTGAAGCAGGTGGGACTTGAACCTGGACCTCCTACTTCAGCAGTAGGGGTCACAAGCCATTCCTTTGTTCTTTTGAGGTGATAGAAGTGGTGGGCTTGGAAGGTGCAGATAAGAGAGCCTGGGCGTCTTTTTTTTCCAAGGTAACGTTTAGCTAGTATATTTGTTGAATTGAATGTTGAAAGTGTAGGATGGAGTGTCAATCAATTGGGCAGCTTTGTCATGGATGGTGTTGAGTTTCTTGTGTTGTTAGAGCTATACTCGGACAAATGGAGGGTATTCCATCACACTCCTGACTTATGCTTTGTAGCTGGTAGACAGGCTTGAAAGAATCAGTTGCTGAGTTACTTGGTGAAGAATTCTTAGCTTCTGACATGCCGTTGTTACCACAGTGTGACTAGTTCAGTCAAGTTTCCAGTTAATGGTAATGCCAATGATGTTCATAGTGGAGAATTGAGCAATGGTTCGATTCTCTTGTTAAAAGTGGGTATTGTCAGCACTTGAGGTGTGAATGTTTTTTGCCAGTTAATTGTCCAGGTCTTGTTTCAAAGGGCTATGTATTGCTTCAGAATCTGAGGAGTCATGAATGGGACAGAACATTATGCAATCATCAGTGAACCTTCCCACTTTTGGCATTGGTAGAGGAAATGTCATTGATGAAGCAGTTGAAGATGGGTTGGTCCTAATCATTGAGGAGAAAGAGAGGACTGCAGATGCTGGAGATCAGAGCTGAAAATGCATTGCTGGAAAAGCGCAGCAGGTCAGGCAGCATCAAAGGAGCAGGAGAATCGACGTTTCAGGCATCAGCCCTTCTTCAGGAAGGGCTGATGCCCGAAACGTCGATTCTCCTGCTCCTTTGCTGCCTGACTTGCTGCACATTTCCAGCAATGCATTTTCAGCTCTGATCTCCAGCATCTGCAGTCCTCACTTTCTCCTCAATGATTAGGACCAACCCCTGAAGAAGGGCTGATGCCCGAAACATCGATTCTCCTGCTCCTTTGATGCTGCCTGACCTGCTGTGCATATAAATCCTATCTTTCAGATGTCCGACTTCTCGGTCTTTAGTTTCCAGTCTTCTCTTTACATCAATTCTTAAAGGCACAACATTAGCCACACTCCAGTCATCCGGCACCTCACCCTTGGTTCTAGCTGAGGAAAATATTTCTGCAAGAGGCCTCACAATTTTCTCCCTAACTTTCCACAATGTCCTGAGATGCACTAGATTAGGCCCAGGAGATTTATCCACCTTCATATTTTCTAAGACCTCCAGCACTTTCTCTTCTGTAATGTTAACTGTTTTCAACACATCCATATTTATTTCCCTGAGTTCTCTAGCCCCCATTATTTCTTCACAGTAAAAACTTGTGAAATATTCATTTAATATCTCTCCCATCTCGTTGAGGTTCAACACAAAGAAATTCTCTTTGATCTTTAAGTAGCCCTACTTTCTCTTTAGTTGCTGTCTTGATCTTAATGCCTGTGTAGAATCTCTTTGAATTATCCTTAACGTTATTTGCTGATGGTATCTCATATCCTCTTTGCCTTCCTGATCTCCCTGTTAAGAATGTCCCTACAAACTTTATGCTGTTCAAGAGATTCATTTGAACCCAGTTGTCTGTACTCTCTTGAAGAGAGTCTCTATCTTTATTCAACCATTGTTCTCTCATCCTACCAGTTTTACCTTTCACTATGATGACTCGGAACTCTCATTATCATGCTTGTGAAGGCCTCCCACTTAACGGACATTCTTTTACATACGAACACTCTACTGCAATCAATATTTGAAAGTTCTTGTGTCAAACCATGAAAATTTGCCTTAATCCAATTAAAAACTTTAATTTTTATGGAAGTGTTACCTTTTTCCATAACTATCTGGTGCGGCATGGTGTCTCAGCAGCTAGCACTGCTGCCTCACAGTACAGGGACCTGGGTTTGATCGGTTTTGCACATTTTCCCTGTGTCTGCATGGGTTTCCTTCCCCAGTTCAGAGATGGACAGATTAGGTGGATTGGCCGTGGTAAATTGCCTGTAGTGTCCAGGCATATGCAGGCTAGGTGGATTAACGATGGGAAATGCAGGATTTCAGGGATGTCAGGGTCGGGTCAGTGAGGGTGGGGTGGGGTGGTGTGGTGGTCTAGGTCTGAGTGAGATGCTCTTTGGAGGGTCGGTGTGGACTTTGACGGAATAGTCTGCTTCCACACTTTAGGGATTCTATAATTGTGCGATTGTTTACAAAACAAATAGAATTATGATCACTAGATCCTACTATCATAGAGTCATAGAGATGCACAGCACGGAAACAGACCCTTTGATCCAACTCGTCCATGCCGACCAGATATCCCAACCCAATCTAGTCCCACCTGACAGCACCCAACCCATATCCCTCCAAACCCTACCTATTCATATACCCATCCAGGTGCTTTTTAAATTTTGCAGTCGTACTAGTCTCCACCACTTCCTCTGGCAGCTCATTCCATACACCTACCACCCTCTGCATGAAAAAATTGCCTCTTAGGTGTCTTTTGTCTTTTTCCCCTCTCACCCTAAATCTATGTCTCTTCCGCCCCCCCCCCCCCCCCCGTGATTTTATAAACCTCCATAAGGCCACCCCTCAGTCTCCGACACTCCAGGGAAAACAGCCCCAACCTATTCAACCTCCCACCCTGCCAACATCCATGTAAATATAGTTGGGCAGAGGTGGAGAAGGAGAAAGGTAATATGATAAAGAAGCTCAGTGCAAAAGACAAAGGAATTGTTAATGCTGGTGAAAGGGGATGAGGTGATCTTTGTGGTATTATCGTCAGTTTATTAGTTCAGAGGGCCAGGTAGTGCTCTGGGAACCTGGATTTGATTCCTTCCATGCCCAATGGTGGAATTTGAATCTAAGAGAAATTTGGAATTAAAAGGCTAATAATGACTATGAAGCTATTGTTGATTGTCATGAAAAAACTCATCTGGGTCATTAATATCCTTTTGGGAAGGAAGCTGCTATCTGTAGCTGGACAGGCCTGGATGTGACTCCAGACCCACAGCAACGTTGTTCGCTCTGAACAGCTCTCTGGGCAATTAGGATGGATAATGAATGCTGGCCTCGCCAGCAACACCCACATCCTGTGAATGAATGAAAGGAGTTGAAGGTGTGAAGAGAGAGAATGCATCCTGTCTTCTAAGAGCAGAGTAAACAAGATACAGACAAGACAATAATATGAAATGAAGAGCTGTGGGTGCTGAAAATCTGAAACCGAAACCGATTTTGCTGGAGAAACCCAGCAGGTCTGGCAACATATTTGGGAGGAAAACAATTTAACATTTTTGAGCCCAGTGACTTCATCAGAACTGTCCTGATGGTGGATCTGCCAACAGTTCAACCAGTTCAGGAGAAGAGATGTCGAACTTGGACATTAACTCTGCTTTCTTCCTACAGATGCTGCCAGACCTGAGTTTCTCCAACAATTTCTGTTGTTATAAACAAGACAAGGCTGTGTGGGAGGGGGGCAGAAAAAAACGAATAAAAAAAATAAGCAGGCACAATGCGGTCAGTTTCTGAGGGTATGGAATTTATTATTGAGAACTTGAGGTTGTAAAGCTCCCAAGTGGAAAATGAGATGTTGTCACTTGAGTTTGCATTGTGCTTTATTGAACCATTGCAACAGGCTCAGGGTGGAAATGTTAGCAAGGTGGTTTATTGAAATGGCAAGCTCAGAGTCATTCCTATGGACAGAGGTTGCTCTTCTGCAAAGCATTCACTATGTCTGTGGGTGATCACAATTGTATAAAGGAGAGCATAAAGATTGAGGGGCTTAACAGGGTAGCTGTTTCCACTGATGGGAAATCTCAAACTATGGGCTATAGTTACAAGAGAAGATGACATTTAAAACTGGGATGTGACAGAATTTCTTCTCCCTAAGAGAAGTTATTCTCTGAAGTTCTCTACTCCAGAAAGTTCTGGAGCCTTGATCACTGCAAGTATTTTAGTGTTTGTTAGATTTTAAAATATCTGGGAGTTGAGGACTAAGACAAGCTGACAAAAGAGAAGTTGAGGCCTGGGGCAGATCAAGCATATCTTGTTGAATGGCAAGGCAGGCTTGAGGGCAAAATAGTCTGCTCCTGCCCTTGTTTCTTATATTCTTATGTATTGGGACTGCGATAGCAGACCTCAAATCTGTGATCATTTTCCTTTATATGAGTTGTGGCTCTTGTCTCTAACCAGTCAAGAATTTTCCCTGATTCCTATTTGATAGGGTTTCTTGATGCCACACTCGACCAAATGCTGCATTAACAAGATGGCAGTCTTGTTCATGTCACTTCCAGCATTAGCTCTTTTCTTGTTTGGAGCAAGTGTAATGAAGTCATGAGTTGAATGGCTCTGGCGGTCTCTAAGTCAGTGAGCAACTTATTTTTGTTTAAGTGCTCTTGATAGTTGTCAATGACAACTTTTAATCATTTTGATCAGGAGGAAACCATTTGTTCTGCTTTTCGTGGATATGACCCACCTGGGCATTTTGCCAGGTAAATTCCATTGTATCTATCAGGACAGCTTGGCAAGGGATGTGGCTATTCTGGTGCATATCAGGGTCCATAGCTTTTGCATTATCCACTGTCCTCAGTTTATTTATGATGTCATTGACAATGAGTTGAATTGGCTGAAGACTGAATTACTGACGACCTCAAGAAAAGTTTGAGATGGATCACCTACTCAGCACTTCCAGCTATAGATTGTTGCAAATGGTTCAACTTTGTTTTGTGTACTGATGTGCTGGGCTTCCCTATCAGAGAGAATAGGGATATTTAGAGACTCCTTCTTTGGTTAGTTAAACTTTCTCCTATCATTCACAATTGGATGTAGTGGCCCTGCTAAACTTAGATTTGTTCCTCAGGTTGTGTGATCAGTTAGATCAGTCAGTCACGTACTCGATCTGCTGATTGACATGAAAGTAGTCCTGTGTTGTAGCTGCTTCAGACTGAATCTCATTTTCAGATATTTCTGATCCTATTCTCTGGGTATGTTATCCTGTACTTTGAACCAAATGTACTCTGTTGTGAAATTATAAAAGGGCGATTAAAGTATATTACACTGGAGAGGATGTTCAGGAGAAATAATAATGTTTCTAGGGCTGGAACTTTACAGCTATAAGAGGCTAAATAGGCAGGAGTTGTTTTCCTGAGAGTCATGAACACTGAGGAGAATCTGTTTGAGAAGTATAAAGTTTTGAGGAACATAGGGTAGAAAAAAAAACTTTAATGGAGGGGTCACAAGAAGCATAGACTTAAGCTAAGTAGAGTAAGATTTAGAAGAGAATTGATTAAGCATTTTCCACCCAGGGTGTTGCTAGGTTTCTGGAACGCATCGCTTGAAAAGGTGGTAGAGGCAGGAACCATCACAGCATTTAAGTAGTAGTTACACAAAACTTGAAACACCAAAGATTATAAGACTTTGGGGCAAGTGCTGGGAAGTGGAGTGAGAGTAGATCAGTGCTTTGTGATTGGCACTGATGCAAAGGGCATCTTTCCATGCTGTTGTATATTCTGACTGTATGTATAGGACATGACTTTGAAGAAATTTATAGCTAGAAGAGACCTAAAGGAGTATCTTTCAACTAAATTTAAATTTATTTTGGAGGTTTTCACTGCATGTGCTGCAGTGCATGAAGAACTCTTCTAATGCTCAAATTGCAGACTCTGAAACCCAGATTAATAAATTGTGTAAAATTCTTTTACACTTCACTTTGTGCTTTTTCTAAGAAGGAAGACTGTTTATTTTAGTCATTACTGCCAAAAAAAACCTTAAAAGCTCCAGTGTAAAGTTAATCCATTAAAATGTGCTTCTCAACTTTTAAAACTATTTGTTTAGAGACATAGAAAAAGCTGCAGAAGTAGACCATTCATCCCTTTGAGCCTGCACCACCATTCAATATGATCATAGCTGATCATGTGATTTCACTATCCCACTCCCGCTTTCTCTCAATACCATTGATCACTTTAGTTGCAAGGGCCACATCCAGCTCCCTTTTGAATATATCTAACAAATTGGCCCCATCGGCTTTCTGTGGTAGAGAATTCGACAGGTTCACAACTCTGAGCGAAGAAATTCTTCCTTATCTTAGTCATAAATGGCTTATGCCCCCATAGACATTACATGTACACGAAGATGTGCAGGTGCAGTGGACTGGCTATGCTAAATTGCCTGTAGCATCCAGGGATGTTCAGGCGAGGTGGATTAGTCATGGGAAATGCAGGGTATCAGATTTTGAGGGGTGGGGAGGGTTGGACCTGGGTGGGATGCTTTTTGGAAGGTCAATGTGGACTCTTGACTGAATGGTCTGCTTCTACGCTGTAGGGGTTCTATGATTCTATGAACTTATTTTTGAAAATTAAACATAGTTTGATTTTCACTTCGAATTAGTTCATTGAAATTGTGCTGGAGTCTCTTGATTTAGCTAAAATAGCATGTGTGTTTTTTCACAATATTGCAGACACAACTCTGACTACATAGCTCATTGTTCTGCCTGGAAAATGCTGCAGTTCAGAAGTTCATTAGTAAGCAATACTAGTGATCAAGGTGGCACAGGCCTTTTACCAAGCTGATCTGCATGATACATACAATAACTTAAAATGATAAAACATATCTTTAAGTTAGCAGATGGCTGGACATATTCGTTGAATGAACAGCACAACAAATGGCTACTTAAGTCTATCAAGTCTGTGCCAGTTATTAAATAGTACCAATTCCTTGTTCTTTTTAATATACCAAAGTCATTTTCTCCTCTTTTCAACAAGATGCCCTTTCCTCCCTCACCTCTTCACCTTGAATGCTTTGTCAATGAACTTCCAAAACACTACCTTCTAACTCTTGATTCCATTGGAGAAAAGATTCAACAAATGACAAAACATAAAATTTACCTATCATTATGTATTTACTTTTGGAATACGAGTTATTGGCAAGGTCACTTTTTTTTTGCCCTTTCACTGAGTTTTTAATGGGGATTAAAAAAAAATTGCACTTGTTAAGAGCTTTGTCTACTGATATAATAGTTTTGAACTGCCACATTATTGAGAAAATGAAAGAATGAAACTCCTAAACTTAGAATCCAAGAGACAAAGGTGAACACAGACCAATGGAAACACTCTGGCTTAAAAGTATAATTTTATTTAGAAATCACAGTGGATTTATCTTTTTAGAATAAAGCTCCATTCTTCACTTAAGCTTGTGTTTTTTCAAAAATAAATTAGCATGGTTAATAGTTTTAAAACGAATTGGGTAGTAAAATTACAGTAGCTGGACCTCTGACCAAACCACTGCTTCTGCAGAATTATGTAATTGTGTGGTCTCCTGACTAACCATGCCCTGTCTACCATCTGCAAGGTATAAGTCAGGAGTGTGATGAAATATTTCCTACATTTGTGGATGAGTATGGCTGCAACACTTGAAGCTCGACAATATCCAGGCCAAACCTGCTTGCTTGATTAGTACCACATCCACAACCGAAGTGCTGTGGCACCACACCTATAAATACATGAACAAAATGGGATCAGAGGGAGCAGTCCATTCTGTCAACATTCACAAGATCATGGCTGATCTAATAATTTCACAATCCTGCCTATCTCCAATAGCCTTTCATTTTTTGCTTAAAAAGGATCTGTCTACCTTGGCCTTGAAAATTAATTAAAAGAATTTGGTTCCATCAACTTTTGAGGAAGAAAGTTCCAAAAATTTGCTACCCTCTTGAAAAAATCTCCTCCTCTCTCTCTCTCTCTTAAATTGGTAATTCCTTGCTTTTGATCTCTTATGGATCATCTGGATCATTTCATGAAAGGAAACCTCCTACCTATATGTACCATATCAAGCATCTGACATATTTCAATAAAGCTCCTTTATATTCTTCTGAACTTAAGGTACAAAACCTAGCTTGTCTCAAATTTCCTCGTGAGTCAACTCGCCGATTTCAGGTATTAGTCCAATAAACTTTCTCTGTACTGCTTTGATTACATTTACAGCCATCATTAATTATGGAGACCAATATTGTACAGAGTCCACCAGTGGCCATGCTTAACTGAAACATTGCTTTCCTACTTCTGATTTAATTAAACTTCTTAATTGCTCTATACTTATATAATTACCTTTTTATGAACAACGCACAAGGACACAGATCCTTATGCATCACATGTTCCGCAATCTTTTTAAGATGGTCAACAGGAACTCACCATGGCTCCTTTGGCAGCACGATCCAAACGCTCAGCTGCTTCCACCCGGAATGACAAAGGGTATGCATGGGCAGGTCATCAACTGCAAGTTGCAATCCAAGCCACATTTCCTGATTTTGGGGTCAAATTGCCTTGACTTCACTGTTGCTGTGCCAGAGTCCTGGAACTTGGTAGTGAACAGCACTGTTCACCTATTCCATGTGGACTGACCACAGTTCCAGAAGGTAGTTGAGCACCAACTTCAAATGCAGTTAGGTAGGGATGGGCAACAAATCCTAACCTAGCCAGCAACACCCAAATGTCATGGAAAAACAAAAAGGGCAAACTTGAATGTTTTGCTCTGAAAAAGAAAGTGTTTGGTTTTTGCAATTTTTGGCAGTGCCAATCAACTGTTTGTAATTAAGCATAAGTTGAATTAGTAGTTGATTTGGATTCCTGTTTAGAGCTGTACCTCAAATCTCTAATATTTATAAATCTGTAAATCAATGCAGGTGTAATACACATCAGTTCAAGTGCATACTGTATGTTAGTTGGGTGTGGGTCTTTGTCGAGATTTGGTTGAAAGTTTGCCCTCACTTCATAGAATTGTCTACCTTGTGGCAATGAAAAGTTAGTTTAGATATAGTTGTGCACCTTTTCAGAGGGAATGGAAAAGCAGCACAGCAGAAATATTAACCAGTTGAAGACTTGTATGTAATTATGGATAAATTTGGAGCATCCAAAGCAGTGCAGGAAGGTAAATTGTCAAGTTCAAGTGGAAGGTACTTGCAAATATTTAAATTGTTGGATAAGGAATTAACTTCAATCACCTCACGTGTAAAATGGAATTCGAAGCATAGGCCCAAAAAATCTTTGTGATGCACTTGGTGCAAGTTAATTCTGTTCAGTTGAGGGTTGTAATGTATGGCTGCTGAAGTAACATGCAGCCTGACTTGTAGGTTCGATTTCAGTATGATTACAGCCATTCTGATTGTGCTTCACTTCGTGCTGCAGGAGGTCCTGAAGCAACTGCAGGGTAGCATTGAAGACGAGGCTCTGGCTCTGGCTTCTGCTGGACAGGTTGATCTACTGGAACGACTAAAAGGTAAGTCTTGTAGTATGTAATGGTAACTGACTTTTTAAACACTAGTTCGAGATGGTCTTCAAGAGAAGTAGATTCAGTTATATGAATAAAGGCATAGTGGTGTTTCTCAGATTATTCATTAAATAAATGATTAGAGCTGTTCGTAATTTACTCAATTGATTTTTGTTCTGAATCGTCACTTTTATGTGGATGGCTAAAGCTTTCGTGCCTAATGTAAAATCTGCTCACATTTTACTGACTTAATACAAATAAAGAATGTTTTTAAAGCTCAAATTTTAGCATTTTGTTTCTAGGAAATCCTTGTCTTAATCTTCAGAGATTAAGTCCATGTAGTAATGATGATCTTAGAAGTTCATGTGCAAAGGGAGTAAGGGATCCTTTGAGCTTTGAAGGGTTAGAGTGTTGCATTACATTAGAATTTTTGTATTCAACTTTTTTGAGATTGTTTGCTTATTTTGATTTGGTTTTGGTAGTATGATTTCTATATGCACCACATTCTGCAGCGGTATGCGTCAAATGAGAGAATTTGCAATAACAGACAAAGCAGATTTTGGTGGTTGACATGTAGGTATTGTAGTTTGAGATTCTCAAAGTTGTATATTACTGTAGAATACAATGGAAAATCTCTCAGTTGAAATGAAAGCACAGTTGATCAGATTTATCCAATCAGTTATTTATGTAGAGTATGGTACTCCTAATATAAAAGGAATAAGATGTGTTGTGATTTCAGTACAGTATATACTCTTGTGCAATAATATTTCATTTCAAATAATGTAGTTCAATTTCAGTCACATCACAAACAGTACAAGATGTGTAGAAACAAACTAATCTGAAAGCAGGAAAGTAGGGAGACAGGAGTGTTTCCTGGTTTGCACTGACATGTCTCCTTGCTGTTTCAAAAGCCTGCAGTTCACCTGGAGCTTTAAAGGTGATCTTATTAGTATTCTGAATTAATAAATTGTTCTAGGGAACGATTCTACTGTAAATGTTTGGTTATTTATAACCGTCAATTAAAGCACCTTAAAACAAAACAACAAAATAGCAGCACGAATTCAAGCACACATTGAAAAGAGCTGGTGCATCTTCATTACACTTCCCTGAACTTTGACATGAAGCCCAGTGAATAATCCAGGATAATTAAGCGATCAAGAATTGGGTAGGCAGAAAGGTCAAACCAGATGGAATGCTAAATATACAGTACAATCAGTTACAAAATACTATTTAGCATCATTAGCTCTCCAAAACTGACAAAAACTTTAAAACACTGGGCATGTGCAAATCCAGTAGCTATGGTCTGTCATTCACTGCCCAAGACAGGCTCTTTCTCAGTTATCATAGCCAATATCACTATCCTGCACTATTGTCATGTCCTTTCTTTTTTAGTTTTCAAAAATTCTACTCACTTGAGCCCTCTGCACTCCATCCATTTTACATGTCTTGCTAGTTAATGGCATATTGATCACAGCAAGATTCTGGTAAAACCTATTCCAACAGATCAGCTCCATCCTTCCTCATTCCCAGTGGCAGTGCTCCATTTCTCCCACACCAATCTTTGAGTCACATATTCAACACTCTGAGTTTATTTGCTAATTTTCTTGCGGCCTGGGTAGTCATTCTGAGATTATTTATGACCTTTGTTGTTTTGCTTTTCCATTTAATCCTTAGGTTAAATTCCCCACTCGTTCTAGTTTCTTAGACCTAACCTTGAAATTATTACCTACATATACCATGGCAACTCGATGTTTAGTTTCCCGTATTTTTTGTCCTTTGTTATTGTTTTTGGACAGCAGGAATAGACTTTTGTTTTCCATCTAGTTTAACCAGATGAAACCATGTCTCTGCAATGAAGGACCTGTGTTCTTAGTCCCCTGTATAGCTTACCCTTTGATCAGAAGTACGTCTATTAATGACTGCTTTATTTATTTTGTTCCCCTATCTTTGATATGTAATTATTTAATTTATTTAATGGAAAAATAAGTTTGAAACTTATTTTGGTGAAAATAATTTTCAAATTATTCTAGTACACAATACTACACCTGATTTGTTTGTTTTATTAAAATATTCTGTGTACGATATGGATTTTGTTATGCAAGCATGACCCATATTAATTTCAAAACTGTATATTTCTGCACATTAATAATGTGCTAGTATTCTGTAACTAACTATCTGCTCTCTGTATTTTTACGATTGATTTCAGCTATAATGCAAGTGTTACATTTGATCACTTCATTTGTGCACAAGAAGCATGCATAAGTGTGTTTGGGCTTTTGTGCATTTTATTTAGTATGCTTTCTGAGAGATGTTTTACAATCTATTGATAGCTTATTTATTAATTTTCATTTCAATTCGCTTATATATCTAGGCAGCATTTTGCTGGAGATTGGATGCAGCCATTTTGATTGATCGAGTACTGAATAATAAATAACGTTCTATGTCTCTGAAGTTGGCTATTATAATTGTTTTTGCTTCTTGTGTGAAAATGTTTTTCAATACTAGATTGCAATTAGTTCAAAGCTGAAATATAGAATTTGCGATTTTATATATGGTTGCACATGGTGTGGTGTAAAAAAAAAACTCAGCATTGCCATTTCTCAGTGATATTCAAGTTTCATTAAATTTCTTGTATGTGACTTGTTTTGGATTCACAAGTAGGCTTTAACTCAAGTACTCAAGAAATTCAGATGATTTAGAAACTTGACAGCAGTAAAAATTTAAATTCTTCCTTTTTACCCTGTTATACAACTGTTTTAGAAATACGTGTAGGAATTAGTAATTCACCCCAAACAGTCTGCATTTATTTTCTATTTGATCGTTTAATCTAATCATGTTTATGCACCCTGTACCCATATCCGTTTAGCCTTTTTTTCCTTCCATTACCTATCCAATCTAATCTTGAGTGTTTTCATACTTTGTTAAAAATCACACAACACCAGGTTATAGCTCAACAGGTTTATTTGAACTATAACCTGTTGTGTGATTTTTAACTTTGTACACCCCAGTCCAACACCAGCACCTCCAAATCATTCATACTTTGTTCCTGACTGCTGAGCCTCAAAGTTGATTTCACAGCCTTCTGGTTACTCATTGAGAAGAAAATAGGGATAATCCAGGAAACTATAGACTGGTGAATCTCCTATCAGGGCTTGGGATGCTAATGGAGAGAATTCCTAGGGATAAGATTTACGTGCATTTGGAAAAGCATGGCCTCATTAGGGACTGTCAGACTGTGATGATTGAATGATACTGACTTGATTGAAATTTTCGAGGAGGTGACAAGGGTGGTGGATGTGGGTAGAGCTGTGGCTGTTGTCTACGTGGATTTTAGTAAGGCATTGAATAAGGCTTTCAACAAGGTCCCTCAATGGTACACTCATTCAAAACATTAAGACATATGGGATCCATGGACACTTGGCTGCATGAACAATTTGCTTGCGCATAGAGGGTAGTGTTGGAAGGGTGTTTTCCACCTGGACTAGTGGTGTTCCACAAAGATCTGTCTGTACTGGGACTTCTGCTGTTTGTGATATATATAAATGACTTGGATGAAAATGTAGATGTGTGAAAGTTTGCAGATGATATAAAGATTAGTGGAATTGTAGATAGTTTAGAAGGTTCTCAAAGGATACAACAGGATCTAGATCAGTTGTAGGAATGGCAGATGGAGTTTAATCCGGTAAGCGTGAGACTGTGCACTTTGGGAGATCAAATGTAAAAGAAAAGTATGCGCTTAATGAGAGGACCCTGAACAGCATTAATTTACAGATGGACCTTGGGTTCAAGTCCATAGCTCTCTAAAACTGGCTACACAAGTAGATAAGGTGGAAAAAAGACAAATGGCATGCTTGCCTTTATTGGTTGGGGAATTGAGCACAAGAGTCATGTTGCAGCTTTATAAGACTTTGGTTAGGCCACATTCGAAGTATTGTGTTCAGTTCTGTATGCCGCATTACAGGAAGGATGTGGAGGATTTAGAGAGGGTGCAGAAAAAGTTTACTAGGATGTTGCTTGGATTAGAGGTATGAGCCATAAGAAAAGGTTAGAAAAACTCAGGTTGTTTTCTCTGGAGCATTGGAGGCTGAGAGGAGATTTGATAGAAATCTATAAAATGATGTGATGCATAGATAGGGTTGACTGTGAGAATCTTTTTCCAAGAATTGAAATTAATAAAACTAGCCGGCATATATTTAAGATGAGAGGAAGAAAGTTCAAAGGAGATGTGAGGGGCAAGTTTTATTTTTACAGAGAGTGGTAGGAGTCTGGAATGCACTGCTGGAGGTGGTGATGGTGGTGGTGGTAGCAGATATAATAGTGGGCTTTAAAAGACTTTTAGATAAGCTCATGAATATACAAGTGATGGAGGGATATGGACCAAGGGCAGGGAGACAGGATTAATTTAATTTGGCGTCATGTTTGGCACAGTATTGTGGGCTGACAGGCCCATTCCTGTGCTGCAGTCTTCTATAGAAGTTTACAAGATGAAAACACAGCCTTCGGCCCAGCTGCTGCTTGTCACCCAGTTTTCGCAATGAAACTAGTCCCATTTGGGTAAAAACAATGACTGCAAAACTAGTCCAATTTGCCTGTATTTGGTCCATATTCCTCCATACCTTTCCCATCCATGTACCTGTCTAAATGTTTCTTAAATGACAAAATTGTGCTTGCCTCTGGCAGCCCATTCCAGACACTCACCACCCTCTGAAAAGAATTGCCCCTCTGGGCCCTTTTGTATCTCTTTGCTCTCACCTTAAACCTGTACCGTTTAGTTTTAGACTACTACTTGTATGAAGAAGTTGCTCCAGTACTTTCAAAGATAGTGCAGGATAGGCATGTCCCATTGAAGGCAAAGGATAGGAAGGGCAAGATTCGTGAACCGTGGATGACAGGAGAAATTGTGTGACTAGCCAAGAGGAAAGGCAAAGCATACAAAAGGTCTCGGCAGCTAAGAACAGAACGAGCCCTGCAAGAATATCAGAAGAGTAGGACATGCCTTGAACAAGGATTCAAGTGGGCTAAAAGGGGTCATGAAATAGCTTTAGTGAGCAGAATTAAGGAGAATCCCAAAGCATTTTATTCTTATATAAGAGGCAAGTGGGTCACTAGAGAAAGAATTGGTCTACTAAAGGATAGCAAAGGAAGGCTGAGTGTCAAACCTGAGAGAATGGGTGAGATTCTGAATGATTTACTTTGCATCAGTGTTCACTGAGGGGAGGAACATGATGAATGTTGAGATTAGAGATAGAAGTTTGATTAGTCTGGATCACGTTGATATAAGTAGGGAAGATGTGTTGAGTAGGCTAGAGGTTATTAAGGTGGACAAATCCTCAGGTCTGCATGGGATCTATCCCAGGTTGCTGAGGGAGGCGAGAGAGGATATAGCTGGGGTCCTGACAGATATCCTTGTGGCATTCTTAAATACAGGTGAGGTGCCAGAGGACTGGAGGGTTGCTCATGTTATCCCCCTGTACAAGAAGGGTAGTAGGGATATTTCTGGTAACTACAGACCAGTGAGCCTGACGTCAGTGGTGGGAAAGTTGCTGGAGAAGGTACTGAGTGATAGGATCTATTTATATTTCGAAAAGAATGGGCTTATCAGTGATAGGCAACAGGGTTTTGTGCGGGGCAGATCGTGCCTTACCAACTTTATAGAGTTGTTCGAGGAAGTGACCAAGTTGATAGATGAAGGAAGGGCTGTTGATGTCATATACATGGACTTTAGTAAGATGTTTGATAAGGTTCCCCATGGTAGACTAATGGAGAAAGTGAAGTCACAGGCTGTGAAAGGTGTTCTAGCTAGGTGGATAAAGAACTGGTGGAGCAACAGGAGACAGAGAGTACTAGTTGAAGGGAGTTTCTCTAAGTGGAGGAAGGTGACCAGTGGTGTTCCACAGGGGTCAGTGTTGGGGCCACTGTTGTTTGTGATATACATAAATGATCTGGAAGAGGGCACTGTTAGTATGATCAAGTTTGCAGATGACATGAAGATTGGTTGAGTAACAGAAAGCATAAGGGACTGTCAGAGAATAGAGGAGGATATAGATAGACTGGAGAGTTGGGCGGAAAAGTGGCAGTTAGTTTTCAATCCAGATAAATGTGAGGTGATGCATTCTAGAGTGAATTATACAATGAACGGAAGAGCCTTGGGAAAAGTTGATGGGCAGAGAGATCTTGGAGTGTAGGTCCATTCTACCCTGAAGGTTGCTGCACAGGTGGATAAAGTGTTCAAGAAGGCATATAGTATGCTTGCCTTCATTGGACGGGGTATTGAGTATAAGAGCTGGCAAGTCATGTTAAAATTGTACAAGACATTGGGTCGGCCGCATTTAGAATACTGTGTACAGTTCTGGTTGCCACATTACCAAAAGATGTGGACACTTTGGGAAGGGTGCAGAGAAGGTTTACGAGGATGTTGCCTGGTATGGAAGTTGTTAGCTGTGAAGAAAGGTTGAGTAGGTTTGGTTTATTTTCATTAGAAAAAAGGACATTGAGGGGGGACTTGATTGAGGTTTACAAAATCATGAAGGGTATAGACAAGGTGGATAGAGACAAGCTTTTTCCCAAGGTGAAGGATTCAATAACTTTCAAGGTGAGAGATGGAAAGTTTAAGGAGGATACACGCGGCAAATACTTCACACAGAAGCTGGTGGGCGTTTGGAATGCGTTGCCAGCAAAGGTGGTAGAGGCAGGCATGGTAGATTCATTTAAGATGTGTCTGGACAGATGCATGAGTAGGTGGGGAACAGAGGGATACAGATGCTTAGAAATTGAGCGACAGGTTTAGACAGTACATTTGTATCGGCTCAGGCTTGGAGGGCCGAAGGGCCTGTTCCTGGGCTGTAAGTTTTCTTTGTTTTTCTCTTTTACTCTCTTCTAAATCTCTTGCATTTAAATTTGTATTTAGATTAGATTAGATTACTTACAGTGTGGAAACAGGCCCTTTGGCCCAACAAGTCCACACCGACCTGCCGAAGCGTAACCCACCCAGACCCATTCCCCTACATTTACCCCTTCACCTAACGCTACAGTGCAATTTAGCATGGCCACCTTCACCTAACCTGCACATTTCTGGATTGTGGGAGGAAACCGGAGCACCCGGAGGAAACCCACGCAGACATGGGGAGAATGTGCAAACTCCACACACAGTCACCTGAGGCGAGAATTGAACCTGGGTCTCTGGTGCTGTGAGGCAGCAGTGCTAGCCACCGTGTCGCCCACAAGGCCCTCATTCTTGTCAGTTACTGGTAACAATCTCCCTTTAAGTTTTCCTTGCTTTCAGAAGTTTGAACAATTCTTTAATGAGAACAATTCTGTATGACAACCCCCTCCAATTTCAAGCTATATTTTTATTTTCACAGACTTGTGAATCTGGTTTGTATTCTTTCTGCACTTTTATATCCTCCCCATAATGTGAAGCCCAGTAATCCATGCACTTTGGAAACACCAATTCAAGAAGATAGCTCATTGTTACCACTTCCACTCTCAAAAGAAAAAGACAGTTAAAAATGGACCATTATGCTGGACTTGCCAGTGGTGCCAAACAGTCCGCGAGCAGACAAGTTAAGTTAACTTAGCCTTATTAAGATAATATGTATACTTATCACAGGGTATGTTGGTTTTATATTTCCATACCCCTCAAAGTAAAAACAGGAATTTTAGTTGCATTTTAAAATAACTTCTATCAATATAAATGTTCCCTTTACTGACCTGTTAATCTATATCTCGAGTCCCTTCGGTCTTCCACTGCACCCTGCACTGAATATACTTCACAGTTTAGGTTTTTTGACCAAACTGCTTTAAAGCACAATTACTGACATTTAAATTTCATCTGCCATTTTGTAGTCCATTACATCTTATCGATATCTCTCCTCTGTTTCCTTTGTTTTCTATAAAATTAGTTATTTTCCTTATTGAATATGTTATATTGATGATACCTAAAAATGTAAATGTTACATTCTGCAGGAATGTATCCAAACAATGGTTTGAATGATTATAATGTACTCCGCAGTTTACACAAAGAAGCCCAAAATGTGTGTTGCTTGCAAAATATTAAATTAAGGATTATTTTATGGTGGCTGAAGAGAAACTTGGAAATGGTGGGAGTAAATCCAGTTGTTTTGGTTCACATTGAAACAAATGACATTACATAGGAACCAGGAGAGTGTTCTGCTGAAAGAGTATCAGGAGTTAACTTCTAAATTAAAAAGAAAAGTCCTGAGAACAATAGCCATAGAATAATTATTGACCAAACCACATAGAAATAGGCATGAGAGCAGAGGAGTATTAACACATGAATAAAAAGCTGATATCTTAAAAGATAGGTTTTGTTTATGGGATATCAGTATCGGTTCTGGAACAGAAGTAACTGTGCTGATGGGATAGGCTCCACCTGAACCATGATGGAACTGATTGTTTTTCAATTCTGAGCAGATGAGTAAACAGGTCAAGGCTTTAAGCTAGTAAAATGAGGAAGGCATCTATAAGAGATGTAAGTCGCTTAAAGGTAAATGCAACAAGGAAAAAAGTCACCTGACAATAGAATGTAGAAAAGGATAAAGAAGGCCATTTGATGGCAAGGGAATTAATAATTGAGTCTAAAAATTTGATTAAAACTGAACTGAAGGGAAATTTATTTAAAAATGAATTTTAAATATTTGTGCAGCAGTGCATTTAATATTTGTAATTAAATAGAGAAATTGGAGGCAATCACGCATTGGAAGCAACCAGCAAAATTATGGTAACATAGATGTGGGTACAGAAAAGTCAGGATGAGGAATTACACATTGGAATGTTGTTATATTTCAAAAAGGGAAAGGGAGGTACAGTAGCAGAATAATAATGGCATTAGAGGAAAAGGACATGGCTATTAGCAAGATAAAAGTAGACTATCTGTATTGGTAGAGCTAAAAGATCACTTAGGCTAATCAGTCACCCTTGTGCATGGAGAAGGTCGGCCAAAAGGCTACCACAGGACTCTGTGCTGGCCCCAGCCATGTTCAATATGAATATAAATAACCGGTCAAGAACTATATCCTGCAAATTCATCTGACCGTATCCTTTGTGCCAAGGTTCCATCTTTGTGTAAAAACCAAAAGAACTGTGACTGCTGTGAAACAGAAACAAAAGCAGAAGTTGCTGGAATAGCTTAGCAGGTCTGGCAGCATCTCTGAAGAGAAATCAAAGTTAATGTTTTGGGTCCAGTGAGGACCAACGCATTAACTTTGATTTATCTTCTCAGATACTGCCAGACCTGCTGAGCTTTTCCAGCAACTTCTGTTTTTGTTACATCTTTCTGTACTCTGCACTCGTCTGTTAATGAAGAAATGACAAGGTTCATAGACTGCTGCACCATTGAGAATCATGGAATCCATGCTGTGTGGAAGCAGGCCATTTGGCCCATCAAGTGCACACCAACTCTCCAAAGAGCGTCTCATCCAGTGAGTGGTGCATATATGAAATGAGCTGCCAGAGGAAATGATAGAAGTGGGTACAATTACAACATTTAAAAGATATTTGAACAGCTACATAGATAGGAAAGGTTTCAAGGAATATGGGCCAAATGCAAGAATATTGGACTAGTTTGGTTTAGGAAACCTGGTCAGTATGGATAAGTCGGGCTGAAGGACCTCTTGCCGTGCTGTATGACTTTATTTCTATCATACTGTTTTGCAGAGTAGAGTACACTTATCTGGCAAATACGTTACACATGCCATCTTGTGGACATTCAATTGAATTTAATGATGCATATCATAACTAGAAACTTTGGTTCATTCTAATCTTCATGAATGGTAATGAACGTTTCAATTTTTGGCAAACATTACAATCTTTCACAAATAGCTCCACTTCTAAACTTCTGATGGAGAAAAGGTTATTGCTGTATCAGCTGAAGCTGGTTGTACCCTGAGAAACTCTTGCAGTAGTGACCTGCATTGATTGAACTCCATCAACTGAAGCTGCCTTCCTTTGTGTTAGGAATGACTCGAGTCATTGGACAGTTTTTCCTTAATTCCTATTGACTTCAGTTTTGCTAAAGTTCCTTGCTGTTGCACTCAAACGCTGCCTTTGTGTCAGGAGTGATCACTTTCACCTCACCTCTGGAGATCAGCTCTTTTTTTTCGCCATGATTGACCAAGACTGAAATAAAATTGGAAACTAAGTGTTTGTGGCAGAACCCAAACTGAGCATCGGTGAGTAGGTTACTTCTTTGCAAGTGCAGCTTGATAGCATTGTCAGTGACCCCTTCAAAACTTTGCTTATGATTGAGAATATTCTGACGGCCAAGTTGGATTTGGTCTTGCTTTTATGGATGGGATATATCTGGATAATTGTCCACATCGTTAAACAATGCTAGTATTGTAGGTGTATTGGAATAGTTTGGCTAGAATTACATCTGATTCTGGACTAAAAGTCTTGAGTAATATAGCTTAGATGTATGAGTCTAAAGATTTTGCATCCAGTGCCTTCAGCTGTTATTATCATGTAGAATGAATCAAACTGTCTGAAGGTTGGCATCTGTGATGCTGAGAAGATCAGGAGATAGATTATCTATTCAGAACTTCTGCGATAAAATGGATGCAAGTACCACTGATGTCTTTTGCACTGATGTGTTGAGCACTAGCGTTATTGAGGAGGGGGATATTTGTGGAGCCACCATATCCTGTTTGTTGTTTAATTGACAAGCAACACTCTTGACTGGATGTGGCACGACTGCAGAAGCTTGACTGTGGTTTAGCTTTCTCTGTGTCTGTTGCATGCTGTTTTCTCTGTTGGATATGCAAGTAGTCCAGTATTCTAGTTTCACCAGGTTAGCACTTTCATTTTTAGGTATGCCTGGTGCTGTTCCTGGCATGCCCTCTTGTGCTTTTCGCTGAATTAAGTATCATAAATGTCCTTTAGAGAATTGATATTCCATTTTCTTAAATGTCACCCCAGAATCAGCAGTGGACAATATGATCTGTTGATCTGTTTTAGTTACTTGAATAAATACTTGGACAAAATACTTATGAAATCCCTCCCTCTTCAAGATTTTTGTGCACTTGTGAGAAAAATCAAGGTTAATTAACTATTTCAACTGAAAATGTTATAACTGAGCTAGGAGTAATGCACTGTTTTTCTCTCATTCTTCGACTCCATTGGTGACAACAGAAATTTGGTTGTTTTTCTTGGTTCCTATTATCTCCAATAAACACAAAATCAAATTGCAAGAGAAACTCATCTGTGGAGAGAAGACAGAGTTAATGTTTCGAGTCCAATGGGATTTGAATCCATGCTTTTCTGCCTCAAAGATATGAGCATTAACACTGAGTCAAGAATGCTGCTTTGAATTTGAACTTGAGAATATGTCAATATAACACATTAGGCTTGAGATTGAAAGTGCAGAAAGGTCTGATTACTTGCAGCATATCCAAACTAGGTTCAGTGAATGTCGTGTATCTTTTCTAATTGAAGCACAGGAAGTGAGGCTGTAGAGGACAGCAGTTTGGTAAGGGATGGTTTGGTTGCCTACTTGAACACTTAAAGTTGTCTCTTTGGTTTTCCTTTATCTCAAGGTGATATATTGTTCAACAGGTCCCAGCATAAATTATTGTTAATGTAACATTTTCAAATATTTTTGAGGAGTTCTCTGGAGTGAAAGAACATTACGTAACCTGTTTGTTACAAGTTTTATGCAGCTTGTTCTTACATGAGCCATATTCCAATTATTATTTTTCTATCAGCTAAGGCCAAATTTTGAACATATCAGTTTTCATCTCTTTAATAAAAAATGCATAATAGATATGCATTGTTGAATTGTCAACTTTAATATGCTTCCCTTATTGTCCTGAGAGTGTGCTGGTGGGCGACCATTTTGAAATGCTGCAATCCGTGCAGTGCAGTGGTTCCACAATTCTATTAGGTAATGAGTTCCAGGAAATTGATTCAGCATTAATGAGTATATGCCTGACTCATGTTAGTGCTTCCATGCATGCGCTCTTATTTATCTAGGAGGTGAAAGTCAGGTTTTGAAGGTAGTGCTGAAGAATCCATGGTGTAGTGCTATGGTTATCCTGTGGATTTTATGAATTGCAGTCTTGATCCACGCAGTAGAGCAGGTGGATATTTAGGCTTTTAAATGAAGCACTGATCCAATCATAAAGTGCCACGAGGTGACCCAGCTCTGACCTAGTCACTAGTGATCCAGAACAATTTATCTCTTTTCTCTATCCTCCTACCTAAGCTGTTGATGTTAGGGAAATTGAAATGTGGTTGGGTGCCTTGCTGAGGTAGTTCATTCTCCTGCTGGCAAGAGTCATTCACACTAGAATGGTGAAAATGTATTGCATCAGTCATGCTTGACATTTGATATTAACTACATGTGGGCATGGACTGGTACCTTAACTGGGAATTTGCGAATTGAGATGAATACCGTCATCATCAAATGGTTCTACTTCTGACCTCAGTGAAGCGATAGCCATTAACAAGTCTGGAGATAGTTGTGCCTCGGAGCTTGGCTGGAAATCTTTATCAATAATATCATGGGCCTTAAATGATTTGCATCTAGCAACCATAACCATCTTTATGCTAGATATTATTCCATTACTAGTGAGTTTTCCCTGCATCTACACTGGCTTCAGTGTTTACTTGGGCTGTTTGCTGCACTTCTAAGAATACTGTCTGAATGGCAAGAATAGTTCACATTCAGAATGTCCATGTTTGGGACAAGGTTGTATTATGGTCTGTAGTTGAATTCACCTAATAGAACCAAAGCTGATCATCATTGAGCAGGCATTGTGTAAGTAAGTTTTGCTCCTAGTGGTGAAGGGTTATTCATCGTTCTCATTGTTCAAGAAGTTGACTGATGACAGGTTTTTCTTTTGTCAAGTATATGGATTAGTTTTGGGAATTATGCAGTCACGTCTTAAAATTGTCTTAAAACAGATTTATAATTCTCAGGGAAAGTTATCTTAATACATAATGCAGTTTTACAAAACTGCATAAAATTATTTAATGCTTTTATTTTTCAGAACTGAACTTGGAGTGTGCAAATTCATCTGCAGTAAAATTAAAACCAAAGATGTCACTGCACTCGTATGGAAGTAGAGAAGGATCAGTGTCAAGTCGGTCAGGAGAGTGTAGTCCAGTTCCAATGGGTTCAATTCCAAGAAGAGGATTAGTCAATGGAAGCAGAGAAAGTACTGGCTACTTGGAAGAGCTAGAAAAAGAGAGGTACATATTACTTTATAATGTTTGAAGTAACTATAGCGATATTAGTTTTTGTCCCTAATCTATGGACCTACAATTCCTGAAAACGTTCCGAAAAATGCAGATATACTTGTATATAATTTTATTTAACAGTAAAATAGCAATTCCAATATCAGTTGTATTTTTATTAATTTACCATATTACAGATAGTCTTAATGATTGGCATGATCCTTCGATAAGACCTTACTACCAAGTTTTTTCTATTGTTTTCTATGTTTATGAATGAAATTGTGTAAACTTGCTAAACTTTGGATATGGTCATTGCATGGCATGTGCTATGAATGTTACGTGTTGATAATCACCTTAAGTATGAATGTTGTTTGCATGTGAAAATGGGCGAGTTTGATAACTCAGTTGGTGTGAATTAATCTGAACACTAAATCAAGTGAACATTTCTTCCCAGTCTACAATGTAGGTAGGTTCACTGATAGAATAACTGAAGAAATCAGGATGCTGCTGTCATAACATTGACAACCATGGGACTAGTGTAGATTTAATGTAGCTTCGGTGATACAGATTTGATGCCTATTCTGTGTGATTATTTGTTTTGAAGATGTTTGGTAGTAATGTCTTAAGATGAGATGATTAGCTGACAACAACTGCATTGTCTTATTTTGTCAATTTGACTCTTCCACAGAGGACTTTACCCTTGATTTCCATTAACGCTTGTTTGAATGTTACCTTGTAACCCAAGGCAGTCACCTCCCCTCAATTTAGCTCTTGTGCTTATGTATGGACCAAGGCACGGAGAGGTCTTGGCACTGATGAGTAAGTAAATACTAAGGATGCTGGATATTTGAAATAAAACAAAATGTTTAAGAAACTCTTCTAATCTGGCAACATCTGTGGAGGTACAAAAACCAAGTTAATGTTTCAAGTCCAATGACTTCTTTGGAACTGTTCCAGATCCCTCAGCTATTTCTTCAGATCATCTGAAGTAGTGGAAATTGGCCAAAGTCTAAGTTTACAATGGCACAGATTTCAGATGGAAGCCAAAATTGATCATATACTGGACACTTGAGATTAAAGATGGATGTAAATCTATGTACTCTCTAAGCTGTGCACTGTGCAACAGCTTCTGAGGTATTTCATCTGACTACAGTGAGACTTTGTTGTTAAGTGGGCCTACAAGAGTTACTTAAGTTACATCACTTCCTTTTAACAGCCATGTTTAAGCAAAAACAAAAAACTTCAATCAGCAAAACAGGAAATCCTATGAAGTGTTGCCCAGCATTGTTTCTCTACAGATAGTGTCAGATCTGTTGAGTTTCTCAAGCACGTTGTTTTATTTTAAATATCCAGTATCCATAGTATTTACTTACTTGTCAGTGCTCAATTTAGGTTGTGCCAGGGCCACTGAGTCTTGGTCCAAATATCGCTGGATGAAGCTGTGTAAGCAGAATCACAACAGTCCAAAAGTAAGATCCCAGTACAACAGAAGTATTCCAGTTTGGTGCTGCTTGGGACTTTATTCACTTGTGGAAAGTGATCCTCGTTAGATGGGGCAGCCTGTCCCTATTTGCCCTTGAGAATGTGGTGGTGAGCTGCTTAAATCACAGCAGTCCATTAGTAGTAGGTAGACCACAATGCTATTATGGAAGAAATTCCAGGACTTTGACCTAGTAACACTGAAGGAACGGTGGTATGATTACTATTTGAGTGGTAAGTGGCTTCGAGGGGAACTTGCAGGTGGTGGCATTTCCATGTATTAGCTGCCCTTGTCTTTCTAGATGGAAGTAGTCTTGGGTTTGGAAGATCTAAGGATCTTTAATGAATTTCTGCAGTGCATCTTGTAGGTAGTACACAGCTGCTGCTGAGCATTGATGTCTGGATGGGATGTTCTTCAGAGGGTCAATGTACTTCAAAGGGCTGAATGGCCTGTTTTCACACTGTAGGGATTCTATGACCTGCCTCCAATACCACTCACCATCCTGACTTGGAAATATGTCACAAGTCCTTCATTGTCACAAGGTCAATATCCTGGGATTCCTTCCAGAACAGCCTTGTGGTTTACCTACAGCAATGGATTGCAGCAGTTCAAGAAAGGGAGTTTATCATCACCTCAAGGGCAACTAGTGACAGGCAATAAATGGTGGTCAACCAGCGATGCCAACGTCTCATGAATGAATAAAACAAGTCACCTAGAATTAATATACTGCCTTTGTTATATGCCCTCATTATCTGATTTATTCTCTATCCCTCACATAGCCATGAAAAGGGGGCCTGTAGACTACTCTTACCAGTGTCCTGTCTACCTTTTTATGTTTTTACCTCCACCCATTTGGATTCTATGCTTTCAATTCAAGATCATTTCTTGCTAATGTACTTACTCCATTCAATGCCAACAATGCTACCTCACCACCCTTTCCTTCCTGCCCAACCTTTCAAAAAGTCACACATCCCTATTGTTTTCAATGTTTGTATACCCTGTCCCTTCCTAAGCCACTCTGGGTATTATTCAATTAGCTGCCCTGTACTGTAGCCTTTTCCTTTTGCTTTGGAAGCCTACATTTTCTCTTTCTTCCCCTCGCTTGCTGTCTTTCCCCCAGTTAGTTAAAACTCTCAACTGTTCGACCAGGAAACTGGTCCCAACACAGTTCAAATGAAGCATATCCCATCAGAACAGCTCCCTTCTACTCCAGGACTGGTGCTAATGCCCCACAAACTGAAGAATTGTGTGGCATTTCACCCACATCTATCTGAACCACACAATTCTCTCCTTGACAGAGTTGACCCAATGTCAGTTTGCCTGTGGCTCAGTAGTAATTCAGAGATTAGTCACTTGGAGGTTATGCTTTTCAGTTTAGCTCCTAACTGTTCAAAGTTGTTCAGCAGAACCCCCTTTTCTCGATCTACCAATGTTGTTGGTATCAATGTGGGATACCAATAACTATGGGATTCTTCCTCTCCCTCTCCAAGTTCATTTCAGTCACAGAGATGTGCTTAACCCTGGCTCTGGGTAGGCAGCACAGTCTTTAGGATTCCCACTCTTGGTTGCAGAAAGAAATATATGTCCCCCTAACTATTATGTCGCCTCCCACAACTACATTCCTGTCGTCTTCCCCACCTCAAATGGCTCCCTGAACCAAGATGCCACTGTCAGTTTGCTTATCCTCTCTGAAGTCCCCTCCCTCATCTGCATATCTGACAAAATCCCTGTGTAACTGTTGGACAACTGCAGGGATTGAAAGTCCTCAGTTGTTACCCCAGACCATTATACCAGCCTCAGTTATAGTCGCGTTCTCCTGTCCCTGATTTATTAATCTTGACTTATCTAATCTGATAATACTTTTGAGCCAAGGTTACAGGTAACTTGCCCCTTCCCTGATGTGGTTCAATACCTGCAGCTCAAACTCCACTTCTTAACTTGGATCTGAAGTTTCTCCAAGCTGTAAATACTTGCAACAGATGTGTTCATTCTGAATGACGGCAGCTTCAAGATGTTGCAGAAGCAACACATCACCCATCCTGCCATCGTGATCATATCTGACTAATAAATTAACCACTTGAGTTCATGCTCTTTTCACTTCACTACTGACATTTTGTTTTATAAACTAAATAAACCAGTATTAATCTAATAGAGTCATAAATATGTACAGCACAGAAACAGATCCTTCAGTCCAACTCATCCATGCTGATCAGATATCCTAAACTAATCTAGTCCCATTTGCCAGCATTTGGTTCATATCCCACTAAACACTTCCTATTCATGTAGCCTTCCAGATGCCTTTTAAATGAAGTAATTGTACCAGCTTTCCCCACTTTGGCAGCTCACTCCATACATACACCCATGTATGTATGGTCCGCTACATAGATGACACCTTTGTCATCACAAAACAAAACAAGATAGAGACATTTAACATCATCAACAATACCCTCACAGGCATAAATTTCACCAAGGAGGAAGAAACCGACAACAAACTCGCATTCCTGGATGTCATAGTAGAAAGAACGGACAATGGAGAACTACAAACCTGCGTATGCAGAAAACCGACAAACACTGACCAAATACTTAACTACACCAGCAACCATCCCAATACACACACATGAAACTGTATCAGAACACTATTCCAATGAGCCACCGCATACTTCCGCACAGACGAACTTCGGAAAACAGAGGAGAACCACCTATGCAACGCATTCAAGAAGAACGGATACTCAAAAAATACAGTCCGCAGATTCCTCAAGAACAAACCACGACAAGCAGACCAAACACAGCCAGAAACCCTAACCACCTTACCATACATCAAAGAAGTTTCAGAAATGACAGCCAGACTACTAAGACCCCTCGGAATCCTAGTAGCGACACAAACCCACCAACAAACAAAACGCTCTCAAACAAAAACTAACAAACTTAAAAGACCCAGTACAACCCATGGACAAAACCAACGACATATTCCCTAACAGGAATATAATATCTGTGAACTCTCATTATTTCATTTTTGAAGGCTTCCCATTTTCCAGCCATCCCTTTACCTGTGAACATCTGTCCCAATCAACTTTCGAGCATTCTTGCCTAATACCATCAAAATTAGCTTTCCTCTAATTTAGAACTTCAACTTTTAGATCTGGTCTATCCTTTTTCCTGCACTATTTTAGAACTGATAGAATTATGATCGCTGACCCCAAAGTGCTCACTCACTGACACCTGCCTTATTTCCCAAAGGTAGATCAATTTTTGCACCACCTCTAGTAGGTACATCCGCATACTGAATCAGAAAATATTATTGTACACACTTAACAAATTCCTCTCCATCTAAACCCTTAACACTGTGCCAGTCCCAGTCTATGTTTGGAAAGTTAAGATCACCTACCATAACAGCCCTAACAGTCTTATAGATAACTGAGATCTACTTACAAATTGTTTGTCAATTTCCTGCTGACTGTTGGGGAGGGGGTCTATAGTACTATTCCAATAAGGTGGTCATCCCTTTGATATTTCTCAGTTCCACCCAAATAACTTCCCTGGACGTTTTCCCAGGAATATCCTCCCTAAGTACAGTTGTAATGTTATCCCTTATCAAAAATGCCACTCCCTCTCCTGTCTTGCCTCCCTTTTTATCCTTCCTATAGCATTTGTATCCTGGAACATTAAGCTGCCAGTCCTGTCCATCCCTGAACCACGTCTCTGTAATTGCAATGATATCCCAGTCCCATGTCCCTGAGTTCTCTGCCTTGCCTGTTAGGCCCCTTGCATTGAAATTCTGTATATATTCCAGTAATAGTTGAATTTCTTTTGACTTTTTGAGATTAAATTAATGTTGTCAACTATTACATGGATACTACTTTTGAGGGGCTGAAATTCATGCCTGTCAAAATTCGTACCATATTATTAGCAGAAATCCAACTGATCTCTAAAAGAATTTAAAAGGAAATGAATTATGGTAATTCTGAAAACCCGGAGTGGAATGAACATCCAGCGGACTTGAAGACTGGGAGTGGAGCAAAAACATGACGGCCAGAACACTGACTGATAAACATTGATCTGTTATCTGTGAAGAACCCGGATCAACTTTCACACAAGATATGTGGAAAAAGCCATGTTATTTGGCAAAAATAGGAAGTTGACTTTTACATGAGATTAAATTTTACTTGAGTATATATGGTAAATTCAGTTTATTTTATCAGTGCTACCTCATTCTCTGCTTTGTTCCTGCCTGCCCTGAGTGTTTGATTTGCTCCTTTTCCCAACCGTACCAGTCTCCGACTGATCTCCCTGGTTCTCCCCACCCCCCCATATATACACACACACTCTATATGCTCTATTCTCCTATTCCTACCCTCATTAGCTCATAGCACTGGGAGTAATCCAGATATTACAACCCGCAAGGACCTCTTTGAAGTTCTTGAGTTTTTAAGGAAGGAAAGCCGAAAAACACTGGAGACCTAAACGCAATCTTATGAACTGAATTGTATTTTTAATGACGAGAAGTATTCACCCGTCTGATTCACCGCATTCACTGTATTTGTATCACTCACTGGTTTGTGATACTCTACTGCCGATCTCCCTTCAGGACAGCCCTTGATCCCCTCCTTTTAACCTCTCCCATTCATCTCTCACTCTGGAGAGTTTACTTCTTACATTCAACCCTAGTGAAAAACTACTCTTGTCCCACTTGATACCAAATTTCCAGCAGTAGTCAGTTACTCTCTTGGTCTTTGTCTCCCTCTTCTGCCGTGTTGCATATTAACCTGCAGTGAATGATTTCTCTCTCCTATAAATGCCTGTTCAGAGAACCTTTTTTACTACAATAATCAACACCTTATTTAGACAAAGGAATTCAGAGGCTTGAATTTGAACAGTCAAGCATTTACCTCCTTTAATTTGGCGTCCTAATGTGGCATTAATTCTGAAAACTGAATATGGCAAGGATAGACGAGTTGTATTTCCACTTTGAGCAAAATTTCCAACAGCAGTCAGTAACTCTCTTGCCCTTTGTCTCAATCTGCTGCAGTCCCACAAGACTCTGTGCTTCTTACACTTGTAAATTTCAATAAGATCACCCCATGTTCCTCTAAGCTCTACTGAATAAAGACCTAGCCAATTTAACTGTTGTTGATCATTCAACTCATTCATCCTAGGAAACAGCCTCATCAATCTCTTCCAGTACATCTTTTCCAGGGAAATTTGGTGATGGTAACATCATTGAATGTCGGGGGGCAGTGACTATTGCCTCTTACTGAAGATGGTCATTACCGGGTATTTGTATGGTGCAAGTGTCACTTGTCACTTGTCAGTCCAAGCCTGGAAATTATCTAGATTTGGCATTTGAACATGGACTGCTTCAGTATCTGAGGAATTGTGAATAGTGCTGAACATTGTACAATCTTAGGCCAACATCCCCACTTCTGACTTATGATAGAGGGAAGCAGCTGAAGATGGGTGGGCCTGGAACACTACGCCAATGAACTCCTGCAGAGGTGTCCTGGAACTGAGATAGCTGACCTGCAACCACCATAACCATCTTTTTATGTGGCAAATATGAATCCAACCAGCAGAGTGATTGCTTTGATACCCACTGATTTCAGTTTTGCTAGGGCTGCTTAATACTACACTATAGCTATTTTGTTGAACATCAGAGGAACTATATCAAGCAGTGTAAGTTTTGAGAGTTAGTAAAGATAAGACATTTGTCATTCAACATCAAAAGCCTGGATTTGTATCCTACCCTGACCATTTTAAAAAAAAGGTCTGAAGGCTATTCAGAGAAACATTGAGAAAAATTGAGAGATGTTAGAAGGGATGACTTAAAGCTTGATTAGTGTTTATTTATTGAGTGTCTTAAAGGAGGTTTAGGCTTTAAACTCCAGAACTTGGGACTGCAGAAAGTTAAAGGTGGGAAGGAAAAGTGACGAGTGACAATTGTGCATCTGTCCTTGAAATTGGGAACAGTCAAGTTTTGAAAAGGCAAAGCCATGGCTGCTGATTTTTGACAGCAATGACAAAGAGATATATCATGGATGAAAACTGGCTGCTTTTCATAATGGACAAGATATGGAGTTGCAAGTTAATTTTGGATTCAGAGAAAAGGCCAAAGTTGCCTTCATCTTAAAGCTGTGATGCTGGAGGAAATGGGATCAGTTTTGAATGGCGCAGAGACTGAGGACAACCCCAACACTTCTAGAATGATTAGATTAGATTACTGAGTGAGGAAATAGGCCCTTCAGCCCAACAAGTCCACACCGACCCGCCAAAGCGAAACCCACCCATACCCCTACATTTACCCCTTCGCCTAACACTACGGGCAATTTAGCATGGCCAATTCACCTGACCTGCATATCTTTCTGACTGGGGGGGGGGGGGGGGGGGCGAAACCGGAGCACCCGGTGGAAACCCACGCACACACGGGGAGAATGTGCAAACTCCACACAGTAAGTCGCCTGAGGCAGGAATTGAACCCGGGTCTCTGGCGCTGCGAGGCAGCAGTACTAACCACTGTGCACCGTGCTGCCCACTGCCATCATGCCGCCCACACGGTGGAAGAAGTTGTCTGACCTGGATGTAGATGCCAGATATTTTGATGACAGTAATTTTATGTTATGTAGATCCATTAAAATAATAAAACAGGGGCCACTCAGCTTTTGACTTCATTACAGTCTTGTTCAAACATGAGCAAAAGAACTGAATTCCAGTGCTGTGGTGACATTGGCTGCCCTTGACATCAAGGCCACATTTGACCAAGTGAAATCAAGGAACCCTAGCAAAGCTAGCATCTATAGAATCCTGATGTAAACTTATTACTGGTTGGACTCCTACTTGACATGAAGGATGTTTGTGGTTGTTGGGGGTAAGTCATTTCAGTTCCAGACATCTCTGGAGGAGAGACTCAGATCCACGTCCAAAACACAAGTTGTTTTATCAATGACCTTCCCTCCATCAAAAGACCAGAGGTAGGAATGTTCACTTGATTGTGTGCAATCTTTAACACCATTGATGGCGACTCAGATACTAAAGCAATTCTGGGTCATATGTAACAAGACCTGAACAATATACAAGTTTGGGTGACAAGTGACATTTGTGCCATATAAAAGGCAATAACCGTTCCAACAAAAGAGAATTCAACTATCATCCCTTGACATTTTTATCGCACTACTATGGTTGAATCGTGTTATCAGTTTATCTGAACTGGAAGAAACAAAATCCAAGAGCATCACGAGTAATATCAAAGTCTGACACCAAGTCACCTTAACAGATATTAGGCTTGTGATCAAAAGCTTGATCAAAGATGAAGGATTACCTTAAAGGAGGGGAACATGATAGAGAGGCAGAGCAGGGATAAAGTACACAGATACTGGAAAAGTTGAAACAGGTGATGAAGCTAAGTGCCATTAGTATATTTGTGAAACTAGATCAATGTGGGAGAAGTTGGTTAGTGCCATCTTTCTGGCACAAACTGGGTTCAGGGTCCAAGACCACATCTCAATAGGTAAGCGATTGCAGGGCCCCTTGCTGAGATATTTGTATTATCGATAGTCACAGGTGAGATGCCGGAAGACTGGAGGTTGGCTAACACGGTGCCACTGTTTTAAGAAGGGTGGTAAGGACAAGTCAGGGAACTATAGACCAGTGAGCTCAACATCTGTGGTGGGCAAATTGATGGAAGGAATCCTGAAGGACAGGATGTACATGTATTTGGAATGGCAAGGACTGATTAGGGGTAGTCATTGTGGCTTTGTGCGTGGCAATCATGTCTCACGAACCTGATTGAGTATTTTGACAAAGTAACAAGGAGGATTGATGAGGGCAGAGCAATAGGCGTGATCTATATGAACTTCAGTAAGGTGTTTGACAAGGTTCCCCAAGGGAGACTGATTAGCAAGTTTCGATCTCCTGGAATACAGGGACAACTAGCTATTTGGATACAAAACTGGCTCAGAGCATGATGGTGGAGGATTGCTTTTCAGACTGGAGGCCTGTGACTAGTGGAGTGCCACGAAGATCGTGCTGGGTCCACTACATTTTGTCATTTATATAAATTTGAATGTGAGCATAAAAGACATGTAAGTTTACAGATGACACCAAAATTGGAGGTGTAGTGGACAGTGAAGAAGGTTACCTCAGACTACAATGGGACCTTGATCAGATGGGCCATTGAGCTGAGAAATGGCAGATGGAGTTTAATTTAGATAAATGTGAGGTGCTGCATTTTGGGAAAGCAAATCTTAGCAGGACTTAGACACTTAATGGTAAGGTTCTGAGGAGTGTTGCTGAACAAGGAAACCTTGGAGTGCAGGTTCATAGCTCCTTGAAAGTAGAGTCATGGGTAGATACAATAGTGAAGAAGGCATTTGATATGCTTTCCTTTATTGGTCAGAGCATTGAGTACAAGAGTTGGGAGGTCATGTTGTGGCTGCACAGGACTTTGGTTAGGCGTACATTTTGGAATATTGCGTGCAATTCTGGACTCCTTCCTATTGGAAGAATTTTGTGAAACTTGAAAGAGTTCAGAAAAGATAACAAGGATATTGCCCGGGTTGGAGGATTTGAGCTATAAGGAGAGGTTGAATAGGCTGGGGCTGTTTTCTCTGGAGTGTCAGAGGCTAAGGGGTGACCTTTATAGAGGTTTATAAAATCTTGAAGGGCATTGATAGGATAAATTTCCCTGGGGTGGGGGAGTCCAGAACTCCAGGGCATATGTTTTAGGTGAGAGGGGAAAGATATAAAAGAGGCCTAAGGGGCAACTTTTTCCATGCAGAGGGTGGTATATGTATGGAATGAACTGCCAGAGGATGTGGTGGAGCCTCGTACAATTGCAACATTGAAGAGGCATTTGGATATGTATATGAATAGGAAGGGTTTGGAGGGATATGGGCCAGGTGCTGGCAGGTGGGACTAGATTCTTTCAACTCTCATGAAACAAACAAGAAGTAAAAGTATAAATTGGGCTGCTCCAAATTGATGCTGGAAGGCTAGTTCTGGGCGATAAGGAAATAGCTGAAGAACTTAATAAGTACTTTCTGTCAGTCTTCACAGTGGAAGATATGAGTAATATCCCAACAATTAAGGAGAGTCGGGGGCAGAGTTAAGTATGGTAGCCATTACAAAAGAGAAAATGCTAGAAAAGCTAAAAAGTCTAAAATTTGATTAAATCTCCTGGTCCTGATGGGCTACATTCTAGAGTTCTGAGGGATGTGGCTGAGGAAATAGCGGAACTGCTGATTGTGATATTTCAAAAATCACTGGAGTCAGGGAAAGTCCCAGCTGATTGGAAAATTGCTGTTGTAACCCCTTGTTCAAGAAGGGATCAAGACAAAAGATGGCAAATTATAGGCCGATTAGCCTAACCTCGGTTGTAGGTAAAATTCTTGAATTCATCGTCAAGGATGAAATTTCTAAATTATTGGAATTGCAGGGTCGGATTAGAACAAGTCATCGTGGATTTAGTAAGGGGAGGTTGTGCCTGACAAACCTGTTAGAATTCTTTGAAGAGGTAGCATGGCTGAGTTGGACCGAAGGGTCTGTTTCTGCGCTGTACATCTCTATGACTCTATAGGAGACATGATTCCCTTTTAACATTTAAGACTGTTGACCTACAGGTGCATGCTATATTTGTTGGCAAAGCAGTCATCAGGTTTATGTAATGCAGAGAATGGAGAGGATGGTAATTAGGAAAGGGTTGGGCAGACATAGACAGTCTTTGGCACTTTAGAGGGCAGTCATAATTGGCCTGACTTTTGTTTACTTAATAATTAGACTTTGTGTCCATAGCTGGCTCACCTATGAACCCTATGCAGCTAAACTGGCTTCACAAAGAACTGTATAAATATGCCACAACATCTTTAACAATGAAAAAAAATCATTGTGCAATGTGCATTTCATGGAATTGAACTGAAGTCTTTGCAACACAGCTTGACCTTTACATGAATCTAGAAAGACCATGGGAGACTTAATGGAGAACATAAAGATGATTTGCTTCCAAGAACAGACTAATACCTATGTGACTTGTTTACATGTTCTGTATTAAGTGCATTGTAAATGTATGGTTTCTCTTGATTTGCAAGGTCTTTATTACTTGCTGAGATTGAAAAGGAAGAGAAGGAAAAGGATTGGTACTATGCACAACTTCAAAATCTCACCAAGCGGATTGATAATCTCCCCCTCACAGAAAATGTAAGTAGAATTTCTGCTGATTGTTTCCACAGTTATTATATTGAATTATTTTGTTAAATTCCTCTGTTGTTAGCAAAATAATCTTACCTGTAATTTTTCACATTTAATTTTATGTACGCTCATGGGATGTGGACTTCACTGGCAATGGCCCATTTCTTGTTGAACCTAATTATGCTGAAGGTGCTATTCAAATACCTCCTTCAACCACTGCAGTCTGCATAATGAAGCTGTAATTTAGGGAGCTGCATAATGTAGATTGAACAATTGTGGCAGGTAAAATTTTAAGGAAAACCCAAACATGTTTTATCAATACATTTTAATAGGAAGGAAACAGTAACTTTGTGTAGATACGCAAGATTTGGGCAGAGTTCTAAATGATTGCCTTGTCTTTACAAAGGAGACACAGAGATGATGTAGGCCTTATAGTTAAGAAGAGAGATATATTGCAGACAATAAGCATAAAGCATGAAGGAGTAGTGGAGAGAATGACATCCAACATCACTAGGGCCAGATGAATTGTATCCCAAGTTGTTATTTTCACTGTAGGTTATAACAACAAGTGCTGAGGACCATTTTCCAATCCTCATTCGATACAAACATGGTACTTGGTCATTGGATGTCTGCAAATACTGTATCATTGTTTAATAAGAATGTGAGGGATAGGCTGAATAATTGTAGGGCAATCAGTCTAACTTTAATAGTGGGAAAACTATTGAAATCACCACATGGTTATGTTTGACCAAGGCTTTAATGAGATCTGGAACTGAGTGATTCCCATAGAAGATATGAATATTGGTGAGCAGGTTATCGGGAAGTCTGTGTTCTGATTGTTGTGTTGTTGATACTCCATTTCTTTGTTCAAGAATAGACTAATGGGCCTCTACTTGGCCAGATTGAGTTTGTCTTGATAGTGAATTTTGAGAGGATTTGTCTTGATTTTTGAGGTGATATCCAAACTATTTTTTCACTTCCAAATGAATGCCAGTATTGCATGTGCACTGGAATGTCCTAGCTGGAAGAGAGACCCGTTTCTTGAGCACAAGTATTGTTGATGGAGTCTGTAGGCTTTAATGTGTCCAGTGTCTTCATTTCTGGATGTCTCATGGAATTTATTATATTGGTTAAAGACTATCTTCTTTGATGATGAGAACATCATCTATGGATCTTGTACTAGATAACTGTCCTTTCAAACATGCAGTGCATCATCATTGAGCATCCAGATTATGCATGGTGCCTTCTCTTACTTAGTTGTCCACCACAGGACTACAGAGCTTTACATCGATTCATAAGGTGTGGCATTGTGTTGCCTCACCAATTCCAAGCTACTTTCACTTTTGGTATGGAGGCAATTCTCTGGTTAGTGACTTTACCAGTTTCATATCTCATTTTTGTGTATACCTGGTGCTGCTCCTTACATACAGCTAACTCCTCATTGTTCAAGGGTTGATCTCCTTTTAAGGTAAAGGTACTATTAAGGCTATGTGTTACCAGGGAATGACAATTTGTGGTTGAATGTAATGAAGCTTCCCATAGACCCCATGAATGCTCCATTTTAAATTCCTAGATCTGTTCTAAATCTGTTCCATTGATATTGTCGAGCCACATGATGGAAGAAACTGTCTTCATGAAACATTATTCAACTTCATAAAAATTGGCTATTAGAATTGGTAAACGTTATTAGCTTCAACGTTTTTAAACATGGATGATTACAAGAGCAGAAATGTATATAATTCTGATCATTTTAGTTTCTTACAATAACTCTAGATGAAATTTACCAGGCATTAACAGCAAAGAGTGAAAAAAGGTAGCATTGGTGCATGAAGGCTTGGTCAAAGAGAGATTCTGAAGGGATTGTTGCATACAATATATAGGCAGGTTTTACAGACAGCATATTGAGTGAGAGTCTGCAATCACTTGAAGCAATTTTGTTCAAAAAGTAAGGCTTTGGGGTAGTGTTGTAGAACAAAGGGACCTGGGGGTTCAGGTACATAATTCTTCGAAATTTCTGTCAAATACAGAAAGGGCTGACTGTTTGTGTAAAGATTTGTAACTCGGGTGCCAGTTACCATGGTTATGGGTTTATTCGCCGAGCAGACGTTTTGTCTCCTGTCTAGGTGACATCTTCAGTGCTTTGGAGCCTCTTATGAAGCACTGCGGTACAATGCGATACTGGAATTTATTTAGTTGCATTCCCGCTGCTTCCGGGTGCTGATTCCGATTGTTTGTTGTCATGGCCGGTATATTGGGTCTAGGTCTATGTGTTTGTTCCAATCCATGGATAAGTACCTGCCTCCAGGTGTTCTCTGGCTGTCTCTTATCAGCGGATCCAAACACTCCATACATTCATCACAGGAATTCCTAGATAACATCAATAATGTAAACGTTGACAAGGACGAAGCAATGGTCTCATTTGATGTAATGGCACTGTTCATTTTCAATTGACAAAACTCTAGCCAGAGAGACAAATGTCCAGCCTCCTGGACAGGCAGAATAGACAACACGATGGGGATCCTACCAACAAGGACTCCTACTCAAACTACTAGACCTGTGTTTGACGACACACTGCACATTCAAGAACCAAATATATGAACACATTAATGGGACACCTATGGGCTTACCCATCTCCGGGCTCAGAGCAGAAGCAGTGATGCAAAGACTGGAACAAATTGCCTCCCACTAATCTGACCCAAACTCTTATCAGATACATGGATGACACTTTTGTAATTATTAAGAGAACAGAAATAGAGAAAACCCAACGGATTATCAACATCACGCTGACGGGTATCAGATTTACGAGAGAGGAAGAAATCAACAATCATCTCCCATTCCTGGATGAGATCGTAGAAATAACACAATGGTGAATGGCCCATAGAAGTGTACAGAAAAATCACATACACAGACCAGATCCTGAACAGCTTCTGGATTAGTGGTGCTGGAAGAGCACAACAGTTCAGGCAGTATCCAAGGAGCTTCGAAATCGATGTTTCAGGCAAAAGCCTTTCATCATGAAGCTTCATTCCTGGTGAAGGGCTTTTGCCCGAAATGTTGATTTCGAAGCTCCTTGGATGCTGCCTGAACTGGTGTGCTCTTCCAGCACCACTAATCCAGCATCTGGTTTCCAGCATCTGCAGTCATTGTTTTTACCTTTTAGATCTGAACAGCAACCACCCAAACACACACAAGAGAAGCTGCATTAGGACCCTGTTCAAAAGGGCTACAACACACTGCAGCACTCTTGATCTACAAAGAAGATGAACATCTCTACAGAGTCTTCTTCAAGAACGGATATCAATAGACAATAGATAGACAATAGACAATAGGTGCAGGAGTAGGCCATTCTGCCCTTCGAGCCTGCACCACCATTCAATATGATCATGGCTGATCATCCTTAATCAGTATCCTGTTCCTGCCTGATCTCCATAACCCTTGATTCCACAATTCTTGAGAGCTCTATCCAACTCTTTCTTAAATGAATCCAGAGACTGAGCCTCCACTGCCCTCTGGGGCAGAGCATTCCACACAGCCACCATTCTCTGGGTGAAGAAGGTTCTCCTCATCTCTGTCCTAAATGGTCTACCCTGTATTTTTAAGCTGCATCCTCTGGTTCGGCACTCACCTATCAGTGGAAACATGTTTCCTGCCTCCAGAGAGTCCAATCCTTTAATAATTTTATTTGTCTCAATCAGATCCCCTCTCAGTCTTCTAAACTTAAGGGTATGCAAGCCCAGTCACTCCAGTCTTTCAGTGTAAGGTAATCCTGCCATTCCAGGAATTGACCTCGTGAACCTACGCTGCACTCCCTCAATAGCCAGAATGTCTTTCCTCGAATTTGGAGACCAGAACTGCACACACTACTCCAGGTGTGGTCTCACCAGGGCCCTGTACAGCTGCAGAAGAACCTCTTTGCTTCTATACTCAATCCCTCTTGTTATGAAGGCCAGCATGCTATTAGCCTTCTTCACTACCTGCTGTACCTCCATGCTTACCTTCATTGACTGGTGTACAAGAACACCCAGATCTCTCTGTACTGCCCGTTTACCTAAATTGATTCCATTTAGGTAGTAATCTGCCTTCCTGTTCTTGCCACCAAAGTGGATAACCATACATTTATCCACATTAAACTGCATCTGCCCACTCACCTAACTTGTCCAGGTCACCCTGCAATCTCCTAACATCCTCATCACATTTCACCCTGCCACCCAGCTTAGTATCATCAGCAAATTTGCTAATGTTATTACTAATACCATCTTCTATATCATTAACATATATTGTAAAAAGCTGCGGTCCCAGTACTGATCCCTGTGGTACCCCCACTGGTCACTGCCTGCCATTCTGAAATGGAGCCGTTTACCACTACTCTTTGTTTCCTATCAGCCAACCAACTTTCGATCCAAGTTAGTACTTTGCCCCCAATACCATGCGCCCTAATTTTGCTCACTAACCTCCTATGTGGGACTTTATCAAAGGCTTTCTGGAAGTCTAGATACACTACATCTACTGGATCTCCCTCATCCATCTTCAGAGTTACATCCTCAAAAAATTCCAGAAGATTAGTCAAGCATGATTTCCCCTTCATAAATCCATGCTGCCTCTGACCTATCCTGTTACTACTATCCAGATGTGTCGTAATTTCATCCTTTATAGTAGACTCCAGCATCTTTCCCACCACTGAGGTCAGACTAACTGGTCTATAATTTCTTGCTTTCTCTCTCCCACCTTTCTTAAAAAGTGGTATAACATTAGCCACCCTCCAATCTGCAGAAACTGATCCCGAATCTATCGAACTCTGGAAAATAATCGCCAACGCATCCACGGTTTCTAGAGCCACCTCCTTTCGTACCCTGGGATATAGACCATCAGGCCCCGGACACTTATCAACCTTCAGACCTAACATTCTCTCCAACACCAATTCCGGGGAAATATAAATTCCCTTCAGTTCAGGTCCGTCAGCCACTGTTACATCAGGGAGATTGCTTGTGTCATCCCCAGTGAACACAGATCTGAAGTACACAATTCAATTCTTCTGCCATTTCTTTGTTCCCCGTAATATATTCCCCTGTTTCTGTCTTCAAGGGCCCAATTTTAGTCTTAACCATTTTTTTGCCTTTCACATACCTAAAAAAACTTTTACTATCCTCCTTTATGTTATTGGCCAGTTTACCTTCGTACTTCATTTTTCTCTGCGTATTTCCTTCTTAGTAATCCTTGTTCTTTAAAAGCTTCCCAGTCCTCCGTTTTCCCACTTACCTTTGCTATGTTATACTTTTTCTCTTTTAACTTTATATGTTTCTTAACTTCCCTCGTCAGCCACGGCCACTCATGCCTCCTCCTAGAATCTTTCTTCCTTTTTGGAATGAACTGATCCTGCATCTTCTGCATCATACACAGAAATATCCGCCATTGTTCCTCCACTGTCATCCCTGCTAAGGTATTGCACCATTGAACTTTGGCCAGCTCCTCCTCCATAGTTCCCTTTATTCAACAGAAATATTGTCACTTCCGATTGTACCCTCTCCCTCTCAAATTGCAGATTGAAGCTGATTGGATTATGGTCACTACTTCCCAATGGCTCCTTCACATCGAGGTCCCTGACCAATTCTGGTTCATTGCACAATACCAGATCCAGAATTGCCTTCTCCCTGGTTGGCTCCAGCACCAGCTGTTCTAAGAATCCATCTCTGAGGCACTCCAGAAAGTCTTGAGGTCCAATACCATCCTGATTCTCCCAGTCTACCTGCATGTTGAAATCCCCCATAACAACTGTAGTAACATCTTTGCGACAGGCCAGTTTCAGCTCCTGATTTAACTTCCATCCAACATCCAGACTACTGTTTGGGGGCCTGTAGATAACTCCCAAGAGGGTCTTCTTACCCTTAGTATTTCTCAGCTCTATCCATACTGACTCTACATCCCCTGATTCTAGGTCCTCCCGCGCAAGGGACTGAATATCATCCCTTACCAACATGGCCACCCCACCCCCTCTGCCCGTCAGTCTGTCCTTACGATAGCTCGTGTAGCCTTGAATATTCATTTCCCAGGCCCTGTCCACTTGAAGCTACATCTCAGTTATCCCCACAATATCGTATCTGTCAATTTCCAAAAGAGCCTCAAGCTCATCCATCTTATTTCTAATGCTTTGTGCATTCATGTATAGTATTTTTAATTTGTTTCTGCCCTCACCCTTCCCATCAACTCCTATTTCACTCAACCTTACAGCATGATCCCTTTCTGAGTTTTCTGCCTCATTGATACAGTTGTCTTCCTTAACTTCCCTTGTTCTAACTTTCCCTCCAATTTCCTTCTGAAACATCCAGTTTGTCCCCTCCCCCCCGCTACTTAATTTAAACGTAGCTGTGTTGCAGTAGCAAACCTGTCTGCCAGAATGCTGGTCCCTAACCTGTTAAGGTGCAAACCGTCTCTCTTGTAGAATTTATGCTTACCACAAAACATACCCCAGTGATCCAAGAATTTAAATTCTTGTTTCCCACACCAGTTCCCCAGCCAGTTCAAGTCCATTATCTCCCTGTTTCTGGCCTCACCAGCCCAAGGAACTGGAAGCAAACCTTGGACGTCCTGCTTTTCAGCCTTCTTCCTAGTTCTCTGAAGTCCCGCTGTAGTATGTTCCTCCTCTTCTGTGCCGACATGTACCACCATCTCTGGCTCTTCACCTTTGTCCTTAAGGATTACCTGCACTCTGTGATGTCTTTAACCCTGGCACCAGGAAGGCAACGCACCGTCCTTAAGTCCCGTCTGCTGCCACAAAAACCCTGGTCAGTTCCTCTAACTATGGCGTCCCCTATTACCACGGCTCTGTGCAATGTCCGACTCTTCCGCTCTGTCTCCACGCCAACTTTTGATTGACAGACCTGGCCGCCTCACGGACTGGCAGTGTCATCTGTCTCTACTGTTTCCAAAAGATTCAACTTGTTCCTGACAGGTACTTCCCCGGGGTCTCTTGCACCTGTCTCCTCTCTGCCTTCCTCATCGTCTGCTCTCTTCTGGTACGAATGGTGTAATAACCTTGCTGAAGGTCTTGTCCAGAAAGATCTCGTTCTCTCGGATGAGCCTAAGGTCCTCAAGTTCTTTCTTCAGTGCTGCAATGTGCTCTATCAGTAGCTGAACGTGCACACGCTTTCCACACTTATATGAGCCAGACACACCAGAGTCATTGACCTCCCACATCAAGCACGTAGCACACTGAACCAGCTGGGCAGTCATGTCTTCACCCTCTTCAACTGTGGCGTAATCACTTCACTCAACCTCCTTGTCAAAGACTCCTGAGCTAAAGCCTCACTCTTCAATCCACAGGAACTTTCTTGGACCCTCTTTTTGGGGCAAGTCTGTGGACTTTTAATTTAGGTTAGAGGAGGAGGGAGGGAGGGAGGCTCTACTTTGTAGGACCTGGGGTCTAGAACGCACCCACACAAATAACAATCACTTACCTTCCCGACCGGCTTTGCGCTCTGCCTTCACTTCCGCCCAGCTCCCGCTGCTCTCTGATCCCCACAACTTCATCTGCAGATGCCTAATAGTCAAACGACGTGATGTGGACATGCCACAACCCAACACACTAACCGCTCCACCTTATATTAAAAAAAACTTGGAACTGACAGCTAGATTTCTCTGACCACTAGGATTCATGACAGCCCATGAACCAAAAGCCATGCTCAGACAACAGCTCACCACAACAAAAGACCCTATACCCATCATGTGCAAGATAAACGTAATTTAGAAGATCCATGCAAAGACTGCATGAAACAATGGATAAGGACAAACGGGCAGACAACTAGCAATCTGTGTCCACAAACACCAATTAGCCACTAATTGCCATGACCAGCTGTCCCTCATAGCCACTCTCACAGATGACAAGGGCTACAAATTTGACTAGGACAACACAACGATCATAGGACAAGCTAAACACAGGACAACCAGAGAATGTCAAGAGGCATGGCACTCAACCACAGACTCCATCACATTGACCTCGACCCAATATGATAGCCACTCCAACGAACAACCAGAACTAGCAGGAATGGAACCAAATAAATTCCAGACGCGACAGCACCACAACACTTCACATGCTCCAAAGCACTGAAGATATCACTTAGACGGGATGAGATGTCTGCAAATCATCTTCCTGGCTTGGCAAATATACTGACAACCACAGCATATAGATAGGGTGGTTAAAAAGGCGTTTAGCATGCTTGTCTTCAATGCTTAGTCCTTTGAGTATAGGAGTTGGGAAGACATGTTGATGTTGTACAGGACATTGGTGAGGCCTCATCTGAAGTACTCTGTCCAGTTCTGGTCACCCACTTGTGGGAAGTATATTATTAAGCTGGAGCGGGCTCAGAAGAGATTTATCAGAATGTTGCCACATATGAAAGGTTTGAGTTGTAAAGGCTGGACAGACTGGGAGTTATTTTCACTGGAGCATTGGAGACTGAGAGATGACCTTATAGAAGTTTATAAAATCATGAGGCGGGTAGAGATAAGGTAAATGGTAGTTATCTTTTCCCACTGACTGGGCATTTCAAGTCTAGGGGGAGCATTTTTAAGGTGGGGGCAGGGAATTTGAAAAAAGACATGAAAGATAAATCTTTTGCACAGGGTGGTTCGCATGAACTTCCTAAGGAAATGGTGGATGTGGGCACAATTACAACATTTAAAAACCTGTGTAGGAAATGTTTGGAAAGATATGGCCAAGAGCAGGCAGGTAGGGCTAGTTTAGAATTCTGCTCAGCATGAATTGGTGGACTGAAGGGTTGATTTCTATGCTGTATGACTCTGATTCTATAAGTCAGTAAAGTATGACTGAGAGAAGAGAAATGGATGTGTGCAACACCTCAACTTCAAAGGTGAGGTAGGTGAAATCCGATCAATTACCTCCTTGTATTATCATTATAATATATAATTCTACTGATATGGTCATCTTTGAATAGTTTTCTCTGCAGACAGACATGACTAGAAGACAGTTGGAGTATGAAGCACGGCAAATTCGATCTGCCATGGAAGAACAACTGGGAACCTGCCAGGATATGGAGAAGCGAGCTCAGGTAGTATCAAAGCAATTTCAGAGTCTATTGTTGTGTCTTCATATGGAATAACTTAAATGTGAAATGACTTGAGAAAATAACAGTGCTGGAAAATAACAGATTTGAACTTTGCACTAAAGGGATTGAACAGAATAGTTCATTTATTTGTATCATTTAGCCACTGGAATATAATTTTAAATAAAAATCTCAAGATAAATTATCAACCTGTTGGAAAGAAAAGGGAGTTGGTATTGTTGCTTAAAGTTCAAAATATTTTTTGGTAAAATGGTCATAGATTTTAAACTTTGTTGAGAGGAATAAAGTGGCAGTTCTATAAACACGGTAAAGTTTGTTTTTTTCCAATTAGGAATAAAATATGCAAAACAGAAATATTGTAGTCATGCAGTTTTAACTGGCTAGGCAAAGATTATTTTTCTAACTTTAGTTTATCCTGATGCAGATGAGAGTAGTCCGAATTCAGCAAATAGAGAAGGATATGCTTCGTTTGCGACAGCACTTGCAGTCCCAAACAACAGAAACTGAGGTCAGTATGTCTTTTTTATAATTTATTAAGCATTGAAATTATAAATTTATTCTGATTTGAAGGTTCACTTCAAACGTCAAACTTGGAGAAAGTCAGTTTTCCTTCTATGAATGATTATGTCAGAACTGCGTATAGTTATTTGTTGGTTGGGGAATCAGTATGAAACTGCAAGGCTTTAGGATCACTACATTTTTGAAACTTTTTGTTTCAAAATGTCTACTTAATATACTGATTACATTTTTTAATGTAGCTAACATGTTTGAAGGAAATTTATTTCTATTTCAAAGGACTAAACTCAACAGTTTTCTAACCCTGTGTTTGCATCATCTTGAGTTTAACTTGTATTTATTCAAAAGTTTAACAAATACATTTTAGTTTACAGATCTTTTATTTTTAAATGCTAATGAGTTAAGTGTTGTGATTGTTTACCATATCTCCAAAACAAAGTTTACTGTGTTGGAATACTGTCTGACTCCGTCATCAAGTTAATTAGAACTGGAAACCTAACTATAATGGTGGAACGAGGAGCCAGGCTTGCAAAGGGCTGATTTCACGCTGATGTTGGGAGCTGTTTCACAGAGTAATTTGAGGGGACAAAAAGCCGATTCATTGGATTGATCAGAAAATAAGAGGGCTTCAGTATCATTTAAGGTGACCTGTCCTTCTGGAAAGTGCACGTTTAATAGACTTGGGTGAAGACAGGTTTGGATTTACTTTTATAATTCCCACTACTGAACAGTCTGCCAAAACTCACAATCTGAAGTTACACATGAACCATGCCCACTTCTTGAAATACAACCTACAGAAGAAGAGTTGAGAGAAGTTTGGAACTGTATAGAGTTCCTCTAAGCTGAAAAATGTGTTGCTGGAAAAGTGCAGCAGGTCAGGCAGCATCCAAGGAGCAGGAGAATCGACGTTTCGGGTATAAGCCCTTCTTCAGGAATGAGGAGGGTGTGTCCAGCAGGCTAAGATGAAAGGTAGGGAAGAAGGACTTGGGGGAGGGGCGTTGGGAATGTGATAGGTGTAAGGAGGTTAAGGTGAGGGTGATAGGCCAGAGAGGGGGTGGGGGCGGAGAGGTCGGGAAGAAGATTGCAGATCAAGAAGGCGGTGCTGAGTCCGAGGGTTGGGACTGAGATAAGGTGGGGGGAGGGGAAATGAGGAAGCTGGAGAAATCTGCATTCATCCCTTGTGGTTGGAGGGTTCCTAGGCAGAAGATGAGGCGCTCTTCCTCCAGGTGTCATGTTACCATGGTCTGGCGATGGAGGCAGTCAAGGACCTGCATGTCCTTGGCGAAGTGGGAGGGGGATTTGAAGTGTTCAGCCACGGGGCGGTTGCGTTGGTTTGTGCGGGTGTCCCAGAGGTGTTCGCTGAAACGTTCTGCAAGTAGGCGGCCTGTCTCCACAATATAGAGGAGGCCACATCGGGTGCAGCGGATGCAGTAAGTGATGTGTATGGTGGTGCAGGTGAATTTGTGACGGATATGCAAGGATCCCTTGGGGCCTTGGAGGGAAGTGAGGGGGGAGGTGTGGGTACAAGTTTTGCATTTCTTGCGGTTGCAGGGGAAGGTGCCGGGAGTGGAGGTTGGGTTGGTGGGGGTTGTGGACCTGACGAGGGAGTCACGGAGGAAGTGGTCTTTTCGGAATGCTGATAGGGGAGGGGAGGGAAATATATGCTTGGTGGTGGGTCTGTTTAGTGGTGGTGGAAATGACAAAGGATGATACGAAATATACGGAGGTTGGTGGGGTGGTAGGTGAGGACCAGTTGGGTTCTGTCCTGGTGACGATTGGAGGGGCGGGGTTCAAGGGCGGAGGAGCAGGAAGTGGAGGAGATGCGGTGGAGAGCATTGTTAACCACATCTGAGGGGAAATTGCGGTCTTTGAAGGAGGAGGCCATCTGGGTTGTTCGGTTTTGGAATTGGTCCTCCTGGGAGCAGATGCGGCAGAGGCAAAGGAATTGGGAATATGGGATGGCGTTTTTACGGGGGGCAGGGTGAGAGGAAGTGCAATCTAGGTAGCTGTGGGAGTCGGTCATATCATATTTTAGCTGCAGCAGGGAATGAAAATAATTTTTTGACTTTTTATTTCTAATTGATATGGTCAGGTCTTAAGTCCAATCACGTGAGCCTATTTGATGTATTAAAACATGGTAATTAAGGAAAATACTGTGCTTTTTTTTCAGTGAACACTGAAACAGCATTTAAATACTGAAAGGATTCAAATCATGCAATCTCCTCTTGGAATAGCACAGTTTTAAAATTATTTGATAATTATTTTCAACCAATATGTACAGCTGTTTTCATTTATCTTAAGCATTTCCTATTTACAGAAATATAGCCTTTCTCATGTTTTCCACAGGTTTGCAGTTAATGAATGATCCAGCTGTAAAATCACAAGAAACTCTTGGAGTTTCATTGCTGACTGACATCACATACCTGAATAGGTTTATAGTCTTGGTGATCCACCTGTTAAATATTCAATTCATTTTGGCTCCAGCTTTGTTTAAAAAAAAAGTTGCACTTATGTCATATCTTCCAGAACTTCAGGTTGTCCCAAAGTGCTTTAGAAACAACAAAGCATATTTTGAGATGGAGTCACTGTTGTCATTTTTGACATCTGTCTGAGAGGGCTCAGTTTAGTGCCATATTCAATAAACGGCACCTTCAACCCTGGAACACATTGAACACTTCACTGAAGTGTGAGCTAGATGCTGTACTCAGACCTTTGAAGTGGGGCTAATTAATAAGGTGAGAATATTACCACTGAGTCAATCATGGCTGTTGTACTAAATAGTGAATGCTTTTAATTATGACATTGAATGTTTTACATTTGAATTTGTAGCATTTGAAATTTTAGTCATAACTTGTGCTCCTAATAGACAATTGTTCTCAAAATAGACTTTTAAGAACATATCTTTTCATGGTCAGCTATCTAAAATGGGTGCCCTAAATAGAAGGAGTGTTTCTGTCCACCCTGAAGCTATTTTATTAATCTATTCTATTATGTAAGCAATTTAAAGAGTAGGAGCTTATTGGCCATAGGTTTTCAGGATGTTTGTCATGTGATCAAATGCTCTCAGAACAGCTTTGTATATTCTCATCCACTCCCAGAGGATTTTCTCACATCCTGTCATTTTAACAGCGCAGCCAGTCAGCTCTGTGATTTTTGTGATACATCATGAGCTCTCTGTGGACGTGCAGTGTTCTCATCAGGTCATGTCACTGATTGGGGTGGTGCTTGCTGCTGACTTCCAAGGATAAGTCAAAATGCAAGCACAGTTCCATTGTAGAACTGCAACAGGGAAGGTTTAAACATTCCCCAGACTTCAGTATTTTGAATTTAATGCCATGGCTATTCTTTAACAGAAATCATCACAAAGTAAACATGAACAAACAGCATCACATGATGCAGAACGACAGAGTGATTGTCAGGAAACAACAGAAGCCAGTATGGGTACTACAGGGAGTGGGCAGGTAAGGAGATTCAATTTTGCACCAATTACGAGGATTGTCAGTTAGATGGACATAATTTGGTAACAGGAATTTTACGTATCTTCTGTGTCTCTTTCCTCACCTTTTTCTTTTTCTTCTCTAAACCAACCCCCTAAAGTAAATTTTCTCTGAAATCTACATTATTTGTTTATATTTCAGAGTATTCACCATGAAAATAACAATATTGTCTAATATAGACCTAATTCCATATATTTAGATGTAATGAACAAATATTGCTCAGACAGAAGAGTGATGACTTGATGAACATTTATAGTGAAGTACAGTCATACTTGTGTCTAATATTTAATGTTAATCCTTAATCACTTTATATGGTCAGCTGAAATATTCCTGTCAAAGAACTATGTAGGATTGGCAAAGAAAAATTCATTTGCATTAGAAAATGATGTGAAATCCTGTAGAAATATGAACGAAGACCCTTGTATCATGTTGAATATGCTTTATATTCCAACTGAAATATTATGGCCTGGATTTTCTGTTGGCCTGATAATTGTTTCTGCAGCATAGATAGGAGTTACAAAGGGAGAATATATGGAATCCCCATATTGCAGACACTGAGAGGATTGTCTGGAAAATTGAAAATTTTGCTGGGCAATATGCTTATGTCTGGAACCCTCTTTAAAAATATCCATTTAAATGAGAGAATTTGGAGGATGTAAACTAATACTTGGAAGTTAGATGACTGCAAACCTAGTCTAACTCATGGGTCACTATTCAACTGACCTCACCTCAATTTGTCATAAAACCTCACAATTACACCTTCCCCAGGCTCCTTACAAACCTACAGTTGACATTGCCCCTCTATCCTAGGACCTGATACCCTACCCTAATCCAAAGGTTCCAGAACCCCCACTCTTTATCTTCATGACCTGAGAACTGCAACCTCCCAGTAACCACCAGAACCTGATATCTCCCGTTCTCTCTGACACTGGATCCAGTGACCAGCCCCAAGATCTGGGGGCATCTCCCTGTCACCATATTTGACATCCACCTTTATTCTTAGGTCCTGACAAAAAAAGGATTCTGGGTAGTCCAAGATGGAGGACTGGAAAAATATCTGGCTGTAACAACTCCTTTTTTGAGGTATTTTAGGTGTTGCAGGTGATTTCCTCGAATTCCAGGAGCAGCATTTAATGTTTTATATGCTGTTGTGTTGTTTTGGAACCTTGGAGAAAAAAAAAGTCAAAACAGTAGCAGTTTTAAATGGGAGAGGAACAGACAAAGGAAGCACATGGTGAGGTCAGTGGGGGGGGAGAGAGAAAAAGAAACCCAAGTTGCTAATTGACAGAGCAGTGAATCTGCACTGTTTCTGCCTTTGCTGTTTGAATTCATGTATCACTAGATGTCGGAGTGTGTCTGGGAAAATTAACAAACATTAAAATTCACAACTAATCTTGGAGGAACCTGTTTGGAGAGGTCACAGTATAGAAAGAGATGTGGATATTTTAAGCGTGGCCTTTACAGTAAATCTGCAGTAGTGAGTAGAGTGCATTCTTTCTTGATTATATGTTTTATTGAGATATGTCTCTTGATTAAACTTAAAATATAAGCCATAAATATTAATTTAACCCGGAGCAGTATTTTGTCAAGGAATAAGTCAGTGCTATTTTCTGGGTCTGTAGATTGAAAGAAGCACTCTACTAATGGTCAGATATGGGAGCTTAGGGAGAGTTTACGGGTTACTGAGGATTATAATTGCAATAAATGCCTTGTGAATCCTATTAAATCGAATGGATCAGTTGGAGAGACAGTTAGAGGCAATGAAGAATTTACAAGCTTAAGGGGATGTGATAGATGGCAGTTATAGGAAAGGGGAAAAGCCTCAGATACAGTTGCATAGATGGGTTAACTCCAAGAAAGGTAAGAGAGGTAGGCGGTTAGTGCAGGGGTCTAGTGTGGCTATCCCCATTTCAAACAGGTATGCTGTTTTGGAAAATGTAGGGGGTGATGGATTCTCAGGGGGACGTAGCACGAACAGCCGAATTTCTGGTTTTGAGACTGGCCCTAATGTAATGAGGAGTACGTCAGGTTCCAAGAGATCGATTGTGTTAGGGGACTCTCCAGTCTGAGGTACAGACAGACATTTCTGTGGCCAACAGTGAAAAATCAGAATGGTGTGTTGTTTCCCTGGTGCCAGGATCAAGGATGTATCAGAGAGGGTGCAGAAGGTTCTCAAGGGGAGAGGAGCCAGCTGGAGGTCATTGTACACATTGGAACACAGGAAGGGAAAAGGTTGAGATTCAGAAGGGAGATTACACAGTTAGGTAGGAATTTTAAAAAAAAGAGTTCCTCGAGACTAGTAATATCTGAATTACTCCTAGTGCTACGAACTAAAAAAAAGAGTTCCTCGAGACTAGTAATATCTGAATTACTCCTAGTGCTACTGAGGGTAGGAATAGGAGAATAGAGCAGATGAACGCATGGCTGAGAAGCTGGTGTATGGGAGAAGGATTCATATTTTTGGATCACTGGAAGCTCTTTTTGGGGTAGAACTGACCTGTACAAGAAGGTTGGTTTGCATCTAAATTGGAAGGGGGCTAATATACTTGTAGGGAGATTTGCTAGAGCTGCCCGGGAGGATTTAAACTAGTTGGGGGGGGGGGGGAGGGGAGTGAAGAAAGAGATCAATCTGAAACTAGTAGAGTTGAGAACAAAGGCAAGACAAACAGTCAGGGCAGGCAGAGACAAAGTAGAGAACAAGATAGGACTGATCAATTAAACCGCATTCATTTCAATGCAAGAGGCCTAACAGGTAAGGCAGATGAACTCAGGGCATGTTTAGGAACATGGGACTGGAATATCATAGCAATTACAGAAACGTGGCTCAGGGATGGACAGGACTGGCCGACTTAATGTTTCAGGATATAAATGCTACAGGAAGGATAGAAAGGGAAGCGAGAGAGGAGGGGGAGTGGTGTTTTTGATATGCGTTGGCATTACAGCTGTACTGAGGGAGGATATTCCCGGAAATGCATCCAGGGAAGTTATTTGTGTGGAACTGAGAAATAAGAAAGGGATGATCACCTTATTGGGTTTGTATTATAGACCTCCAAATAGTCAGAGGGAAATTGAGAATCAAATTTGTAAGGAGATCTCAGTTATCTGAAAGAATAATAGGGTGGTTATGATAGGGGATTCTAACTTTCCAAACATGGACTGGGACTGCCATAGTATTAAGGGTTTAGATGGAGAGGAATTTAAGTGTGTACAAGAAAATTTTCTGATTCAGTATGTGGATGTACCTACTACAGAAGGTGCAAAACTTGACCTACTCATGAGAAATAAGGCAGGGCAGGTGACTGAGGTGTCAGTGGGGGAGCACTTTGGGGCCAGCGACCCGAATTCTATTAGTTTTAAAATAATGATGGCAAATGATAGACCAGATCTAAAAGTTGAAGTTCCAAATTGGAGAAAGGCCAATTTTAACAGTATTAGGCAAGAACTTTCAGGCTGGGGGGGCAGGTGTTCACAGGTAAAGGGACAACTGGAAAATGGGAAGCCTGCAGAAGTGAGATAACAAAAGTCCAGAGACAGTATATTCCTGGTAGGGTGAAAGGAAAGGCTGGTAGATATAAGGAATGCTGGATGACTAGAGAAATTGAGGGTTTGGTTAAGAAAAAGAAGGAAGCATATGTCAGGTATAGACAGGATAGATCAAGTGAATCCTTAGAGTATAAAGGCAGTAGGAGTATACTTAAGAGGGAAATCAGGAGGACAAAAAGGGGACATGAGAAAGCTTTGGCAAATAGGATTAAAGAGAATCCAAAGGGTTTTTACAAATAGATTAAGGACAAATGTTAACTAGGGAGAGAATAGGGTCCCTCAAAGATCAGCAAGGCAGCCTTTGTGTGGAGCCACAGGAGATGGGAGAGATACTAAACGAGTATTTTACATCAGTATTTACTGTAGAAAAGGACATGGAAGATATAGAATGTAGGGAAATAGATGGTGACATCTTGAAAAATGTCCAAAATACAGAGGAGGAAGTGCTGGATGTCTTGAAACGGTTAAAGGTGGATAAATCCTCCAGGACCTGATCAGGTGTACCCTAGAACTCTGTGGGAAGCTAGGGAAGTATTTGCTGGGCCTCTTACTGAGATATTTATATTATAGATAGTCACAGGTCAGGTGCCGGAAGACTGGAGATTGGCTAGTGTGGTGCTACTGTTTAAGAAGGGTGGTAAGGACAAGCCAGGGAACTACAGACCAGTGAGCCTGATGTCGGCGGTGGGCAAATTGTTGGATGGAATCCTGAGGGACAGGATGTACATGTATTTGGAAAGGCAAGGACTGATTAGGGATAGTCACCATGGCTTTATGCATGGGAAATCATGTCTCAAATTTGATTCAGTTTTTTGAAAAAGTTATAAAGAGTATTGATGAGGGCAGAGTCGTAGATATGATCTGTGTGGACTTCAGTAAGGCATTCAACAAGGTTCCCCATGGGTGACTGATTAGCAAGGTTGGATCTCATGGAATACAGGAAGACATAGCCATTTGGATACAGAACTGGCTCAAAGGTAGAAGACAGAGGGTAGTGGTGAATGGTGGTTTTTCAGACTGGAGGCCTGTGACTAGTGGAGTGCCACAAGGATCAGTGCTGGGTGCACTACTTTTCGCCATTTATACAAATGATTTGGGTGTGAGCGTAAGAGGTAAAGTTCGTAAGTTTGCAGATGACACCAAAATTGGAGGTGTGGTGGACAGTTAAGAATGTTATCTCAGATTACAACGGGATTTTGATCAGATGGGCCAATGGACTGAAGTGGCAGATGGAGCTTAATTTAGATAAATGTGAGGTGCTGCATTTTGGGAAAGCAAATCCTAAGAGGACTTGTACACTTAAGGTCCTCGGGAGTGCCGCTGAACAAAGGAGTGCAGGTTCTTAGCTCGAAAATGGAGTTGCGGTAGGCAGGATAATGAAAGGGTTTGGTATGCTTTCCTTTATTGGTCAGAGTATTGAGTACAGGGGTTGGGAGGTCACGTTGCAGCTGTGCAGGACATTGATTCAGTCACTGTTGGAATATAGCGTGCATTCTGGTCTCCTTCCTATTGGAAAGATGTTGTGAAACTTGTAAGTCTTTTCTGAACCCTTTCAAGGATGTTGCCAGTCTTGGAAGATTTGAGCTATAGAGAGAGGTTGAATAGGCTAGGGCTGTTTTCCCTGGAGTATCAGGGGCTGACGGGTGATCTTATAAAAGTTTATAAAATCATGAGGGGCATGGATAGGATAAATAGACAAAGTCTTTTCCCTGGGTTGGGGGAGTCCAGAACTAGAGGGCATAGGTTTAGGTTGAGAGGGGAAAGATATAAAAGAGACCTAAGGAGTAACCTTTTCACACAGAGGGTGGTACGTGTATGGAATGAGCTGCCAGAGGAAGTGGTGGAGGCTATTACAACTGCAACATTTAAAAGGCAGAGAATGGGTATATGAAGAGGAAGGGTTTGGAGGGATATGGCGTGGGTACTGGCAGGTGGGTCCAGATTGGGTTGGGATATCTGGTCGGCATGGATGAGTTGGACCGGCGGGTCTGATTCCATGCTGTACATCTCTATGACTCTATCCCCCTCTGCCACTTTTGTTTATTGTGTGGTTTTACACTTGTATCCAAGAGTAGTAGTCAAATACAATGGCCGAGGAGAAGGCAAGGTCAAGAGCTGTCTTGCAACTTGGGCTTCTTTACAGCATTGTTAGTTGCCTGTTAAGCCCTAATATTGCAATACACGATCAGAGATATATCAAACTCTTAATTTTACTTTTACATTTATTGAAGCACTGTTCTCTCCATATACTTCTCTGTATTATCTCATCTCAACTCTGACCACATTATGCTATTTCTACCTAGCATCGAGCAGCTCCATGACACCATAGCAAGGTTGTCTTAGGGTCCTAAAGCTGTTACACAACAGGCTGCTTCAGTGTCTGAGATGTTGTAAATGGTGCTCAACATTGTGCAGTGATTTGCCATCATCTCTGCTTCTAAGATTATTATGGAGGAGATGTCATTGATGAAACAGCTGAAGCTGATTTGACCTAGGACACTATCCTGAATAACTCTTGCTGTGATGACTGACCTCCAGCAACCACAGCTATCTTCCTTGGTGCTCACTCCTACACCAAGTCCCATTGCGTAGTGAAAATTAATCCCAATTTGTCACTTTCAAAAAATGATGCTAATATTCCTACAAAGGAAGGAATTATGTAACATTAGAATATTTGTCTCAATTATTTATTTTTATAATTTCAGTAAATAAAATAGCGCCAAATTGTGGTGACTCATACAATACACATCTCTCTGCATTTTCATAAATACAAGTGATAATAAATTGCTATTCTATTTATTTCAAAGCATTTCAGGAACAATACTTAATGCTTCAAATTCTGTCTGTGTTTTAGGATTCAGGATCAAAGGTTGAACAAGATGCTGCTAATGTGATGAGCTGTAGTAATCCCTACTCAGTTCCCAGAAGATTGACAAGCCACCTGGGTACCAAGGTAACCGAAGATTCCAGACTACAGGTCGCTACATTGCATTTTTCTAATATATCCATTTTAACAATGCTTTGGCTGTTTTAGCAGTATAGCTTTTCTTTCATTAACACATGCATGTTGTATTCTGTACTGTGTTCTTTGACAACATTTACCAAATGATACTTTGTAATGTTAATTGGCAATCATTACAGCTGTACTCTACATTGGAAAGGAAGAACTGAAATTCATAATTAGGATTATATTTGATTGAACTTAGTGTTCTAACAGAATTCTAGCAGAAACTTAAGTAATTAAATCACTTGTTGAATATATTCAAATAACTTCCATATTGTAACCAGAAAATCAAAACGACAGTGTTCTGCACAAAAGGTTAAAAATGACTTGAAATCTCAAACTGAAATTTGGGTATTTGTCTGAATGTTATTCATTCGGCAATATTTTGTCATTTTGCTTCTAATTCCAACTGCAGAAGTAGCAAAGCTTGCTTTTCTATAATGGGCTTGCTGGCTTTAAATGCTTGAATTTGTTTCTTTAAATGTTGTATATGGTGTAATTGTAAATTTAATCAAGAAGTCAGTATAGTACCAGTCAATAGGACTACAGAACTGAACTGCCAACATTTAGATATATATGGTTAAGTATTAAAAAATATTTGGAGTAATAATATTGTGCAGATAATGCTTATCTTTACATATTGCTTTTCAAATATTTGGAATTTGGGAAGGCAGTGGCATAGTGAAAATGTCACTGGACTAGTAATCCAGAAAACCAGTTTAATGCTCTGGAGAAATGCGACATTGCAGGTGGTGCAATTTGAATTTAATTTAAAATGTCTGGATCGAGAAGCTAGCTGATTAGTGGACATGTAACCACTGTCGTTTGTTGTAAAAACCTGTCTTGTTCACTAATGATTTTAAAGGAATGAAATCTGCTGCACTTAACCTAGCCTGACTTCAGACTCTGAGCAATTAGGGACGGGCAATAAATGCTGGTCTAGTTAGCAGTGGCCACTTCCAATTAATGTATTTTTTTTTAAAGTTACTACATAAGTGAATAAAGGCTCCCGGTAGCATTTTGGCTTCCTAATTAGAAATGTTGAGAATATTGAATACTCTTGAGACTTTCCTTCTCAATCAGTAAAAGCATAGATTAGAATACTATGTTCTATTGTTTCAAATAGAACAATAGTGAAACTTTTTGAACTCAACCTTTTTTAACTCACTGTCTAAATGGGGCATTTTGGTGCTTTGACTCAAATTCTCAAATAAAGTCGTAGTCCTAGAGATGTACGGTCCAACCCGACCATGCCGACCAGATATCCCAACCCAATCTAGTCCCACCTGCCAGCACCCGGCCCATATCCCTCCAAACCCTTCCTATTCATATACCCATCCAGATGCCTTTTAAATGTTGCAATTGTACCAGCCTCCACCATTTCCTCTGGCAGCTCATTCCACCCTCTGCATGAAAAAGTTGCCCCTTTGGTCTCTTTTATATCTTTCCCCTCTAGGGGAGGCTGCAGGAAGGAGATACTATTCCTCATAATTCTGATAATGTTAAAGTTGCAGCTAATCACTAAATGAGGAATAGAGTTTGCAGCAGAAGCATTTTATTCTAATGTGAGAGACTATATGAAGGTTGTACCATTTGTGACTCATTAAGGAATTTCATGGTAATTAATAGCAGGACTAGACAGGGTAAACACAGGCAGTTTGTTCCCAATGACCAGGGAGTCCAGACCGGGGCCACTGTTTAAAAACACAGAGTATGCCATTTAGGACTGTGATGAGGAGAAATTTCTTCACACAGATGGTGAAGCCTGTGAATTCTCTGCCACAGGGATGAGGCCAAAACATTTGAAAGTTTCAAGATGATAGATATCTTGGGACTAAAAGGATCAAAGGGTATGTAGGAGAAAACAGGAACATAATAGTTAGGTAAATAATCAATATTGAATGGCAGACCCAGTTAAAAGGATGAATGGTCTAATCCTGCTCCTATTTTCTATGATTAGATTAAATTAGGTTCCCTACAGTGTGGAAACAGGCCCTTCAGCCCAACAATTCTACACCAACCCTCCAAAGAGTAACCCACCCAGACCTACTTCCCTCTGACTAATGCGCACAACATTACGGGCAATTTAGCATGGTCAATCCACCTGACCTGCACATCTTTGGCCTGTGGGAGGAAACTGGAGCAGACACTGGGAGAATGTGCAAACTCCGCACAGACAGTCGCCGGAGGCTGGAATCGAATCTGGAACCCTAGTGCTGTGAGGCTAACCACTGAGCCACTGTGCTGTTTGAGACCATGTAAATTGAAAAAAAAATGCATGCATTGCAGTAAAGATTAGCATGAGGCCAAAACATTGGGAAACTGCCATAAACAAGTTTAAGGATGGCTTTTCTTTTCAAACAAAAAGGGAGAAAGTGCAACATGAGTAAAACCTAGAAAAATATGTGCATCCACAGCAAAAAGCTCTGAGTATATATACAAAGGAAATGAGTAACTGTTGGTCTCTTAGAAGCTAAGACTGGAAGATCAATAATGGGAAGCATTGAAATGGCAGCAGCTTTGACAAGCATTTTATACCTGACCTCACAGTGTAAGATACAAAAAGCACACCAGGAACAAAGGGCAAAAAAGAGGTACTTCAAATAATGACCAGGAGAACAGTGTTTGGGATACTAATAGCTTTAAAGGCTGTTGAGTCATTTGGATCTGCTAGTCTGCATCCCATGATGTTGAAGGAAGTATCTGCAAAGACACTGGATGCATTGGCTTTAATCTTCCAAACAGCAATAAATTCTGGAAAGGTCTCAGTTGGCTGGAAAACCACAAATGTACCAAATCCATTCAAAAATGGGTGAGACAAAAAGTGGAGAACTATAGGTATATTAACACCTGTCATTGGAAAATGCTAGAATTCATCATTAAGAATTCAGTGGACATTTGTAAAATTATATTTCAATAATGCAGATTTGCATGGTTTAGTGAAGTGAAGATAGCGTTTTACTATCTGAGTTCTTCAAGGATGTAACAGCTAGGTGAATAAAGACCAGTCAGTAGGGTGTGATGTATTTGGAGTTTCAAAATGCTCTTAATACAGCGCCTCATAAAAGGTTACCAAGATGCATAGGTAGTATATTAATGAGGATAGAGGATTGGTAACTACAAGAAACAGTCGAGATAAATTGGGTATTTTTGAGATATCAAACTGTATTGTAGCAAAATTTCCAGGCAACTCAAAGATAGGCAGGAAAGCAAAATTTGAAGAAGATACAAAAGAGATAATTTGTAGGCAAAATTTTGGCAGATGGAGTAATATGTGGGAAAATTAGGTTTTACACTTTTCCAGGAAGAATAGAAAAGCAGAATATTACTGAAATGGACTGTGGAATGCTGCAGTAAAGAAATCTGGATGTACGTGAATCACAAAAGGTCAGGATGTAGTAAGTAATTAGGAAGGCAACAGGGAATGGAGTGTAAAAATAGCAAAGTCTTGCAAATGCCGCGCAGGGCATTGGTGGGGCCAGACCTAGAGTACAGTTTTAGACTTTAGGAAGAATATTCTTGCATTGGATGTAGTTCATACAAGTTCACTAAGGTGATTTCCAGGATAAAGGTATTGTCTTTTGAGGTGTGGTTTGATTGTATCCCTTCACGTTAGAAGAAGCTAGGAAAAAGAATAATAGAAGCACCATTTTTATACATATGTAACAATTTATTCAAAAATGTAATAGTACTAACGGTCTGGCAACAGCTAACATTGTTCCTATATTATTTTTAAATCAAGAAAGAACAAGTTCAAAACCTATAAATATTTGACCTTTAAGGAAGATAGTAAAAGAAATATAGTGGAATCTTGCCATTAAGTCCTAATGGAAAAGCAACTCGCAACCAAAAATAGAATTCTCGTTTAGAATTTCAGAAGGGGGTGCCATATTTGATCAAACTTACCACACTTCTGAAGAAATGGCAAAAAGTATAGACGAGTGCTTTAACATGCTTGGACTTTCAAAAGGTCTTCAAAACGGTGCTACGTGGTAGAGATATAACTAATTTCAGAATGCGTAGATTCAGAGCATATCGTATTAGCACATTATATCGATAACAAACTGGCTGTAAAGATGTTAAGGGTAGCTATCCAAATGCCAAGTCATGTTCCACAGGGATCTGTACTGAGACAACTGTTGATTATATATTCCTAGTTTGTTTTGGGAATCAGAAATACAATTTTAGACTTTGTAGATGATACCAAATTGCTAAGTATAATAAATACTGAGGAAGAATCCAACAAAATACAAACTTATAGTAATTAACAAATGAGTTTCAAAATAGATAAACATGATCAGTGTAAAGAATTGGGAAGCTTCAAAGTGCATGGATAATAATCTGAATTTATATAGGAGCAAAAATATTATAGAGATCCACATTGTTCAAATTAGTTGTACATAATCATAGAATAAATCTAGCACAGGAGGGAGCCCATCCTTTTTCCCTCTGGCCCAAAAAGATGATGAGTCAATTTAAAAATCAAAATCATGGGATTAATTTCTGAAAGGATATATTAGATGTGTAAAGCTCCTGTGGTATTGTGGTAGTGTCTCTACCTCCTAGATTAGAAGGTTTAGTTTAAATGCCACCTGCTCTGAGAGAGATCTTAACACATCTAAACGGGATGATTTAAAAATAATTAGACTTAAAGAGAAGGCACATTAAATTAAATTTAGTTCCGCTATATTTGGAATGCTTTACATGGTTCAGTTTTTCATTTAGAAGCATTGAAGAAGATCCAAAAAATTACTAAAATGCTAGAAGAAATAAAAGAATGACATTCCAGGTAGAATTGTGTAGGGTGCGGGTCTTCTGTATATAAAAGAGACAGCTGCTGGGGACGGCTTTAAGATAATGAAAGGGTTGATGCAATTGAAAATGAAGTATAAATGCAGCAAAAATATTTGCACTTGTGGGGAGTCCAAAGTAGAGACCATAATGTCTAACATGGTAAGTAAAATGTCTAGTAGGGATTCAGGATGAACCTCTGTCCAAAGAATGTGGAATACATTGCTATATTATTAAGGCAAGTAGCAAAGATTTATTGAAGAAGAAACTACAAAATGAGAAACTGATAGAAGGACATGTTGATAGGTTTAGTTCAAAGAAGGTGGACATGATGATGGGTTTAATTTACGGAAGGTGGAAAATTACTAATAGAGCTTAAATGCCAGAAGGAACCAATTTAATCATTTCTATACAGTGTAGTTTTAATCCACATGTTCAAGTGTGTTCATATCTCCCTCTGAAGTAGGTTGGATTTGAACCCAGCCTTTCTGGCCCAGATATAGGGACACAACCACAGCACCATAAGAGCCTTCCTCTATGCTGCGTAGATACTTTCAGTCAGCTTGTTCAGGCACACATCTTGATCAGATGGGACTTGAACCCATACCTCCTGGCCCAGAGTTAGGGATGCTACTCCTGCACCACAAGAGTCCTTAAAGCGATGGCAACAGGAGTTAAACCTACAATCATCGCAAAACACACCAAAGTTAGACACCTTATCCATTGGATCACATAATTATTTAAGCCAAGTTTTGTGAACTAGTAAACTTCTATGGAAGTAGATATTTTTAATCAACCTGTTCAGACACACTGTGACTCACCAAGGGAGGTAGGACTTGAACCCTGACTTTGTGGCCAAAAGGTAGGAATACTACCAGTGTGCCAGAAGAGTCCTACAACCCCCTTCTAGATGCTTTCTAATCAATCTGTTCAGATATTATCACACCTCTGGAGCAGGTGAGGCTTGAACTCAGACCTCCTGGACCAGTTAGGGATACTACCACTGTACCACAACGGCCCTTAAATCCTTATTTATTTATTAATAATTTTAAAATCAACTTGTTTAGAGATGGTATTGTGTACTTCTGAAGCGGGTGGGATTTGAACCTGGATCTCCTGGCTCAGAGACAGGAATGCTACAAATACACCAGAAGAATGCTAAGACCATCTTCTAGATGCTGACTAATCAACGTTCTCAGACATGGTACTCCACATCTCTGGAGTCAGTAAGACTTCAACTGGGGTCTACTGGCGTAGAAATAGGGATGCTGTCACTGCGCCATAAGAGCTCCAAGTTCCCTTTCTGTGCATTGTGAATTTGCCCATCCAATGTGCTATAGGCTGGAACATTGATAAGTCTGTAGTATACAATATTTATTACATCTCAATATAAAATATCGAGTGCAGGGCTCTTCTGGTGCAGTGGTAGTGTCCATACCTCCAAGTCTTGGATTGGGTTCAAGTCTTGCCTGCTCCAGAGATGTGTGATAACATCTCTGAATAGGTTAATTATAAATTACTTAAAATACTTAGTAAAGGCATTGGTGAATTTTATTTGAAATGGATTTGGATCTTCTGATATTGTCCAATTATGATATCATTTCTAATAATGGAGTGCAAATAATGGGATATATTTAGTTTATTGTCGAGACACCGTTGAATTGGTAAGAATTTTCTCATTCCACATCTGCTAAGGTAAAAATGGCTCCTGTCACAAAGGTCTTTAAACAGAGTATAATTTTTGTCAAGTTTTCTGTAATTTGACTTCACGTCATTAATTATTGATCCTATGATATGAACAGAACTTAACCTTTTTGATTCACTTGGGCTGTAGGTGGAAATGGTATATTCGCTGCTGTCAATGCTTGGTACACACGACAAGGATGATATGTCTCGAACTTTGCTAGCAATGTCTAGTTCTCAGGACAGCTGTATAGCTATGCGTCAGTCTGGGTGTCTTCCGCTGCTGATACAGCTTTTGCACGGCAATGATAAAGACTCTGTGCTGCTTGGCAATTCACGTGGCAGTAAGGAGGCCCGTGCGCGGGCTAGTGCTGCACTACACAATATCATCCATTCACAGCCAGATGACAAGAGAGGAAGACGGGAGACCCGTGTTCTTCACTTACTAGAACAAATCCGTGCTTACTGTGAGACGTGCTGGGAATGGCAGGAAGCACATGAGCGAGGCGTGGATCAGGATAAAAATCCAAGTATGACATTTTCTTTACAGTGTAATGTGTTTTTTTGTGCATCTTTTTATTAAAAGAAGTAGATTTTAATAAGAAAAATAATGTAGATAAGTTCTGGTTTTAAATTCTTTGAATTTAACATAGTTGTATACACATATATATGGCAATTACTTTTAAGTGTTTATTCAGTTGAATTTATAATTCAGTCTAAAATTGTTTTCTCAGTCTCAGCCTGAAGAATTTCACTTTTTTAAATAATCGATCATCCTTTCAGTCTGTTCTGCTTGGGATACAGCTGTTGGCATGAGGGAAATCATTATACAGAAAGTATGTTTGTTTTCCCATATAGTTATAGATATTGTTCTAGTATTTGACAGATTTAAACAGAAGTATTCTCAGTGGGGAAGTGAAACTCTCTAAAGAAAGCATATTATTGGCATTGCTCAGTATGTCATCCGCACCAAAACAGATGATTCCCCTTTAAATGCAGTGTCAGCAAACACAACCTTTACACCTTCATGTTGTGAAGCCAGCCATTAAAATGATCCCTGGCAGCCAGCTTTGGCTACTCCTGGTGGCTATTTACATCTTAGCAGTGTATTATGTCAATATACTGGATTGTAATCCACTCATGGTTAGCAATAAGTTAGGGATTTGTGACGTGGTTGGTTCCTGTTCATATTAAATCCTAAAAGGAACTGTATAAAGTTGCTCAAATATAAAACAGGCCTGGGTCCAGTTTAAAATTCAACAAAGAAGGTCCCCGAGGTTGATAAACAAGGGGAATAAGAGTATGACAGTAAATTTGTAAGGCACATAAAAGCAACCATAGGAGCTCAAAGATTAGTGGGCGGCACGGTGGCACAGTGGTTAGCACTGCTGCCTCACAGCGCCAGAGACCCGGGTTCAATTCCCGCCTCAGGCGACTGACTGTGTGGAGTTTGCACATTCTCCCCGTGTCTGTGTGGGTTTCCTCCGGGTGCTCCGGTTTCCTCCCACAGTCCAAAGATGTGCAGGTCAGGTGAATTGGCCATGCTAAATTGCCTGTAGTGTTAGGTAAGGGGTAGAGGTAGATGTAGGGGTATGGGTGGGTTACGCTTCGGCGGGGCGGTGTGGACTTGTTGGGCCGAAGGGCCTGTTTCCACACTGTAAGTAATCTAATCTAATCTAATCTAATTAAAATTAATGAAAATAAATGTAGGCCTTTTACAGGCTGAAACAGGAAAATTAATAATGAAGAACAGGAAATTGCAGAGCAATTTAAACTATTATAGGTCAAGAGCTATTTATCCCAAAACCTTGGGACCAGCTTTTTTTGGGGAAAGGACATTTTTGGTTTTTGGATAGGTTTGAATATATTTAGGTCCTTTTATGTGTGTTGGATGTGGGGAGTTGGAGAAAAGTTGCTTGACCAAATGGACCTAACAGCCAAGCTTTTTATTCCCCTGAGAACCCAAATAGAGCTTTGGACATGCTGAGTTTGGGTTCTGGAGGAGAAAGAAATTCAGTCCATTTAGGCAAGCAAAGGGTCTTTTCTTTCCCTGAAGAGCCTGAATTCAACAAGTCGACAGATCTGTTTGGGTCCACTTTCAAAAAGACCTTCAATTTTTAGGTCATACAGCACAGATGTAGACTCTTCAGCTCATCAAGTTTTTGACCAGAGCAGACATGTACCAAATTATTCTAATCCCATTTTACAGCACTTGACCGTAGCCTAGAATCCTAGAAATATTTCTTTTTGATCATGTGGATAAAAGATATTTGCATTGTACTTCAGTTCTGTCTTCTCAGAAGAAGACAGCAATGACTTCCCAGAAATGTCAGGGAAGCAAGGGTCTTTGGGAAGGCAGAATTGAAGGAGATTAGTATTAGTTTAATAGTTCTGTAGTAACTATTGGGACTGAAAATTGGGCCTAAAGGAGGTAGCCATTGAAAATATCAATGTATTAGTTGTCATCGTCCAAAACTTTATAAATTCTGGAACAGTACTGGCATATTGGAGGATGGCAATGTGGCAAACCCCAATACTTAAAAGGAGTCAGGAAATTACAGACCGGTTAGCCTGACATCAGTAGTTAGGAAAATGCTACGGTCTGTTCTAAAGAATGGGATAACAGAGCACTTAAAAACAGAACAAAGGGTCACAGACTCAGGATATGGGGTAGGCAATTTCAGATGATGTTGAGGAGAAATGTATTAACTTAGAGGGTGTTGAACTGTGAAACTCTCTAGGGCAGAAAGATGTGGAGGCCAAGTCAGTGAATAATTTTCAGAAATAGCTAGATTTTTGGGGGCTATCAGTTTTAATTGCTATGGCAAGAGAGTGTGAGGTAGAGGATTGGCTGTGATCTTGTTGAATAGCAGTGTAGACTCAATTGACTAAATGACTCCTATTTTCTATGTTTAGGTTTTTATCTATTTCTACAATAAAAGTGTAATTTATTTTCTGTCTTATATGGTTAGCTCTTCAGTTAAACATTGCCATATATGTTCATTTAATTGGTGCGACTTTGGCTTAGAATGATAAACTGTTAAAACACAGGGGCATATTGGATGTTGTCCTCATAAGCAACTAATTTGATTCAAGTGTTCAGCTTTCTTAACTGTGTGCATACTAATAGGGCTGTTTTTGTTTAAACAGAAGGTAAAACATTGGATGGTTTGGCCTTGGTTTTACATTTGTATGCTCACGTGTGTGAGCATAGCCAGTTAAAGCGAGTAGACGGGTTAACATGTGTAAACAATACCAACCAAATATGCAGTATAATTTCAAAATTTTGACTTTAACTCTGCACTGCTGTAAGACGTCAAACAAAGATTTGTTTCAACTACATTAACTTATTAAATAACAAATAGTTTTTCTCTGGCTATTAGATCAGCTTTTGTTTGCTAAAATTGATTTTAATTACCTTTGAATTCTAAAATTATTGTTTGGAAGAGTTATTATATTGAAGTAGTGAAAATAGAACATTTGTAAATTTGAATTGCCTTTTTAAGCTTTGCATATCTGTTGTACTGCTACAGTGCCATCTCCGGTGGAGCATCAGATCTGTCCTGCAGTGTGCGTACTTATGAAGCTTTCATTTGATGAGGAACACAGACATGCAATGAATGAACTAGGTAAACAATGCAGTCTTGTTGTCTAGATTGGAAAGTTTGTGTGTCCTATTCTGTACAGCTTGATGTATTCAAAATTTAACTGCACCACAACTGATATGAATCACTAAAGAGCTCTTCGTCAAGAACAAATTGCAGTGTCTCTGAAATGTCATCCCTTTTGTTGGTCTCCAAATCAGAGCACAATATATTTGATCTGTAAAATTAATTTAGAATGACTGGGCAGGAATGGGGGAAAATAATGATGGGGAGAATGAAAGAGAAAATGGAACTGTAAGAATGTAATCGTACCTCCCAGAAAGCACCTTTAAGTTAATGTGAGGAAATGACAGAAATAGAGTCTTAGAGCACAGAAACAGACCCTTCAGTCCACTCCGACCATGTTCCCAAACTAAACTAATCCCACCTGCCTGCATTTGACCCATATCCGTCTATTCATGTACTTATCCAAATGTCTCTTAAGTGTTGTAAATGTACCCATATCCATCACTTCCTCTGGCAGTTCATTCCACACACGAATCACTCTGTTTAAAAGAAAAGGTTGCCCCTCATGCCCTCCTTAAATCTTTTATCCTCTCACCTTCAAAATATGCTCCCTAGCTGTAAACTGTAAACACTTTAGGGAAATCATGCCTGATACAAATTTATAAACCTCAACCTCCTGCCCTCCAGTGAAATATGTTCCAGCCGATCCAGCCTATTTTTGTAATACTGACCCTCCAGAAGATTGTGAAACTATGCACTCTGCTATCCATATATTCAGATTTTGGGGCAAGAGTGAATTGTCGTTGTCAAAGTAACTTTATCCACCCCAGTCCAACACCGGTACCTCCACAGAAACATCAACATCTTGACAGGGCTCTTAATATTCAGGAATATATGGATATGTAAGAATAGGACAGGGCTCTTAATATTCAGGAATATATGGATATGTAAGAATCGGAAAAGACTATAGGCAACTAATATATGTGCAACAAGATTTCATAAACACTGAAATGAACAATGACATGCTTTTCAGGAAAGCACTATGCAAGTATTGGAATATCTTGTAGACCTTTTGTGAACCTATTTATCCATTTGTGAGCCAAAGCTTATCACATTGAATTCCACAGTATGCAATTAGGAATTATTTTTCGGCATGCTTAACATTTTAAGATGCTTTTGATTCTTTTGCTTCTTAAATAAAAAAATTTTTTTTTGTAAAGAAGTTGAATTTTTACTAATGTTATTTTGATACGCAGGTGGTTTGCAGGCAATAGCTGAATTGTTGCAAGTTGATTGTGAAATGTATGGACTCACCGATGACCATTACAGTGTCACATTACGAAGATATGCTGGGATGGCACTTACAAATTTAACTTTTGGGGATGTTGCAAATAAGGTAGGCAGTTTATTGTAATTTTTGTTTTAGATTTTGTATCTTAAGCATACCAATACATGAATTAGGAGCAGCAGTAGGCTATTTGGCCCCTGAAACCTACACAGCTATTCGATAAGACCATTACTGATTTGTTCTTCATCTAAGTTCTGCATTCCCAACTACCCCATAACCTTTTACGCCTTGCGTAATGAGCAGCATCTACCTCTACTTTAAAAATATTCTATGACCCTGGCTCCATTATCTTTTAAGGCAGAGAGATCCAAAGTCGCACAGCCCTCTGATTGGAAAAGCATTTCTCTCATCTCTGCCCTGAAAGGGCAACTCCCAAGTTTAAAATGGTGTTCCTTACTTCTGGACTAACCTACACAAGACAGCATCCTTTCCACAGCCACCTATCATGACCACTCAAAATATTATGAATTTCAATTAAATCATCCCCCCTCCTCCTTCCCCCCCCCCCCCCCCCCCCCCGCCCATCCAAACTCCAGTGAAAAGCCAAGCTTGTCCAGTCTTTCACTATTAGACAAACTGCTGATTCCCGTTTTCAATCTAGTAAACCACCTCTGATCCACCACCTGTATTTATTTCCTTCCTTAAATAAGGAGAACAAGATTGCACACCAATGCCCTGTGACATCACCAACCCAAGGAAACCCAAACATATAAATAGAAAGCAGGAAACACCGGCAGTGCTTTGTCTGGAGTCTCATTGAAGATGTTATTGAGTATGGAGACAAAATGTCTGAAAATGAACCTTCCAGCTCAGTGAGCAAATCAACATCCAGAACCTCAATCTGAGCTACAAGTCTTCTCAACTTGCTAACCAATGCCCTATATTATTGAAGCATTACATCTTTAATAAAGGATGTCACTCCTTGCAGCACCTCACATTCCATAACTTGCTGTACCTGAATACTAAGCTTCTGTGAATCATGCATTCAAAAAAATTGAACTTATCTATTCTCTTACCTTATGTTTCCAGTATTTTCTGCTTTGTTTCACAATTCTAGCATCTATAAAATTTTGAGGTTTACAAAAAAACCTGAAATTAAATTGTTGTATAATGATTCCCAATTAATTTACGTGAATAGTTGGATTAAAATTGATCAAACTGATTGAAGGTCTTGAGCCAAAGATGTAATGGGGTGAGGGGTGGAGAATAATGCTCTTCCAGTGCCTCACGTTTAGGGCTGGCATCCGCCTTTGAGCTTCTGAAAGTACGTGGCATGGTGGCACTCTAGAATGCAGTTGGTGTTGCAGTTTGCATTTTATTGTTCAAATTTCCCACTTCTCATGATTGAAATGTTTCAGCAATCTTACCATTATAAAAAAATCAAATTACATTTGTGTAAGAGCTGCTTCCGCACTGATGTTTCCTCTTCACAGGCCACACTCTGCTCTATGAAGGGCTGTATGAGAGCAATGGTAGCTCAACTGAAGTCAGAAAGTGAAGACCTACAGCAGGTAAAAGTATTCATTTGTAAACCTAAGCATCAGTGGAATTCACTATCTCCAATTTTTAAAGCCTCTGGTAATCACATTGGGTAAGCAAGGTAATTTGAAGTATAAGACTTTGCTAAGTGCATCAAACATACAGATCATTCAACAGGGAACTGTCTTGCCAAGTTGAAACTATATGGAAAATAGCAAAATAATAGTCCGTTGATAATTGTAATGCTATCTTTAATTTGGAGAAAATGCTGCACATTGCTTATTATCCATTTCAATTTTTTTTTAGTTATATGTACAGTTCCTCGCCTTTTAATCCAATCAGACCACTTAGTCATAGAGGTGGGCAGCATGGAAACAGACCCTTTGGCCCAACTTGTCCATCCCAACCAGATATCCTAAATTAATGTAGTCCCGTTTGCCAGCCATTTGGCCCATATACCTCTTAAACCCTTCCTATTCATAAACCCATCCAGATGCCATTTAAATGTTGTTATTGTATCAGCCTCAGCCACTTCCTCTGGTAGCTCATTCCATACACATACCACCCTCTGCATGAAAAGCTGCCCCTTAGATCCCTTTTAAATCTTTCCCCTCACCCTAAATCTATGCTTTCTAATTTTGGATTCCCCCCATACCAAAGAAAATATCTTGGCTATTCATCCTATCCATGCCCTCATGGTTTTATAAACTTCTGTAAGGTCATGCCTTAGCCTGCAACACTCCATGGAAAACAGCCCCAGCCTATTCAGCCTCTCCGTATAGCTCAAACCCTGGTAACATTCTTTTAAATCTTTTCTGAATCCTTTCAAGTTTCACAACATGCTTTCTATAGCAGGAAGACCAGAATTGAATGCAGTATTCTAAAAGTGGCCTAACCAATGTCATGTACAGCTACAACATGGCCTTTCAACTACTGTACTCAATGCACTGACCAATAAAGGCAAGCATACCGAATGCCGCCTTCACTCTCCTGTCTACCTGTGCCTCCACTTTCAAGGACCTATGAACCTGTACTCCAAGGTCTCTTTGTTCAGCAACACTCCCCAGGACCTTACCATTAAGTGTGTAAGTCCTGCCCTGACTTGCCTTTCCAAAATGCAACATCTCACATTTATCTAAATTAAACTCCATCTGCCACACAACCCCACTGGCCCATCTGATAAAGGTCCTCTTGTACTTTGAGGCAGATTTCCACTACACCTCTAATTTTGGTGTCATTTGTAAATTTACTAACCATACTTCCAATGTTCACATCCAAATCATTTATATAAATGATGAAAAACAGTGGACATGTGGCCCTTTGACACAGCGTTGGTCACAGGCCTCCAGCCTGAAAAGCAAACCTCTGCCACCACCTTCTGTCTTCTACCTTTGAGCCAGCTCTGTATCTAAATGACTAGTCCTCCCTGTGATCTAACTCTGCTAACCAGTCTACCATGCAAAATCTTGTAGAATGCTTTACTGAAGTCCATGTATATAATGTCCATGGCTTTGCCCACATCAATCCCCTCGGTTACTATTTCAAAAAACTGAATCAAGTTAATGAGACACAATTTCCCATGCACAAAGTCAGGTTGACCATCCCTAATCAGTCCTTGCTCTTTTAAATACATGTAAATTCTGTTCCTCACGATTCCCTCCAACAACTTACCCACTGATGTCAGGCTCACCGGTCTGTAGTTCTGACTTTTCCTTACCATCTTGCTTAAACAGTGGCACCACATTAAGCAACCTCCAGTCTTCTGGCACCTCACCTGTAGCTATTGATACAAAAATCTCAGCAAGGAGGGCCCAGCAATCACTTCCCTAAGTTCCCACACAGTTCTAGGGTACACCTGATCAGGTCCTGGGGATTTATCCACATTTATGGGTCTTCATATCCTTCTCCACAGTAAACACTGATGCAAAATACTCGTTTAGTATCTCCCCATCTCCTGTGATTCCACACATATGCTGCCTTGCTGATCTTTAAGGGGCCCAATTCTCCCTCGTCATTCTTTTGTTCTTAATGTATTTGTAGAATCCCTTTGGATTCTCCTTAATTCTATTTGCCAAAGCTCTCTCATGTCCCATTTTTGCCCTCCTGATTTCCCTCTTAAGTATACTCCTACTGCCTTTATATTTCTCTAGGGATTCACTCAATTCACTGCTGTCTATACCTGGCATATGCTTCCTTCCTCCTCTTGATTGAAATCTCAATTTCTCTTGTCATCCAGCATTCCCTACACCTACCAGCCTTGCCCTTCAACCTAACAGGAATATATTGTCTCTGGACTCATTATCTCATTTTCCAGCCATCCTTTTATCTGCAAGAAGAGTTCTAAGACGAGTTTACCATCTTGAACATTTTTTATGACTGGCTTTTTCTGTTAGACTTAAGGGAAATTTTTTTTTATTAACATGAGAGAATTTAATGACCTGCCATGCATTAGAAATAAAGAAGAAAATAAAATAAAATTGGCAATTCCAGGAAAAGAATTGCATTATTTTCATTTATATGTAAACTATAACTTCCTGTTACAGGTAATTGCAAGTGTATTACGAAATTTATCCTGGCGAGCTGATGTAAACAGTAAAAAGATCTTGCGTGAAGTTGGAAGTGTGAGTGCATTAATGGAATGTGCACTGGATGTGAAGAAGGTAGATGAATGTTTTCACAGTTAAAATTTCAGCTATATTCTATTCAGAATTTTCACAGAAATGTAACTACTAAAAAGTTACAAAGTTAAAAAATCTCTCAACACTTAAGTTATAGTCCAACAGGTTCATTTAGAAACACTAACTTTTGGACCGCTGCTCCTTCATCAGGTGGTTGTGGACTACACAACCTCCTGATGAAGGAGCAGCGCTCTGACAGCTCGTGCTTCCAAATAAACCTGTTGGAGTATAACCTGGTGTGGTGTGATTTTTAACTTTGTACACCCCAGTCCAACACTGGCATCTCCAAATCAGTGAAAAGTTAGACCTCTCTTGCCATCTTGCTATTTTAAATCTGTACTTTCTTTTCTAACTTGAAGACAAGTATCTCAAGAAAAGAATAAGCCAAATAAAATATGTAATTCATAAAAAGACATAGTAACTACAGAAGGATCATAGTTGTGCCATGTTTTGGTAGTTTATACATTCAAGGTAGTGACTTCTTCCTCATGATTTTGAGTAAGTACTGTTGAAAGTAGAAGTGATGTTCAATATTTCCCCATGTTAAAACTTTGTGTCCATGCCAGCCCTTCTACCAATTGCTGAGCAACACTGACTAGCAATTCATGCAAACATATTAAATAGGAGGATGTCTGGCTCTTCCAACTTGCTCATCCATTTGGTAAGGTCAAGGCCGGTTGTGGCCTCAACTCCACATTCTGACCAACTCTGATACCCTTTGACTCATTAGTTAATTGAGAATCTTTCTTACTGCTGCTTTAAAACATTGAATAGCTGTCTCCATTGCTGACTGAAGAAGAATTTCAAAGACTCTTGACATACTCTGCCCTCAAACCCCACCCCTCCAACCGTAACAAGGACAGAACCCCCCCCGGTCCTCACTTTCCACCCTACCAACCTTCACATTAACCGCATCATCCGCCAGCATTTCTGCCACCTCCAAACGGACCCCACCACCAGAGATGTATTTCCCTCCCTATCCCTTTCCACTTTCGGGAAAGACCGTTCCCTCTGTGACTACCTGGTCAGGTCCATGCCCCCCAATAACCCACCCTCCCGTCCTGGCACCCTCCCCTGCCACTGCAGGAATTGCAAAACCTGTCCCACGCCTCCTCCCTCACCACCATCTAAGGCCCCAAAGGAGCCTTCCACATTCATCAAAGTTTCACCTGCACATCCACCAATGCCATTTATTGTATCCGTTGCTCCCAATGCGGTCTCCTCTACATTGCGGAGACTGGACACCACCTCACAGAGCGCTTCAGGGAACATCTCTGGGACACCTGTACCAATCAACCCCACTGCCCCGTGGCCCAACATTTCAACTCCTCCTCCCACTCTGCTGAGGACATGCAGGTCCTGGGCCGCCTCCACTGTCGCTCCGTCACCACCCGACGCCTCGGAATGCTTCAACCCCAGGACATCAATATGGACTTCATCAGTTTCCTCATTTCCCCTCCCCCCCACCTTACCCCAGTTCCAACCTTCCAGCTCAGCACTGTCCTCATGACCTGTCGTACCTGCCAATCTCGCTTCCCACCTATCTGCTCCACCCTCCCCTCTGACCTATCACCTTCATCCCCACCCCCATTCACCTATTGTACTCTTTGCTACCTTCCCCCATCCTCCTCTCTGACCTATCACCTCCATCTGTACCCCCATTCACCTATTGTACTCTTTGCTACCTTCTCTCTAGTCGCTCCCCCCCCCCACCACCACCACCACCATTTATCTCTGCACCCTGGAGGCTTCCTGCCTGTAGTCCTGATGAAAGCTTTTGCCCAAAACGTTGATTTTCCTGCTCCTTGGATGCTGCCTGACCTGCTGTGTTTTTCCAGCACCGCTCTGATCTAAACTAAAAAATTTCTCACCTCCTTATATGTAAATTAGCTTATTTTTAAACTGTCTCCTTTATTTCTAGTCTCTTGCAGAAGGGGAAACATCTGTTCATTATCCATCCTGTCAATGTCCCTCAGGATTTGATGTCTGCAAACTGTCTCAATTTATGTGATTTGTTGATTTTCTGTTCTTCCTGCCATAATGAGCAAATGCATATTTTCCTACATTATACATTACATGGACTGTGATGCAGTGGTATTGTCCCTGGACTAGTAATTCAGAAGCCCACATTAATATTTTGGAGAAACAGGTTCAAATTCTACCATGGTAGCTGATGGAATTTATATTCAATTATTAGATCTGGAATTGAAAGCTAGTCTCAATGGTGACCTTTAAACTATCATCAATTGTTGTAAAAACCCATCTGGTTCATTAATTTGAAGGAAATTTGCCATATCTACCTTGTCAACTCTTAATTATTCCCTGTAATGTCCTAGTAAGCCACTCAATTCAAGGGCAATTAAGAACAAGCAATAAATGCTGTTCTTTTCAATGACACCTACAATTTAATTTCAATTTGTTGCCCATTTACAGTCCTATCTTTATCCCTCTTCACACTGTGTACTCTTCATAACTTACATTCCTACTTATCTTGTGTCTTCAGCAGATTTAACAAAATACATTTAATTCTTGCATCTAAGTCATTCATATAAATAGCTGAGGATCCAGTACTGATTGATCTTGTCATATCTTGGTAACCTGAAAATGGCGTTTTAGTCTCATCTCTGCTTCCTGTAAGCTAACCTATCCATGTTATGTTTAACCTCTACACAATTATCTCTTGTTTTGCTTAGCAAGTTTAGCGCACACGGTATTAAAACAAACTTAAAAGATATGGAATAAATTTGTTTTAAATGTTACCAAGTATATACTCTCCCACCCTTGAATCATTCGAACTAGGGCAGAGTTAAAATTGAAAGGGTATACTCAAATTTTACTCAGACCTCTATCGGGTGTGTGGAATAAAAATGTCTATACCTTTTATTGCACATTGGGAATTATGTGATATAAATGTCTCATTGAATTTGATATTCAGTATAAAGATTGTATACACTATCGTAACATACCACAAGTGCTATCTATCAAGGTTTTTATAAATCTGTGTTTTAGGGGAGGTGATCATAGACGTTCTGATGCAAATTAAATATGTTGCAACATTCAAATGTGGAGTATGTCAGAAAGATGCATAATGTAAAATACATACCATAGAAATATTCAAAAATGTTTTTCAAGGTGCCTTTCAAACAAAAATGAACTTAAATCATTCTCATTTTTTTAAAGGAATCAACCCTGAAGAGTGTTCTTAGTGCCCTTTGGAATTTATCTGCACACTGCACTGAGAATAAGGCTGACATCTGTTCTGTGTGTGGTGCTCTTGCATTTTTGGTCAGCACTTTAACCTACAGAAGTCAAACTAATACACTTGCCATTATTGAAAGTGGAGGTGGAATCCTACGAAATGTTTCTAGTCTGATTGCTACAAATGAAGATCACAGGTGTGTGTGTCATCTTTATTTATGGAAATAATTGGTCATTACTTCATGAAAGTCAATTACGTGGATTTCTAATAATGATTTAAATGATTTCTTAAATTTTTTGTGTTATAACAAATTATTCCCATTAGTTCAGTCATCTCCTCTGTATTACCTGATCCCAGTAGGGAATACGCACATCAAATTTACCAAATAATTCCCAAGTGAAGAAATCACTAATTGGATTTTACTACTTGCAGCATCAAAATAAATCAGAATCAATACAAATGAGACATGAATTAAAAGTAAATTACAGTTGGCATGAGCTATAAATTGCACATGGAATAACTGTACAATGAAGTGTATCACATGAGATTCCAAGCATTCACATCACTCCCCACACAGATGTGACACAGTCTACAGTCTTTGTCTTTACAATTCTGTCCTTAGTATGTTGGATCACACACTGTTCTCACTCAATGGTTTGGTTGCCAAATCACTAGAAACTGGAACTCTGCTCCTTTCAGCTTTTCCAGAAACAATCATCATTCAAATAGTACACTCCTGTAAAATCTCCTTTGCTTGATGCTACAGATAGCTGAAAGACTTCTTTAGCTGACTATTTAATAAACCTCTTTGGTTTAGTTAGCTCTAGAAAAACTGAAACAATGGTAGAATTGTCCAATTTATTATCCCTACTTTAGTCTCTTTAAAACACCCTTTAACACAATTGCAGGTTTCACAGAATTTAAGATATTAAAATTTTCCTTTCCTGGTTTGAGATCAAAAGTTGTCAGGACAGGCACAGTTTGGCTCGTGATTGCATTTATGAATTTGTAACCATTGCCTGACTTAATAAGCAAATTCCCCAATCTCTTTTGAATTATTAATTTATTAATGACATGGGGAATACTTTCATAGAAAAACAAAATATCTCTGCAAAGAATTTTACTAGTTCACCTGCATAAATGTAGAAAGTTATTTTCAAGCAATTAAATCAGTTAACAACGCTTAGTGCAAAATATTCCTCTGTTGAAAGCATGTATATGTTTAGTCCTGAACTTTTTGGTAACAACACTGACACTTACAATTTGTAACAATTTTCTGAAGCACAGAATATTCAAAGTAAAAGATTCATATTTATTCATAATATATCCAAGTCCTCAATGCAAAAGTACATTTCTGTAATCAAGAATCATGAAATTGAAGCCTTTTCTGCTTAGGTAAATATAAATGGTTCCATGGTACAATTTAGTAAACAGCAGGAAAGTTTCTCTTAGGACCTTTAGTATCTTCTATGCCTTAACCAATAGCACTAAAGCAGATCATCTAAACATTTATCTCATTGCTATTTCTGGCCCATTTTAGAGGATACGTGAAAGGTGCAAGATTTTTTTTTAAGTTAATGCCCCCTAAAATTGCTGAGGATATACAGATAATAGTGTGCACTGCCATGAAAAATTTTGCAGAAATTAGGAATATGAGGAAACCGCTTACTGTCAAGTCACATCAGTCAAGCTAAAACTAATTGTAAATTATCCTAAGGTGTAATTTTTGATTACAGGGCAAAAATAAATGATTAATCAAAATGACAGACGTGAATTCACATTGGTACTTCAAAACCATGTCTATGACACAGTAATACAATATTTTGAGAGCCTTACTCTGTTTAGACAGAAAAATAGAAGACATCTGCTTCTATGGATAGAAAAGCAATATACTGCGTCCGAAATAAAAACCGAGAATGCTAGGAAAAATCTTAGTAGGTCAGATAGAAATGGAGTCGAATGAAAATAATCATTTCGAAATGTTAGCTGTTTCTCCCCCTTCAATCTCAGACTGCTGAGTATGTCCTGTTCAGGTTTGTGCTTCCATAAAGTCCTATACCACTACAACAATTTGAATATATGTCCTGTTATGAGCTTGAAGCAATGGCTATTTATCTGTGTTCACTCTGGGAATTCTCTGAAGACAGAATTGTCAATGGAAATAGATTTGAATGTGCCTGCCTTGTATACACTAAGCAGGTTCCCCCACATGCAGGGTGCTGATTCCCTGCAGTAGGCATCAGTCTTATTGTAGGATGCTGCTTGTAAAGTAGTCATGTAAATGATGGCTCTGTCTCTTTCTTGCAGGAGAAAACTTAACATTTTGTCAGCGCAATCCTCTGTTTTACTACATCCCTCCCTGCATTCTTCCCTTCCTTTCTTCCCTTCCCAATCCATACTGCTGCTTCCTCAACTCTTCTCTCCTTCCCTCCTTCACTCAAAAGTACTTCAAGATTGAGTTGATGAATTTGAAAAGAATAGTCTGCGTAACTAATCTATGAATGGTTAACTTATTTTTATTTTTAGATTTTTTTGCCTTGATTGAAATTAATATATGCTAATGTGTATTGATTTTATAAATTTAAAAAATTAATTTTCTAATTCTAATTCCTAGAAACATCCTACGAGAAAATAATTGCCTGCAGACGTTGCTACAGCACTTAAAATCGCACAGTTTGACAATAGTTAGCAATGCGTGTGGAACTCTTTGGAATCTCTCAGCTCGAAATGCAAAAGATCAGGAATCTTTGTGGGACATGGGAGCAGTTAGCATGCTCAAAAATCTAATTCATTCTAAACACAAAATGATCGCAATGGGAAGTGCTGCAGCTTTAAGGAACCTAATGGCCAACAGACCTGCTAAATACAAAGATGCCAATATTATGTCTCCAGGATCGAGTCTGCCATCTCTGCATGTCCGAAAACAAAAAGCTCTGGAAGCAGAGCTGGATGCTCAACAATTATCAGAAACTTTTGATAATATTGATAATTTGAGCCCTAAAACATCCCATCGCAACAGACAAAGACACAAGCAAGGCAGATACAGCGAGTATGTTTTGGACTCTGGGCGGCATGATGATGGGGTATGCAGATCAGAGAGTTTCAACACTGGAAATTTGACTGTGCTGTCACCATATATGACTACTTCTTTGTTATCTGGTCCTTCGAGAGACAGCAGAAGCAGTGTAGAAAGTTCCAGAGGAGAAAAGGACCGAAGCATAGAAAGAGATCGAAGAGGAACAGATACTACCTCCTTTCCTGCTTCATCTGATAATGTGCCAGATCCTTCTAAAAGAGTAGGGCGACAGATTCCTACCACTGCAGCTCAAATAGTGAAGGTGATGGAAGAAGTAACAAGTATGCATTTATCCTCTGAGGACAGGAATTCAGCGTCTGCATCTGACCTACACTGTGTGCCAGAGGACAGGACTGGAATGAGACGTGCATCATCATCTCATCCCAATTCTAACATTTTTAACTATGCTAAACCTGAAAATTCCAACAGAACCACTTCCATGCCTTATGGGAAAATGGAGTACAGAAGGTCATCAAATGATAGCTTGAATAGCGTTAGTAGCAGTGATGGCTATGGGAAAAGAGGGCAAATGAAACCATCAATAGAATCTTACTCAGAAGATGATGAAAGCAAATTCTGCAATTATGAAAAATATCCAGCTGATCTTGCCAACAAAATTCACAATGCTAATCATTTAGATGACAATGATGCAGAATTAGACACACCAATTAATTATAGTCTTAAATATTCAGATGAACAGTTAAATTCTGGCCGACAGAGTCCATCTCAAAATGAACAGTGGGCACGGCAAAAGCATACTGTGGAAGAAGAGATAAAAAGGAATGAACATAAACAGGCCAGAACTCAACCTTCTGAATATTCCATCTACTGTGAAAGTACCTGCAGTGGAGATGAAGCACATATTAAATTCCAACCTCGATTTGGTCAAGCAGATTGCTCTTACAGCACCAGGGCACATAACAATTCTGAGCAAATTAGAGTAGATTCTGAGCACAGAAAGAACCAGAAAGTTAATCCATCTCTTTGCCAGGTAGATGATTATGAAGATGACAAACCAACTAACTATAGTGAACGGTACTCCGAGGAAGAGCAGCATGAGGAGGAAGAGGATAGGCCTACAAATTATAGTATAAAATTTACAGAGGAAGAACATCATGTTGAACAGCCAATTGATTATAGTTTGAAGTATTCCTCAGAAATCCCCACTTCACAGAAGCAAACTTTTATGTACTCGAAAGGTCCTTTAATTCAAGATGCAACAAAAGACCATTCAGCATCAAGTCGTGGAAGCACATCAAGTTCCAAAATCACATCCAGTCAACCAAGGCAACTTCACCCTAGCTCTACACAAACCAGAACAACTCCCACTCCTGCAGTACAGAAATCAGCCACTTGTAAGGCTCCTTCAATTAACCAAGAAACTATGCAGACTTATTGTGTAGAGGATACTCCAATTTGCTTTTCAAGATGTAGTTCACTATCATCTCTGTCATCAGAGGATGAAATGGAAGGGCGTGGTCAAGCCAAGCATGTATCAGATGATGGAACCACTTTGCAGATTATTGACCTCAAGGAAAGTCATGGCCAGTTACCTGCTGAGGCTGCATTAGGTGAGGGTTCTTCTACTTCACAGCATACACGAATGAAACAGAGTAGGCTGCAGGCCACCAATGTGTCTCAACCTGATATTTCTAGGCAAAAAGCTGTTGAGTTTTCTTCAGGTGCCAAATCGCCATCCAAGAGTGGAGCACAGACTCCTAAAAGCCCACCAGAGCATTATGTGCAGGAAACTCCTTTAGTATTCAGTAGGTGTAGTTCAGTCAGTTCACTGGGGAGCTTTGAAAGTCAATCAATTGCCAGTTCCATCCAGAGTGAGCCTTGCAGTGAAACGGTCAGTGGAGTTATAAGTCCAAGTGACCTTCCAGACAGTCCAGGACAGACAATGCCTCCTAGCAGAAGTAAAACACCACCACCTCAACCTGCTCAACTAAAGAGAGAGGTACATAAAATCAAGGATCAAACTAATGTTAAAAGCAGAGAGACTGGCCAAAGGCAAGAGGCTGTTAATGCTGCAGTCCAAAGAGTTCAAGTTCCTCAGGACGGTGATAGCTTAATGCATTTTGCCACAGAAAACACTCCAGATGGGTTTTCTTGTGCATCAAGTTTAAGTGCTCTTAGTCTTGATGAGCCATTTATTCAAAAAGATCTTGAGCTCAGAGTAATGCCTCCTGTTTATGAAGATGATCATAAGAGTGAAGAACTTGATAAAGAGGAAGATGCTAGTGTAAATAGTAAATGTAAAACAGAAAAAGCTACAGAACCTGAGAAAGATATTCTGGAAGATGATGACGACGATGATATTGATATCTTAGAAGAATGCATAAATTCAGCCATGCCAACTAAATCTTCCAGTAAAGCAAAGAAAACTCCTTCTAGTTCAACCTCACGGATACCACCACCTGTCGCAAGAAAACCTAGTCAGCTGCCTGTATACAAATTACTTTCTAATCAAAGTAGAGTCCATGCTCAAAAGCATGTAAGTTTTAATCACGACTTATTTAGAGAAGATATGCCACGTGTCTACTGTGTTGAAGGAACTCCAATAAACTTTTCAACAGCTACATCTCTAAGTGATCTCACAATTGAGTCACCTCCAAATGAATTGGCAAATTCAGAAGGTATTCGGCCTGCATCTGAGCCTGCCATGATGGAAAAGAGAGATACCATCCCAACTGATGGCAGAAGTATGGATGAAGCTGAGGCAGCCAAAGGTCTCAGTACTGCTCAGCAAGGGCAAGATGATAAATTAGAGGAAGGTGATATTCTTGCTGAATGTATAAATTCTGCTATGCCAAAAGGAAAGAGCCATAAACCCTACAGAATTAAAAAAATGATGAATCAAATGCAACAAGCACCAACATCTGTGAACAATGCAAATCAACAAGAGACTGAAAAAAGAAAACCAACATCTCCAGTGAAACCACTATCTCAGAATACTGAATATAAAGCACGTTCCTCACAGCGAGCATCTACATCAGATCCTCCAAGTAGCTTTTCTGCTGAAGGCTACACAGAACACAGAAAAGAAATGGAAAAGGCTAGTAAAAGGCAGAGCACAAAAAATTCTGTTGGGGATTTTCACGATAAACCATCAAGTAATGACAACCGTGTTCGTGGAGGTTTTCTATTTGACTCCCCACATCATTACACTCCAATTGAAGGAACTCCATATTGTTTTTCACGGAATGATTCACTGAGTTCACTTGACTTTGATGACGATGATACTGATCTCACGAAAGAAAAAGCAGAACTGAAAAAAGATAAAGGCAAAAAAGACAAAGCTTCTACTGATGTAAAAAATTGTAATAATGAACAACCTACTGATAGAATACAACCAGGTCAAAACCCCTTGCCAAGTAGAGGACAGTCAAAAGCTGCATTACAGAGGCAAGCTGTTTTCTCCCAAACACCAAAAGTTAGCAGTGACCGAGAAACTGGGACAGATGAGAAAATGCAGAATTTTGCCATTGAAGATACTCCTGTCTGCTTTTCTCGAAATTCATCCTTAAGTTCTCTCAGTGATATTGACCAAGAGAATAATAATAAAAAATCAACACAGCACACTGAACAGGGAGAGCATACAAATAGTCAAGCTGCAGTGAACAGACCTCCAGCCTCCGGCTATGCACCCAAGTCATTTCATGTTGAAGACACACCTGTGTGTTTTTCTAGAAACAGTTCCCTTAGTTCTCTCAGCATTGACTCTGAAGATGATCTTCTACAGGAATGCATAAGTTCAGCTATGCCAAAAAAGAAAAAACACCTTACGAAAGCTAAAGGTAACTGGGAAAATGCAGGAAGCGATACTTCTGCAGCATCAGTAGAAGAGACAGATGAACCTATGAATTTAAGAGAGCAAGTACAAAGTCCTATTTCAGAACAGGCTTTTTCGCCAGATTCTGAAAGTTTTGACTGGAAAGCCATTCAAGAGGGTGCTAATTCTATCGTGAGCAGCTTGCATCAGGCTGCTGCTTGCCTGTCAAGGCAGGGCTCTTCTGATTCAGATTCCATTCTGTCGCTTAAATCTGGTATTTCTTTAGGATCACCCTTTCACCTTACACCTGACCAGGAAGAAAAACCATTTGGTTCCAATAAAGGCCCTAAAATTGTGAAACCTGGTGAGAAAATCACCAATGACAACAAAAAGAATGATGAAGAAAATGTTAAAGCTGTTAGAGGAGGGAAAAGGGTTTATAAAAGTTTAATAACTGGGAAGGCCCGTTCCAATGTTGAGACTGTTTCCAGTCAGCCAAAGTACAATCAACAGGCAAATATGCCAATGATCTCACGTGGAAGAACCATGATTCACATCCCTGGTGTAAGGAACAGTTCACCTAGCACCAGTCCTATTCCGAAGATGCCACCAAAAAATACAACTTCTAAAAGCCCAAGCCCAAGTCAAAACACACACAACACACCAAGAGGCATTAAAACTCCAATAAAATCAGAGTTGAGTCCAGTAAGCAAGCAATCAGGTGCTCAGGGAGCAGCAAGCAGCAAAGGATCTTCTCGATCAGGATCTAGAGATTCTACTCCATCGAGACCTTCTCCACAATCTCTGTCACGACCAATGCAATCTCCTGGTCGCAACTCCATATCTCCAGGTAGGAATGGGATCAGTCCATCTAACAAGATATCACAACTGCCAAGGACATCTTCTCCAAGCACTGCCTCAGCCAAACCTACAGGGTCGGGAAGAATGTCTTACACATCTTCAGGTAGACCACTGAATCAGCAGGCATCCTCAAAGCAAACAGGTTTAGGAAAGGGCACATCATCTATTACAAGAAGTGAATCAAATTCTAAGGGGTTAAGCCAGAGTGGCAGTAACACTGTACCAGGTAAAAGAGTGGAACTTTCAAGAATGTCTTCAACAAAATCAAGTGGCAGTGAATCCGACAGATCCGAAAGGCCTACATTAATGCGTCAATCGACCTTTATCAAAGAAGCCCCAAGTCCAACATTGAGGAGAAAATTAGAAGAATCTACTTCATTTGAATCTTTGTCACCACCTTCTAGGCCTGCATCACCAACTAGATCACAAACTCAGACTCCAGTTTTAAGTCCATCTCAGAATCTAGATGTGATGCCCAGTCATTTACCAAATCAAACCAGCAGTTGGAGAAAAGTACCTCCAAATCAGAATCTCACTGCAGAATATCTTGAAGGACGGCCAATGCGGAAACATGATATAGCTCGATCTCATTCTGAAAGTCCTTCAAGGCTTCCTGTGAATCGATCAGGTACATGGAAACGGGAACACAGCAAACATTCTTCATCCCTTCCTCGTGTTAGCACATGGCGAAGAACAGGAAGTTCTTCATCAATTCTGTCAGCTTCTTCAGAATCAAGTGAGAAGGCGAAAAGTGAAGATGAAAGACCACATCAGAATTTTGCTCACAGTAATAAACAAGCTAAGGAAAACCAAGCTCCTTTAAGGGGAACTTGGAGGAAAATTAAAGATAATGAAATTTCACAAACAACGAACCACCATCTGAATTCTTCAGCACCAAATAATGTTGAATCCAAGCATTTAGTATACCAGATGGCGCCACCTGTATCAAAGACTGAGGATGTATGGGTGAGAATTGAGGATTGCCCAATAAACAATCCTCGGCCTGGAAAATCTCCAACGGGCAATACACCCCCTGTTATTGATGATGTGCCTGAGAAGTTACTTCTCAGTGACGAAGAAGGCTCGGGTGATGGACAGAACAAACCAATGTCAGGACACAGAACTCCTCCTCATGGTCTAAGAATGGAAAAATGTTTAAATTCATTTACACAGTTAGATAGTCCAGAGAAAAAAATCACAGAAGCAAAATCTGCTGTGAACAGTTCGGCTACCTCACCAGAAATTGAGACCACGGTTGTCACCGAACGTACACCTTTTAGTTCAAACAGCTCAAGCAAGCACAACTCACCCAGTGGTACTGTTGCTGCAAGAGTAACTCCTTTCAACTACGTACCCAGCCCTCGTAAAAGTAGCACAGACAACAGCTCCACTCGGCCATCTCAAATCCCAACACCTGTAAACAACAATAAACGAAAAGAGAACTCTAAATCTGAAACCACTGAGTCCAGTGGAAATCAAAGTCCTAAGCGTCATTCTGGATCATATTTAGTGACCTCTGTTTGAAATAACTGTGATTGTAGAAAATTGATTTATTATGTATAATTTTGGCCTAACTAGCTGATATTTGGAGGTGACTGGTTTTACATGAAATATTGAACAACTTAAATGCTTTTGTAAATATCTTGACTGTTTTTCTCTTTGCAGAGGGTCTCTTAAGGAAGCCATATTTGATAGGAAACAATATAGACGCTGGTGGAAATTTGGCAGATGCATTTGGTTAGGAGGTTTGAGATTATTCCTGCAAGTCATAAAAGCAACACAGTGTACAGTCAGTTTTACTTGTATTATGTATTAAGAGTTCCTGCCATAACCCTTTTATGTAATGCTTGGCTTATATAACTTTAAAATACTTGGAAATTATCTAGGTAAGTCCATTAAAACGTTATGAATCATGTTCAACATTTTAATAGCAAAAAAAGGTCAGGGAGTTTTAAAAATTAGATATCTAATTATATACATGCAAAAAAAAGTGAATGAACTGAGTATTAATATTCCTTGTTAGTAATTGTGAAGTATCCTAACCCTCTAAGCAATCATGCAGCTGTGAAATTCACAGCCTTATGATTTCTGCTGCAACAACCTTCCCCAGCCTGCTCTTGTGCATGATCAGATTGGATGGTATGTTGTTTGAAGCAATGACTCAATTCTGTGATCACATGATGTGCATAGATAGCTACAGTGTGTTAATATACACTGCTGTGTGTGTGCTGCAAAAAAAGAGATTGTCTGTAACCTTACAGCTTTGGACTGGAGTATTTTCTCCTGATCTAGATTTTACCAGAAAAGTAGTTAGAGCCATTGCTATGCTGTAACTTGTTGTATATTGTTATTTGAGGTGAGATGGCTACTCTTTTATGAATGGGACAATTGTTTCAGAATAACTAAATGAAAATTTCAAAATAAATTATTACTGTATGTAGTTTGTTTGTCAGTTGGATTTTTGTGGATAAACCTTATGTTGATAAAACAAATGTTGTAATACTTTTAATGTGATTTCTGCGCTTATAATGAACATGAGCAAGGAGTCATTCAGTTCCTCAACATTGCTCATTGCTGATCTGATTGTATCCTCAAATTCACATTCCTGCCTGCCCCAGTTAACCTATCACCTCTTTGCTTCAGAGGAACCAATCTATCTCTATCTTAAAAATATTGGACGATTCTGCTTGAACCACCTTTTCTGGAAGAGAGTTGCAAATACTTTCAACTCTTAGAGGAAAAAAATGCATTATCTGTGAATTTTAAATAGTGACTGCCTAGTTCTAGATTCTGCCACCCTTTCCACATCCATACTGTTAAGACCTCTTTAGATCTTGTGTTTCAATCAATGCATTTCTTATTCTATTGAACCGTAGTGGTTAATAAACCATATCTGAACTTCTTTCAAGGCATTTTCATCCTTCCTTTAAATAAGATGACCAGTACCATACACAGTAATCCAGATGTGCTCTCAACAGTGCCTTGTATAACTGAAGCATAATCTCCATATTCTTGTGTTCACTTCCCCTCACAATAAATGATAACATGCAGTCTCTCGTCGTTTAGATAATATGCTGCTGCTTCATTCTTCCTGCCAAAATGGACAATTTTACATTTCCAAAATCATGCACTATTTGCATAAAGATACATCTTTAAGGGAAGTATAGAAGTGACAACTGTGAGCAGGGAAAATAATCCCTGCTGGGGTTCTACTGCAATCCTTCAAACTGGACAACAGGAGGATGTAAAGTTAAAAGAAATGGAATATCAGTTATATAGATGTGATTTTGGACAAGGCAGTTTCAGTACTGTGAAAACATGTTATAATCCCCTTTAGGGATGTTAGCATTTTTAAAAATTACTTGAATTGTCAATGGTCAACTTTCACAAATTGCAATACAAAATTTCAGGTCATAACATTGGCACTAATACATACAAATGATAAGCAGTGTCAAACTAAACTTTCCCTAATGGCAGCTAATATTCTAAACTACAGAAATTTAACTGATTAATGTGATCAATAACTCCCACAGCAAATAGATTATAGCACATAATCCACAGGATTAGTCTTTATAGGTAACAGTCTACTAACGTTCCCAGCTTCCAATTAATTCATTATCCTGGCAACGTGGAGTCATAACACCAAATGACTGGCGGTACCTCCCTCAGTTGCAGAGAATTCCTGAATTAGTTACTAGGAGACTGTCTAATAAACACATCCATTTCCTGGATTCTCCAAGCTCCCAATCATCTTCCCACTGAATAGCTGATATCATTAGTACTGTTTCAAAGACACTCTCCCTCATTTACTTAAATCCACCATGAATAAGATGCTTTCTCCAACTATCACCTATAGCCTAGCACCTCTAATGTCCTTGAAAATAATGCTATCTGTCCTCCTGACTGAACCAAGGCAAATGCTGTAGAGTCCATGATTTCTGCCCCTGCTTTATTTAAGGCAAATCTTCTAGAATCTTTAGGTTGTGTATTTGATCCGAGACTATCCTCTGCTTGCTGTTCTGCCTGGTAACTTGCAACCCTGTCCATCCTGCTGACCACACCAACGGCAGCAGTTTGTCTCTTGTGCCTTCTCTCTCCTGTCCAAAATATGGAGCGAAAGTCTGTCCAGCTGCTCCTGCCTTTGTTTTCAGGTAGATTTTGTACCCTTGCTCCAAATAATTCTCAACCAGGCCCATACCCATAGTAACCCAAGCTCCACAAGTTTGCTGAGCAGAAATTGTAGCAGCTCACATGACTCTCCCTTACTGCTCAGTTACATTGAATTAAAGAGACAGTCCACAACATAATCTTCTAAACTGCTCATTTTTAATTTGCAAATGCTAAATAAACTATTCAGCTCCTGAATAGGGAGCTTTGGGAGAGTTGGAGGAAGATGTTAGGAACAGGTCCCTGAAGCCCATTCTGCCATTTAGGTTACAGAACCATGACTGTAGTACTTATTATGGACTTGTAGTCCATTTTATTTATCTACCTTTGTTCCTTTATAGCCTGAATATGTTGCCTAGAAAAAAACTATCATTCAGACTCGAAATTTTCATTTGACCCAGCCTTTTATGGAACACTTTTCAGATTTCCCTTCGTGGAGAAGTGGTTCTTGGTTTCACTCCTAGCATTATTTTCAAGGGCTTTAGAGACATTGGAAGATAGTTAGGGAAAGCATCTTATTCATGGTGAGCTTATTAAATCAGGGAGGTTGACTTTGATACAAGTGTACTATTGATGATGTTAGCTGTTATGAATGGGACGAAATTGTGATTGGAGAAACAAAGAAATGGATGACTTTTTTTACACAGCTTACTGATTGACTTTATTTTCAGGCTTAAGGATCAGCAAACAGCATAAATTTTAATACGAGAGCAAAATTACTGCAGATGCTTGAAATCTTTATTATAAACAGAACGTGCTAGAAATACTGAATAGATCATCAAATTTTAACTTTTGCTATTCATACATGCTGCCAGACCTGCTAGTATTTCCAACGTGCTTTAAAATTGGTAAAAGTGAAATCAAATATTGTTTAATTTTCTCTCAGTATGCAGTTTTCTTTTCGAAGTACAATGATGGCACTCCCCTTTTCATCTGTTTTTACAGAGATTTCATAGATTGCAAATTTTGCCCTTTTGACAAAGTCGCTAACTTGTTGACATGAAAAATATCTACTATTAATTTGGGAAGTTTAAATTTGATGAAAGGCAACAGCCTGAATGCTTGGTGAGCAACGCATATTCTCCCAAATAAGAAACCACAGACTACAAGGGATTTCACATAAGGCTTAGCATCTGGGTGAATTTTCAAAACTTTAAAGCTGTACAGTATGTCAAAGCTTTAATGTTGAATTACTACACAAAATACAAAGACAACAAACAATATGAGTCGAAGAGAAAGATGTGACCTGGAATAGCCCTGTGTACTATTACACTTTTACAAATGGGTCTATCTTGAACTTCCGGATTACTCAGTTAAGAAACTGGAAACACATTTACTGACAGAACTTATTCTACTGATTTTTGCTTTTTTTTTAATAGGTCCATAACCTAGCAAAGATTGTGAATTGAATACTTCCAGATTATAAATTTGAGATTATACATAAGCGATAAAGGGAAAGTAATAGTCAATTGGCTTTTGCAATAAGGAGTCCAATATCTAGTTACTAGTACCCTCTTTAAACTTAAAATCATCCAAAGTTTTGCTGTCTGTGCCCTAACTCTTACCAAGTCCAGTTCACTTACCATCCCATTGGGCACTGATCCACATTGGCTATTGCTTAACCAAAAGCGAGCTAGAGATTAAAATTCGCGTTCTTGTTTTCAAACCTCCTTGGATTTTGCTCTTTTGTCTTGTAATCTCCTTCAACCTCAAAACTCCGCAAAATAGCTATGTTCCTCTAATTATAGTGATTTTAATCACTCTGTTACTGGCTGTGCCTCCAATTGTCTGAGCCCTAACTACTGGAATTCCTTCCCTAACTCTGTCTGTTTGCTTTGCCACCTCGCTTTCCTCCATTATGTTCTTAAAACCTACATGTTTGACCAAGCCTTTAGTCATCTGCCCTCATTGCTTCTGATGTGGCTTGGTATTATGGCTTTTTCTTTTACAATGCTTCTATAATGCACAGTGGAATATTTTTAATTACATTAAAAGCACTCAGGCTTGAACCAGAGGACATAGGAGCAGAGGTAAGCCATTCTGCTCTGTCATTCAGTAGATCATTCAGCTGAGCTCATCACACTCAACTTCACTTTCTTCTTGTCTTTTGGCCATAATCCTTGATTCCCTTACAAAATAAAAAAACTGTCCATCTCTGCCTTGTATACACTTAATGACCCAATCTCAGCAGCACTCTGCAGTAAAGAATTCCATAGATTCATTACCTTCAGAAGAAATTCCTCCTCATTTCTGTCTTAAACGTGTGACCCCTTATTCTGAGATTATGCCCTCTGGTCCAAGACACACAGGGGAAACAGTCTCACTGCATCTACCCATCAATTATGTTAGGAATTCTGTATGTTTCAATAAGATTGCCTCTTATTCTTCTAAATTCCAATGAGTACATGCCCAACCTACTCAATCTCCTCATAAGACAGTTCCTCCATACCCAGTATCAGCTCAGTGAATCTTCTCTGAACTGCCCTCCAATACCAGTAAACCTTCAGTAAGGTAAGGGACCCAAAACTTCACATTATTCCAGCTGTGCTCTGACTAGTGCCTTGTATAGTTTTAACAAAGTATCCCTACTTTTATATTTGATTCGCTTTGAAATAAAGGCTAATATTCCTGTTGCTTTCCCTATTATTTGCTGAACTTGGATGCTGGCTTTTTATAGTTCATGGTTGGAGACTCCCAAGACCCTCTGGAGGAGCTGAATATTATTTAAATGGAGGAAGATTGCAGAAAGCTACAAAACGAAGTTCATAACCTCACATTTTCCCACATTATAATACAAACAGTCAAGTTATTGCTAACTCACCTAACCTTTCCATAACCAGACACTGTCATCCTCACCACTTTCAGTTTCTGCTGTTTGTAAATGCCCAGCAGTACTGCTCTTCCACGGGCCTTTGTTTCAGAGGTCCAGTGTGTCTGCTGCTTTGTCTCCTTGCATCATCATACACTGAGGATTAGGCTCAAAAGACTGGGAAACTGAAAACCCAGAACTTGAAGCATTAGCAGCATTGTGGACCAGATGTTAGTGTGCCTCTGAGAGAATATATCTCTATCTACTTAGGATCAGAGTTAAAAGAGAAGGATTATAAGAATTCCAAGTAAAAGGTATGTGGTTAGAAATTATTCAGGTTGTTGGTTCATACAAAGGAAAGCTAAATTATTGCTATCAACAGGAAAGACATATAGAAAGCAATTTACAAAAAAGCAAGTAATAAACCCCAATGAATTAAATTAGGCATTTGCAAAATATACTGGACACCTCAGAACTGCAGACTACGTAATAAATCAATGATCAATATTTTGGTGTTTGCTTATTTTCAGAGGATGATTTAAAACCAAGATTGAAAGCCAGTAAACTGGCAAAGCTACTTTAGTGTATAAGCACTTTAGAAGAATAATCAGGAAGAATACCAATGTCATGTTAAATAAAGGTGTTTCTGTGGTGATAAATAGCAAAGGAAAGAAGGCACTAGTAATAGTATATGTCGACCATCCAGCACTTACTGCACTATAGGACTATACACTAGTGTATAAATCAACAAGGGCTTGTAAGAAAGGGTCTACATTAAACATGGGTGATCTTATGGATTAGACAAAGGTATTGTATCACCATATTCTTCATAGACTGTAGAGCCACTCCCTCATTAGAGAGAGAGAGAGAAACAATTGGTGGTTTAACCTGAAAGCCGCTATATCTCAGATGGGGGAAGAGGTTGAGAAAGAGAATCCTTCATGGTAATTCCAGGTGGTGCAGGAATTGAATCTCAGTACTTCACAAACCAACCATCAGCAAACTGACCCCCCAACCCCTGTCCAATGGTAGTGTCATAACTCGCTGGGCATAGTGCACTGTCAATCAAATCCACTGTTTCTCAAATCGCCCAATTCTTCTTAGCTGTCTAATTCAGGTTTTTCTTCATTTATACATAAGTCACTATTTAATGCAAATAAATTGTATAAACCAATGTCCAAAAAGAAACATGAATTGCTAATTTGTAACTCTAACTTAAACTCTACACCCTCTTAAAATTCCCATACACATTCAGAGACAAGATGAAACTCAAACATTATGGATGGGGAAGAGGAAAAAAAAGATCAGAGTAGCACAGTGCAGCTCACACATACCGATGAGTTGCTCTCTTTGGTTGCTTTTGATTCCTTCCAACTGTTTGATGACATTTGTGGGTACACTGATTCCCAGTCTTCGATTTACTGGTTAAGAATTTGCCCTTTCAGAGCCTCTAAAGTTCGTTTACTACATTTCCTTTCAACGGGGGATTTGCAGACCGAACAAATTACACAAGAAACGTGAGGGAGAATATTCTCTCCTCGTCCTCCACACACAAGGAAGGGTGAGATGTTTTCTCTTTGCAGGCAAGATGTTTTTAGTGTATTGTTCTGTCACAGCACTGGATCCTCAGCAAGTGAGTACAATCAAGATGTTGCTATGATGATAAGCACTCCTTTGAGGCTGCTCTCATGACACAGTGATAGTTCCCTACCCCTGGACTGGGTGTCCTGCCTGTTCCACAGGAGTATAATATCATTTCTTAGATTGATTAGAAAAATAGGTTCAATTAAAAAGAAATGAGCACTCCTTAACCCACACCAACTGGTACCAATTGAAAAGCCAATCAAAAGACTGACCTGAACACTCCGATGGTGCCAATCTATCTGGATATTTGCCTCCCACTGCTCCAATATGTCAGCATAGTATATAGAATGTGCTCCAGTAACTTGGTTTTAAAACTGTAACCACCATCTTGCACAGTTTTCTTGATTTAAAGCCATATTGTTTTAATTTTCACAGTACAGTCCAAACAAATAAAAGTTGTCTTTACTGTAGTCTGAAGGATGCATTCGTAGAGTGTATTCACGATTCTCTCTGAGAATAATACAGAATCATACTATTGTTGGCCAATTGTGTCTGCATTGGCTCAGCAATTAAGAATTATGACTTTGTTCTATTCTCCCACCTTTTTCCTTAAAGCTGTATATTGTTTCAATCATCTAATGCTCTCTTGAATGGCACAGTTGATCCGGTTTCTACCACACTTCCATTTTATTTATTTTACAGCTATTTTAGGTAGTGAGATAGGAGTAAGTAATGACCTTATAATAAAAGGACCTCTAAATAGAGTAATCAAAACAATAGAATTTTATGGGCCCCGGCTATGTCTGTCTCTTTGTGGGGTATATAGAACATTCCTTGTTCTAATGCTAATCACCCCCATCCACCATCATCGGTGCTGCTTTCATCTGTTGTCCATAATTGGAAAAGTTTTATCAATTTCGCTTCGTGTTTACCTCTCTCTCACCTTCACCTGGTCCATCTCCAACTCCTCCCTTCCCTTCACTTCCTCGACATCTCTGTTTCCATTTCTGGAGATGGCCATCAATGGGAAGAAGGGCTTATGCCCGAAACGTCGATTCTCCTCCTTGGATGGTGCCTGACCTGCTGCGCTTTTCCAGCAACACATTTTTCAGCTCTGATCTCCAGCATCTGTAGTCCTCACTTTCTCCTAGATGGCCATCAATATCCACCACAAACCAACTGACTCCCAGTTCCCTTGATGATACATCCTTGCACCGTGCTTCCTGTAAAGACTCTTTCATTCTTCCATTTCCTCAGCCTCCATCACATCTGTTCTGAAGATGCCAAGGGAGCCTTCTTCCTCAACTGAGGATTGCTGAACTGGAGACAGGGCCCTCAGCCAGGTCTGACCCATCTCCTGCACTTCAGCCCTCACCTGCTCTCTCCCTTCCCACAACAGTGATAGGGTCCCCCTTGTCCTACCTACCATCCCACCAGCATCCACATCCAAAGAATCATTAACTACCATTTCCATCACCTCCAGCAGGATGCCACCACCACACATTCTCTTCCCCTTCCCTCCCGTCAGCCTTCCACAAACACCGTTCCCTGTGGAACACCCTGATCCACTCCTCATCCTTCACTCCAAACTCCACACCACCTTACCCCCACAGCACCTTGCCCTGCAAGTGCATACGGTATAACACCTGCCATTTCCTTCCTTCCTCCCTCCTCCGTATCCAAGAGCCCAAACACACCTTCCAGATGAAGCAGCGCTTTACCTGCATTTCACACAGTCTAATCTACTGCATTCACCTGCTCACAATGTGGTCTCTACATTGGGGAAATGAAGCATAAACTGGGTGACCGCTTCACAAAATATTTGCACTCTGTTTACAAGGAAGACCCTGAGCTGCCACTTCAACACATCACACCTTGTTCCCTGGTCAACACCTCTATCTCGGGCTTGTTACAGTGCTCCAATGAAGTTCAGAGCAAAGTCTCATTTTCTGCGTGGGAACTCTACAGCCTTCTGGATTCAATGTCAAACTCAACAATTTTTGGGCTTGAGGCACCTTCTCTCATGTTCTTACCCCAATCCCAACACACCAGGGTCTATTACACACAACCCATTGTTAGCCACAAATTGTCCCCATTAATTCTCTCAGGCTGATCATTATCTCCTTTATTTGTCCAACTGTCCTTCTCTCTCTTTGGACTCTATCTCCATATATCATTTACTCCTTATCCCCACCCCCACCCTACCTTCTGCATTAAAAAAAAACATTTTTTTAGCTAACATCAGTTCTGAAGGGTCACTGCACCCAAAACATTAACTCTGATTTCTCTCAATAGATGCTGCAGACCTGAGATTTTCCAGCACTTTGTTTTTGTTTCTGATTTCCAGCTTCCACAGTTCTTTCGATTTTCATGCAGAATTTCATTGACAGAGTCATGGAGATGTACAGCACAGAAACAGACCCTTTACACCAACTTGTCAATGCTGACCAGGTATCCAAACCAATCTAGTCCCACTTGACCCATATCCCTCCAAACCCTTCCTATTCATATACCCATCCAGATGCCTTATAAATGTTGCAATTGTACCAGCCTCCACCACTTCCTCTGGCAGCTCATTCCATACACATACCACACTGTGCACGAATATGTTGCCCCTTAGGTCTCTCATATCTTTCCCCTCTCACCCTAAACCTATGCCCTCCAGTTCTGGACTCCCTGACCCCAGTGAAAAGACTTTGCCTATTTATCCTATTCATACCCCTCCTGATTTTATAAACCTCTGTAAGGTCACCCCTCAGCCTCTGACGCTCAAGGGAAAACAGCCCTAGCCTATTCAACCTATAGCTCAAATCCTCCAACCCTGGCAAAATCCTTGTAAATCTTTTCTGAACCCTTTCAAATTTCATAACATCCTTCTGATAGGAAGACCAGAATTGCACGCAGTATTCCAACAGTGGCCTAACCAATGTCCTGTACAGCAGCAACATGACCTCCCAACTCCTGTACTCAATACTCTGACCAATAAAGGAAAGCATACCAAACACCACCTTCACTATCCTATCTACCTGCAACTCCACTTTCAAGGAGCTATGAACCTGCACTCCAAGGTCTCTTTGTTCAGCAAAACTTAGTTTGACTGTGACCAGTATGTGTTTGAAACTAGTGTCTTACCTTTGTAATTGCCTTTAGCCGATTGTCTTCATAAATTTAATAAAGTAAAATTTTATTTAAAACTAGATCACTATTTAAAAAAAACAAGGGTGAACATTTCAGAGGATATTTCATAACTTCCCAGCAAGATTGAGAAAGAATGACAATGTGAAGGATACACCAGCTATAACTAACTGAGGATTTTAACGGTGGGATCAAAGGATGAGCAATACTCCAAAGAATAGTGGTAGCCCAGAATGACCAACCAAGGGGACAATCTGGAGCATGATATTAAAAAAAACTGGTAAGAAATATAAAAGCAAAAAAATCAATGTTTCTGCAAGTGTATAAAAATGAAGAGCAGTTAATCTTGACCCCTAACGGGGGAGACTGGGAATTCATTATCAGGAACAAAATGTCAGATACTCTGAACAGGTATTTTGTATCCATCTTTACAACATAAGATATTTTTTTAAATTCCTAAGATTAGAAAATAAAATGACAAAAAGGAGAGAAAATTTTAAATACAATCAATCAAGAACAAATAATATAAAAACTTAATGGGATTAATGAATATAAGTTATTTAAGGACATTACAAGCATAGTGGATAAAGAGGAACCATATATTTCAATGTCCAGAAGGCATTCCATAAAATACCACACAAAAGGCTCCTGCACAAGCAAAGAGGATTGACATTTTAGAGGTTTGGCCAATCAGCAGGAAACACATTTCTAAAGTTGGTCAACTGTGTCTGATAGAGTACCATAAGGTTCACTGCTGGGGCTTCAATTAGTTAGAATCTACATTAAAGACTTGGATGAAGGAAGCAACTGCCTCAAAGCCAAATTTGCTGATGATATCAAAATAAGTCAAGCAAGTTATAATAAGGACAATACAAAGTGCCAGCAAAAGAATGTGGGTAATTTGAGTGGGCAACGAATCGGCAGATGGAATGTAATGTGGGTCAGTGTACCGTGATATAATTTGCCAGAAAGAATAGAAAACTGGAATATTATTTGGATGGGGAGAGGCTGCAGAATGCTGCATTACAGAGAGATCTGATTCTCCCGAATCACATCGAGTTAGCATGAAGATACAGCAAGCGATTATAAAGGCCAATGGAATATTGTAAGGGAAATGAAGTATAAAAGTTGGGAAATTTTCCTACAACTGCACAGTACAACAATTAAACTACTCTGTACAGTTTTAGTTGCCATACTTTCGAAAGGATAGTCGTCATGATTTGGAGATGCCAGTGTTGGATTGGGGTGTACAAAGTTAAAAATCACTCAACACCAGGTTATAATCCAACAGGTTTAATTGGAAGCACACTAGCTTTCGGACCATCATAGTGGAGGGCTCAATCCTAACACAGAATTTACAGCAAAAATTTAGTTTGATGTAACTGAAGTTATACATTGAAAAATTGATTGTCTGTTAAGTCTTTCGTCTGTTTGAATGCCATGATTGTTGCCATGTTGCAGGAGGCATGGTACATTGGGGAAACCGAGCAAAGGCTACGACAACAGATGAATGGGCACTGTACAACAATCAACAAACAGGAGGGTTCCCTCCCAGTTGGGGAACACTTCAGTGGTCCAGGACATTCGACCTCGGACCTTCGGGTGACCATCCTCCAAGGTGGACTTCGGGACAGGCAGCAGCGAAAAGTGGCCGAGCAGAGGCTGATAGCTAAGTTCGGTACCCATTGGGAGGGCCTCAATCGGGACCTTGGGTTCATGTCACATTACAGGTGATCACTATTGCACTACACACACACAGATACTTCTACCCACTCACACACACATACAGGCACTCCTATACACACATACACACGAACACACATAAACACAGATGCGCACGTAGACACCCACACACACCCTTACAGACACACACATTCCCACACTCTCACATGTACCCCCTCACAGACTTAAGACACTCTACACTCACTACACACACACATACACTTTCTCACACTCATAACCCCCATTCCAGACAGACAGACAGACACACACACACACACATAGACAAAGACCCACATGCACACATATATTTTGTGGGGTGAATTTGTACTTGCAGAGTTACATTGTACTTTGCTCAAAAACTGCATGCATTCATGTAGAACTCTGAGCTCAAAAACTGCATGAATGAATGTAAAACTCCGTTATCTCACTTTTTAGATTAGAATCAATCTAAACATCATGGCATAGACAGAGAACACAGGGGGATAACACCTTCAACATATTGTCTAGCTATCACCATTGTTAACCTGAGAATGCAACTTTTTAAAAAAGGTTTTGTGATTTACACATGAAAGAAGTGAAACAATCATGGCATTCAAACAGATGAAAGACTTAACAGACAATCAATTTTTCAATGTATAATTTCAGTTACATCACACTAAATTTTGCTATAAATTCTGTGTGTTAGGTTTGAGCCCTCCACTATCACCCAATGAAGGAGCGACGCTTCAAAAGCTAGTGTGCTTCCAATTAAACCTGTTGGATTATAACCTGGTGTTGTGTGAATTTTAATTTAGAAAGGATACACTTGCATTGGCAACATTTCAGAGAAGCTGCTCCAGGCTGTTTTCTGGATGAACAGGTTGTTTTAGAAAAGCACATTGAGCAGTATGGGTGAGACTCACTAGATCTTAGAAGAGTGACTATATTCAAATATACAAGATACCAAGGGGGCTTGACAGGGTAGATCCTGAAAGGATGGTTCAGCTCCTGAAGGTATCCAGAAATAGAGGGCATGTTTCAAAATAAAGGATCTCTCAATTGATGGAAACTAGAAAGAATAATTTATTTCAGGAGATCATTGGTCTTTGGAATTATTTTCTACAAAGAGTAGTGGAGGCTTTGGTCCTGATTATAGTCTAGGCTGAGTTTTGATCTACAAGGGAGTTGAGGGTTATTGGAGGCAGGCAGTAAAGTCGAATTAATGCCAAGATCATCCATGATTATATTGGACAGTGGAGCAGGTTTGATGGACCAAATGGCCTATTCCAGTTTCTATTTTTTTAAACTTCTTATCTGTCCAATTCAGCACAACTACACGCAGAATATGACTGGTCCCACTCAGACAGCTTTAGACGTAGGAGAAGGAAGGTAGGATGGGAGGAATTGGGTCAGTTGACAACAGAGTCTTGCCTCTGGTTAATCATACCAGAGTTAATTGATTTGGAGGTGCTGTTGTTGGACTGGTGTGGACCAAGTTAAAAATCAGGTAAAAGACACAACACCAGGTTATAGTCCAACAGGTTTATTTTGGAAGCACTAGCTTTCAAGGCACTGCCTCTTCATTAGGTGAAGAGACAGAATTTATAGCAAAGGGTTACAGTGTCATGGAGTTGTAATGATATATTAAACAAGCTTAGATTAAGTCTTGCATCATTGAGGATGGGCTACGCTGGTTTCGGTTCTTTCATACGTAAATTCAAGAACTCCTTTTAAGTTACATTCTCAAGGTGGCTTCAGTGTATCTAACAATAAGTGTTATCTTAGCTCAGACAATGTAATAAAGGTGTGAACTTAAAAGTCTGTCTAAATGTTGAGTCAGTTTTATTTCTAAAGTGGGACTTACAAAATATTAGATGGATTTTTGCAGTTTTTGAGCAAAATAAAATCTAATTCTGCAAATACAGATCCATCCCATAAATTTGTATATGTGTGCGTGTGCCGGGGAGACAGAGTGGGTGTGTGTATGTGAGTGTGGCATGTGGGTGTGAGTGCATGTGAAAGACTGTGTGTAAGCTTGGTCAAGTATGTATGAGCATGATGGGGTGTAAGGATATGACAAGGTGCATGCAGGGAGTGTACGTGTGTGCGCATGGGAGAGAGCTTGTGCATGAGAGAGCGTCTGAGTGTGTCAGAGAGTATATTGTACAGTGGAGTCACCTGTAGTGTGCCATGAACCCAACATCCCAGTTGAGGTCATCCCTCTGGGTATCAAACTTGGCTATCAGCCTCTTGACAGCCACTTTGTGCTGTTGCCTGTCCGAAAGTCCACCTTGCAGGATGGTCACCTGAAGGTCCGAGGCCGAATGTCCCGAACTGCTGAAGTGTTCCCCGCCTGGGAGGGAACACCCGTCTGGTGATTGTTCTGCGGTGTGCATTTATCTGTTATCATAGTGTTTGCTCAGTCTCACCAATGTACCATGCCTCAGGGCAACCTTGCCTGCAGCATATGAGATAGACAATGTTGGCTGAGTCACATGAGTACCTGCCGTGTACATGGTCAGAGGTATCCCCATGTGTAATGCTAACATGTCTTGCAGCAGCTGCCATAACAGGGATGTATTGTGTCATGGACGATGTTGTCCTAAAGGCAGGCAGTTTGCTGTGAACAATGGTCTGTTTGAGGTTTGGTGGTTGTTTAAAGGCAAGAAGTGTACGGTGTAGGATACAGTGTATTGTACGATGCAGGGTATGATGCGCAACTCATCGGCCATTCAGTTCCAACGTGCCACAGCGAGAAACCACAATGACCTCCTCAGGAGACAGACACGGGCTGCATCCGATAGGGCACCCTTTGTTGTACAGAACTTCTCGGGAGCCGAAGGACTATGCTATGTTCTTTATGGCCGGCAACACTATTATCAAAGAGAATGAGCACCTCACCAAAACCTTGCCAGTGTCTCCATTTCTTGCCCTTAAACAACCATCAAACCTCAAACAGACCATTGTTCACAGCAAACTGCTCAGCTTTCAGGACAACATTGACCAGGACACCGTACAACCCTGTCGTGGCAGCCACTGCAAGATGTGTCAGAGTGTCGACACTGATAGCACCTTTACACGTGGGGACACCTCTCCCCATGTACGCAACGAGTACTCATGTGACTCAGCCAATGTCGTCTATCTCATATGCTGTACAAAGTTAAAAATCTCACAACACCAAGTTATAGTCCAACAGGTTTAATTGGAAGCACTAGCTTTCGGAGTGCCGCGCCTTCATCAGGTGGTTGTGTAAGACACAGAATTTATAGCAAAAGTAACTGAGATTATACATTGAAAAATACCTTTTTTTTTATTAAGTCGGTTGCAGCCCGTATCTGTCTCCTGAGGAGGTCATTACGGTTCCTCACTGTGGCACGTTGGAACTGGCAGTCGATGAGTTGAGCATCGTACCCCGTTCTTCTGAGCACATCCAGGTGCCCGTCACGTTCCTCCTCATCTGAGCAGATCCGGTGTATGCGTAGGGCTTGTCCATAGGGGATGGCTGTTTTAATATGTTTTGGGTGGAAGCTGGAGAGGTGTAGCTTTGTGAGGTTATCTGTGGGTTTGTAGTAGAGTGAGATGCTGAGATGTCCATCCTTGATGGAGATGCATGTATCCAAGAGTGAGACAGATACTAGAGAGTAGTCCATGCTAAGTTTGGTGGTGGGATGAAACTTGTTGATGTCACTGTGTAGTTTTATCAGTGACTCCTCACCATGGGTCCAGAGGAAGAAAATGTCATCAGTGTATCTGGTATACAATGTTGGTTGGAAGTCCTGTGTAGAGAAGTCTTGTTCCTACCTGCCAATCTCCCTTCCCACCTATCTGCTCCACCATTCCCTCTAACTTATTACCTCCATCCCCATCCCCATCCCCATTCACCTACTATACTTTTTGATTACATTACTTACAGTGTGGAAACAGGCCCTTCGGCCCAACAAGTCCACACCGACCCGCCACCCACCCATTCCCCTACATTTACCCCTTTACCTAACACTATGGGCAATTTAGCATGGCCAATTCACCTGACCTGCACATCTTTGGAGTGTGGGAAGAAACCGGAGCACACGGAGGAAACCCACGCAGACACGGGGAGAATGTGCAAACTCCACACAGTCAGTCGCCTGAGTCAGGAATTGAACCCAGGTCTCTGGCGCTGTGAGGCAGCAGTGCTAACCACTATGCCACCGTGCTGCCCTCTCCCAAGCCCCACCCCCTCCCATGTATCTCTCCACCCTGGAGGCTCCCTGCTTTCAGTCCTGATGAAGGGCTTTTGCCCGAAACGTCGATTTTCCTTGGATGCTGCCTGACTTGCTGTGTTTTTCCAGCACCACTCTAATCTAGACTCTGATTTCCAGCATCTGCAGTCCTCACTTTTGCCTACCTGACCAATTATTAAAGTTCACCTGAGAATGTAACTTCTAAATAAAAAGTTTTGTGATTTACATATGAAAGAAGCGAAACTATCATGGTCATTCTAACAGATGAGAGATTTAACAAACAATCAAGGTATTTTTCAATTATAATTTCAGTTACAACACACTAAACTTTTGCTATAAATTCTGTGTCTTACAATTGTGTCCTCCACTACCACCGGATGAAGGAGCGGCGCTCCGAGAGTTAGTGCTTCTAATTAAACCTGTTGGACTATAACCCAGTGTTGTGTGATTTTTAACTGTACACCCCACCCCAACACCGACATCTCCAAATCATATGCTGAGGCAGGGGTGCCTTGAGGCTTGTACATTGGTGAGACCGAACAGACGCTGTAACGGATGAATGGACACTGCGCAACAATCACCAGAAGGACTGTTCCCTCCCAGTTGGGGAATCACTTCAGCGGTCCACGACCTTCATCCTTGAACCTTTGGGTGACCATCCCAAGGCGGACTTCAGGACAAACAACAATGTAAAGTGGCCAAGCAGAGGCTGATAGCCAAGTCTGATACCTATGGGGTTGGCCTCAGCTGGGACCTTGGGTTCATGTCACACTACAGGTGACTCCACTGCACTATACACTCTCTCTCTCACACACACCTACATACTCACGCTGACCCTAGCTCATACACAAACTCTCTCCTATCCACACACACATGCACCCCCCCCCCGCACTCACACCCACACATGCATCCTCTCACATCCTCACCCCCATCACACTCTCACTCATACTTCATCAAGCTTACACGTACACACACACACAGACACACACTCTTTCACATGCAATCACATTCACATACAGACTCGCATTATCTCTTCTGCACGCACAAACATACAAATTTATAGGGTGGATCTATATTTGCAAAATTACATTTTATTTTGTTCAAGAACTGCAAAATCCATGTAATATTCTGTAAGTCCCACTTTAGAAATAAAACTACTCAACATTGGGACAGATTTTTAAGGTCACACATTTAATACATTGTCTAAACTAAGATAACACCTATTGTTAGATTAAATGAAGCCACCTTGTGAATGTAACTGAAAAGGAGTTCTCAAATTTACATATTAAAGAGCCTAAACCAGCATATCCCATCCTAAATCATGCAAAACTTAATCTAAGCTTGTTTAATACATCATTACAACTCCGTGGCACTGTAACCCTTTTGCTATAAATTCTGTGTCTTCTCGCCCTGATCCAAAATCACCTAATGAAGAGGCAGTGCCTTGAAAGTAAGTGCTCCCAAATAAACCTGTTGGATAATAAAACTTGGTGTTGTGTGATTTTTAACTTAAAGATGAGGAGAATAGCGGGCTTTGATATCCAGTGCGCTGCCCCAGTGAATTATAACATAAGATCCTGCCTATAAGTTTACAAAAACACTCATCTCAAGCATATTCTAGACAAGGCACTCAGCACAAAACTAAACTACAAAAAAGGCAGATAATTATCATACAATTGCTTAAAGATAAAATCCACACAATCCAAAATGGCTTTAACTTTCAACGGTACTAACAGTCCTCACATACTGAACTTTTAAACGTTTGTTTTTTTGATAAAATATTTTCAGTGGATTAATAGTGGAATTCTTTATAAGTCACAAAAGTATTAATTTATCTACATATCAATAAATTATCATTATCGAGTATTACATCCAGGAAATTATCTCTCATGCATTACTTGCTACACCAACTTAACATACTGTCATCTCATGGCAAATTAAACTATCAAGTGGGTTCTAATCATTTTGTCAGACTGAGATTCTTGACAACTATGATTGATAACCTTTGTTAAATAAATTTAGACAAGTGTAAATTGTTTGGAATGTAAAGTGTGATGTTGATTGAGAAAATCTTGGTCTATAATCCATCTCAGCTTCAAGTCATAATTAATATTTGAGGCTGATTAAATGCATCAGTCCTGCAAGTTTTAATATACCTGGTGTAGAGGGGGCCAGATTTTAGCAGTTCTCTGAATTAGACCAGCTATCGAGGTGAGGACAATGTCTGTGTGAGATCATGGAGGGAGAAAGAGTTTTAAAAGGTAAGTAAAAATGCTTTGTAATACTTAGAAATTAAACTTGAAGCAGCCTATCAGAGGTGACAGATGAAGGCAGCATTAAGAATTAAGGGGTAGATTCTTTACTCAGCGGGTTGTGAGTTCATGGAATGCCCTGCCAGTATCAGTGATGGACTATCCCTCTTTATGGTCATTCAAGTGGGCATTGGATAAGCATATGGAGGTTATTGGGCTAGTGTAGGTTAGGTAGGCTTCAGTCGGCGCAACATCGAGGGCCGAAGGGCCTGTACTGCGCTGTATTTTTCTATGTTCTATGTTCTATGTAATTTTGCCAGCTGAGTGGGTCAGCAGTAACTTGGCATTGTGTAGGCATCAGAACAGTGGGAATAACTGCACAGTCTTCACCTAAGCACCATGAAGGATGGAGATGGAAATAGATGCTGCAGCCTCAGAAATCAAGGTCAATGGAGATTAACAGTAGCTTGCAAAGCATGAACATCAAAGGGGCAGAGGAGCTGTACAGAGGAAGAGACACTACATTGTTTCTTCCAGTTGATCTTATGCTCAAAGAGATCTGCACATCGAGACGTAGTGCTGAATGAAACCACTCAAAACAAGTGTTCAGAGACATTTGTGTTCTCCTCAGCTGTAGAACTCTGCAGCATCTCTGACAGCTGCAGACTAATCCATTACCAAATTGATAGATGCCACTTTTACCAATGCTAGACAACACAGCAAGATCCCAGCTGATGGGCTATTGTAGTAACTGGGCCTGGTTCCTGGTGCAGTCAGGCGTTGACTGCAGTATCCTTCTGGAGGGTTCTCAGTCATTGTGTCATTCCCTCATGACTCCAGGATCTCATGCCTTCCTGTGGTGGTTCTTTGAGGTGTAGTGGTCACATAGCCTAGGGTACATGTTCTCTACCTTGGGACATCCAGCAGCTTCAATGATGCCACCATTGGATGCCTGATAACTGTCTCCATGACTGCCTTCACTAACTTTAATTGGCCAGTTGTTCAGTATCCACATGAATTAACTTTAAAACTGCAGTACAGAGGAATCTAGGTGTTTTAGTCCATGAATTTCAAAAAGAGAATGCAGGTAGACAAGAGGAATAACAAGGTAAAAACAAGGACTGCAGATGCTGGAAACCAGAATCTAGAAAAGCACAGCAGGTTGGGCAGCATCCGAGTCTAGATTAGAGTGGTGCTGGAAAGCTCAGTACCATCCTCGTGACCTGTCCTACCTGCCTATCTTCCTTTCCACCGATCCACTCCACCCTCCTCTCTGACCTGTCACCTTCATCCCCACCCCCACTCACCTATTGTACTCTATGCTACTTTCTCCCCACCCCCACCCCCCTCTCATTTATCTCTCCATCTTGCAGGCACTCTGCATGTATTCCTGATGAAGAGCTTTTGCCGAAAACATCGATTTTCCTGCTCCTTGGATGCTGCCTGACCTGCTGTGCTTTTCCAGCCCCACTCTAATCTAGACTAGAGGAATAACAAGGCTCTTTTTCCACAAGGGTGGGGGAGTTCAAAATTAGGGAGCATATTTTTCAGGTGAGAGGAAAAAGTTTTACAAAGGACCTGAGGGACAACGTTTTTACACAGAGCGGTTCATGTGTGGAACGAACTGCCAGAGGAAGTGGTGGATGCAAGTAGTTGCAACATTGAAAAGACATTTGGACAGCATATGAATAGGAAAGATTTGGAAGGATATGGGCCAGAAACAGGCAAGCATGGTCAAGCATGGACTGGTTAGACTGAAGGGTTTGTTTCCATGCTTTACGTCTCTAGAACAAGTGATTAGGGAGTCAAATGGAATTTTATAAGGCAAATTACTTTTCAATGATTAGACTAGATTCCCTACAGTATGGAAACAGGCCCTTCGGCCCAACAAGTCCAACCGACCCTCTGAAGACTAACCCACTCAGACCCATTCCCTACCCTATATTTCCACCTGATTAATGCACCTAACACTACGGGCAATTTAGCATGGCCTATTCACCTGACCTGCACATCTTTCTACTGTGGGAGGAAGCCGAAGCACCCGGAGGAAACCTGTGCAGGCACGGGGAGAATGTGCAAACTCCACACAGACAGTCGCCCAAGGCAGGAATTGAACCTGGGTCCCTGGTGCTGTAAGACAGCAGTGCTAACCACTCAGCCACCGTACTGCCCCTAAAATGATTAGTCATTTTAATTTGATTAAGCAATGGAATAAGTAAATAATATTTTGTTTAATTGTGATTATTTGTAAAAGTGTTTCAGTAAGGAAGAAAGCCATATGGCTCAGTCAAAAGAAAGGTTATGAGGTTTGATTTATGATTGCTTTTATGGTTCATGTGAATTCAGGGTAACATACATGAGAATGTTTTGAGGTAAAATGTATTTCCTGAAGGACATTACGTTTCAAATTGGCTTAGTTTTGTAACTTAAAAGTAAATAATAGGCCTATGAGGGTAGATGTGTGTTCACCTATTGCTTTGAAATTAAGTCCTGTAATTTCTAAAATCTTTTAAGATGTATCAATTTGACATTCGGGGTGATAGTTAATCATTAGGAGGTGATGCTACATACTTTAAGCAAACACATAAATCATGTCATTGGTGCCACCTTGACAAAGAACTCTGGAAATGGTAAGCTAAAAGGGACAAGCTGTTCCAAAGGGGGTGACCTTACAAAAGTGATTGTCAAGTCAAAGTCAACCAGGAGGCAGTTTGAAAGTGATGTCACTATGATAACCATAATTTTTAAAGAAACCAATCACAAATTGGGCAGACACAATCTAGCCAATCCAAGGTTGACTTTGAATTGTTGATGTGCTGTCCATGTGTTGACAAGCCATTTCAGGATGTCTCTGATCACGGGCGAGCAAGGCTTATTGGATTAGAGTGGTGCTGGAAAAGCAGAGCAGTTCAGGCAGCATCTGAGGAGCAGGGAAATCGACGTTTCAGGCAAAAGCCCTTCATCAGGAAAGGGCTGTGAAGGGCTTTTGCCCGAAACGTAAATTGCCCTGCTTCTCGGATGCTGCCTGAACTGCTGTGCTTTTCCAGCACCACTCTAATCCAGAATCTGGTTTTCAGCATCTGTAGTCATTGTTTTTACCGAAGCAAGGGTTATTACTTGGTAGTCTTCGTGGCACAGGAAAGAGAACTGAAGACAGAAGGAGAGCTTTAGTCAAGAGAACAGAACAAGAAAGTCTTGCGATCTGGTAATCCAAAGTGGATCAACTAAAAAGCTACTGCTATATTTAACATTATTTCTTTAGAATTTATGATAAACTTAATAAGTTCTGTAAAAGTTGTGAAAGCACATTTATACTCTGACTATATTAGGACGAGTAAACTTTGAGATTGGCTCTCTCAACTCCTATATAACTGTAATTGACTTATCTTCCAATTAAAGTGAACCCCAAATCTTTGAAATGTTTTAGAGAAGGTTAATTTGAGTGATTTCTGGGTTGATTTCCTTATGAAGAAAGGGGAATGGGTTGGTGTTGTATCTGTTAGCATTTAGAACAATGATAGGTGACATACAAAATCCTGAAGAGGGCTGACAGGGTGGATGCTGAAAGAATGTTCCGGTTTGTGGGAAACTAAAACTAGCAAACAGAGTTTAAAAATAAGGGGTTTCCAATTTAGAATGGAAATAAGGAGACATTTTTCTCAGAGGGTCACTGATCTATGGAATTCTTTTCCCAAGAGAGCAGTAGAGATGATCATCTAGTATTTTTGTACTGAGTTAGATAGATAGTTGATTGACAAGAGAGTGAAACATAGTGGGCAGGCGGGAAAGTGGAATTCAGGAAACAATCAGATCAGTCATGACCTTATCAAATGGCCAAGCAAAACTGAGGGGCTGATGGTCAACTCCTGTGCATAGATGTGTCAATAATGGCTCGTCCCAGGGGTATCCAAAACTCCACCAAAATATTTCGAACACAATAACAGACTCATCTAGGTTTCCGTTTCCTAGAAAAGAATTTAAGCTCTTGAGTCCTCCCCACAACTTGTTCTCTTACCTAGGGGCAAGATACTGGAGATGCTGAATCTGTACTGAAAACAAAAAGTGCTTAAAGCTGTGATGAAGACTCAATTCATTAGCTTCCTCTCTCTCCACAGACATTGCCTGATCTGCTGTTATTTCCAGCATTTTTTGTTTTCCTGTTCTCTTATCTATCTTTGTAACCAATTTGCTCATACTATAATACACTCTATCCCTCCATTTAAGTTCTGTAAAACAGACTGTAAACAGTTGAGGCCCCAGCAGTTTGGGGCCCATAGTGTCTCAAACATTGATTGGCCAATGTGAAAATGAATCATTGATCCAGACAGTTTCTCCTCTCAGTTCACCAATCCTCTATCCATGCTAACACATTACTCCCTACAGCACGAACTATTATTTAATCTGGAAGTTTTTATGCAACACCATATTGAATGCTTCTTGGAAATCTAAATGTGCTACATCTACTGGTTCCCCTTTATCTATCCTGCTTATTATATTTTTAAAGGCACTGATTAATTTGAAAAATTTCCAATTCATAAAACCGTTTTGACTCTGCTTGACTATATTATGATGTTCTGAATGTTCTGCTACTACTACTTTAATATTGGCATTAATCGAATGAGATCGTTTATGCTGACTGACTTTAAGTTTATTCCTTTTCTGAACAGAGGCAGTATTTTTGTAGTTTTCCAATCTACAGGGATGCTTCTACTACCTGGGAAGTTTTGATAGATTACAATGTAGCCACTTCATTTAAGACCCTAGGGTGCAGACTGTTAGGTCCAGGATAGCCTTCTCATCTTATTAGTTTTCCTGATACTTTTTCATCATTGTTACTGATCCTCCCTAGTTCCTCCCTTTAGCCTCTTAATTTTGTACTATTCTTGGGTGCTTTTTATCTATTTTGCTGTGAAGACAGATACAAAATATTGTTCATATTCTTGAATCCCATTACTTATTCCCTAGTCTCAGCCATTACGAGACCAATGTTTATTTTAGCTTTGTTCTTCCTTTTAATATTCTTGTGGAAACAATTATTGTTGGCCTTTCGATTTCATACTCCCCTTCTTTCAGTCATCCTTTGCTTGTTCTTAAAATGCTCAAATCTTCTGGCCTACCATTAATCTGTCTAGAATTGTACATTGTTTCTTTCAATTGAATATCATGTTAAGTTATCCATACATCCTTTTCATGGAGACTTTTTCCCCTCAATGATTTCTCTTTATAATTCTAAAGATAAAAGGTAAGGTTGCCCATTGTCTACCAGACCATAGGGCTCCTCTCATAGTAGAGAGAGTTAACTGGTGGTGGTTTAACCTGTTGATCACATAGACTCAGGTTAGGGGAGAGTCCTTCATGGTGACCTCAGCCAGTGCAGGAATTGAACCCACAATGTTGGTATCACACAACAGCCATCCAGCCAACTGAGCTAACTGACCTGCTGTTGTTGGTGGCCAATTGTGTCACATGCTGCCAATTTGGAGCTTCTAGATTTGTTTCAAATCTATCCCAGTTTGGTTCTGTGTCATCATGAAAAGTGTCTTTAATGTGAATAAGGACTTCTCCAGCAGTGGTCATTCCTACCAATCCTACCAATCCTACCACAGACAGTATCTGTAACAGTTAAGGACAAGGTCAAGATATGGGCCAGTTTGCTTACTAGTGGTGTTCTTAAGACATTCTTGATTATGGACATTGAAGCCTGTCATCCAGAGTGCACTCTGTGCCCTTCTGACTCTCAAGTGCCCATCACACTTGTGATAACATCCACCATCTCTCCTTCCGAAATCCTCCAAAGCAGTGAACTTCAAACTTTATCCATTGCTTCTTAAGAAAGGTATTTATCCTATTCCTTTTAGCAGAAACTCTAAACATGTGTCAATTAGTCCCTGTCCAATCAGTTATGTAATAGGTTTTCTTTGTACACCTCAATCAAATCTTTAATGAGTAGTGTACTCTTCTAGCAAATTTGTCATGAATAGTGTACACATCAATCAAATCTCCTGTGAATCTCCTTCATTCCAAGGCAAGTAACTCCATCTTCTCCAACCTAAACTTGCAGCTAAAAAATTCATCCTCCTTAGAACCATTCTGGTAAAACCCATCAGCACCCTCTCATGCACGCTCACATCATTCCTGAGTGTTGGTGATCAGAAATGGGACACACATTTCTTGCTGTAGCCTATAAAAGTTACATGAAATTTTCCCTGGGGACTTTTGTATTGAGTATCTATATTTATGAAGCCCAAGATCCTATATGCTTTGTCTTGCCTCCTTCAAAGATCTTTGGGCATGAACTCAAAGTCCTTCTCTCCCTGCACATTCTTTAGATTACATAGTATTGAATATCTATTGCCTTTCTATCCTTTCAATGCAACAGTGTTCTCTCCCATGTCTCAATATTAAATTGCATCTATCATTTGTCTGCCCAGTTTGCTATCTATTGGCATTCTATTGCAACCTTCACTGGTGTTGAACCAACATTGAAACGTTTATTCAAGTATTGATGCCAGATGTTTAAATCAGAAAAGCAGTAGTCTGAGTGCTGATAGTGCTACAGCGTCCAATAATGCCTGCCAATCCTCCAGTTTGAAAAACAACCATTTTTCACAACTACTTGTATACCAGTGAGTTGACACTTCTGGTGATCCTGTTCTGTCAGTGGGACAGAACCCATACTCAGGGATGGTGACAGAGGAGTCTAGGATATTGGGTATAAGGCACAATTCAGTGAATATGAATACGTAGGGCTGTTGTTTTCACTCAACTGTAAGAAAGCTCTCCCTTTTTAACACAAGACCCAAATTGTTAAGGAAGGAGCATTTCAAAGAGTTTGCCTTTACCACTGTCAGTGGACAGGTTGACACAGGTACATCCAGTGTATTCTTACCGTAGCAGTTTAATACAACTAAATGGCTTTCAGGGCCATTTCAGAGGGCAGTTAAAAATCAACTAAAAGCTGTGGGGCTGGAGTCATGCATTATGATGGTAAATCTCTTTCTTAAAGGGCATTAATGAACAAAATGGATTTTTAAAACCTTCTGGTCATTCAAGATAATTCGAGTCTAGCATTTTATTCTGCTTTATTTACTTTGTTTAACTTACAATCCCTATATGCCCTGATAAGATATGAATGCATGTCTCCAGAAAATTAATTACAGCTTCTTAATTGCTAGTGTTTCATTTCAATTATGCTACTTTACCTCTCTACCAGTCAGGCACTATTTCTCAAAGCATGGAAACAAGCTAACTATTGAAAATGCTCGCAAGAGGTAATTTACTCTTAGTACTGTGGGCTGTCACATGCTATTGCTGCCACTTGTAGCTGGTTACTATTACTATGAGGTCTGCAGACAAAGTATGTCATGGTCATCTGCCTTCTCTAATCCTCACACATCCGCTGTCGATTACATGTAACCCACTTTCATGTCTTACCTCACCATCTTGAGGTTGACTCCTCTTTCTGTTGTTCTTCACTTTGCCTCCTGGAAGAGAACTCTGTCGCTTTTCAGTTCGGATGAAGTGGCTGAAATGTTGACATTTTTCTGGATGTCATTTCATAAGGGTTCTTTTTGGTTTTGCAATTTCAAGCACGTTTTTAATTGTCTTATGGTCTGCGTGCGGAAATTTTAGCATATGTCCGAGCACCGACATTTCAAAGGTCTCTCTTTTCTTCCATAGATCTTTATGTAGTGTTCAGGATTCTGAGGAAAGCAGGAAAGTGGACAGAACATGACATCTTAAGGTATTTTTCTTTGGTATAAGCTTGATTTTTGTTGTTGACACATCTTGTGCTTTACAAATTTGCTTTTGGCTATCTCTACCCTTCTCCCTTTGGCATCACACGTACCATCTTCTGTGATCATTCGTCCTAAATTGCTGCAGTGTGAAATCATCCATTTCCATTTTTACGTTAGTTTTTTCTAAAGAGTTCATTTTAATGACATTTTTTGGTATTCATACTCAATCCTTTTCTAAATTTCTAGCTTTTATTTGATAAGCAATATTTTGTAGGGTCTCTCTTGGTTCTGAAAGTGGCACTGTGTGGTCAGTATACTGTAAATTTTTATTATGTTCTTGCCTCTAATTTTCACCTTTAGAAGTACATATATATTCACGGAATATTTGTTTGTGTACAGATTGAATAATTATGGTAACAGAACACAACCCAGTCATGCTTGTCTCTTGACACAAATCTGCTTGTCTAACTTCCAGCCTAATGTTCACCACTTCATTCGAAAATAAACTCTGGATTAATCTCACATCTTTAACAGTCTTTCACATAAAGTGTTACAATTACGAGGTTTATAATAAAGGGGGTCTCCGGTTTACACATGCGAATGTTCACAGTTAATAAGATGATCTCATGCAGGCCTGTAATTTTAAAGACCTGACATATGAACATTTCCTGTACTTTTGAATGGGACCGTTACATTGTCTTACGCCATGTTCTGGCTTGCATATAAGTCAACCTGCGACCGGACTCCACAACAAAAACTGCACTATTGTAGAGTTATGCTCTGATAAAATCATGGCATGGTGGCTCAGTGGTTAGCACTGCTGCCTCACAGCCCGGGGGACCCGGGTTCGATTCCTGCTTCGGGTGGCTGTCTGAATGGAGTTTGCACATTCTCCCCGTGGGTTTCCTCTGGGTGCTCTGGTTTCCTCCCACAATCCAAAGATGTGCAGATTAGATGAACTGGCCATACTAAATTGCCCATAGTGTTAGGTGCATTAGTCAGGGGTAAATATAGAGTAAGGGAATGGGTCAGGGTAGGTTACTCTTTGGAGGGTCGGTGTGGACTGGTTGGGCCAAATGGCCTGTTTCCATCCCGTAGGGAATCGAATCTAAACAAAAGTTGGTAAAATGAAGGGGTTGATGAGACCTCTTCTTAAGTCTGCCTGTCAGTAAACCGAAGTGGTTTGATTGTTAGAGATCAAAGGTTTAGTTTTTTTTAACTGGGAAAAAGGTGCTTTGAGATAATGGCTGCAAACTGTGTTAACATTTGAGACTGAGTGTCCAAAATCTCAGAAAAGTGTTAAGAATGTTAGATTGCAAGCAGTTGTGCTTTAAGCATTTAGTTTCAAGAAGAAATAAAGTGATAGCTAGTTAGCATTTCGATCTAGATGCAAAGCCCATATGATTCATATTACCAGAATGCAGAAGAAGCCATTATAAAGATCAGGTTATAGGCCATGCAAGACTATTAAACAGTATCACTGACAGTATAGTAAGTCTCTCTGAAACAGGAAACTACGAGAAACCAAAAACTCACTATGGTGTGTGATGCAGGATTGTCAGCAGAAGCTTCCACACAATTGGAAGAGCTCAAATTCGTGGGGAGTTAAGATGAGGCTGGAAGGGTTTACGAGTATGTGTCTCCAGGAAAAGAAAACCTCACAGAGGAGAGAATTCTAAGATTGCAAGTTACCAAGCTAAGAAAAGAGAAATGCAGTAATAAGGTAAAAACAATGACTGCAGATGCTGGAAACCAGATTCTGGATTAGTGGTGCTGGAAGAGCACAGCAGTTCAGGCAGCATCCAAGTAGCTTCGAAATCGAAGTTTTGGGCAAAAGCCCTTCATCAGGAATAAAGGCAGTGAGCCTGAAGCGTGGAGAGATAAGCGAGAGGAGGGTGGGGGTGGGGAGAAAATAGCATAGAGTACAATGGGTGAGTGGGGGAGGGGATGAAGGTGATAGGTCAAGGAGGACAGGGTGGAGTGGATAGGTGGAAAAGGAGATAGGCAGGTAGGACAAGTCCGGACAAGTCATGGGGACAGTGCTGAGCTGGAATTTTAGAACTAGGGTGAGGTGGGGGAAGGGGAAATGAGGAAGCTGTTGAAGTCCACATTGATGCCCTGGGAATGAAGTGTTCCGAGGCGAAAAATGAGGCGTTCTTCCTCCAGGCATCTGGTGGTGAGGGAGCGGCGGTGAAGGAGGCCCAGGACCTCCATGTCCTCGGCAGAGTGGGAGGGGGAGTTGAAATGTTGGGCCACGGGGCAGCGTGGTTGATTGGTTTGGGTGTCCCAAAGATGTTCCCTAAAGCGCTCTGCTAGGAGGCGCCCAGTCTCCCCAATGTAGAGGAGACCGCATCGGGAGCAACGGATACAATAAATGATATTGGTGGATGTGCAAGTAAAAGTATGATGAATGTGGAAGGCTCCTTTAGGGCCTTGGATAGAGGTGAGGGAGGAGGTGTGAGCGCAGGTTTTACAGTTCCTGTGGTGGCAGGGGAAAGTGCCAGGATTGGAGGGTGGTTTGTTTGGGGGCGTGGACCTGACCAGGTAGTCGCGGAGGGAATGGTCTTTGCGGAAGGCGGAAAGGGGTGGGAAGGGAAATATATCCCTGGTGGTGGGGTCTGTTTGGAGGTGGCGGAAATGTTGGCGGATGATTTGGTTTATGCGAAGGTTTGTAGGGTGGAAGGTGAGCACCAGGGGCGTTCTGTCCTTGTTACGGTTGGAGGGGTGGGGTCTGAGGGCAGAGGTGCGGGATGTAGATGAGATGCGTTGGAGGGCCTCTTTAACCATGTGGGAAGGGAAATTGTGGTCTCTAAAGAAGGAGGCCATCTGGGGTGTTCTGTGGTGGAACTGGTCCTCCTGGGAGCAGATCCGGCGGAGGCGGAGGAATTGGGAATACGGGATGGCATTTTTGCAAGAGGTAGGGTGGGAAGAGGTGTAATCCAGGTAGCTGCGGGAGTCCAAACAGACCTCCAACCGTAACAAGGACAGAACGCCCCTGGTGCTCACCTTCCACCCTACCAACCTTCGCATAAACCAAATCATCCGCCGACATTTCCGCCACCTCCAAACAGACCCCACCACCAGGGATATATTTCCCTTCCCACCCCTTTCCGCCTTCCGCAAAGACCGTTCCCTCCGCGACTACCTGGTCAGGTCCACGCCCCCAAACAACCCAACCTCCAATCCTGGCACTTTCCCCTGCCACCGCAGGAACTGTAAAACCTGCGCCCACACCTCCTCCCTCATCTCTATCCAAGGCCCTAAAGGAGCCTTCCACATCCATCATAGTTTTACTTGCACATCCACCAATATCATTTATTGTATCCGTTGCTCCCGATGTGGTCTCCTCTACATTGGGGAGACTGGGCGCCTCCTAGCAGAGCGCTTTGGGGAAGATCTCTGGGACACCCGCACCAATCAACCACACTGCCCCGTGGCCCAACATTTCAACTCCCCCTCCCACTCTGCCGGGGACATGGAGGTCCTGGGCCTCCTTCACCACCAGACGCCTGGAGGAAGAACACCTCATTTTCTGCCTCGGAACACTTCAACCCCAGGGCATCAATGTGGACTTCAACAGTTTCCTCATTTCCCCTTCCCCCACCTCACCCTAGTTCTAAAATTCCAGCTCAGTAACTGTCCCCATGACTTGTCCGGACTTGTCCTACCTGCCTATCTCCTTTTCCACCTATCCACTCCATCCTCTCCTCCCTGACCTATCACCTTCATCCCCTCCCCCACTCACCTATTGTACTCTATGCTACTTTCTCCCCACCCCCACCCTCCTCTAGCTTATCTCCCCACGCTTCAGGCTCACTGCCTTTATTCCTAATGAAGGGCTTTTGCCCGAAACGTTGATTTCGAAGCTACTTGGATGCTGCCTGAGCTGCTGTGCTCTTCCAGCACCACTAATCCAAAATGCAGTAATAAACCCATGGAAGCTGAGAATTCTTTGAATTGTTTCTGGGAAATCTGAATATCTACCTAAAGGACCATAGTAAGTGTATCCTTGAAGTGTATTTCTTGCTTGGGCAAAGATTGAGAAGGGGGAATATTTCTTTTTACAATTGATGTTGTAAGTTTCCTCTCAAAAGAAAAAGAGTGTGTTTTAAATCATTGGATACAGTAAATGTTTTAAAATATGAGATCTTACGACTAACTGGGAGTTTGAATTTTATTTCAGATTGTCAGATTCCACAGGAATCATAAAAATGCTTTGGAACCTTACTAAATGAGTCACGTAACATTTACCAAGCATGAGATCACCTTTGTGCTCAGTGCCTTTGGAATGTTGTAGCCAGTCACAATTTTAATATATAATAAAACTATAGCAGATGCTAAGCTTAATGCTAAAGATCCAAACATCCTAGAGAATATGGTATCTTCCCAAATTATTGAACTGTAGAAGAAGTTCTCCATCACCTGGTCAGTATAAATACAAAGACAGACTGAAAACAAACCAACCATCCACGTTGCTCCTTGCACAGACTACAATGATTCCTCCACTTCATCCAGTCAGGGTCTTATTCCAGTAATACCGACATGGCCAGTTACACTATCACATTCCTACAGAGCACAGTCAGCAAATATGTCCCAAATACTAAATATTGGCTTCCAAATAGGATTGAAAAGCACGGTTTTAAGATACTGCAAGATTGGAATCTGCTGTATCACCAAATCCCTGTTTGTATATGAACAGAATGGTCTCTCAAACAATCACATTACACTGCCTGTCCTTCCTTTGGTCCCCCAAAAAGAACAGATAAAACATTATCAAATTGGAATGAGATCTGTGATTGCATAAAAATACCAACAATGATGCATCAGGACCTGCAGATGCATTCACCTAAGATATAAAATATGTTCATCTGGACTACTCCATACACCTTTGGGCAATGAAGCTCAGGAACAATATATAGAACAAAGGAGAGAGACTTGCATAACCTCAGATATGGCAAAAAATTTTACAGCTAATATAATGCTTTTGAAGTTAAGAGATAAATATTGACTGTTAGAATTATTTATGAATTTCACAACTCTCACATTCTGTGTTGGAGTGGGTTCATGAACTTGAATCTACCTTCATAGAAATATGTTAAAAAGCACAGCAATCTTTTGTTTACTCACTAATATATGAATGAAATTCAAAAATACAACTTAATTTGTCCAAGAATCTTCAGGTTTTTATTGGCGAACCCAATCATTACCTGAGATCTGCTGAGATTTTAGATGCTTGCTTTCTGGTAGACAAGGACATTTGCTGCAGCTGAATGCCGTAAAAGTATTTTAAATTCTTATATTCTTTGTAAAGATAAATCTTCAAAAGTGACTGATCAGTCTGAGAATCATATTAAAAACATCCTTGGCATTTTTTAATTAGAGGCCTAGGGTACAAAAAAACAAGCAAGTTAAGCTACGCCTTTATTAACACAGACTACAAAGATTATGGTGTATAAGTGAACTTGGCATATATGACAAACTCTTTTGTGATTCCAAAAATCATGCCTTTGCATATAATCTATAAATCATAAGTCAATCCTCTTCAGCTATACTTGCATAAGTAGTCAACCTCAGTTTTTCACTGACTTTTGAACTGATGTTTTTCTTATAACTGTGTGTAAAAAAATCAAGCAGACAATATGGGCTGCGTTGTGAAGATGTGTGGGAGTTTAAGGTTGGTCTACACTGAGTAGATCTCAGATGGCAAATGACAAATATGGTTATCATCGAAAACCATAATTCACGTTTATGCTCATCATATAAGTCAACCTGCATCTTTGTGAGAGATGTTTCTAAAAGGCTTCAAAGATATACTAATATACTCACATCCACAGTAGACCTCAGGTGGAATACTGTGTTGTTCTGGATACATTGGCCTGGCTTTTCTGATGGTCAGATCATCGTTATTTTGACCTGCTAGGACTTGTTGTTGGTGACCTTGTGGAATCCCCATTGCAGCACACTCCGAAGGAATTGTCTGGGAGACTGAATTTTCCACTGGGCAATTCCACTACACTTGGAATTCTCCTAAAGTCTCCATTTAAGTCGAGGATTTTGGAGAGTTCAGATGAAATTAAGTAAACTGATTACTCAGGAAACGTTAGGCTATTAAATACATAGTCTAACTGAGTAACTGTCAAACTGAATTGATATTTACCTCACATAACTAACTACATCTTCCCCAGAACAATTCCAACCACCCCTGACCTTAGCCCGACTTCCCCTCCCACAACACTGAACCCGAATCCACCCAGACCCAACACCCATTTTCTCCACACTCTGTCAGATCACCTTTCTCTCACCCTGACCTACCTTAAACACTGCGCCACTTACTTTGCACTCTACTCCCAGCTCAATTACCATCCTACCCACCTGGCATCCTTCCCTCTCCCCACCTGTCACCCTACTTCACTGGCATTCTACCCACCTGGCACCCCACCACCAACTTATCTGCCATTCGACCCCGGCACCATATTCTCCTGAAACCCTATCGATCTGGCACCCTCTCTCCTTGTCCATCTGAAACTGTACACTCCTAGCACTTTAACATCATGCTTACCTTATGGTTTGACAGCTGCTGTTTCAGAATTTCAGAAGATGACAACTGATTTGCTGTTAAAAGGGTTCTATGCTACAAATGAATCTGATCAGAATCTCCTATCAGAAACATGGAGCTCCCTTCTTTCATGGAAAGAGGGCTGGTTGGGAATCTATATAAGATTGTGCTGGAAAAGCACAGCCGGTCAGGCAGCATCCGAGGAGTAGGAGAGTCAGATGCTGCCTGACTGGATGTGTTTTTCCAGCAACACACGTTTTGCAGTCTGCAGTCCTTACTTCCACCTATGCAAGATGGCAAATCCTCAGAAAATCCTGCCCCATGTTTTAGGAATCAAGGCCATTTGGCTGATCAGGTCCACTCCGCTATTTAATCATGGCTGAAGGGTGTTTCAATTCCACTTACCCGCACTCTCCCCATAGCCCTTAATTCCTTGTGAGATCAAGAATTTTTTCAATCTGTGCCTTGAAGACACCCAATGTCCCGGCCTCCACTGCACTCCATGGCAATGACTTCCACAGGCCCACCACTCTCTGGCTGAACAAATGTCTCATTTCCATTCTCATCATACGTTAGGCCTAAGGATCATCTGTGTGAATCTCCGCTAGACACACTCCAGTGCCAGTATGTCCTTCCTGGGGGTAGAGCCCAAAACTGGACACAGTATTCTAAATGGGGCCTAACTAGAGCTTTATAAAGTCTCAGAAGCACATCGCTCCTTTTATAGTCCAACCCTCTTGGGATAAATGACAACATTACATTCGCTTTCTTAATCACAGACTCAATCTGCAAATCAACCTTTAGAGAATTCTGGACTAGCACTCCCAGATCCCTTTGTACTTTGGTTTTATGAACTTTCTCACTGTTTAAAAAAATAGTCAAAGGCTGTACTCTTTTTTTCCAAAGTGCAAGACCTCGCACTTGCTCATGTTGAATTTCATCAGCCACTTCCTGGACCATTCTCCTAAATTGTCTAAATCTTTCCACAGCCTCCCCACCTCCTCACAACTACCTGCCTGTCCACCTAACTTCGTATCATCAGCAAACTTCACCAGAATGCCCCCATATAAAGTGAACAGCTGCTGCCCCAACACTGAAACCCTGCGGGACCTCACTTGTCACCAGCTGCCATTCCAAAAAAGAACCTTTTATCTCAACTCTCTGCCTTCTATCAGACAGCTAATCCTCAATCCATGCCAGTAGCTCACCTCATGGACCCTCACTTTACTCAGCAGCCTCCAAGACCTCAGCAAGGTTTCAGAAGAGATTTACTGGGTACCAGAGATGAGATGGCTTCAGTTGTGTGACGAGATTGGAGAAGCTGCTGTTGCTGTCATTTTAACAGAGGTCAAGAGGTTCAACAGGTTTTCGAAATCATGACCAGTTTGATGTGGAGTAAATAATTCCTCTTGCTGAAGAGTCAGATTAATAGTGATTTACAAAGAGCCAGAGGGTTCATTAAAAAATTACATTTGAAACATTAACTTTTCTCTCTGTAGCTGGTGCCACACTTTTTGAAGTTATGCTAATGCACCTGTATAAAACACTGGCTCATATTCAACTAGTCTATTGCATCTTTTTCTGGGCATTACACTTGAGGAAGGATGCAAACGTTTTAGAGAATGCTTATGAGAATGAGTCCAGGGATGAAGCACTTGTTATGGGGGATAGATTGGGGAAATCTTTCTAGGTCATGAGAGATCTCCAAAAAGTGGACAGCTTGTTGACAAAAACCAGAACCTGTAGACATAAATTTAACGTGATCAACAACAGCAACAATACATGCAATTAAAAACACTTGCAGGACTGCAAGCAGAATATGATTGAGGTACTTTGATGAGGGTACAGACAAGAGAGGCCGAATGGCCTCCTTTCAGCCCTGTTGCCTAACTTTCTTGCTCGTTAACTCTGTTTTCTCTCCACACATGCTGCTGGACTTGAGTTTCTCAAGCAATTTATGCTTTTGTTTCTGACTTCCAGCATCCGCAGTTCTTGTGTTTTCTTTTTAAGCTGTTAGTTTTTTTTCTGCTTTAGATGAATACTTCTCGAACCCGTACTTAAAGGTGAAATGTGACTGGGGGAAATGTGACAGGGACGGACCAGATTTTTCATTGCCAGTTGGAAAGCGGAAGTTGTGTCGATTGAAGGCCCCAGTATCCAGTCAAATCGAGAGGCTTGAGGAGCTAGGATACAGTCAGCAAAGTGCAGAGGGAGGACTTCTGGTTTGCTCCCGGCTGACTCAACGGGAAGTGGTGTGAGGCGATATGGTGTATATGGACAAAACTCACGCTGATAAGGAGAGGTAGGAGCTGGCGGAGCCTCTGCTTTTAATGCGGTGAAGTTTGGAATGATCCGGGCACCTCATGGTTTGTATCGGAATGTCCGAGCATTCTATTCCGGAACCTCTGCAACCAGGTCTATTGTGTCGTCATAGAGCGGATTGGCGTTGCCCGGTGACGGGTCCAGTGGCCATGCGCACGCTGATTCCTTTGGGAAGTGCCGGTGGCCGGCAGCTCACTCCTTTCGGGATAATCCAGCCCAGCCTCTCATCTACCGGCTGTTGGGCCGGACATAACGTGGGACTGACTTGGAGATGCCGAAGCCAGAGTCAGAGATACAGACACTGGTGTTGGTTGATATTTCTTGTGGGGGATAAAGCCACCCAGTAACCATTATCGTGGCTTCACGCAGTCACAGCCTCTCGAATTTTTTGAACAAGGCCTCGGTTTATGTCTTTGGTAGATCTCTATTGCACATGCCGATGTCTGCGAAACTGCAATAACGGGGAATCTCTTACAAGCATTGTCTGAAATTCCCTTTGAAAAAGACATTGACTAACAATAGCTGGGAGCATATGAAGGCTTTTTAAAAAAAAAGTCTAACTGAAACACGTCAATGATGAAATGTTATTTTTGCTTTTAAAGACCAAATTTAAGGTGTTATTTAAGTGCTATGAAGCAGCACCTGCTCAGTGATGCCCGGTGTGGGTTCTGCCAGGGTCACATACTCCTGACCTCATTTGGTCCAAACATGCTGCTGAACGTGAGCTGAATTCCAGAGTGAGGTGACTCAATATCAAGGCCACATTCAATGGAGCGTGGCAGCAGGGAACCCTGAGAAAAGTAGAATCAGTGGGTATTGGGGGCAGCCTTTCTGCTAGTTGGAGTCATACCTGGCACATAGGATGATGGTTGTTTGGCCTTTGTGTGGTCATCTCATCTCTAGGACATTTCTGTAGAGGTTCCTTAGGATAGTGTCCTAGACCCATTTGTCTTCAGTGATTTCATCAATGACCTTCCTTCTGTCATAAGGTCAGAAGTGGAGATGTTTGATTATTGCACAATGTTCATTATTAATGACTCCTCAGATACTGAAGCAGTCCATGTTCAAATGCAGCAATACTTAGACAATATCTGGGCTTGAGCTGACAAGTGGCAAGTAACATTTGTCAAGAAGTGTTGTGCTGGAAAAGTGCAGCAGGTCAGGCAGCATCTGAGCAGCAGGAGAATCGACGTTTTGGATATAAGTCCTTCTTAAGCCATTTCTGATTTTAAAAAAACGCACTTTTCGACTCTGATCTCTATCATCTACAGTTCTCATTTTCTCCTAGTCACTAGTAACATTTGTGCAACACATCATTTAATGACTGAATATAGATTGTATCTTTATTGAGTACAATGATGTTACCATCTCTGAATCCCACTATGAACATCCTGGGGGTCACCTTTTAACCAGAAACTAGACTGGGGCACCTGCATGGGCCCCAGCTACGCCTGCCTCTTTGTCAGATACATGGAACAGTCCATCTTCCGCAGCTACACCGGCACCATCCCCGATCTTTGCCTCTGCTACATTGATGACTGTATTGGAGCTACCTTGTGCTCCCTGGAGTAAACAACTTCACAAACACCTTCCACCCCCAGCTCAAGTTTGCCTGGACCATCTCTGAACCTCCCTCCCCTTCCTGGACCTCTCCATCTCCATTTATGGTGACTGACTCAACATGGACATCCATTACAAACCCACCGTCTCCCACAGCCACCTGAACTACACCTCTTCCCATCCTGACACCTGTAAAAATGCTGTACCTTATTCCCAAATCCTCCATCTCCAATGCACTTCTGTCCTTGAACTCCACCCCCTCCAATTGCAGCAAGGACAGGATTACCCCCCCGTCCTCACCTTCCACCCCATCAACCTTCAGATATATTGCATCATCCTCTGCCATTTCCACCACCGACAAACAGACCCAGCACCAGAGGTGTATATCCCTCCCCACCCCTAACTGCATTTCAGAAAGACCATTCCCTCTGTGACTCCCTTGTCAGGTCCAAGCCCCCCATCAACCCACCCACCCCTCCTGGCAACTTCCCCTGCCATGGCAGGAAATGCAAAACCTGTGCCCACACCTCTGTCCAAGGTCCCAAAGGACCCTTCCACATCTGACAGAAATTCACCTGTACTTCCACACACGCCATCTAGTGCAGCTGTTACACCCGATGTGGTCTTGACACTGGGGACTCAGGACACCTACATGCAGATCATTTCATAGAACATCTCTGGGGCACCCGCACCAACCAACCGACCCCACTGTCCTGTGGCTGAACTCTCAAACTCCACCCCCCCCTCCCCCGCCAAGGAGATGCAGCTCCTGGGCCGCCTCTATCGCCAAATCCTAACCACCTGATACCTTGATACCTGGAGGAAGAATGTCTCATCTTCCACCTTGGGACCCTCCAACCAGACAGGATCAATGTGGATTTCACCAGTCTCTCCATTTCTCCTCCCCCGCCTTATCCCAGTCCCAACCTTCCAATTTGGCCCTCTTGAATGGTCCTACCTGTCCATCTTCCTTCCCACCTATCTGTTCCACCCTCCTCTCCGACCTATCACCATCACGCCCACCCTTATCCTACTTATCACATTCCCAGCTAGCTCCTCCATGCTCCCCTCCCATTTATCTCTAAGCCTTCTTGGTCCAAAAGCCTCATTCCTGTTGAAGGGCTTATGCCCAAAATGCCGACTCTCTTGCTCCTGGGGTGCTGCCTGAGTGGCTGTGCTTTTCCAGCACCACACTCTTCGCTCCAGAAACTAGACTCACCATATAAATACAATGGATATAAGAGCAGAGCAGAGGCTATGAATACTGCAGTGAGTAACTCCCCTCCTGACTCTGTAAAGCTTATCTGCCATTCACAAGGCACAAGTAAACAGTGTGATGCATTACCTGGATGAGTGTTGCTCCAACAATACTTGAAGGTTGACATCAGGCAGTACAAAGCAACTTGCTTAATCGGCATCACATCCACAAGCATTTATTTACTCCCTCTACCACCAACACTCTGTATCTGTAGTGTGTATGATCTACTAGAGGTAGTGCAGAAATTTGCCCAGGAGCCTTAGCACTTTCCAAACCCATCACCACTTCCATGTAGAAGGACAAAGGCAGCAGGTAAATGGGTGAACCATCACCTGACTTGGAATCATGTCACCATTCCTTCACAACTAGGGATGGGGAATAAATGCCAGCCAGGCAGAAATGCCCACATCCCACAAGAATTTTAAAAAAGCTTTCATCAAAATTATCCAGACCTTTATGCGGAAAAAAAGTTAAAATCAATGTTAATAGGAGCAAATAATCATTAAAAGCAATGAGTTAATTTCTTAAAGTAGAGATGATTTTAAATAACTTAGGAAAACCTTTTCTTGATGGGTTCAAAATCTAAATCAAGCTTTTTTGTCTTTGAAGGTTCATTTGCATATATCCAGCATACATAAACAGTAAAAAGACTATAGCAGAAGGAAGAAGGATACCAATCGAAAAGGTGAGAAACTAAGGAAGATTTCTAATTGTTTAAAAATAAATTGCATTCTGATTAGTGAATGTGTTTTGAAGATGAAGTCTCAACAATAATGGCCCTTATTTCTATGTTGCACCTTCGGTCTCTTAGACTATCTTGGCAGGGAAATGGCATATAGAGAGATGATTCGGTAGAGAGGATGAATAGCCAAACTTAGAAGAGACAACAAGGGAGTCAAAAACGTATACAGAGATTGCAGGAAAAACCCAGCAGGTCTGGGCAGTATCTGTGGAAAGAAGTCAGAGTTAACATATTGGGCTGAGTAACCCTTCTTCCGAACTGATGGTATCTGGGAAAAAGTTGGGTTTTGTGCAGAAGATGGGGGGGTGGAGCTAAATGATAGGTGGAGATAGAGCCCAAAAAGAGAGAACAGTTGAACAGACAAAGGAGTGGATAACGATCTGGCTTGGAGGGAGAATAGCTGTTAATAGGGACTGTTAGGGTCAGGATAACCCATATTTAGCCACTATGCCCATACCCCAACCCACCCCCAAACACACAAAGTTAAGTTATGAAGTCAGGTAACTGGTTGAAGTATCATTTGAAGAAGCATTTTACAGACCGTGATTATAACTCTGTTAGGTTCAGGATTGTTATGGAAAAGGATAGGAATGGGCATGAAATCCAAGTTCTAAGCTGGGTGAAGGCTGATTTTTTAATAGGTCTGGTATGATTTGGCCAGAATGGACTGAGAGCAGATAGTTTTAGGTAAATCTGTGTCAGAGCAATGAGATGCATTTGAGCAGGAAATAGGGAGGGTACAGGGCAAACTTGTTCCAATACAGATAGAGTGGGACAACAAATCGTGTGAAACCTGGGTAGCAAGGGAGAGATGGGATTGAATAAAGAAAAAGGGACATTTATGGCAGATACGGCTCAAAACAGCAGAAACCTTACAGGAATACAGAATGTGCCAGGGGACACTGCAAAAAGGAAATTAGGACAGCAAAAGGACGCATGAAGGAATAATAGGTAAAATAAAGGAAAATCCGAAGTTATTTTACAACAAGAGTCATAGAGATGCACAGCATGGAAACAGACCCCTCAGTTCAACCTATCCATGCTGACCAGATATTCCAATTAAATCTAGTCCTCCCAACATCCGGCCCATATCCCTCCAAACCCTTCCTATTCATATACCCATCCAAATGCCTCTTAAATGTTGCAATTATTCCAGCCGCCACCACTTCCTTTGGCAACTCATTCCATACACGTACCACCCTCTGTGTGAAAAAGTTGCCACTTAGGTCTCTTTTATACCTTTCCCCTCTCACCCTAAACCTATGCTCTCTAGTTCTGGACTCCCCAACACCAGGGAAAAGACTTTGCCTATTTACCCTATCCATGCCCCTCATAATTTTGTAAACCTCTATAAGGTCACCCCTCAGCCCCAGCCTGTTCAGCCTCTCCCTGTAGCTCAAATCCTCCAACCCTGGCAACATCCTTGTAAATCTTGTCTGAACCCTTTCAAGTTTCACAACATCTTTCCAATAGGAAGGAGACCAGAATTACACGCAATATTCCAACAGTGGCCTAACCAATGTCCTGTACAGCCGCAACATGACCTCCCAACTCCTGTACTCAATACTCTGACCAATAAAGGAAAGCATACCAAATGCCTCCTTCACTATCCTATCTGCCTGCGACTCCACTTTCAAGGAGCTATGAACCTGCACTCCAAGGTCTCTTTGTTCAGCAACACTCCCTAGGACCTTACCATTAAGTGTATAAGTCCTGTTAAGATTTGTTTTCCCAAAATGCAGCATCTCACATTTATCTGAATTAAACTCCATCTGCCACTTCTCAGCCCATTGGCCCATCTGGTCAAGATCTGTTGTAATCTGAGGTAACCCTCTTCACTGGCAACTATACCACCAATTTTGGTGTCATCTGCAAACTTAGTAACTGTACCTCTTATGCTCGCATCCAAATCATTTATGTAAATGACAAAAAGTAGAGGACCCAGCACTGATCCTTGTGGCACTCCACTGGTCACAGACCTCCAGTCTGAAAAACAACCCTCCACCACCACCCTCTGTCTTCTACCTTTCAGCCAGTTCTGTAGGGAAAGAGTAGGACCCATTATGAACCATTGTGATAATTTGTGCCTGGAGCCAGAGGATGTAGTTAGGTTTGTAAACACTTGTGAAAGGGACGTTGAGGGTATAAAAATCAGAGAGAAGTACTGTGATGTTTGTGAAGAAGTTAGCAATAGATAGAATAGACAATAGACAAAAAGTGCAGGAGTAGGCCATTCTTCCCTTCGAGCCTGCACCACCATTCAATATGATCATGGCTGATCATCCTTAATCAGTATCCTGTTCCTGCCTTATCTCCATAACCCTTGATTCCACAATCCTTGAGAGCTCTATCCAACTCTTTCTTAAATGAATCCAGAGCCTGGGCCTCCACTGCCCTCTGGGGCAGAGCATTCCACACAGCCACCACTCTCTGGGTGAAGAAGTTTCTCCTCATCTCTATCCTAAATGGTCTACCCTGTATTTTTAAGCTGAGTCCTCAGGTTCGGCACTCACCCATCAGTGGAAACATGTTTCCTACCTCCAGAGTGTCCAATCCTTTAATAATTTTATATGTCTCAATCAGATCCCCTCTCAGTCTTCTAAACTCAAGAGTATACAAGCCCAGTCGCACCAGTCTTTCAGTGTAAGGTAATCCCGCCATTCTAGGAATTGACCTCATGAACCTACGCTGCACTCCCTCAATAGCCAGAATGTCTTTCCTCGAATTTGGAGACCAGAACTGCACACAGTACTCCAGGTGTGGTCTCACCAGGCCCCTGTACAGCTGCAGAAGAACCTCTTTGCTTCTATACTCAATCCCTCTTGTTATGAAGGCCAGCATGCTATTAGCCTTCTTCACTACCTGCTGTACCTGCATGCTTACCTTCATTGACTGGTGTACAAGAACACCCAGATCTCTTTGTACTGCCCCTTTCCCTAAATTGATTCCATTTAGGTAGTAATCTGCCTTCCTGTTCTTGCCACCAAAGTGGATAACCATACATTTATCCACATTAAACTGTATCTGCCATGCATCTGCCCACTCACCTAACTTGTCCAGGTCACCCTGCAATCTCCTAACATCCTCATCACATTTCACCCTGCCACCCAGCTTAGTATCATCAGCAAATTTGCTAATGTTATTACTAATACCATCTTCTATATCATTAACATATATTGTAAAAAGCTGAGGTCCCAGTACTGATCCCTGCGGTACCCCACTGGTCACTGCCTGCCATTCCGAAATGGAGCCGTTTATCACTACTCTTTGTTTCCTATCAGCCAACCAACCTTCGATGGAAGTTAGGACTTTGCCCCCAATACCATGCGCCCTAATTTTGCTCACTAACCTCCTATGTGGGACTTTATCAAAAGCTTTCTGAAAGTCCAGGTACATTACATCTACTGGATCTCCCTCATCCATCTTAAGAGTTATGTCCTCAAAAAATTCCAGAAGATTAGTCAAGCATGATTTCCCCTTCATAAATCCATGCTGACTCTGTCCTATCCTGTTACTACTATCCAGATGTGTCGTAATTTCATCCTTTATAATAGACTCCAGCATCTTTCCCACTACTGAGGTCAGACTAACTGGTCTATAATTTCCTGCTTTCTCTCTCCCACCTTTCTTAAAAAGTGGTATAACATTAGCCACCCTCCAATCCGCAGGAACTGATCCCAAATCTATTGAACTCTGGAAAATAATCACCAACGCATCCAGGATTTCTCGAGCCACCTACTTCAGTACCCTGGGATGTAGACCATCAGGCCCCGGGGACTTATCAACCTTCAGACCTAACAGTCTCTCCAACACCAATTCCTGGCAAATATAAATTCCCTTAAGTTCAGGTCCTTCAGCCACTTGGAGGACTGCTTGTGTCTTCCCCAGTGAACACAGATCTGAAGTACCAATTCAATTCTTCTGCCATTTCTTTGTTCCCCGTAATATATTCCCCTGTTTCTGTCTTCAAGGGCCCAATTTTAGTCTTAACCATTTTTTTGCCTTTCACATACCTAAAAAAGCTTTTACTATCCTCCTTTATGTTATTGGCCAGTTTACCTTTGTACCTCATTCTTTTTCTGTGTTTTTCCTTCTTAGTAATCTTCTGTTGTTCTTTAAAAGCTTCCCAGTCCTCCGTTTTCCCACTTACCTTTGCTATGTTATACTTTTTCTCTTTTAACTTTATATGTTTCTTAACTTCCCTCGTCAGCCACGGCCACCCCTGCCTCCTCCTAGGATCGATCTTCCTTTTTGGAATGAATTGATCCTGCATCTTCTGCATCATACACGGAAATATCCGCCATTGTTCCTCCACTGTCATCCCTGCTAAGGTATTGCACCATTGAACTTTGGCCAGCTCCTCCTCCATAGTTCCCTTTATTCAACAGAAATATTGTCACTTCCGATTGTGCCCTCTCCCTCTCAAATTGCAGACTGAAGCTATTTGTATTATGGTCACTACTTCCCAATGGCTCCTTCACTTTGAGATCCCTGACCAATTCTGGTTCGTTGCACAATACCAGATCCAGAAATGCCTTCTCTCTGGTCGGACGTTCTGAGTAGTCTGGCATGCTTAAAAATAGTCTCCATGTCAGATTAAAAGTATCCCAGGCTGGTAAGTAAGTCAAGGGAGGATATAATAGGTTGATAATAATTTTCACTTCCTTCCTAGCCACAGAAAAAGTGTTGGATAACAATTCCATTTCTCAAGAAGAGATAAATCAAGAAACTAAGCATCGTAAATCTAACCTTATTGGAGATGAAAATTTCAGATGGACAGAGTTAATCTGCATTTGGAGAGGCAGGGATTAGTCAATAACAGCATAGTTTTGTTAAGGAGGAACCATGTCTGACAGATCTGATTAAATTTTTTGAAGATAGACCAGGTGTGTAGGTGACAATGCATTTGATGTAGTCTACTTGGACTTCAGCAAGGCTTTTGATTAGGTTAGAGTGTGAGTAGGGAAATCTAACTGCAACCAAACAGAAATTGCTGTGAAAACTCTGCAGATCTGGTAGCATTTGTGGAGAGAAAAGGGGCATCCGAGGAGCAGCATTCCTGATGAAGGGCTCTGGCCCAAAACGTCAATTCTCCTGCTCCTCAGTTGCTGCCTGACCTACTGTGCTTTTCCAGCAATACACTGTCAACTCTGATCTCCAGCATCTGCAGACCTCGCTGTCTTCCCTGTGCAGAGTAAGCAGAGTTAACATTTCAGATTCAGTGACCCTTCTTCAAAACTGGGAAGTTTTAGTGAAACTGTATAATGTGTCCAGAGCACATCTGGAGCACTGTTAGCAATTTTGATCTCCCTATTTAAGAAAAGTATATTATTTCATAAGAGGTAGTTTATGCCTTCATACTAGAATGATTCCCAGTATGAAGGAATTGTTTTATGAACAAAGGTTGTGTCTCTACTCATTGGAGTTCAGAAGAATCCGAGATGATCTCATTGAAACATATAGGAGTCTTAAGGGGCTTGATCGGATAAATGCTGACAGGATGTTTCCCTCACGGGAGGGTTGAGGACCAGGCAGCATTGTCTCAGAATAAAGGGACACTAATTTTTAGACAGAGATGAAGAGGAATTTCATCTGAGTGTTGTGAGTCTTTGGAATTTCTTCCTACAGAGATCTGTGGCAGCAGATTCATAAAGTTATACAGCATGGAAACAGACCCCTTGGTTCAACTCAACTGCACTGACCAGACATCCCAATCTGATCTGGTCCCATTTTCCAGCATTGGCCCATATATGAATAGGAAGGGTTTGGAGGGATACGGGCCAGGTGCTGGCAGGTGGGACGAGATTGGGTTGGGGTATCTGGTCAGTATGGACGAGTTGGACCGAAGGGTCTGTTTCTGTGCTGTAAATCTCTATGACTGTATAACCCTCTAAATCATTCCTTTTTGTATATCCATCCAGATGCTTTTAAAATGTTGTAATTGTACCTGCCTCCATCCAGAAGCAGCTCATTCCATACTCACTCCATTCTCTGCATGAAAAAGTTACCTTTTGACTATGCACCCCATCCATGCCCTCATGACTTTATAAAGTCCTTATTCAAAACTTAGATAGGTTGATTGATTCTCGATCAGTCAGGGAATTAAGTGCTTTGGCGAAAATGCAGGCAAGTGGACAAGAAGAATGTCGGACCAGCATGACCTTTTTGAATGGTGGATCAGGTTTGGGGCTAAATGGCCTACTCCCGTTCCTATTTCTTGTGGTTCCGCGTGGGAGACTGATAGTGAAGGCCCATGGGTTCCAAATGAAATCGGCAAATTGGGTCTAGAATTGGTTGAGTGGCAGGAATCAGAGGGTGATGATCAAGGGAGTGTTTTTGTGACAGGAAGTCTGTGTCCAGTGGAGTTCAGGAAGGATCACTAGGACTCTTGTTGTTTAGACGTGAATGTAGGAAGGTTAATCAATAAGTTTGCAGATGATGCGAAAACTAGTCGAGCAGTAAATAGTGAGGAGGATAACCTTTTAGACTATAGGAGGATATAGACTGGCTGGTCAGATGGGCTGATCAATGACAAACTAAATTCAGTCTGGGATAAGTGATGCTGTTGGGTAGGACAAACCAGGCAAGGGAATACATGATGAACGGTTTGACCCTGAGAAGTACTGATGATCAATGGGACCTTGGTGTGTATGTCTAACATTTCCTTAACATAGTAGGACAGGTAGATAAAGTAGGTTAAGAAGGTTTGTGAGATACTTGCCTCTACTAGCTAAGGTACAGAGTTTAAGAACCAGGAAGTGATCCTTGATCTCTACAAAGGGTAGATATAAGGCAAGGGTGCAGGAGGTTTAGAGGGGTTATGAGGATTTCTTTTCCACCCAAAGTATGGTGGCAATCTGAAACTGATTGCCTACAAGGGCGCTGGAGGCCGAAACCCCCATAACATCTGTAGTACTGTGTTGCTCAGTAGTTAGCACTGCTGCCTCACAGCACCAAGGTCCTCGGTTCGATTCCAGCCTCAGGTGACTGTCTGTGCGGAGTTTCCTCCGGGTGCTCCGGTTTCCTCCCACAGTCCAAAGATGTGCGAGTCAGGTGAATTGGCCATGCTAAATTGCCCATAGTGTTAGGTGCACTAGTTAGAGGGAAATGAGTCTGGGTGGGTTACTCTTCGGAGGGTCGGTGTGGACTGGTTGGGCCGAAGGGCCTGTTTCCACGCTGTAGGGAATCTAAAAAGTATTTAGATGTGCATGTGTGATGCCAAGGCATACAAGTCTATGGACCAAGTGCTGCAAAATGGGATTAGAATAGTTAGGTGGGGATTTTTAAGACGCACAGACTTGATGGGCTGAAGGGCCATTTTCTGTGCAGCAGACCTCTGGCTGTTTGACGCATTCCTCTACTCCTTCTTTTAATTATCTTATCCTCCAGGTTGGTCTGGCACTGCCCAAACCTCTCACTGATTTCCATCTCAGAATTTCCTCAGTTTTTCATTTAGCTTCTACAGTAAGCTGCTTCTTAACGAGTGATTTTTAGTTTTAAACTTGACTTCACTTGCTCACATTATTCTTACCAGTTCACTGGCTTCAACCATGCAGATGTTTAATGTCTCTTCATTGTCCGGCTCTGTGTGACTGCCTGTGCGTGCGTGTATTCACAGTGCAGTCAGATCATTCCAGCATAAAAGCAGAACACAGTAGATGCTAGAAATAAAAATAGGAACTTCTGGAAAATTCTCCAAGTTGCAGGATATTGTGAATGGCTGTGTTTAAGGGCAATGTCCCTTGATGGGTAGAGTGTTGCAGTCCATGCGTGTGAAAAGTGACAGTTACACCTTGCTGAATGTGGCACAAAACGACCGTGCATACGTCACCAAAATTTATTCCACGCAAGAAAAAGTAACCAGACTGCAACAGTTATTTTAAATTTTAAACTAGTTGTAAGATCTGGGAAAAAGCAGGAATACATATACTCAGTAAATTTCTTTGCAACCTAACATGTCTCAATGTGTGCTGATAAGTCATGCTGACTATTTTTGCATTTGGTACTTGCAAAAATGGCAAGGTTTAAGCTTAGAAGAAAGTGAGGGGGAAGTAAAGAGAGAGGGAAGTGTCTAAGCATCTAGACACCCATGAATTCTAGGAGTTTATGATCCTTTAAGTCTGAAAGAAAAGAGGATGAGACACAAAATGACTTGAAATTAGCAAACTAACTATAATTTGTAGAAAATATAAATTGTCAATTTTGGCAGGAAGAATAAAAATGAAGCTATTATCTATATGATAAAATACAGAGTTCTGAAGTGCAGAGGGTGTTGCTGCGGATGTAGCCAAATGCTGGTATGTAGATACAGCAAATATTTAGGAACATAAATAAAATGTTATTTATTATAACGGGAACTGCATAAAGTAGGGAAGTTATGCTACAGTTGTACAGTGAGACCACAGCTGAGAACGGTGGACAGCATTGGTTTCCTTTAGTTAAGGAAGGATTCAAGGAATTGAAAATAGTTCAGAATCTTTATTAGCCTTGTAGCTGGCAAAGATGAGTTGTCATGAGGGAAGGTTGGGTAAGCTGGGTTTGTACCTGCTAGAGTGTAGAAAAGTAAGAAATGACTTAATTGAAATCTTTAAATCTTGAGGGGTCTTGATGGAGTCGATGCAGAAAGGACTCCTCTTGTAGGAAAATCTAGAACTAGAGGACTCTTTTAAAAATAGGGACATTTAAGATGTCTTTTTTTTTTCTCAGTCATGAGTTTTTGGATCTCTCTCCCTCAGACAGTGTAAGGTTATCATGTGGTAGACCAGAATGCGACGTAATCGGATTGGCTACAATCTTATAGAATGGTGGAGCAGGTTTCTGAGCCAAGTGGCCTACTGCTCCAACTCTCACTTTTACACTTTACCATATTTTTGTTTTGCTGTTTCAAAGGAGTCATCAGCTGAAGCCTGACTCTTTATTTCACTCCCTTAAAGTTGGCTGACTTGCTGAGTAGTTTCCTATTAATTTGAGCAATTGTCTCATTTTCTCTCCGAATTATTGGTATCACCAACGTATTTAGCACCTTTTTCCTCAGTTACAGATTGGTCCTTTTCAGATACAGGATTAGCTTGAAGATTGTGTACAACTGACACCAAACCCTTCTGTTAACTTTGTGAAAGTAGGTATCTTCAGTCCCTTCAACAGTTGCGGGACCTTTTGCTGTCTGTTCCTAGCTGCTGGAATTCTCTGCCTTAATCTCTTCCTTCTCTCATCAAATGTTAACAAATCTCCTGAAGGTCAACTTCTTTAGTAAAACTTTTGATTTTCTTGTATAATCATTCTTAGCATTATTTTTCTGTTTTCCAAGCACTTGCTTTGTGAAGTGCATATGTATAGGCTTTGCACAAAACGTGTAACATCTATTGAAGCTGTTTTGTCATTGAAACTTTATTTTCTGTGAAAGGCTGTTGAAAACCCAACTTTTGGAGAAATTCGAGATGTTTGTGCAGCAGCTGGACTGATTGTGGCTGTAGAGGTACTTATTGTAATTAATATTTTCCTGAATATTAAGATTCCTGGTGTTCTACCCACATCCTATTAATGTAGAATTTACACTGTTTTTCAGAATAAACTGTACCCACGTGAGTGGAACAGAGATGTACAGTTCAGAGGTAGAATACGAGTTCAACTGAAAAATGCAGATGGATCCTTTTGTTTGGAACAGTTTCCCACACGTAAGTAATTCCATCTGCAAAACATATACAGTGGTCTCTTAACTGTACGTCATTTCTGTGAGTGAGCTAATTTTTACTTTTATAATCCCATGCACTTTACTTTTTCAAAGCAAGTAGAGAAGTTTCACTATTAGATTTTTACTCATTTAAAAACAGAAATATATTAAGGTGCCATTAACCTAAAGATGGAATTAAGGTATTTGTCAAAGTGTCGCTTAACATACTTTTTAGCCAAGTTAAAACTGTTGGGAATAAAAAGGCAGTGAAAACGTAGAAATATGGCTAAGACATTGGAAACATGAAGTAATAATTTAGTTATTTTTCATACTGGATCAAAGTATACAATGAAATTCTTCAGAATTTGGAGATCTAAGAGCTATTAATAACAAACTTGGATATAAAGGACATCATTTCAAAGTTTGCAGATGACATCAGCTCTAAAATGTAGTTAATATTGGTAACAGAATTCAGACGAACTTAGACTGATTAAATGGCAGGTAAAATTTAACACCAGTGTGAAGTGATATATTTAAATAGGAAAAATGAGAATAAGGTAACAAACAAAATGTTACAATTCCTTTTAAAAGGGTTGCTATGATAGGGATACTCGAGTGCATGTACACAAATGTTGAAGGTGGCAAAACAAATGGAGAAGCCTTTTTTTTTGTTTAAAAAGCAAATGGGATCCTTGACTGCCTTAATAACTACAGCAGAGAATGTGAAAGGAAGGAAGTTCAACTACTTTCTAAAAGATTGATCTTAACTGGAGTACTTTGTTCAATTCTGAGTGCAATGTTTTGGGAAACATGTCAAGGTCTTGGAAAAGGCTCAGAAGAGATTTGCTGGAATGATAAGTGTTTGAAATGGAAAGAGCACGGGACTAATTACACAGTTCTGTGAAAAAGCTGGCACAGGCTTATTGTTCTGATCACCATCACACTGTGCTGTCCCATGTTATGATTTTAAAATTTTGGGTGAAGACTATTTTTCAAAATGTGTTCAGTTACAGTAGCAGTAAAAAATTTATTCTGCTTAAGTTAATTATATTAGTTAAAGAATGCCACTTGAGATGTGTGTGAAACTGATTTTTCAATCTGCTGCATAAAGACCAAAAGCCTTAAATCAGTGAACTTCATGTGTCCAATTGTACGGGAGGCAGTTTGTGTGGAAGTTCTGTTCATTTATGTACACTTTCCTATCAGTGATTTTGCTTATTTGACCATCAGCCATGATCTTACAATTTATAAAAGTGCTGAGTTATATTCATTTCGAATGGAAGCCTCTTGTCTTTTGATACCAATTTCTGTTTTATCTGCAGCCTATGATATTGCACTTCTAAAAATTACAATATGAAGTTGGGATGTTTGGTCTGTATTCACGTTACACATCGCGTGAGCAGCCTTTGTAATTCACTGTTTCTATAATACTTTATTCCTGTTTTCTTTAACTTCCTATCCAGCCTACTCTGAAACATTATGGATTTTATTTCAATTATTATCTCTGCCTTCCTGATTCCACTGGCTGAGTTTTTAATGGGGTATTTATAACCAGCAAAATCTTCCTTTTATTTTGTAAATTATGGAGGTTACCAATGACTGTCAACAATTGAAGACACTGGACAATCTGACTGACTTCACTTTGCAAGCACATATTTTTGACTGCTTAGCTTGGAACCTTGAGAGGGGCAAAAAGTCTAAAGATGTAGGAAGCAGAGTGCCTGTTTTTGAGAGAAAACATCTTGAGATTTTCTGTAGGACTACAGATGATTTTCAGGGGCTTTTTTGTTTCGTTCTTACTTGTTCATTTATTAGGTCATGCAGTCACATAACAATATATTCTGTATTTGTATTGATGTATGAGCTCATTCATCCTATGTAGTCCCTTGGGACTGAGGATGACTTTCTTCCACTCCAGAGTTGTGGGTCCTGAGATGACCACAATCCAATGCTGAATCCCTACACACTACCACAAATAGTGTTTGAAGAGGCAAATGGGTTGGATGCTTGGATTTCTACATGTGTTTGACCTTGACTGAGGCCAGTGTTCAAAATGAGGGACACCTTCACCGATACTTCTTTTCTAGTTTAATTGCTCTTGAGCACAAGATTCCCACTCGTCGATGTGGTTCTTCCACTTTTCAAGAAGGGTTTGAGAATGTCCATGAAATGTTTCCTCTGCCCTCCTGGTAACAACACAGCATGATGAAGCTCAGTCTTGTGTTGGACATGTGGAAATATATGGCCTGCCTAAAGCAGTTAATTGACTGTCACCAATAGCTTTATTGCTAGTGATGTTGGCTGAGAGGGCACTCGTATAGACCCGGACATAGTGCGAATTGCAGATGCTGGAAAGTCAGTGGATAGAGAATGGAGCTGAACAAAGCACAGCAGGCCAAGCAGTATCACGTGGACCATCTTTCCCTTCAGTAGATGGAGGCATCGCTGGTGACAAGTAACACTGATGTCCTATGGACCATGAGTGTGATGACACCTTTTGAGGTTTTTTTGTCACCAACAGTTCTGTTGCTTAGGTGACTAAAGGCTGCACTGGCACATTGATGATGAAATTCAACATTGTCTACAATGTCTTCCCTCCATTATTTTGAGGTACCCAAGCTATAGGAGAGTCTGGGACTGGAGAGCATGAAAAGTCACACGATAAGACAGATAAGGAGGTACTTCTTGAGGGTCATGAATCTGTGAAATTCTTAACCACCGAGGGCTGTCAAGACTGAGATTTACTGATTAAAAGTTTGTCAGGTAATCGAGGATTATGGGGAAAAGGTAGGAAAGTGGAATTGAAGATTCCAATCAGCCATGATCTTATTGAATGACAAGGGTTGAATGGCTGACTACTTCACGTATGACTAGTGATTACTTTTAAGTGACCAGTTGTTGTTGGGTTAGAAAAGGGCCACATCATGAGGTTTGAGGAGACCCCTCTGTTTTGTCTCCCGAGTTTTCTATGCTGAGTCTGCAAACAGAAGTTTAAACTGGATGAACTAATTCAAAACCACTGATAAATTTGTAAAGAAAATCTGTTTTCTATCTCCTCACACAGGAAAATCAATAATGTTATATGTGGCAGAAATGATTCCAAAACTGAAGACTAGGACCCAGAAGGCTGGAGGAGGAGATCAGAACGCACAACCAGGGGAAGGTGGAAAGAAGAGCAAGAAGAAGAAGAAGAAGTAATCCTGCTAATGTCACTAGCATTAAGTATTTATTTTGAAAACATTCTTGTATCATAAGCATTGTGTCATTTGACCTGGACTGTCTGACAAAGCTGCCATCATATTTTTCTTTATATTTTAATATTCTAATCAGCAGGAGCAAATAATTTAAACTATTACACTTACTTAGATTAAGTTGGAAATGTTTTCAAAAAATGTGTCCTATTATCAACCTTTCACTGCCTGGTTGTTTAAGTTGATGTCTGTTTAATAAAACAAATATAACAATAGATCCTGTGACAGCTGTGAGTTCTGTAAGGTGCAAATCAAGTCCCATCGTATGACTTTAAAGAGCAAAGCCACTTTTTAAAAATATTTTAGTGTTATTCATGTTTTCTAGCTCACCAGAATGGAACTTTAACTATTGAAGCAGGAACAGAATGTCTTTGACAAAGCACTTTTTGCGAGTAAGTGAATATTGGAAAAACACTAAAACAAGAATCTGTCCACTCGTGAAGCTGCAAAGTTTGGCTGCCCTGGATGCATGAACTCTATCATGACCCTCACTATATCTCCACACAAATGAATAGCTGTAAAGCACGTTAAAGCTGCCAAAAGTCTTTTTCTTCACTTTAACAAAAATTGGCGTATTTGTCAAATTGATTGTAATAAAATAAGTTGTTCTGTTTTCAGTTGGTGTCATATTTTCAAAACCAAACTAAATTTAATTGTCAAAGCCAAAAGAACTGCGATATCGTTGGAAAGGCTTAGCACTCTGATTTCTCTGCACAGATGCGACTCGAGTTAATGTTTTGGCTCCAGTGACCCTTCCTCAAAACTGATATTGGTAGCTAGGAAATGGTTGGTTTTATGCAGGGGGTAAAGAGTAAACAATAGTGAAGATAGAGCCCAAGGACAGAGAAGAACATTTGGACAGACATAGGAGTGAATAGCAATCAGCCTAGGAGAATGAATAGTTACTAATGGGGATAATGAGTGACTGACAATGGGTTGTGTGCAATAACAGACCCTGTGTGTAAACAAGGCCTGGTGTGTGGGGGTTGGGGTGAGGATATGGGAGAAGGTGCCTCAAGCCCTACAGTTGTTGCACTCAATATTGAGTTTTGAGGCTGCAAAGTTCCCAAGCAAAAAATCAGGTGCTGCTCTTACAGCTTTGCACTGAGGTTCACTAGACCACTACAGCAAGCCTGAGATAGAGATGTTGGCCAAGGAATAAGGTGGTGTGTTAAAATGGCAGGCAACTGGAAGCTCAGGGTCCTTTTTTCTGCGGATAGAATGCAGAAGTGGTCACCCAGCCTATGCTTTGTTTCCTCATTGCAGAGAAGACCACGTTGTGAGAAGTGAAATGCAGGTAAAGTGCTGCTTCACCTGGAAGGTATGTTTGGGCCCTTCGGTTCTGAGAAGGGGGGGAAGGTAAACAGGCAGGTGTTACACACTGTGTGGTTGTAGAGAAAGCTGATATTTAGCTATGGGGGATGTTGGGAGTGAAGGAGAAGTGGACCAGGGTGTCCCAGAGGAAACAGTGTGTGCAGAATGCTTATAGGGGAAGGGAGAGGAATGTGTCTGGACATGGCACCCTGCTGGAGGTGGTAGATTGGGATGCTGGTGGGATGGTAGCTGAGAACAAGGGGGACCCTATCGCTGTGTGGGAGATGGGTCAGACCGAGCTGAGCAGCCTGTGCTGGGGAAGACTTGATTGAGGAAGAAGGTTGACATTTCAGAGATCTCCCTGTCAGCAGCATCATAACAGATGGGACAGAGATGGAATGGAATAGAGTCCTTTACAGGAAGCAGAATGTGAGGATGTATAGTCCAGTTAACTGTGGCAGTTGCTTGGTTTGTAGTGGATAGTGGTAGCCAGCCTAAGCCCAGAAATGGAAACAGATGGAGAGGATGGGAAGGAAGGAGTTAGAGATGGGCCAGATGACGGTGAGGGCAGAGTGGAAGTCAGAAGTGAAATTGATGAACTTTTCCAATTCAGGACAAGAGAGGGAAGCTGTACTGATGACATCATTGATATACCAGAGAAAGAGTTGTGGTTAGGGACAAGAATAAAACTGGAACAAGGGATGTTCCACTTCCCACAAAGAGACCGGCATAACTGGGGCCCATGCGCGTACCCAAGGCCAGACCTTTGACTTGATGGAAGTGACAGGAATTAAAAGAGAAGTCGTTCAGGGTGAAGAGGAGCTCGGCCAATGGAGGAAGGTGGTGGTGTGTGGACACGGTTCAGGCCTTTCTTTCTCAAAGAAGTGGAGAACCCTGAGACCATCCTGATGGGGAATGGATGTGTAACAGGATTACATATCCATAATAAAGAGGACTTGGCTGGAGCTGTGTAAAGTATCAGAGGATTCCTGAATGAAAGTGGGAAGGGACTGGACAAGGGAGAAAAAAATTCCAGGTAGGAAGAGGTGAGTTCTATGGAGCAGGAGCGATGGGTCTGTCTGGGTGGACGCTAGGAAATTGTTTCGATTAGGTGAGGAGACTAGGACCCGTGGACACAGCCTTAGAATTAGAGGGGGTAAATTCAGAACAGAAATGCGGAGACATTTCTTCAGCCAGAGAGTGGTGGGCCTGTGGAATTCATTGCCGCAGAGTGCAGTGGAGGCTGGGATGCTAAATGTCTTCAAGGCAGAGATTGATAAATTCTTGATGTCACAAGGAATTAAGGGCTACGGGGAGAATGCGGGTAAGTGGAGTTGAAATGCCCATCAGCCGTGATTGAATGGCAGAGTGGACTCAGGGCCGAATGGCCTTACTTCTGCTCCTAGGTCTTACGGTCTTATGGCATCTAGTTATGTATCTTTGGGAAAGAGGTAGAAGCAAGCTGTGTGGGGTTGGGAGACTATAAGCTCGGAGGCAGTGGGGAGACCACCAGATGAAACTAGGTGAGTCACTGTCGTGGCCACCATGGTCTGGTATTCCATAATGGTCATGGTCCAGGGGGAGGTAGGAGATATCTGAGAACTGGCGCTCAGCCTCCACAATGTAGAGGCCAATCTGCCAGACAACAGCATGACACTTGTCAGGTGGCTTCATTACAAAGTCAGGTTTTGATTAAATATAAGCTTGAAAGTACAATTGGATTCATGTGAAAGTATAGGGTTGAAAAGGGTCCATTGGGCTAATCCCAAAAACTAGTGATTTTTCCATTGCTTGTTCCTTCATATTTCCAAGTCATATTTGCAGATTTATTTTTGAGAACATGCCTGCTATTACACCAGGGGTAATATCCTTAATTCTGAAGTTTGTATAACCTGAAACATAATATTAGCATTGTTTGTTTATTCCCTGAAGGATACTGAGAGCATTAAAGTTTACTTTATCCTTCAACCTATGAAAGTCTCAGGCTCTTCAATACAACTCCTCGACACAACTCATTTGTGAAGCTAAGCCCTGTAGGACATTGTCCACATTGCCGGTAATGGTCCTCTACTTTTTGTCATTTATGTTTGCATCTAAGTCATTTACATGAGAGGTGCAGTTAGTAAGCTTGCAGATGACACAAAAATTGGAGGTGTAGCGGACAGTGAAAAGGGTTACCTCAGATTACAACAGGATCTGGACCAGATGAGCCAATGGGCTGAGAAGTGGCAGGTGGAGTTTAATTCAGATAAATGCAAGGTGCTGCATTTTGGGAAAGCAAATCTTAGCAGCACTTAATGGTAAGGTCCTAGGGAGTGTTGCTGAACAAAGAGACCTTGGAGTGCAGGTTCAGAGCTCCTTGAAAGTGGAGTCGCAGGTAGATAGGATAGTGAAGAAGGCGTTTGGAATGCTTCCCTTTATTGGTCAGAGTATTGAGTAGAGGAGTTGGGAGGTCATGTTGCAGCTGTACAAGACATTGGTTAGGCCACTGTTGGAATATTACATGCAATTCTGGTCTCCTTCCTATCAGAAAGATGTTATGAAACTTGAAAGGATTCAGAAAAGGTTTACAAGGATGTTGCCAGGGTTGGAGGATTTGAGCTATAGGGAGAAGCTGAACAGGCTGGGATTGTTTCCCCTGGAGCATCGGAGGCTGAGGGGTGACCTTATAGAGGTTTACAAAATTATGAGGGGTATTGATAGGATAAATAGACAAAGTCTTTTCCCTGGGGTTGGGGAATCTAGAACTAGACGGCATAGGTTTAGGGTGAGAGGGGAAAAGACATAAGGGGCAACCTTTTCACGCAGAGGTTGGTACATGTATGGAATGAGCTGTCAGAGGAAGTGGTGGAGGCTGGTATAATTGCAATATTTAAAAGGCATTTGGATGGGTATATGAATAAGAAGGGTTTGGAGGGATATGGGCCGGGTGCTGGTAGGTGGGACTAGATTGGGTTGGGATACCTGGTCAGCGTGGACCGGTTGGACCAAAGGGTCTGTTTCCATGCTGTACATCTCTATGACTCTAAGTCTATGTTGTAGCAATGACTGAAATTATTACAAACAATACTCCAACAGTACCTATGCCTCATCTACAGCAATATGGATTCTGCCTCTGATTAATCATTTCCAGATTCTCCTTATGCCTGTTTCAGTGAAAGATCCAGAGTACCTGCATATTTCTCGTCTATAGTAATTTCTTGGGAAATGTTTTTCCAAATAAACATCAAAAGTCAAAAACTTCCATGCCCATTCCAGAGCAGAACAGGACTGGTTCCTTACAAGCCTGCCCTTTTCAAATCTGCAGGGTGGCACAACCAGCATATATTATCAATCCTATTGCAGAGTCCAGCATCTGACAGGTTCATGGAAATTACATTGTGAAATGAGTTTTCATCCTTTAACATTCCCTACTTTACATGTGCTTCTGGCAGAGGTATTCCTCAGACATTATTATTCATACCTTTGTAATTGATAGTTGAGGTTGGTGCATTGATGCTCTCTGAATGTCCATCTCTCAAATCACTGGTTTACGTCCTATGCTGTATATTGTTGTGTTGGTGAGTTAAATCCTCTTTCAAACTCCAAGGACATTTGATCTGCCAGCCTTCTCCAAACTGGTCTCTCTTCCTAGGTCCTCATCTTCTGACTCTGGCATCTCTATTCCCTTCCTCTACGCCACTAAAGTGTATGTCCTCCCAATCCCAATTTACTCAATGTTACTGAAACCCTCGTTAATTCAGTTCTTGCTGCTTAGCAAGGTAATGGTGTAGCAGAATGGAATTAGGGCTTCAGTCCATTTATGGATTACTATCAGGAGACAGTGAGGTCTGCAGATGCTAGAGATCAGCGTTGTGTGTGTTGTTGGAAAAGCATAGCAGGTCAGGCAGCATCAGAGGAGCAGGAAAATCGACATTTCGGGCTGAAGCCCTTCAGTTTCCTGATGAAGGGCGCTGGCCCAAAAATGTCAATTTTCCTGCTCCTCAGATGCTGCCTGACCTGCCGTACTTTTCCAGTAACACACACTCAGCTCTGAAGCCCCATCATGCCAGATGGTGGAATTTGAATGCAAAAAAAAACCTTGATCCAAAATTTTAACAATTTAAACTTATGCACTTTTTCCATTAATATTACTTTATAAATGAATATTGTTATTCTATTGAAGTCTATTAATTTCTTGAAGTGAAAATGTTATTTTAGTGTAAAACAAGGTCAGAAGTCACACGACCAGATTACAGTCCAAGTTTATTTGAAGTCACAAGCTTTTGGAGTGCTGCTCCTTTGTCATGTGAAGTCCTGACTTCACCTGAAGAAGGAACAGCACTCCAAAAAGCTGGTCACTTCAAATAAACCTGCTGGACTATAATCTGGTTGTATGACTTCTGACCTTGTTCACACTAGTCCATCACTAGCATCACCACATCATGTGAAAAACAAAGAAACAAACTGAACAAAAAAAAAGACATTAAGCCATCATATGATTTGGTATTTTGTCTATATGATACAATTCCAATAAATATTTCAGTGTATAATATCTTTTCACTTTTCAATTATTTGCTATTCCACGAGCATAAGAAAGATGACAATTTCCTGGTCCTTTAAGCTAACCCCATGTACTTTTGACATAATTTGTATCCCCGCTGGCAGTCTTGGCCTGGCCTTGAAGAAACCAATTATATTGAATAAAGGAACGGTTTAAACCACAGTTAAACCTCTCTCTCGTAGCAAGTGATACAGCTCTACTTCAGATATTAAAAAAAAGTTATGAATACAGCACAAAATAAAGGCATGCAACTGTCTGGTTTCTGTGGAAAGTTAGTTATTTTTTTGTAAGCCCCAAGCACTGCAGCAAAGAACACAATTGTTTTAGCAAAAGCTGCATTTTCTCAAAGGTATCAGTTTTCAAGTTTACTTAACATTTGGTTCAAAAGTGACAAGAGAGTCAACTTTAAAAGTTTATTCAACATTTAAATCAGACAATAAAAGGACAAGACAAACCAGAAAAATGCCACTCTCAGAACTGCATCTGCATTATTAGCAATAGTCCATGAAATATTTGCAACAAGCAATTAAACACTGATTGTAATATTACATTTGAGTACCATACATTTTTCCACTTTGAGTTTGATAAAATTGAGCAAATAGGTTGTATAAAGAAATACATTTAAAGTGTGCATTGAAAAAAATTTCCAAAGGCAATATCTTAACGCACTCGATTCCAGGGAGTTTTATCGGCCATTGTTTAAGTACTCTTCTTCTCTTCAAAGATCAAGTTTGCTGTTGCTTTTTTGGCTAGAAGAACACAAACAAACAAAGATAGTACCTTCAAATTGTTAATTTCAAACCAGCAAAACACAAATTCTCATTCTGGCATAGATCAATTGTCCAGTGCCTACCAACTAAACCAGCTTACTCAATTTCAACAACAAAGAATTATTTGCATCTTACGAGGCATTGGATTCTATGCTGGGGTACTGAGAACATATAATTTCCTCCCAAGTAGAAGATCAAACAGTAAATGTTGAGAAGCTGTTTTAGTAGTGCAGCATTTCCCTTATGTTCAATCTGATCTTCACCCATTTTCCAGAATAATGATAATCAGGATCTGATTAACAGCATTAAATAGCATTAGTATGCATTTGTCTTTTGAAATTGCAGCCATACAAAACAGTACTTTGGAATTCCAGTGCAGGGGCCTGGAATAACACCTATAACCTTGTTCGCACCATCCAGTATTTCACCAAATCTCAAGCTCTGCCTCCGTGGGAGTTATCAAAGCACATTCAACAGGAAATTAAGCTGTTAACTTGAGATGACAGCATTGCAACTCCAAACCAGAGTGCAGCAAAACAAGAAACCCAGGTGACATGTCTAGATGCAATAGGCTAGAAGTGGGAAAGACAACTTGTTTCATAATGGCCTAGATGTGTTAGTGATATTAGCCACGTGACTGGGAAAAGTCCCCTGTTCTGCAAAAATAGCACTTGACCCATCAATCCTTCTGACACAATAGACAAAGTCTTGGTTTAGTGTTTCATCCAAAAAAAAAAAAAGAATTGTTATTCCCTTGTACTGATGTTAACCAGTCCTCCATTACAAAAGCAAGAGTCTTTTTCCTCTTTGCTGTACTGGTATAGTAGGCAAAGTACTGATTACATCCACTTCCATTGGAGGGGCATTGTTCCACATTAAGCATCACTAACCAGGAACTCTCCAACTCATATGCCATAGACATATCAGAAGGATGTGTGGATTGATAATCTACATTTACAAATATAGTTTTCATGGCTATCAAGTCATGGAAGTGATGCCTCCAGGCTCAGAGGCAACGAACGACACTTTCACAGGGCCACAAAGACCTCCAATAATAAAAACAGTAACTGATTTGTAATGTTTGCTGATGCTAATTTTGTCCCAAACGTATTAATGTTGCTTTTTTTTAAAAAACAGCCCACTCAGATGAGAGCAGACATTGATGAGTGATTCTTTTTCTCCTTGATTAAGTATGGCTGAGTTAGGGTATTCATTCTGCAAGAGCTCCAAACACAAAATATCATCACCGAGAAAACATTTGAAGGTTTTTATTGTTTAACAGACCTATTCAACAGGAGCAGACATGCAAGGAATATATTGCAGCTGTAAATGATAAGTTATTGATCTTACCATTTTCTTTAATGGTATCTGCAGCTTCTGAGGCCCGATCACCAATATTCTTCACAACCTCATCCAATTTAGCCTCATGTTTCAGAAAGAAAGGGCGAATGAAACGCTTGTAGATCACTTGAGAGCCATTATTTGCAGTGGGAACCATACACCAAACCAGGAACGCACACTAGATATGATCAAAGAGATGTATTAAAATAAACAATTGAGATCCTATATTCGTCCACAATGCTACAGTGCATTCTAGTATAACGTGGCAATAGTGTTCCTCTGCAACTTCGCACTATGGAAAACTGCTACAGAAAATCATGCTGTAGAAGATCGCTACAGAAAAGGACTATACCCATTCAGTAGAAAGTTCACATTATCCAAACAGCATCCACAATTTGTCAATCGCATTATAGCCTAATCAGGTTGATAAAACATGTTATACCAGAATGACCTATATTCTTATTAAATTTGTTTGCCTACCAGTTGTCATTCCAAATATCACCACTTGGAGCAGTTTGATTGTTAATGACTTATTTTGATTTAAGTCAATATGTTACGAATATTTGTTGCAAAATCCTTCTGCTGTCTCGAACGGATTATCCTAAATCATCTTGTGATTTCACTTAGAGTTATCCAAAATAATAATCTACATCTGCTCTAAAAGCAGGAAGCAACATTACAGTTAGTCAGACACAATATTTCTCAAGCTATCAGATTTGCCCATCTGCAACCAAGGGTCACCAGAGCCAAAACCGTAACTTTCCTTTTCAAAGGCTGTTAGACCTGCTAAGCTTTTCCAGCAACTTCTGTTTTAGTTTCTGATTTTAGAGCATCCGTGGTTCTTTTGGTTTTTAACCTCCCCAAGCTCTTGATTTATCAAATACCGTCATCTGCCCCGACCCTATAAGTCATTCTTTACCAGCCATCATCCCAATCTCTCAATCTTCAAGCAGCTTGGTCTAAATGCTCCTGAAGAAGCGTTTCTTACTTTGAGCCAATTCTTTAAAAGCAAATGAGCTTCCTGTTCTTCAAAACAGGCCACTATGGAGACAATACTCTAGAGAGAGGAAGGAAGCCTAGACTGTATTTATTTATTCAGTGCCAGGATGTGGGCATTGCTCACAACAGCAGTATTTATTGGCCACCCCCAAATACTCTCTAGAGCTTTCAGACCAACCTTCTGAAAATGGTGGAATCTACATTCCCACAGCGCTATTAGCAAGACAGCATTTTGACATAGCATTCTTGAAGGAAGTCAGAATGCTGTGCCACTTGAAGTAAAAACATACAAGAAGAAATGTTTCCAGGAGCTAGAAGTTGTGGTTTGGAAAATATTATCAAAGGCAGCAATTCATTGCAGTGCATGATGTAAATGGTATACATTATTTCCACTGCATGCTGACGGCAGAGGTAGTAATTGTTTGAAAGAATGCGAATCAAACAGACTTTGTCCTGAATGGCATTGAACTTTGAATTTTGATGGAGCTGTACACATTCAGGCAAGTGCAGTGTATTCTAGAACACTCCTAAACCAGTGGCTTCTAGTCAGGGTGGACAGTATCTTCAACCTCTCACCCTCATAACATGCAGCGCTCCACTCCCTCTGCTCCAACCCCAACCCCAACCTCACTATCAAACGAGCAGAAAAGAAGGGGAGGGGGCGCTGCAGTGGTAGTCTGGCACATTGACCTCTACACCGCTGAAGCCAAGTGCCAACTTGAAGACACCTCCTCCTACCACCCCCACGACCACAACCTCACCTCCCAGACCATAAACAACTTCTTCATCTCAGGAGATCTCCCACCCACAGCTTCCAACCTCAGTTCAGGAACCCCAGACTGACCAATTCTACCTCCTACCCAAAATCCACAAACCTGACTATGCTGGCTGACCTGTCATCTCAGCCTGCTCCTACCCCACTAAATTCATCCCCACTTAGCTCTTTACTGTCCTACCCCCCTGGTCCTGGAACTCCCCACATATATCTGGGACACTACCCATGCCCACCACCTCCGAGACCTCAATTTCCCTAGCCCCCAACGCCTTATCTTCACCATGGACATCCCATCCCTATACGCTCCATCCACCCTGACCAGGGCCTCTAACCCTCCCCCGACGTCCCCACCAGTACCCTTTCACTGACACTAATCTGTTTGGCTGAACTGGTCCTCACCCTCAATTTCTCCTTTGAATCCGCCCACTTCCTCCAGACAAAAGGGGTAGCCATTGGCACCCACATGGGCCACAGCCATGCCCGTCTCTGTCAGCTATGTGGAACAGTCTACCTTCTGCAGTGACACTGGCACCACTCCCCACCTTTTCCTTCGCTACATTAATGACTATATTGGTGCCATCTCATGCTCCCATGAGGTGGTTGAACAGTTCAGCAACTTCAACACATTCCACCCCGAACTTAACTTTACCTGGACCTCTACATCAATGGTGACCGACTCAACACTGACATTTTCTGCAAACCCACAGACTCCTCCCACTCCACCTCCTGCAAAAATGCTATCCCTTATTCGCAATTGCTCCACTGTATCTGCTTGCAGAACCGGTTCCACCACAGAACACAACAGATGTCCTCTTTCTCTAAAGGCCACAATTTCCCCTCCCTTGTGGTTGATGATGCCCTCCAGTGCATCTCATCCACTTCCCACACCTCAGCTCTCGAACCCCACCGCTCCAACCGCAACAAGAACAGAACCCCTCAGGTCCTCACCTCCCGCCCCACCAACCTCCATATACATTGGATCATCCTCTGCCATTTCACCACCACCAAATGAACCCCACCACCAGGGATATATTTCTCTCCCTACTCTTATCTGCTTTCTGTAAAGATCGTTCCCTTCGCGACTACCACGTCAGGTCCATGCCACCCCCCCACCCTCCCCTCCTGGAACCTTCCCCTGGCACCACAGGAATTGAAAAACCTGCATCCACACCACCCCCCCCCCCCCCCCCCCACCCGCCTCCATCCATCTGTCCATCTTCCTTCCCATCTATCTACACAACCTCCCCTTCAACCTATCACCTTTACCCTCCACCTCCATCCACCTATTGCACTCTCAGCTACCTTCCTGCCACAACCCCACCTCTCTGCCATTTATCTCTCCAACCCAGAGGCTCCCAGCCTCATTCCTGAAGGGCTTTTGCTCAAAACGTCGATAATCCTGCTCCTCGGATGCTGCCTGACCCGCTATGCTTTTCCAGCACCACACTCTTGACTCTAATTTCAGCATGCATTACTCACTTTTGCCTGGATAGTATCTTGCACAGGACCTGTTTGCCTTTGGCCTGTCCATATGGGGAAGAGTACAAAGAACTATCAATATGTTTTGGATTGGATAAATTAGAGTCATAGAGATGTACAGCACAGAATCAGACCCTTCAGTCCAACTCGTCCATGCCAACCAGATATCCCAACCCAATCTAGTCCCACCTGCCAGCACCCGGCCCATATCCCTCCAAACCCTTCCTATTCATATACCCATCCAAATGCCTCTTAAATGTTGCAATTGTAACAGACTCCACCACTTCCTCTGGCAGCTCATTCCATACACATACCACCCTCTGCATGAAAAAGTTGCCCCGTAGGTGTCTTTTATATCTTTCCCCTCTCACCCTAAAACTATGCCCTCTAGTTCTGGACTCCCCACTCCAGGGAAAAGATTTGGTCTATTTATCCTATCACAACTCTCATGAATTTATAAACCTCTACAAAGGTCACCCGTCAGCCTCCGACACTCCAGGGAAAACAGCCCTAGCCTATTCAACCTCCCCCTATAGCTCAAATCCTCCAACTCTAGCAACATCCTTGCGAATCTTTTCTGAATCCTTTCAAGTTTCATAACATCTTTCCAATAGGAAGGAGACCAGAATTGCACACAATATTCCAACAGTGGCCTAACCAATGTCCTGTACAACCGCAACATGACCTCCCAACTCCTGTACTCAATACACTGACCAATAAAGGAAAGCATACCAAACGCCTTCTTCACTATCCTATCTAACTCTGACTCTACTTTCAAAGGAGCTATGAACCTGCACTCCAAGGTCTATTTGTTCAGCAACACTCCCAGGGACCTTACCATTAAGGTGTAAAAGTCCTGCTGAGATTTGCTTTCCCAAAATGCATCACCTCACATTTATCTAAACTGAATACAATCTGCCACTTCTCAGCCCATTGGCCCATCTGATCACGATCCCATCGTAATCTGAGGTAACCTTCTTCACTGTCCACTACACCTCCAATTTTCGTGTCATTTGCAAACTTATTAACTGTACCTCATATTCTCATCCAAAATCATTTAAGTAATGACAAAAAAGTAGAGGACCCAGCACCGATCCTTGTGGCACTCCACTGGTCACAGACCTCCAGTCTGAAAAACAACCCTCCACCACCACCCTCTGTCTTCTACCTTTGAGCCAGTTCTGTATCCAAATGGCTCGTTCTCCCTTTATTCCATGAGATCTAACCTTGCTCACCAGTCTCCCACAGGGAACCTTGTTGAATGCTTATTGAAGTCCATATTAGATCTTATCCACTGCTCTGCCCTCATCAATCCTCTGACTTTTTCAAAAACCTCAATCTAGTTCGAGAGACATTTATTTCCCATGTACAAAGCTATGTTGACTATCCTTGTCAGTCCTTGCCTTTCCAAATACATGTGCATCCTGTCCCTCAGGATTCCCTCCAACAACTTGCCCACTACCGACGTCAGGCTCACCAGTCTGTAGCTCCCTGGCTTGTCCTTACCACCCTTCTTAAACAGTGGCACCACGTTAGTCAACCTTCAGTCTTCCAGCACCTCACCTGTGACTATCGATGATACAACCATCTCAGCAAAGAGCCGAGCAATCAATTCCCTAGCTTCCCACAGTTCTAGGGTACACCTGATCAGGTCCTGTGGATTTATCCACTTTTATGCGTTTCAAGCCATCCAGCACTTCCTCCTCTGTAATGTGGGGATTTTTCAAGGTGTCACCATCTATTTCTCTACATTCTCTCTTTTTCATCTCCTCTTCCACAGTAAACACAGATGCAAATATTTGTTTAGTATCTTCCCCCATCTCCTGCAGCTCCATACAAAGGCGGCCTTGCTGATCTTTGAGAGGCCCTATTCTTTCCCCAGTTACCCTTTTGTTCTTAAATGTATTTGTAAAAACCCTTTGGATTCTCCTGAACCCTATTTGCCAAAACTATCTCATGTCCCCTTTTTGTCCTCCTGATTTCCCTCTTAAGTATACTCCTACTGCCTTTATACTCTTCAGATTCACTATCTATCCTGTCTATAGTTGACATATGCTTCCTTCTTTTTCTTAACCAAACCCTCAATTTCTTCAGTCATCTAGCATCCCCTATACCTCCCAGCCTTTCTTTTCATCCTAACAGGAATATCCTGTCTCTGGACTCTCGTTATCTCATTTAGATTAGATTAGACTAGACTAGACTAGACTTCAGCCCAACCAGTCCACACCGACCCTCCGAAGAGTAACCCACCCAGACCCATTTCCCTCTGACTAATGCACCTAACACTATGGGCAATTTAGCATGGCCAATTCACCTGACCTACACATCTTTGGATTGTGGGAGGAAACCGAAGCATCTGGGGATTTCTGGAGGCTTCCCATTTTCCAGCCATACCTTTATCGGCAAACATCTGCACCACCACCCCCTCCCCCCGCCCCAGTCAGCTTTTGAAAGTTCTTGCCTGATACTGTCAAAATTGGCCTTCCTCCAGTTTAGAACTTCAACTTTTGGATAATGTCTATCCTTTTCCATCACTAATTTAGAACTAATAGAATTATGGTCACTGGCCCCAAAGTGCTCCCCCACTGACACCTCAGTCACCTACCCTGCCTTATTTCCCAAGAGTAGGTCAAGTTTTGCACCCTCGAGTAGGTACAGTCACATACTTAACATATTCCTCTCCATCCAAAACCTTAACACTATGGCAGTCCCAGTCTATGTTTGGAAAGTTAAAATTCCCTATCACAACCACCCTATTATTCCTACAGATATCAGATCTCTTTACTATCAACTAGTCTTCATCATTCAAATATTTTATGATCTTCCAAGTATGCTCTGAAGCTTTCATTGTCAGCTCCATTCCATTCCCTCAATACCAAAATGAACTATTCGTCTTAATAATGGCCTGAATATTTAGGCCATCAGCATTAGCAGTTAATGACCAGAATAATCATTAATGTACTTTACAATGCAAATTTATTATTAACTAATTTCTACTTACCTTGAACATGTAATAAAATGGAAACCAGGAAAAGAAGATGTCAGAAAAGAATTCACCTACACTGAAGAGACCATATACTACCCAGTACATCAGCCATATTGTATCGTCATCTTTATCTGGGCTTTCGATAGCCTTGATTCTGTACGGAAGAAAAGTAAACTTACCAAATATTTCAACAGCACAAAGTAAGCTAATTTTAAATCTATCTTTAACAAATAAAACTTGCAGAAAGTCTAGGTACATTGCATCACTTTCTAACATGGGCAATCCAAGTGACACGTAAAGCCTAAGAAATTCACGGTGTGCTTAACTAGATTCCTGGTGAAACAAATTTGTAAAACACCCACCAGGAAGGTATACATTGAGTACATAGTGTTTTTCAAAGTATTTTTATTTATTGACGATGCTTACCCTTGCTGGATTATAGTGCTGCAACAGCTAACTTTAAATATTTTATCCATACAGCTTTTATATCGATACTGAGCTTCGAATGAACAGTTGGCCACAGAAGGCAGAGTTGAAATCATTACCATTGTCACTTCATTCTGGTCCCATCACTTGCATTCTAGGAGTAAGGATTGGTAGCTCAACTTATTTTTCTCTATCTTAGTGCCACCAGACCAAGGTTAAGAACTACTGCGGGTAAGATCAACTCAAATCAGCACAAAGGTTGAATTTTCCATGCAAGTGAAGCAGTGATCTTCTAGTTCACTATGCCACATGCAGTCTTTAGCTTCACTTGCTGTAAATGCTAGATTTAGCAAACGAAGGAAAATGTTAGGTACAATTAGTAATCTATCTGATTGTGTTAGCTTAGAGCAATACAATGGGGTCACTGGCACAGATGTACTGAATAATGTTTATCCATTGAATAACAGTAGTTATAAATATGGTTTTGTGAGCTGTCCCTGAAATGATTCATGTACTTAAACCTCAGGCCTCTTTTCAAGTAAAATTCAAATGAATTTGTAACTCAATTAACAGTGGAGCATTTGACAAAGGCGATAAATTCCTATTATGAATGCTCACCATGTGACTGGAGTACATTTCTATTTTTGGCTGTGATACCATACACAAACAACATGGTAGATTAATTTTACCAATAAATTTAACAGATATCCTTTTCATATTTCAAGCAGATTGAGGACAATTTTACGCAGTACCTTCAGTTTACTGTGACGATCATCTTGTTGTCTAATTAGAACCACTCAGGGTAAAGGGGGCTACTTTCCCAACATGTCCGCCAGAAGTTCCATTTTTACAGAGCGGCGAGGAGAGAGGGCAGAGAGAACAGAGGGCTGCCAGGAAGAGAGAGCGCACAAACCATTTTTAAAGGAGCAGCTGAGGAAGAGGTCACAGTGAGGAACAGAGGACTGCTGGGTATATCTCTAACCAAAATAAAAAAGGATGTTCATGTGTAGCTAAAGTAAGGCGTTTCAATTGATATTTCTTGTGTATCGTATGATTGATTGAAACTTTACTGTTAGTTGATTAGTTGAATAAGACCATAGAGAAGTACTAGGAATCATTTGACTCAAATTTGTATAAATTAATTAAGTAGAGATGGCTGGGCAGGTGATGTGCTGTAGCTGTACGACATGGGAGCTGGCTGATCCCACTGTGAACGGCAGTGACCACATCTGCAGCAAGGGTTGGTTGCTGGAAGAACTCCGGATCAGAGTTGATGATCTGGAATCTGAGTTTCAAACACTGCGGCACATCAGAGGAGGAGAGTTACCTGGCCGTTTTATTTCAGGAGGCAGTCATGTCTGGTAGACTCAAATTCAGTTAGTGATCAAGGACAACATGGTGTGACTGTAAATGTAGGGGGAATTGGAGTTCAGGGGTGGAGGAGCCTCAGCCCTTTACCTTGTCGAACAGGTATGAGATTCTTGCTCCCAGTATGGATGAGCCAGCTGGCCATGACACCATGGTGCAGAAGGCCACTCAAGAGGGGGAGCAAAAAGACAAGTAGTTGTTATTGGGGATTCTGTGATTAGGGGGAACAGATAGTATCCTTTGTGAGCCAGATCTGGAGTCCCACATGGTGGGTTGCCTACCCAGTGCCAGAGTAAAGGACATTTCCGACTGATTTGAAAAGATATTGGGACTAACAACATAGGCAAAGCTAGGAAAGAAGGACCTGTTTGGGGAGTATCAAGCACTCGGAAGGAAATTGAAAAACAGGTCCTCAAGGGTCATAATGTCCAGTTTACTGCCTTAGCCACGTGCTAACTGGCATAGGGATAAGCAAATTAGGGAAGCAAACATGTGGCTAAGAGATTGGTATGGGAAAGACGGATTCCATTTCATGGACATTGGCATCAGTTTTGGAACCGGGGTGGGGAGGGGGAAATCTGTACTGATGGGATGGGTTGGGATGGTCTCCACCTGAACCGATATGGAACCAATGTTCTGGTGAAATAAAATAAATAGGATGGCCATTAGGACTCGGGGAGGCGAAGGGAAAACGATGGAGTATGGAGTCAGGTAGAAAGATAAGCAGCAGGTTAGCATGTGTTCAGGGTTTAAGTTCAAAGTAGATTAGGAATGAAGCAAAAACAAAAAAAGGATAACTTAGGACATAATACTAGAGATGTTGGAAATCACGAGTATATGAAAATTAGCATTAAAACACTCTACGTGAATGCTCATAGTATTCGTAACAAATTAGAAGAATTAGTAACACAAAATCATCGTGAATAATTATGATGTGGTAGTCATCACAGATGTGGTGCAGGGGGTTCAGGACTGGCAGTTAAACATACAAGGATTTACAAATAATTGAAAAGACAGGGAGGTGGACAGAGGGGGTGGGGTTGTCTTGTTAGTTAAGAATGAAATTAAATCTATGGCACTGAATGACATAGGGTCAGATGGTGTTGAGTCTGTGTGAGTGGAGTTGAGGAACCACAAATGCAATAAACCATAATGGGAGTTATGTACAGATCTCCCAATATGTACCAGGAAATAGATAGGGCAGGTCAGAGGGCAAGAAGGTCATGATGATTATGGGGGACTTCAATATGCAGGGGGACCGAGTGAATAATGTTGCTAGTGGATCCAAAGCAAGGGAATTCATGGAATGCTTACAGGTTGGCTTTTTGGAACAGATTGTGATGGAGCCCACATGGGAGCAGGCTATTCCGGACTTAGTGCTATGTAATGAGCCAGACTTCATAAAAGATCTTAAAGTAAGGGAAAACTTAGGAGGCAGCGATCATGATATGGCAGAGTTCAGTCGGTAATTTGAAAGAGAGAGAAGGCAAAAATCAGATGTAATGGTGCTACAGTTAAATAAAGGTAATTCCAGAGGCATGAGAGAGGAATTGACGAAAATCAACTGGAAGCAGAGCCTAACGGGGAAGTCAGTACAGCAACAATGGCAGGGGTTTCTGGGTGTAATTTAGGACACAATAGAGGTTCATGGGCTACATCCTAGAGTTCTGAGGGAGGTGGCTAAGGAAATAGTGGAGGCATTGGTTGTGATCTTTCAAAATTCACTGGAGTCAGGGAAAGTCCCAGATGGTTGGAAAATCACTATTGTAACTCCCTTGTTCAAGAAAGGATCAAGACAAAATATGGAGAATTATAGGTCGATTAGCCTAACCTTAGTTGTTGGTAAAATTCCAGAATCCATTGTTAAGGATGAGATTTCTAAATTATTGGAAGTGCAGGGTCAGATTAGAACAAGTCAGCGTGGATTCAGTCAGGGGAGGTCGTGCCTGACAAACCCGTTAGAATTCTTTGAAGAGGTAACAAGTAGGTTAGACCAGGGAAACCCAGTGGATGTCATCTATCTAGACTTCCAAAAAGCCTTTGATAAGGTGCCTCACTGGAGGCTGCTGAGTAAGGTGAGGGCCCATGGTGTTCAAGGTGAGCTATTGGCATGGATTGAGGATTGGCTGTCTGACAGAAGGCAGAGAGTTGGGATAAAAGGCTCTTTTTCGGAACAGGAGCTGGTGACAAGTGGTGTCCCACAGGGTTCAGTGTTGGGGGCTGCAGCTGTTCATTTTATATATTAATGTTCTGGATCAAGGAACTGGGGGCGTTCTGGAGAAGCTTGCCAATGATATGAAGTTAAATGGACAGGTAGGTAGTACTGAGAAGGTGGGGAGGTTGCAGAAAGATTTAGCAAGTTTAGGAGAGTGGTCCATGAAATGGCGGATGAAATCCAACATGAGAAAATATGAGGTCCTGCACTCTGGGGGAAAAAGAAACACAGGCTTGGACTATTTTCTGAAAAGTGAGAAAGTTCATAAAGCCAAAGTACAAAGGGACCTGGAAGTGCTAGTCTAGAATTCTCTGAAGGTTAACCTGCAGGTTGAGTCTGTGATTAAGAAAGCGAACGTAATGTTTTCATTTATCTCAAGAGGGTTGGAAAATAAAAGCAGCAATTTGCTTCTGAGACTTTATAAAGCTGTAGTTGGGCCCCATTTCGAATACTGTGTCCAATTTTGGGCTCCATACCACAGGAAAGACATACTGACACTGGAGCGTGTCCAGCAGAGATTCACATGGGTGATCCCTAGAATGGTAGGCCTAATATATGATGAACGGCTGAGGATCCTGGGATTGTATTCAATGGAGTTTAGAAGGTTGAGGGGAGATCTCAAACTTACAAGATAACGCATGGCTTAGAAAGGGTGGATGCTGGGAAGTTGTTTCCATGAGGCGGGGAGACTAGGACCCGTGGGCATAGCCTTAGAATTAGAGGGGGTCAATTTGGAATGGAAATAAGGAGATATTGCTTCAGACAGAGTGGTGGGCCTGTGGAATTCATTACCATGGAGCACAGTGGAGGCCAGGACATGAAATGTCTTCAAGGCAGAGATTGATAAATTCTGGATCTCGCAAGGAATTAAGGGCTGGGGGAAGAGTGGGGTGAAGTGCAGTTGAAATGCCAATCAGCCAATGGTGGAGTAGACTCGATGGGCCGAATGGCCTTTCCTCCGCTCCTGGCTCTTATGGTCTTAAGTCCTTATAAAAACATCCTCACTGCCAATACTGGAGATCTGAAACCACCACCTATTGTTGACTTAATGACGATGAAAATGTTGTCCAGCTCTGTTCAATTATTTGAATATGTTAATATTCTTGAACATTTAATTTTTTGTTCATACTAAATTATGAATGCATGATGGATTTCAATAAATCATCAATTGCTAACAGTACCCTTAAGGGATGAAGGGTTATTTTTCTGAAAGTGAAGCAAACCATCTAGCAGACTGGAGGGAACAGAGGTTTATTCTGCATTCAGTCCAGTTTATGAGCACAGCATAAGAATGTTTAGTATTGAAACCGTGTCTAAAATGAAACAGTAGTTCTTCACTAAGCCAGTGTAGCTTATAGCGCTTAACAGGGGCGAGCCCCAAGATCTAATGTTGCCTACATTCGCTTTGTTGAATAATGTTTAACAGTTGTCTAGCCATGCCACCTTTATTCACTATTTAAGATTTAGCAAGCCAGAACCTCGAGGTGAAATTGCCATAACAGCTTGGTTAGTGCTGGTTATCTTAAATAACAAGGGCTGAGACATCCTGCTGATCGTCTGCCAATTTTCAGTACAGGAAAAAGGCAGGCACGGCAGGAATTCTACAGCTTCTCTTGTTTTCAGGACCTAGTTTTCCCTTGAGGAAAAAAAAACGTATTTACCATTAAATTTAAGCAGTCTAGAAATTTATTTCATCAATCACAGATTCACTTTGAAAGCACATCTGTTACTAACAACTTTGTCATCTTGTCTCCTTCATAGACTATTCTCCACCCCAGCTGCAGGCAAGCACAGTAGCAGTTACAGAGGACACCACTACAGTGATGTATCCATGCAAGTGTTTTCCAGGTTTGAAAAATCAACCAGGGCCCAAAGGTGCATCTTTCAGTGGGGTGGAAATTCCACTTGGTGATAATGTGCCCCAGATCCTCAAATCCCTTTGTGATAGTGCTGTGGGGGTATATACCTTTCATGGACTCCAGTGGTTTAAGGCAGCAAATCACCATCACCTTCTCAATGTGAGTTAGAGATAGGCAATAAAAACTACTATAGCATGCAATACCCACTTCTTGTCAAAGTTTGGAAGATGAAAAATTGGATTTAAAAGATTTTCCAATAATTTGAAGACAATTTAATTAAAACTCTATTCCTTCTGTAGCAGAAAAGTCTTTCGTGTTTTATTGCAATTGGAGTGTTTAAAAATTATCCACATTACTTTACTAGTACCTGCAATACCTATTATTCATATATTTGCTAGGAACACTAGTTTATGACTTCAGAAAACCAAAGAAAATTTTTCCTTGCATGTTAACTCAGCCAGTGCTCTCTATACACAACAAAGTGAATCACATTAAACACGATTCACAGAATTGCTAAAAAGTTTTGACTCAGGATATTGGTGCTAAAAATTGATTATTGCAGCAAATACTAAATAGTCTTAAAATTTCATTCAGTGCAAATGCTTTCATGCATTTTTACTTTTAAAATGTAAAATTAAGTTGAACTATTCTGTTCAAGCCTTCTTCTAATTTATCTCACCGCAGGAGGTGTTTGTGTGAAGATTTTATTTTTCAATAAAAATAGACATAAATGGCCATTTTGTACTGTAGAACTGGAAAGCTACTTTTAAAAACAAACAGTCAGAGCTTTGTCATGCACTAATATTATACTGTATTAGAGTGGCGATTGGTTGGAAGAGGTGTTGCCATGGAGAATTTACAAATTAGCTCATTGACAGTCAACTGCCAAGCTTTGCTTAAATTTCAACAGGCAAATTGGTCAAGGCATCGTACTGAGAAATTAACCAGAGAATGGCTTTCACCTCTTTGGTTCAATTGATTAAAAAGCAGGCTGTGTACATATTCTGTCTGTCTGCAGAGTACAGGGCCACAGGTCTTAATAGATGTGCCTTCAGTATGTGCAAGCACGTGACAGTGACCCTGAAATGACAATCTTCAATTGGTTGTCAACATAATTCTGAAAGAACTATACAGGATAAACACAATGTTCCCAATGACCAGGGAGTCCGGAACCAGAGGTCGCAGTTTGTGGACATGGGGTGGGCCATTTAGGACTGAGATGAGAAGAAATTTATTCACCTGGAGTGTGAAACCTGTGGAATTCATTGCCACTGCAAGTGGTCAAGACCAAAACATTTGAATGTTTTTCAAGGAGTTAGAGAAAGTTCATAGAACTAAAAGGATCAAAAATTATGAGAAGGCAAGTGGGAACAAAGTTGGAATATCAGGCACGATCATTCTGAAAGGCAGAGCAGGTATGAAGGGTTGAATGGCCTACTCATGCTTTGATTTTACATGTTTGTTAGATGTGAATCACAACTGGAAGACATTTGCTAAATTATTCTGACTGTGTTAAGAATTATACTAACAACCAATTTAAAATCAGTTGGGTTCTCATTTTGGCGTACATGTACATTCTTGAAGCTACATATATTAATGCACGGGGGTCTATTGCACAATAGGTGCCCATATCTTTAGTTAATACAGTCAACAGTCATTCTCTGGTTCATTTACATAAATGAAGCAGTTAATAGTCAGTCATCCCAACTGGTGCATTCTCCAAGCAACAACAGCGTGCAATCAACACTCTTTTCTCATTCTATATAAATACTGTTTCTCATTACATTAATATTCTTGAAAAAGTATCCTGATATATGCAAGATATAAAGCTTCAACATATAGTTTATTAAAAAAAAACATATGAATCATATAAATAGAAAAGATTTGCTCTAAGGACAAGATGCTTTGCTATAGAAATTAAATGTGTACTTGCAACCAAGTTAGTAGTTTTTAATATTTAGGGAAAAAAGGAATCTTCAACTATTGCTGTACTTGATTACTAATTGGGAGTTTCCAACTTCTGAGGGACAAAACAAATAGAACCAAAACAGTGCACACAATTATTAGAAAACAAGAGAGTTAACAGCAATAGTCCAGATTTCAATAGAATCCAATGCCAACATATTTGCTGATACACACCATTGGTAAACAGAAGGCTCCATAATGTGGTTGCATTGTGCAAGTTGGTACATTTAGTATTGTTCAATTACTACTGATTAAACCATTAATATTAAAAATGATTTTGACCTTTTTCTACACTGCAGACTATCCTCAGGAGGTCCAACACAAAGACTTGGACATATAAATCTAGGCTGACAAATCTAGAGTTACTGTGTTTTGGTTGAGATACTAACCCAAGACCCTTTTACCTTGCAGTTGAACACAAACGTTGCCATTGACACTTAGGGAGAATGCCCACTTTTCAGAGTGTCCTCATCAATATTCTTTCTCAACATTAATCAGTCCATTTGTCTCATTTCTGTGTGGGGGGGCTTGGTGTGCATAAATCTGGCTGCTATATTTGTCTAGAGAAATCAGACACTACCCGTCATAAAGTATTTAACTGGCCATGAAGCACCGTGGGAAGTCCTGAGGACATTAAAAAAATGTTACATATATGCGCAAGTTTTTTTTCTCATATCATGAACCTCAGCCAAAGTCAAAGTCAATCTATAACTGGTCACTGGGGATGATTCCTTCTGCTTCTCCCTATAGGAAAGCCAATGCTGCCAGTCCCTAGCATACAAAAGTGAAACAAAGAAAAGCAAAAGAGGTTAGTATTAAAACTTAAAATTGCAAACTATCTCCAAAATGCTTTTGTATTTATTTTTCCCTATATTGCTTTAACATTACACAAACTAGTTTGATAAACATAAATGTAATTTAAGTTACAAAAGTAGCTATAATCAGTGTTGAATTGAAATGGTGTCCCCAGGCAGCCAAAAGTAGATTTCTGCAGCCTTCCTTGACAATTACAAATGAAAATTCAGAAAGCTAAAATTAGATCAAAAGCAGGATTGTTAAAGTGTAACATCAGAGGCTTATGTCTTTCTTAATTTGCTGGCAAACAAATTCACAAAAAAGTCCTGCTCATGTTTCCAAGTATGTGCTCAATGAGAAAATGACAAGAGGTGAGTCAAGCTGGTACTGTACCTTCAAAACACAAGTCTCAATTCCAAAACTAACACACTGAACAAAATAACAGTAGTTGATGAAAAAAATTTCCAACTTTGTGACTTTAATACACGTCAGTAATTCTGTTAATGTTGCCTACATTTTTTCACAGAACATTGATTTTTATATGATTTTCCACGTGCCAATGATACTCTGATGTAATACAACTGTAAATTCTCAAAGTTATACATCAAGCATTAACATAGACATACAACCATTAACACTATTAAGCGCCAACAAAATACAAGACCTCTCACTAAAGTTAATAGCTATTCATTAAAATCCACTTCAAGAACATTGATGCTTTTAAGGAAAAAAGGTTTGACAAGCATATGAGAGAGAAAGGAATAGAGGGTTATGATCACAGAATTAGATTGAGGAAGCTCAAATCAAGCACAAACATGAATGTGCACATGGAGTAGTTAGGCTGATCGGCTTTTTTTGTGTCACATTTCCTGTACAATCTGATACAGACCGTGTAGTACCATAATTGTTAAATTAGCTGTTAAATTAAAGGCTCCACCTAACTGTTCAGATAATTCAGATGAACAAAAAGTCCAAAAGACATGAATCAAAGTGTGGAATTCTCCACAGAGGTGACCAAAACCTTCTTTCAACAAAAAAAAAGGAAGCAATTTCACCACTATTTTTGCAATCCCTGTTGAAAATATCTAACTACATTTTAGCACTTTACTTTCACATCACCTTTTTCTTACTTGGTATATGAATTCTCTGGCCCATGTGTATACATGAATTTCCATTGGATGTTTAACAGGCTATAAATTACACACCAACTGTTCAGTGCCTAAGTCAAATGTTTGTATCCCAGGTACAAATTTGATTTTCTTTTTCAGGAATTTTAGGATAATTGTATCTTTGCAAACACACCTTCCAAACAAAAGTTACATTTCAACAGTTCAACTCTTTATGCCAAATCCACAGTTTCGTCCACAGTATCTGTTGCAGCTAAAAGGACGGCAAAAGCTTTCACCCCACCCTTCTGCTACTCTCCTGGTCTTCTCTCCGCAATCCTGTTTACTTCATTGGCATTATCCTCAATCCATAACTGCAGCTCAGTGTTTCCCTTCAGCAGATTCTGCTAGATTGGATAGTTAATTTGCTCCCCAATCTCAGCAAATGAAACCAGATCTTTATATTAATAGCAGACATAGAACCTCTCTTTGGAGATTAACAGATGGATTTTCCATTTTCATGACTCATTGTAGTAGGCTTAATGTCAAGTGACTATTTAAATAGTAACCCAGATAGTAACTATTAAATGACAGTCAGCTCAGGATAGTAGAAAGTTTATTCACCATTCAAAAACTTTAACCTTCAATAAATCCTCTATGACCAGGTAAAATGCAATTAAAACAAATTGAAGGAACAAAATGAACACCACTGATATTATCATTCTTCCCAATTCTTTATACATTGCTTGGTTTAACCGTTTAAAACTGTCATCATGCACAATGCCACCACCAGCTGACCTTTCCACCAGCTACCACATTGCAATTCTCTAGTTATATTGAAACTCAAGTATGAGACAGTTTTTAGTATGGCAGCTATCACGGCACAGTCACTGTGCAGTGATCAGAAAGTGATTACTGAAATGTAGTCAGTAACGTAGTGTTGAAAACATAACAGCCAGTTTGCACACAGCCCTAACAAACAAATTAAATGAATTATGAGCACCCCCTCCCCCCTAGAGTGTGTCAAGCATTCAAATATTTGGCTGTAGGATGCAAGAACACAAGATAGGAAGAACAAAAAATTGCGAATAACATAAATGCTGGAAATCAAAAGCAGAAAATGCTGCAAACAGGAGGATGTCAACTTTTGTCCAAAACAAGAAAAGGGAATTTAATATTTAGTTGAACACTTCAAAATGGAGACCACTACGGTAAACAAAGCTAGATAAGAAACGATGCCATGGTTTCCCATAGTTAGAACAGCTGTTGGAGACAGACTGTAGAAAAAAAAAGTGATTTACATAGGTTATGAAAGGGGACAGAAAAGCTCATACTTTGGTAGAAAATGCTTCCCATTTTTAAAAACAGGAACAGTATTGATACTTGGGTGACGTGAAAATCTTGCTGCCACAGAAACCCTCCAGCATTTCTAAACACCATTGGCCCATAGATCTGGTATCAATTAGAGGAAACAACCAACATCAGCTCTATTGCAATTAACAAGACTACATAGGTGATACTGGAAAGCACACTATGGCCTCCTGCTTGTAGCACAGCTTACTAAGGATTTGTTCGCAGACACCTTTTAGTTGCACTCCTACAATTCTGTACAAAGACCAAAAGGCAAGGGAACCTTCCCACAATTGTGGTCACTCAAGTATCTGAGTGCAACAAATTTAATTATTGTTTTAAAAAAAACAAAAGAAATGCACAGTGAACCTTTATTACTAAAGAGAGACTACGAACACGCCACTACCCATTGCAGTGATTGTAATGAGGTCAGCCAGGTGGACCTCTGAGTTCCCCGATTCGAACTATTAATTTTGTCCAGTCAGGGAGCCCTGGCTGACAGGTATAAACAAGACTGCTTATTTTTTCCCCAGCACCCATGGGGTGTGTGTGTGTGTGTGTGTGTGTGTGTGTGTGTGAGACACAGTGAGAGACACAAGGTGCATGAATCTTTATTCGATTTCCACCACCAGGAAGATAGGAAAACACCCAGGTGGCCAGTGACAAGCAGGGCCCTTCACAAAACGCAATGCTGTGTGATCAAACAGTGAAGGGGAGGGCAGGGATTAAATCAAAATAGAGTTGGAGGGGAAAATAAGCACTACAGCAGTTAGGTGGTAGTTTGGAGTTTAAAAGAAAAAAATGGGGGGTGTCAGACATTCTTTTCACTCAGAGCTGGCTCGGAGGGAGCTGGGGAAAAAAAAAAAGAAAAACAGGACTGCCAGAAGTTCAGATCACTTAGACTAGGTTCTTAGGAAGCTGAATTAATGTCAAGGACTCTCACTTTTAATAAAGGATGACTTGGTACCAGAATACTGGACTTGAGTTATTTCAGTGGTGATGAGAGAAAAGCACAGTCCTAAAGAAATTCACTCACAACAGTCATCTTTTGTGTAGGGGCAAGCATTTCTGGCATCATGCTGTTATCTGAGGAGCTTCGCTGGTTTGATCCTACAGTCAAAGACTGGGTCCAGTACGTAGAAAGAATGTATTCTTCTTTCTGGACAAATGGCATTGGGGCAGATGAAAAGCAACGTGTAATTCTCCTGGCTGCTCGTGGACCTGCAGCTTTATCAGTTATTAGGAGCCTAATTTTCCCTTAGGCACCAGATACTAAAACCTTTCAAAAAATGGACATATTTAGTGAAGGAATATTATGACCCCAAGCGGTCTCTAATTTGGAGATGCTGTTTTAGTCAGCAATTTGAGAACCGGGGAATCCTATTAGGATTTTTGACTAGGTCAAGATGACTGGCAGAAGCATCCGATTTTGGTTTAACCCTTAACGAGATACAGAGACACGAGTTGGTATGTGGGATTAATGACATGAGCATGCAAAAGCACCTATGTGAAGCCCAACTGGACTTCAAATAGGCACTACAACTGGCTTTACCATTGGAAAATGTGGCCAGTGGAGTATAGGAGTTGTAATGTCTTCCAATTGGAAGTGGACATCCTCGCCAGTCCAATCGAGCTTGGGGAACAGCGAGTGAGTGAAGGCGATTGCATAGCCACACTCAAAACATAGCTTGAACAGAGGGACTCTAGGTGAGCCCACAGCAAAATTTCTAAACAAAGCAAAGCCTCAGTCAAATAGTTAGAATTTTCTTCAGGATCCAGGCCAATAAGCCATTGTAGTTGCTGCTGCTGTGTGTACTCGAGACAGCAGAAGTCCCATTCGACTGAAATGGAGTAAGGGAGCTCATAGGCCAGTATCCAGGAATACGCGCACCCTGGAAAGTCCACCCACATCTGGTTTGGAACACTTAAATTGCTTAGCACCATCCAAATCAGAAACAATAAAAATAAACAACTGGCTAAATGGTCATCTGGTTCTGATGGAGGATGATATTGACTCGGCTACTTTGGTGATTGTTGAACAAGTCTTTAACAATATTCCCTCTGGACTCCAACCCTTAAGTTTGCGTAAGACATTGGCTAGACTAAGAACTTATATGGAGGAACTTTTCCACATTAAGAGTACATCTTCAGTTCCGATCTCTTACAAGAAGTAGCTGATTGTGGTAAAAGGCCCGAACCCAAGCTTGATGGGGCAAAACTGGTTGAGAAAGATTCACAGAGATATTTTTCAATTAGAAAATAGCTGCCTGTGTGAAGTCCCAATTAAAACCCTGGATATTTTTCAGCAAGGTGCACAGATCAAAAGATGCCAAGGCCACCTTGCATGTTGACCAGGAAGCAATTCCATGATTCTGCAAGGCCTGCCCAGTGCAATTTGCTTTATGTGCAAAGGTAGAGGCAGAAATCAGAAGGCTGGAAAGTGAAGGAATCATCAAACCAGTCCAGTTTGCGGAATGAGCAGCACTGATTGTATCTATTATGAAGCCCGATGAATCAGTTCACTTTTGTGGTGATTTTAAACAAACTGTAAACCACTTTTCTCAGCTGGATAAATATCCAATCCTTTGCTGAGGATTTATAAGTAAAGCTGGCGCATGAAGGTGGGGGAGTGGCGGTGTCCTTCACAAAGCTGGACATGAGCCACATGGACTTGCAACTTCAGTTACATGTGGATTCCCAGAAGTATGCTACAATTAATACTCATAAGGATTTGTACCAATATACAAGACTGCTATTTGGGGTACTGTCAGCCTGTGCAATTTTTCAGCGGGCAATGGAGAACTTTTTACAAGGTCTACCTTGCCATTTATCCAGAAGACATACTAAAAACATGGAATACCAATAAGGAGCACTTATAGATCTTGGACCTTTCTCCCAGATGGGCATACATTTTAGAAGGGTAAAATGTTTGTTCAAGCACCCAAAGTGACCTACTTGGACTACAAAGTCAACAAGACAAGGTTACACACGTTGGAAGATAAGGTGATGGCGATCAAAATTGTCCTGACTCCCACATCTATACTGAAGCTTTGGTCTTTGCTTGAGCTGGTGAATTATTAAGAAACGTGCATACCTAACCTGGCCTCCATCCTGGCACATTAACTCTTAAAAAGGATCAGCCTTGGAAATGGTCACTTGGTCATGCCATAGCTTGCAAGGAAGTGAAGAAACAGCTATCACCCTCTAAGTTTTGGCACACCAAAATCCTAAGCAATATCTGGTATTGACATGCAATGCTTCCCCATTTGAAATCTGCATAATGCTAGCTCATATGGCCCAATAGAGAGGAGCACCCAATAGTGTACGCATCCAGGACTTTGGCTAATGCAGAGTGTAAATACACCCAGATAGAGAAGGAAGGTTTGGCTATTCTATTTGGAGTCAGGTAGTTTCATCAATACTTTTATAGATGTAAATTTGTCATAATAACAGACCACAAACCCCGCTAGGTGTATTTAACATTACTAGGCAGTGCTGTCCATAGCTGAATTCAGCAATGGCTGAATGACAGTTGTTCAATGGCCTTTCTAATGGTTCTAGAAACTGTGCACTCTTTCCCTCCCCCCCCCCCCCCCCCTCCATCAAGCATTGAAGATACCTCTGAAATCGGAGATGAACATGGCAAATGTCACCGCCTCAAAGCCTGAGCCACCTGAAAAGAATGAATTTCTTCTGAGACTACCTGGGTGCTAGGGGTGAACTACCATATATTATACAACATCTGTATTACAGGCAAATTGACCAGATGCTAAAATGCCCAGGAGGTGGTTCCCCCTCCCCACCCCAAAAAAAAAACTGGCCTTTGTCCTCAGGTTCAGAGGGGAAGGGATGCAGGGATTCTGAGGTCAGGAGGATCTTGTAGAATGAGTTCCCTAATTGGAGCAGATTAACAGCCCCAATCAGGGAGCCCTAACTGACAGATATAAACAGCTACACACACACAACATGGTGCTGGGGAAAAAAATAAGCACTACCGCAGTTAGTGCATGCCGGGATTTGAGGCTTGTCCTCATTTCCCTGAAAACAGGTTGAATGCCAGGGTTTGGGGCTTGGCTTTGCCATTCCTCTCCCTTGTAAAATTGCTGTTTCTCTGTAGACAGCTGTAAATGTTAATTGTTTTGTAAACTGAATTGTTTAATAAAAATCAAAAAAAATAAACAGCATGCCAGAGATTCTGTTCACTCAGAGCTGGCTCTGAGGAAGTTGGATCAGCATCAAGGACTCTCCACGTGTAAATAAAAGGTGCCTTGGTGATGGGATACCAGCTGCCGTGGAATTATTTCACTCATAAAAGTATTGAAACATTACAGAACAGAAAGCCATTCAGGCAAATATATCTGTATGGCTGAATAAACTAGCCATCCATTCTATTCATACTTAGAAGGTTACAGACCAGGTGCAGGTAAGTTAGAGTTTCAGGTATAGATCCAGGTTCCCTTTAAATGAGTTGAGGGTTAGCGTCTCAGCCACTAGCTTGGCAACTTCCAGACACTCTCCACCCCTCTATACCTTCTATTACGTAAAATGTGCGCTTCCTGGTTACTAGCCTCTGTTAGAGTGGACAGGAAGACCCATTTCCTTAAGCCCCTCATTATTTTGTACACCTTTTAAATTGGAAGAAATGTTAGAGATCAGGTGCAGTTTGGAGGACAGTGGTTGAAAGGTAAGATAGCAACATATTAGTAAAAGTAGAAAATCAGATCAAATTAAGGATATACAGAGAGGAACAATACAGCAAAATATTCTAGGCGCAATAAGCTTAAGTGACCAAAGTTGATGTACCGATATACAATGGAAGTAGCAAATGGAATAAATTGGTCCCATTGAAGTCCAAATAATTTTTACAGCAGCCCCAAGCTTTAGTCAGATCTCATGTCTTTAGTTATTACTATTTGTATGGAAAATTGATGAAGAAAAGATACAAGCCAGCAGAGATAAAAATGACAGTTCTTAGAGCTGAATCTAGAGGCATAGAATTTCACACCACTAGCCTGTGCTAGTACCCTGCCTCCATCCTCTCCTCTGGCCATTTTACTAAATGAGAATGGGGTAAGGGATCAGAAAGTTTACTTGCCCACAAGTAGTTAATTGACTTTGTTAAGGCCTATTACCTCCAGGTCCCTGGAACCATTGGGCACCAGTATAAAACCTTAGAGATGGCGGTTTGGCAGCACCACAGGGTCCAGCAATCCAAGTTTACAAGCCAAGCCACTGACCATTCTGAGATCTCCCTCAAATTGGCTATTGTCTATTTTATCCTCAATCCATCTTGAAACGTGATTTTTGGAAGAAGCCGGAGAGCCTTCCTCAGGCCCTTCAACTTCAAAGGCCCACCCACCATTATTAATTAGCCATTTTGGGGAAACCACATCCAGAAGACTGATGGGCATCTGTTAACCATTTTACCTGCAAGTCCACAAAATTCCTACACATGATTTCACATCACTAGAACAGAATTTATTTTCAATAGTTCAATAAAAGATTTAAAGAGATGGTATCTTATTCAAGTTGTTAATCTTAGATGCTGCAAAGAATCAATTGAATGGGTATATTTCTGCAGAATTGGGATAGGAGATTCAGACATGATAAATATTTATAACTATACATTGGGGAGGTTAAAAAAAGGGGGAGGAAAATGTTTAAAAAGGAAGATATTGGATGAGCATTTTGGGTCTTTTGTTCAGTGAAATGAATTTGTCAATTAGCTGTAAAGTATCTGAACTTAGATATTCAATGTTTCCTACAGCATCTGTCTGGTACTGATGTGAAAACTCAGACAAAAATATTAAGGAAAAAAGGGAAGATTTGGGAGGTACCGTAATACAAGTTCTTTTGAAATACAGGCAGAGGTATATTGTTAAAAAAATATGCTATTTTGTAAAATACTGGATGGAAACTGAGCATTTTAAAACGTACAAATCCAAACCAATTTGATTTTAATTGAGCTTTTAAATAAATGAAATGTTTAATTAAATGGAAACTTTACCATATAAAAGTAAAGCAAGTAACTTTTTTTTTCTATAACTGGGAAACAAAAAAAAATCAACTGTGCATTCAAATAGCCTGTCTGAACTGCTGCCAATGTATAAGTCATGAAGTATTTTACATCAAGAATGCTGGAACCCTTTACCTGCAAACCAATCCACAACAGAATTTCAAAAATACAGAATCTGAAATAAGACACAAATGCCCAAAATGTTAATATAAGGGAGCTAACTAAAAGTAGTTAACAATGAAACCAAAAGAACATTTTTCTAAATAAGTGGCTTCTGGGAGTCATGAGTATACACCACCTAAAATGTAAACAAGTCATTCATGGTTTTAAAAGAAAACCCACTCCCAGTATGTGATACAGAAATAAGACATCAGAACTTTGTTATAATAATGCTTATGACCTCCTCCAATGAATTCATGTGACTGCTCCTCCCCTCCCCCCCACTTTAAAAAATAAAAAGTGTGTTTTCAGTTCTTAAGCCACAATTGCAGCCTAAGGAACTTATCCTAAAAAGATTAAAACCTGAAAAAGCAAACAAGAATCCATTTCAGCTACTTTTCTAAGGTAGACCTTGTTTTAGGACATGCTCAAAAGTTAAAAACAAACAGATTGTTGCAACAGTTGTGCTTTCCTTCCTCCCCTTCCTTACCACTTCATTCAACATGCATCTATATGTCATCATGTTTAAGGGTGGAGCTATAATTATTCTTCTCCATTTTGCTATTTACAATAACATATTTTAGAAGGGTTCCACTTTCTAAATATGTTTCGATTTTCACAAGCTATGTAAACAATTTAATACTTAGTTTCTGCTAATACCAAAAAGAGTTTAGAAGTTCTCACTACCTTTGGTTAAAAAGCACAAAACAAGTATGATTATGTAATTTGTGTCTTCAGAAATTTTCAATTACATCACAAACCACACAAGTGAAGCAAGAGCTGCTGCAGTCATCCAACCTCTAATCTGTGGATGGGCCTAATAATGCAAAGTTTTGATTTTACTCTTTTACAGTTTCCTAGCAGTATTTTATCATTTTCGTGATCACTACCAGCACCAAGAACCATCATTTCATCATAATGATGTTTGTCTGGGAAATCTATGATAGATCAGATAAACTGGCAGCATTTTACCACATCATCATCTTGGATCATTGTCAACTTGCAGTAATGATCTAGTGCAACAAGGATGTTGAAAGCCATGTTCATTTCACTCATACCAGAAGATTATGTTGACCACCAACCAGTGTGAATTTGCTATAATATTCAGAGCACAGAGTACTTAAATAAATCATTTTAAAAGCTTAAAACATTAAAGCGGCAACAATTAGAATATCATCAGCTCACCACCATCTTTGTCAGATGTGCGCCTAAAGTAAGTTACAAAGGAAGTTGTACATTCACTCAAAAATCAACACCCATTGTATATCAAAAAAAAAGTCTGTGATCAAAATGTACCATATTACATGGCACAGGTGCATTCAAACCAGTAAATCCACTGGTTCTGTGCCTTCTGCTGAAAAATTGCATTGTCTATTTAGGTGAGCATAGGATAAGGGTGAATATACAATAATGGTTCCCAAACTATTTCCCACTGGGAGCCTATTTAGAGGCTTGAAAATTGCCATGCGTCTCAAAGCAGGGGCCTGTTAGAGTAATGTACAACTGTTATAATTGTCAGATTTTCATAGCAACTATTGGTACCTCAGAGCTCACAATCACAAAAATTTCAGCTCGTTACCCCTGTGCAGGTCATAACATACAGAACCAGCCTGCTCTACAGTCAAGTTTGCCAATTCTTACTGTCAAGAATTAAAATACAACAAAGTGGGTTACCCAAGCAAAATATTACAGTACCAACAGCATCCTGATGAGTAATGACTGTCAGAAGACAAGAATCAATGCCCAATAGGAAAGTTTAGCAAGATTGAAATACAAAGTGCACCCTCTCAAATTGCAACAGATTTTAAAAGTTTTTGGTAAGCCTGCTTTGTGGTAATTAAATATGTAGGTAATAAAAATTTTAATAAGCAAATTTTCATGTCTCCCTACTGGACTGTCAAGTGACCTTGAGTAAAGTCACATGAAAGTTGAGCTAACACACCCTTATAGCTGAGCAAGATTGCATGAGTGAACATGGAAAACCAAGTGACAAAGAGGGGGAGAACACGGTGGAGAAAGCAAAATAAAAACTGGTAACGACTTCATAAACATCCCTTATTTGTTCAAAATGAAAGACTCAGCTGTTTTTTGGTTTTTGTACATTGGTGCAACCACATTTAAATAAAGGTAGCTCATCTCAATAAGAGCTCAACTTTCTGAATTGATGTAAAATCTCAATACTACGATGTAGTAATTTAATTTCTGTCTCTTTGGCAGGAACAATCAGTAAGTCTGCAATTCTTCTTAAGATAAAAAGCATAAAAATGATCCAATTTTCTAAGATTAAGATCACTGAATTCTAAAACTAACATTATGAACAGGTTTCATTAATTTCACCTATAATTGTGCTTTTATACATCAATCTTTGAACAGGTCACCATTGAAGCAACCAATTTTTATCATTTACTAATAAATACATTAGATTCTTGCCTATAGTAAAATGTTACATATAGAATTTCTTTACTTTTCTGTAAAGTAGGCCATTCAGCTCATCAAATCTGCTCTGCTAGATAACGGCTGATCGGGCCATGGATTCATTCACTGAGCTGATGTGTTTTTCTGCAGATGTTTTGTCTCCTTGCTAGGTGACATAGTCAACAAGTCTTCAATAAAGATGGCGATGTCACTTGGCAAGGTGACGAAACGTCAGCAAACAAAGCTATGGCCTCATCCACAACCCAAGCTACGAATCTTTTCAAAAACCCGAAATAGCTGATCTGATAATCCTCAACTCCACTCTCCTGCCTTGTCCCCATAACCCTTGATTCCCTTACTGGGTAAAATCCTATCTATCTCAACCCTGTATTTACTTAACAACTCAGTCTGTGGTAAAGAATTCCACAGATTCACTATCCGCAGAAGAAATTCCTCTCATTGCTGTACAATGAGCAATTATTCTGAGACTTTTGTCACAAAGCTGGTCCCTTTTTTCTAAAGCTCTTCCTTTTCTCAAGGATACTGTGTCCTTGGCCTTTTTTTCAGAGGGGTCATAAATCACTCCTGGCTCAGAGGTGACTCGTTTGGTACAGAGATGAAAAGGATGTTGAAAGGCATTTTGTTTATATGCAAACAGATAAGATTTCAGACCAAAGTGGTCATGTTTTAGAAGTGACCTGTACAATGAAAGGGGAATAGTCAGCTCTAAGCTGAGCAGTTCAGACCAGAACCAGTTGGAGGTACAGCAGTGGACTGTGTGAACAAGCTGCAAAAAACATTCTTTCCTTCTGCCTTTCTAACTTCAACCTGTAAGCATTTCTTCCATTTTTACTTTTTTTTTCAAAAAAGGGGCTTTGCTTATTGGGACTGTTGTGTATATTCAGAACATCATAATTAAGTCTAGTTTGGACAGACTGAGTTCTGTAGGGTTCTTTATTCCATTCTTTGTGTCTCATTTTGTGAATTTTGTGAATACATTTTTGTCTGTTTTAAAACCTGGTAGTCAACCAAACTAACTTACTCTGGGTAATTTTCACTGTACACTTACCAAATCAGTTGCAAAGTTATGGTCTGGGCTGCCTGCTTAAGAATGTTTAGAGTGGTCTGGCCTAGTCCACAACACTTTACCCTCTGGCCCCAGACTTTCCCATTAGGGAATCAGCCTAACTGTAATTAGTGTGTCCTTTCAGAATCTTATACGTTTCAATAAAGTTGTCTCTTATTATAAATTCCAATGAGCAGAGGCCTAACCTACTTAATGTCTCCTCATAAGCCAGCCCCTCCATAGCTGGTATCAACCGAGTGAACCTTCTCTGGAAGGCTTCCAACGTCAGTATGTATTTTCCCGAGACAAGAGACACAAAACAGTTCACAGCATTTCAGCTGTGATTGACTAAGGCCTTGTACAGTTTTGGCAAAACCTCCCTACCTATACATTCCATTCAACCTGTTTCTCTAAAACTATTGAGTGTCTTACCATTCATTAAATACTCCCTCATCTTGTTTCTTCTTCCAAAGTGGATCAGTGTTAAATACCACCTGCCCAATGCATCTATATTTTCCCATTATTCTGTTGGCCTTCCCTACTCTTGCTAAATTTGAATGCAAGATTATGTTGGATGAGGATTACAAATCCCTGTTTTGCAGCTGTCTGCAGTCATTCTCTATTTAAATAATATTCACCTCTTCTATTCTTTCTACTAAAGTAAATAACCAGTTTCATACATTATATTCCATCTACCAAGTTTTTGCCCACTCGCGTAACCTGTCTAATTTGCTTTGCAGTCTGTCATCCTCACCACTTGCCTTCCATACTACTGCCATAAAGAAAGCTTAGATGATTAAAAATGTATCAACTTTGTGTTTGTACAGATGAAAATGTAGAAGTACATTTGACAAAGATTTTCAAAAGATCTAAACTAATCTCAATTAAAAAATATCTAATACAGTAAGTCTAATACCAACAACACTGGATCTTATCGATGTGAACACCAACACTTCCATAAAAGCTTAGACATCCACTATTAAAGAAAGCAGAATTTTTATGAAAAACTTTATGGCATTGGTTACTCTTAACAAAAGTTGTATTTAAATACAGCACGATTATCTGCATGACAAACCTAAACGCTGCAACAGAGCCACTGCGAATACTGCAATGAGGCTGTTTTGAAGAATCATCACTGGAGCCCTGGATCAAAGGGAGTGGCAGAAGGCTCATCAAGCCAAGCAGCTCAGTGACAGGGAGAACACAGGCTTTTGTCAAACACAGCGGATAACATCCTGAGGAAGTTCCCATTGATGAGTTCTCTCATTGGACTTAGATACCTTAGAAAAAGGGAACCCCTCCCTCCTCTTCAAACTACTTGACATGGCAGGGCTAAGGTTTCTAAGTCAGCACTCAGTTAACCTCCGGGTGGAAGACTGTCTTTGACCCTTTTACACTGGACTTCATGTGGAGGAGGGCGTGGGGGGCCATGTTGGGACAGCCATTCATCTTCACCATGCAAATCCCTATTTATGTTTAACATCCTTTCATGGAATGTGAATGTGGCTGGCTAGGCCAGCATTTGCTGCCGCTTAGAAGGTGGTGTGAGCTAATTTCTTGAACTACTGCAATCCACTTGGTAAGTAGATCCACAATGCTGTTAGGGAGTGAACAACCCATTTGAAGAATTTCCTCTTTCAAAACTCCCAGCTCATCACCACGGAATGTATTAAGTTCCACCCACAATAGCTACCAAGCTGCCGCAAAGTTATCCATCAAGCTGAAAGCTTTTCAAGAACATTAGTGTTAAACATACCCTCGTGCTGAGTCACAAAACTAGAAGCATAGCATCACACAGCATGGAAACAGAATCTTTGGTCCAACTAGTCCACTCTGACCATGTTCCCAAACTAAACCAGTCTCACGTGCCTGCCTTTGGTCCATATCCCTCCAAACTTTCCTATTCATGTACTTATCCAAAATGTCATTTAAACACAGTGTAACTGTACCTGCATCCACTACTTTCTCTGGCAGTTCATTCCATACATGAACCACTGCGAAAAAGTTGCTAATGTCCTTTTGAAATCTTTTTCCTCTCACCTTAAGAATATGCTCCAGTAGGGAAATGATGCTTGCTATTCATGCCCCTCATTATTTTCTAAACCTCTACAAGTTCACCTCTTAATCTCCTTTGCTCCAGTGAAAAAAGTCACAGCCTATCCTACCTATTTTTGTAACTCAAACCCTCCATTCCCAGCAATGTCCTGGTAAGTCTTTTCTGAACCCTCTCTAATTTAGTAATACCCTTCCTTTAGAAGGACAGCCAGAACTACACACACTGCTTCAGAAGCAGCCTTACCAATATCGTGTACAACCTCAACAGTACATCTCAACTCCTGTACTCAAAAAGGCCTGAACAATGAAGGCAAGTGTGCAAAACACCTTCTTATACACCTTGTCTACATGTGACATAGATTTCAAAGAATTATGTACCTGAATTCCTAGGTCTCTCTGTTCTACAAAACTACCCAGGGCACTATCATTGATTGTACAAGCTCTGCCCTTGTTTGAGGGCCCCTGGTTCAAATATCAGTATCTGTCAAGTTCAGACTGTGACTGCAGGATCAAGAATTAACCTCAGCAACTCTAAGGTAGAGAAGAAAGGAGGGCCTGTCTGATCACAATTGAGTGATGCTTTCTGGAATGATCATCTTTGAAAATGTCTTTGAGTATATGTACTGCTGGTGTCACCAGGCCAAGGACAATGGACAGGTAGAGTTGGAGGCTGCCAAAGTAGAACTTCCCCACCCTGCTGCTGCAGCTCTTACCAAGGATGGGACCTTTCAAGAGTCAGGAAGCTTTGCCCAGGCCTACTACTGAGCAGGTGCCAGCCCGCATCCCACTGCTTCTCCATCACCAGAGACTAAAATGACTATCGGCCCATCAAGAGACAGGGCCAGTGATGTTGGCTGACTGTGCGTTATATTGCTCAATGGGATGCCTGCCTTGAAGAAGTTTTCCTCCTCCTCTCTACAAGAATCTCAGGGAGTCCCTCACCCACTGCAACTCCCAGGTCATTTCCTCTGCCCTGAAGCTCTTCAACCATGTCGTGACTCTATGCTACTCTCTCCCCACCCCCACCCTCCTCTAGCTTATCGCTCCACACTTCAGGCTCACTGCCTTTATTCCTGATGAAGGGCTTTTGCCAGAAACATCGATTTCGCTGCTCGTTGGATGCTGCCTGAACTGTGCTCTTCCAGCACCACTAATCCAGAATTTGGTTTCCAGCATCTGCAGTCATTGTTTTTACCCCATGGCTGTGTTAACTGTAAACCCACCCTTTCTAGAAACATCTGACAAGGGTGAATGTCAACTGCATGATGCAATATCATTAAGTCTCACATGAAGAATCGTCACATGAACAAAGTACTAATGAACACTTGGAATGGCACACAAGCACAATTTCAATACCTTTGGCAAAGTAACAAAATTAAAATCAAAGTGTAGTGAAAGAAGTGTTTAAAGTAGTTGCTCCTATCTACATTCAAAAATCTTTCTAGAAGATTATTAAAGTTAAACAAATTTGACAGCACCCAACCTAGACACACAATTGGTATGGCAATATCTAAGATACTAAATTATCCCTAGTTCATAGGCACCTCTTTTTTTAAAAAAAATCCCCATTCTACAAAAGAAAAAGTATAAAATAACTAATAAGAGCAATTAAGATTAGGAATTTCTGTTCCTCGCACACAATAAGATTAGATTAAGTGTGCACCATTAATACCAGGTGATTAATTTAGGAAGATAGCAACTGTTCCCAACATAAGATTAAATCTCCAATTAATCCCACTCACTCAATTTCGAATTAAAATTAATCGGATGTTACTTACGAGATATAAGCAGGGTAAACGAATCCGATCAAATTGCAAAGTAAAGATGCTGCATAGCCGATCACCAGGTAAACGGAAATGATTACAATGACAGCTGGTAAAGAGACATTATAATAGAAGGCATGTTAATGACTCTTTGTTTCACAGAGTATTAGTGATGCGATTCAACAACAAAAAGGCGGAAACGAAATACGACATGCTCGTCAAATCCCGTTCTTTTTGGCAAATATTCAACTGTGTGGAAGTGGCATAACAGATAACCTTGTGTTTATAATGTGACTCCCCGACTCAGGGTGTAAAAGCCTCGAATTGACATTGCCAGTATTATACTTCAAGGAGGATGTTGACATCCATTGGATATAAATTGTTTATTTGAAATGGTCACCTCATCATGCCACATTTAAACAAAAAATATGATAGGGCAAAACGTCTCGTTTATAAATACATTTACTGTAGCACCCTGTGCAAACTGCTGCAAATTTAGTCACACTTCTCTGACACATTGTATCGGATTACAGAAACTACATAAAGCACAAAGTCGACTGCACAGCATTTCTGTGGAAGTGACGATGCGTGTTAGTTTAAAAAATCCAGTCTCCAGCTCCAGCATCATATGTAGATATTATTCTATGGCATGACACTGAGTTAGTGCTTAGTTGGATAGATTTCATTGCTATTCACGAGTTGGAAGGCAGTTTTGGCAATGATCGTGTGTTCGGGCTGTCCCCACCCTGCAGTGACTCACCCAGCGCAATGTAACGTCTGTTCACTCCTGTCTTGCTCTCAATTTTCCCCAAGATATCTGCAAGCAGGTTCTTTTCCTTGAGGAACTTGTCAAGACGCTGCATGAACGATTCGGCCATGACTAGCGTCAGCAACAATGACACAGTGTGCTTGCCTGTCTGGTTGTCTGTGCACTCGCTGCCTGTTTCCCAGCGCTGCAGGCTCGAATGCTCCGTCTTTGGAATGTCTGCAGCGGGCGGGGCTCGGGGCCCGGAGCGCGGAGCGCGTCACGGCGCCTGCGTCACAATGGCCAGCTGCAGTGTTTGATGAAGATGGTGAGGAAGAGGCGGTGCCGGGTGGGTCCGCATTTAATCTGCTGTTTGTCAACTCTACATCCCACTGCAACTGTCCTGACTCACTGCACCGTGCTGGCGTTGTTTCTGAATCTCATTTTTTTGTGTCAACTGTTGTCCCTCTAACTATAAATTTTCCTCTGACCATCCTGTTAGAACTTTGCTGCTGAACAGGGACCTCGCCTGTCATATTACACGCTGCTTTCGCGTCCAGTTTGTGAGCATCTCCACGTAGTTTCTCTGAATCATATCACATTTTCTATTTTGTTTTATCCATTTGCAGGTTGGTTCGAGGTGCAAGTTTTGGGTTTACCTTAGGAGCACTTTTCAAATTAATCAGTGTTTTGGAATAGAACAATCAAGCTAGATCTAGGGGCACTGTGGCTCAGTGGTTAGCATTGCTGCCTCATAGCACTAGGGTCCCAGATTCGATTCCAGCCTCGGAATACTGTCTGTGTGGGTTTCCTCTGGGTGCTCTGGTTTCCTCCCAACGTCCAAATATGTGCAGGTTAAGTGAATTGCCTATGCTGGGTTGTCCATAGTATTAGGTGCATGAGTCATCTGGGTGGGTTGGTGTGGACTTGTTTGGCCGAAGGGCCTGTTTCCACACTGTAGGAAATCTAATCTATCTCAGGATTCTGACTCCACATTTCTTCTTCAGAAATTCCTGTGTCCTAAATCTTATAGATATTTTTGTAGCAAATTTTGAATATTCTGCAGTTGTCTGTTTTCCCTAATGAGATTAGATTAGATTAGATTACTTACAGTGTGGAAACAGGCCCTTCGGCCCAACAAGTCCACACTGCCCCGCCGAAGCGTAACCCACCCTTACCCCTACATCTGCATCTACCCCTTACCTAACACTACAGGCAATTTAGCATGGCCAATTCACCTGACCTGCACATCTTTGGAGTGTGGGAGAAAACCGGAGCACCCGGAGGAAACCCACGCAGACACGGGGAGAACGTGCAAACTCCACACAGTCAGTCGCCTGAGGCGGGAATTGAACCCGGGTCTCTGGCGCTGTGAGGCAGCAGTGCTAACCACTGTGCCACCGTGCCGCCCACTGAAAAATAATTTCCAGAATTCTACCAGAAACTTAATACACCTGTTTACACCTTTCACTCATAAGATACACCCATTGAAATCAAAACTCGTTAGTATCCAGGAAGTCTGTCAAACTTTTTTTAAAGGAAAAAAAAACATACTTACAAGTTAATCATTAAACCCCTTCATAGACAGAACAAACCTGTGTGCCACTAGTTCTCAGTCCAAACCCTAAAATCAATGGTATTTAGACTCACAGAGATGTACAGCACATAAACAGACCCTTCAGTCGATGCCAACCAGATATCCGAACCCAATCTAGTCCCACCTGCAAGCACAAGGCCCATACCCCTCCAAACCCTTCCTATTCATATACCCATCCAAATGCCTCTTAAATATTGCAATTGTACCAGCCTCCACCACTTCCTCTGGCAGCTCAGTCCATACACATACCACCCTCTGTGTGAAAATGTTGCCCCTTGGGTCTCTTTTATATCTTTCCCCTCTCATCCTAAACCTATGCCCTCTAGTTCTGGACTCCCTGACCCCAGGGAAAAGACTTTGCCTATTTACCCTATCCATGCCCCTCATAATTTTGTAAACTTCTATAAGGTCACCCCTCATCGTTCGACGCTCCAGGGAAAACAGCCCCAGCCTCTCCCTATAGCTCAAATCCTCCAACCCTGGTAATATCCTTGTAGATCTTTTCTGAACCCTTTCAAGTTTCACAACATATTTCCAATAGGAAGGAGACCAGAATTGCACGCAATATTCCAACAGTGGCCTAACCAATGTCCTATACAGCTGTAACATGACCTCCCGACTCCTGTATGCCTTCTTCACTATCCTATCTACCTGCGACTCCACTTTCAAGGAGCTATGAACCTGCACTCCAAGGTCTCTTTGTTTAGCAACACTCCCTAGGACCTTACCATTAAGTATATAAGTCCTGCTAAGATTTGCTTTCCCAAAATGCAGCACCTCGCATTTATCTGAATTAAACCCCATCTGTCACTTCTCAGCCCACTGGCCCATCTGGTCAAGATCCTGTTGTAATCTGAGGTAACCCTCTTCGCTGTCCACTACACCTCCAATTTTGGTGTCATCTGCAACTTACTAACTGCACCTCTTATGCTCGCATCCAAATCATTTATGTAAATGACAAAAAGTAGAGGACCCAGCACCGATCCTTGTGGCACTCCACTGGTCACAGGCCTCCAGTATCTAGCCTCACAATAGTTGTAAGTCTTCCATGCTTCACAGTTGTACAATGAGGTGCTGAAAACACAGACCTTGTAAACCAGCATTTTGGTACTAAGAGTCAGACTGTGGTTTCCTGTGCACATTTCATGAGTCAGCCAAATGAAGTGCTGCTTTCCATTGTGTGTAACAAATTCTAAATCAACAGTAGAATGCAATTTCACCCATCCTTTATATTTGTAATTTTAAAAAAGTGTTAAAGTCTAACAGTGAGTGTTCCAAATCCATTTTACACAATAGGTACATCACTAATGGCAGTATGCTTTCATTCTCCACTTCTCCACAATAAAATTATGTTATTAGTCTGTGACAACGCAGTCTTTTTAGGTAGGGCATGAATGCCTTATTATAACTGAATAAATATTGTTCAGCCAGGATAAAAAAGGTTGAAATTTCTGTCACAGGTGATAGACTATAAAATTTGCTACCAGTAATTTTCAAGGTATGTGAATTCAGACAATTTAAAGGTATGTTAAATAAATTACAAAATGAACTATGTAACAACTTTAAATGGTAGACAATTCAGAGGCAGACCATCCATCAGAACTGGAAGTTGGAATAATGGTTAAGCACCATTTAGGACTGAAGAAACAAATTAAAAATGGACTTTTGTCTATTTCTCCCCACTTTCTGGTTTGGTTTTATAAAGAAATTTGCTTATCTTCAACATCTGGCAAAGGGTGTTTGTGCTATTTAAAAATAAAGCCCACCATTATCTAACCTCTCAACATCTATTCTGTAGCTTGCAGGTTACAGCACTTCAGGCATCTTTGAAATGTGTGAGGGTTTCTGCCTTTATCTACTTGATTCTGCCTTTGTCCATTTGTTCTGCACTTTCAAGAACCTGTGGACATGTATTCCATGCCTCTACCCCCGTCCAATATTCTCCACCTTATTGTGTACTCCCTTGTTTTGTTTGTCCATGCATCACCTCAAATTTTGGCAGATTGTATTATATTTGTTACTTTTCCACCCTCTTAGCCAAAGTATTAATATCAATCTGAAATCAGCAGATATCCTCTTCACTATCAACTACACAACTATTTTTTGTTTCATCTACAAATTTCTCAATCATTCCTTGCCAATGTAAGTCCAAATCATCAATATATCAAATAAACAACAAGGATCAAACACTCAGCCCTTTGGAATCCTGCTGGAAACAGCTCTTCATTTGTAAAAACATCCATCAACCATTACACTTTGTTTCCTGTCACTGAGTCAATTATGGATCTAACTCACTATCTTTTACTGTATTCCATGGGTGTACACTTTTCTGACCAATGCGCCTTGTTAAATGCCTTCTTAAAATATATGTAGTTAACATCCACTGCACTCATCAAACCTCCTTGTTAGCTCCTCAAAAAATTCAATTAAGTTCATAAAACACAAACTTCCCTTTAAAAAGCTGGATATCCTGATTAATTAGTGCCGTTTATCTGATCTTTCATAATTAATTCCATTATGAAAGACAGACTGGTCTGCCTCTAATTACTTGGCCTATGCATTGTCTCAATTTTAAACCAAAGTGTAATGTACCTGAATATTGAACATTTTTAACATCACCTGTAAATAGTGAGGATCAGAAAATAATGTTCAGAACATCTGTTATTTCTGGCTTCCTTTAACAAACTAGGAAGGAGCCTTCCACATCCATCAAAGTTTCACCTGCACATCCACCAATATCATTTATTGTATCCGTTGCTCCCGATGTGGCCTCCTCTACATTGGGGAGACTGGGCGCCTCCTAGCAGAGCGCTTTAGGGAACATCTCCGAGACACCCGCACCAATCAACCACACCGCCCGTGGCCCAACATTTCAACTCCCCCTCCCACTCTGCCGAGGACATGGAGGTCCTGGGCCTCCTTCACCGCTGCTCCCTCACCACCAGACGCCTGGAGGAAGAACGCCTCATCTTCCGCCTCGGAACACTTCAACCCCAGGGCATCAATGTGGACTTCAACAGCTTTCTCATTTCCCCTTCCCCCACCTCATCCTAGTTTCAAACTTCCAGCTCAGTTACTGTCTCCTTGACTTGTCCGACCTGCCTATCTTCTTTTCCACTTATCCACTCCACCCTCTCCTCCTTGACCTATCACCTTCATCTCCTCCCCCACTCACCCATTGTACTCTATGCTACTCTCTCCCCACCCTCCTCTAGCTTATCTCTCCATGCTTCAGGCTCACTGCCTTTATTCCTGATGAAGGGCTTTTGCCCGAAACGTCGATTTCGCTGCTCGTTGGATGCTGCCTGAACTGCTGTGCTCTTCCAGCACCACTAATCTAGGATATAATTCATCCAACCCTGGTGATTCATCCACCCTCGAGGATTTTAGTCCCTCCAGTATTTTTGCTCACCTTATGCTTATTGAATCTAACGTATAATACTGCTCTTTAACAAGGTCTTCTGATTATCTCTCTCCTTTGTACAGATAGAGACAAAGTACCCAATTATAAATCTGCTCCCATCTTCTGCATCCATGCATAAATTTTCTTGTTCAACTCTGAAAAGCCCTACCCTGTCCTTAGTTATCTTCTTATTCTTACTGACAAACATCCTGGAATTTACCTTGATTTTAGCTTCCAATATTTTTTCATATTCTTTCTTTGCTTCACTCTATGAAAAATCAGAGTAAATAAAGATGATAGATCGGCCTTGAGAGAAAGGAAGTCTCTCAAATTAAATAGTAGAATTCAAGCCACCAATTGTCAGATTGTGCATACCAGGACAGTAACAGTGACATGGGTCACTTTTTTAAAAAAAACAACGGTGACCCATTTAAACCAGAGATGAAGCAATTTACAGATGTAGACATGCAGGAAATTGCACAGAGGTGAGCATGATTAAGAGTTCTTTCCACTCTCATTGTAGTAAACCACAAATATTTAAATGTTAGCTTTACTGCCTGGCAATGTTTGCAATTTCCTTATTTTGGTGAAATTACTGATTTCAAAATTGAGAATGTTGTGGAATAATTGTGAAAATTCTACAATGGACAGTGAAAGCTGAATTCTTGAGCCCCTGATGATTTTGGAAATGACGGTGTCAGGACCTGAAATGACTGCACCATTAGGCATGTTGCTTTTCCAATACTATTCTTCTGAAATAATGTAAATGCATTGGAGGCAGTTCAGAAAAGGTTTAGCAGACTAACACCTGAGTGAGAGGCTTCTATCTGCTGAAGGTTGCAAGTAATTTGATTGAAACATATGATACTGAGACTTTTTGACAGAGTAGATGCGGAGAGGATGTTTCTTCTTATGGGAGAATCTATAAGTAGGGGTCATTTTAAAAATGGGTAATCCATTTAAGGCAGAGATGAAGTAATATTTTTTCTGAACATTTCAAACTCTTCTTGTTGGAAGCAGAGTTCTTGACTATTTTTAAGGCAGAGGTAGATATGTTCGTGTTAAGCAATGGAGTAAAATGTTATCAAGGTAGGTGGGAATATGGATTTAAGGTTTCAGTCAGATCAGTTATGATCAGTTTATTAAATATGGAGCAGGCCCGAGGGGCTGAATGGACAACTGCACCTAAGCAGTATATTTGTGTGTTAGACATCACGTGGAAGTCAGGTTGTGATCCAACAAGGCACGGTGGCACAGTGGTTAGCACTGCTGCCTCACAGTGTCAGAGACCTGGGTTCAATTCCCACCCCAGGTAACTGAGTGGAGTTTGCACATTCTCCCCGGGTTTCCTCCCACAGTCCAAAGATGTGCAGGTCAGGTGAATTAACCATACTAAATTGCCTGTGGTGTAGGGTTGTGGGTTGGTGTGGACTTGTTGGGCCGAAGGGCCTGTTTCCACACTGTAAGTAGCCTAACCTAAAGGACTGTAAAAACCTAACCTACAAAGGAAGGTGCAGATTAAATGTCTACTCGTGATGATAGATCAAAACCCTAAATTTCTTAGAGATATGTTGAATTTTTGGCGTTTTCTCTTTAAAAAAATGTTTACTAAGCCTGGAGCCCAAAATAATGTAACTTCTAAGAATGGTATTCACAAAATGCTGAATAACCCCCTACGTAAAACCTTGGAATATCAGAATGAATAAGGTGTCAAGAAAGCTTAAAAGAGAGAAATCTCAAAGACACAGGTGGATTGTTTCCTCTCATCAAGAAACACCTTCTGACATTTAAAATCCAGACTGTGGTCATCAGCTGAAAGACATACTTGTGTTTTACCATTCCAGGAATACACAAAAAAATGTTACAAACCAACTACATCCCCAGGTCTGTGTGTGTTAGTGAGCATATCTGCTAGTGTGAATATGTTACAGCTTGAGGGCAGCCATTAGACATCCTTGCAGTTTGTTATGCAGGTAAAGAGTAAAGTCACTTGTTTGCGGTTAGTGCTGGAAGCCAGTCACCATCAAAAACCAAACAGACCAAAAGCATTTTGACTAACCTGCAAGGCCAAGTACTTTGAAATGCACTGCCCAACTTCTAATGTCAACACTACTGTTATGACCCAGTATAACCGTCACCAAGTTTTAAAGGGGTGCTCAGGTCAGAATCCAAACAGTCACCATCCCACCTCCCTCCAGGATGGGGGAAGCTGAAGTGTAGACCAGTTAGCCTGACGTCAGCAGTAGGGAAAATGCCAGAGTCAGCATGGAAAGGGAAATCAAGTTTGACAAACCTACTGGAATTTTTAAAGGATGTAACTGGTAGAGTTGACAAGGGGGAGCAAGTGGATGCAGTTCACTTGAACTCTTAGCTTTTGGTAATATCTCACATAAGAGATTAGCATGTAAAATTAAAGCGCATGGGATTGGCAGTTGTGTACTGATGTGGATAGAGAACTGTCTGACAGACAGGAAACAAAGAACAGGAATAAATAGGCCATTTTCTGAATGGCAGCCAGTGACTAGTGGGATACCACAGGGATTGTGCTGGACCCCAGTAATTCACAATATATTTAGAGGAGGGAACTAAATGTAGTATCTCCAGGTTTGTAGACAGCACAAAGCTGAGTGGGAGGATGCATAAGTGCTTCACTGTGCTTTGCACAAGTAAACTTCAAATGCATGGCAGTTGGAGTATAGTGTGGATAAGTGTGAGCTTTTTCACTTTGGTAGCAAAAACAGGAAGATGGATTATTATCTGAATGGTGAAAGATTGGTATAGGAGCATGTGAACGCCAATACATTGGCTGCAGGTGCATCAGCCTGTGAAGGCGACAAATGGTATGTTGGCCTTTATCGTGAGTAGATTTGAGTACAGCAGCAGGGATATATTACTGAAGGTTTACAGGGCTTTGATTAGACCACACCTGGAGTATTGCATGCAGATTGGTCCCCTTATCTGAGGAAGATAATTTGGTTATAGAGGGAGTGCAGTGAAGGTTTACAGGATTTCTGGGATAGCATGGACTGATGTATGTAGAAAGTCTATGGGACTATTTTTTTTTGAGTTTAGAAGAATGAGGAGTTGGTGTAGGGGAGAAGGATTCACATTTTTGAGGTAGAAGGACGGATTGCACCTTATTTGGAAAGGGAGTAATATACTGGTGGTTGGGGGGGGCGGTTGTTAGAGATGCAAGAGAGGATTTAAATTAGTAAGGGGGATGTGGGACCAAGGGAGATAGTGAGGAACGAGATCAGTCTGACACTGGTACTGTTAGGAAAACGCGCAAGTCAAACAGGGCAGGCAAGTAAAAGGACAGCTGGAAAATCGGAAGGTTTCTGAAGCCGGAGAGAAAAGGGTTAATACTTAAGATCTTGTAACAATGTAATTAACATGGTAATACCTCAGGAAGACTCCATTGTTATCTGTAAGTGTTAGTTAGTCACAAAATGAGCATCAGACTTGTAATGACCTCATGAATGGAAGTACAGCAAATCAAATCAAGGAGGACAAAGGGCTAGGAAGCACTTGCAGAAGAGCGTGTGAATATAGCAATTAACACCTGGTGTACAAATCAAATCACGGAGGACACTGGAGATATTAAGCTAGAACATCTGCTGACAACACCGATCAGGAACAAAGGCAGTTTCTTTCAAAATGTACACATAGATTCATAAAATTGTATAAATAAACCAGCCCAAGCTGTATTCGAGGACAAGTCCAGGCACCCGTTTGAAGACTTAACTTCTCCCAAAAGCTTTTGTCAATAAACTCTGTATTTGACTCACTATTGATCTGAGCGTAGTAATATTTTACCAACAATATTTTGAACATGAGATAACAAGAAACCAGGGACAATATGTTTCTGTTAGGTTGAAGGGCAAGGCTGATAGGGAATGTTGGAAGACTTGAGAAATTGAGGTTTTGGTCAAGCAAAAGAAGGAAGCAAATGTCAGGTACTGAAAGCAGGGATTGAGTGAATCCCCAGAGAAGTATAAAGACAACAGGAGTATACTTAGAGGGAAATCAGGAGGGCAAAAAGGGGACATGAGATAGTTTTGCCAAATAGGGTTAAGGAGAATCCAAAGGGATTCTACAAACACATTAAAGACAAAAGAATAGCAAGGGAGAATTGGACCCCTTAAAGATCAGCAAGGCAGCCTATATGTGGAACCACAGGAGATGGGGAGATACAAAACGAGTATTCGGTGGAGAAGTATATGGAAGATCAGGAACATGGGGAACTAAACAGCGATCCACTGAAAAATTATAGAGGAGGAGATACTGGATGGCTTAAAACAAATAAAGATCGATAAATCCCCAGGACCTGATCAGGTATACCCTAGAACTCTGTGGGAAGCTAGGGAAGTGATTGCTGGGCTCCTTGCTGAGATACTTTTATCATTAATAGCCACAGGTGAGATGCCAGAAGACTGGAGGTTGGCTAACATTGTGCCACTATCTAAGAAAGGTGGTAGGGAAAAGTCAGGGAACTCTAGACCAGTGAGCCTGATATCAGTGGTGGGCAAGTTGTTGAAGGGAATCCTGAAGGACAGGATTTATACGTATTTGGAAAGGCAAGGACTGATTAGGGATAGCCAACATGGCCTTGAGCATGGGAAATCATGTCTCACTAATTTGATTTTTTTGAAGAAGTAACAAATAGGATTGATGAGGCCATTCAACAAGGTTCCTCATGGTAGACTGGTTAGATCACATGGAACACAGGGAGAACTAGCCATTTGGATACAGAACTGGCTCAAATGTAGAAGACAGAGGGTGGTGGTGGAGAGTTGCTTTTCAGACTGGAGGCTGTGACGAGTGGTGGAGTTCCCTACTTGCCCTCATCCCACGTACATCTCATGTAGGCGACTTCTAATGCCTTCCAAAGATACACAAAGCCAATACACCAGGACGTCCCATCGTGTCAAGCAATGGGTCTCTGTGTGAGAATCTCTCCGGTTATGTTGAAGTAACCTTGAAACCTATTATACAGAGGATCCCCAGCTTCTGTCGCGACACTACGGACTAACAGAAACTCAGCACCCACGCATCAATCGAACCGGGAACATTCCTCGTCACAATGGATGTTTCAGCACTCTACACCAGCATCTCCCATAATGACGGCATCACAACAACAGCCTCAGTACTCAACAACAATAATTGCCAATCTCCAAACACCGTCCTACAACTCATCCACTTTATCCTTGATCACAATGTCTTTACTTCTTGAAAGATTCAACAAACAATCAAGGTATTTTTCAATATATAATTTCAGTTACATCACACTGTAAACTTTTGCTATGAATTCTGTGTCTTACAATTGTGTCCTCCACAACCACCTGATGAAGGAGCGGCACTCCAAAAGCTAGTGCTTCCAAATAAACCTGTTGGACTATAACCTGGTGTTGTGTGATTTTTAACTTTGTACACCCCAGTCCAACACCGGCATCTCCAAATTAAAACACTCTAGGTTCCTGCACCGTCTCCTATACCCTATGAGAATGCTTCCGGTGATGCTGCCGAGGCTGGCACTACGTAAATTATATGGCTGCTTGGGTTCCTTTATCTGGAATCATAGACGGCCCCTCATTAAGCTGAAGAAGCTACAGCTTCCACAGGCAAGGGGTGGACTAGATTTCCCAGATTTTAGGAAATATCAGTTAAGTTCCCTATTAAGTTACCTGACTCGCAATGAATCTGGCTGGACACCAGGGCTTCTCAAGTAAAATGCCCACTTATTAAACTTTTATTTTCAGACAAGAGGAAAATCATTATGGACCACTGTAAAAACCCTATAATACTAAACACAATTAAAGCTTGGAATATAATGCGGCAAAATGAGGACAACTCACATAAAACATCCCCCTATGCTCCGATAGTGGGAGCATGGGGGATTTCAACTAGGGCTTACAAATGCCACTTTCAAACTCTGGAGATCCAGAGTATCTCCTGGTTAGGGGATCTGTTTAAAGAAGGGGTCCTGATGTCTTTTGAAGAGCTGCGTCAGAAATTTGGATTACCAAATGGAGACCTCTTTCGATACTTCCAAATTCGAGATTACATACAGAAGAAGACTACATTATTAGATTGTCTTTATAAATCAGATAGAGAACGTAGAGTGCTATGGCCAATGGGCGTATCTTCCATCAGTACTATTTATCATTTATTACATGACGAAGTATCGGGAGATATGGACAATCTGCTTAAAGCATGGGATCAGGATTTGGGACTAGAAATCTCTATAGAAACGTGGAATGACATTTGGGAAAACGCCAGAAGAATCACCATCTGCAACAGAACTCAGGCCATTCAGTTGAAGATACTTCATAGGGCCCATATAGCACCGGAACGATTGGCAAAATTTAAGGCAGGAGCATCTCCAATGTATCCCAAATGTAAAATAGAGGTGGGTACTCTTGTTCACTGCTTATGTACCTGTCATAAGATCCGTAGATATTGGACTAAAGTAGCAAGTGCTCTGACAGAAAATCTTAGGAACTGAAATTAGAGTGGACCCTGTATCTCTCCTTTTGGGCTTTTTGAACTTACCCTCCCTGGATATACACGGGAAGAGATTATTTTCTATTCTCTCTGTGCAAGGAAAAATATTTTGGTAAATTGGGTAACTGAGGGCCCCCCTGGACTTTCAAATTGGCACAGATTAATCATGGAATGTATTCCCCTTGACTTCCTTACAAATATGGTGCACCAAAAGACCCCATTATTCCATAAAATATGGCAGCCCTTCTTGAATTATATAAATACAGATATTTCGGCCATCCTAACAAGGGCTTTTATTTAACTGAGATGGCGAACCTGGCTGGTCCGGGGCCCCTTGGGAGAGGAATCCCGCACGAATACGGGTTTTGTTACATTTGATGTTAATACATTCCGAGCATGTATCTCACTATCCAATTTCTGTGTTAACCGTCGGTTTTTTCTTTCTCTTATTTGAATAATGTAAGAGACTTAATTATACACTCTGGTTAGTTGTAGGTTAGATTAGTAGTTAGTTGAGTTTTGTTTTTTGTCTCGGTATTTTTCTTTTGTTAAATTTTGGTTATTATTTATTTAAGATTTAATTGTATATCAATGTTTATACTTGGGTTTTTTTTTATTTGTAAACTTGTAAAAATATGTTAAATTTTCAACAAAAATATCGATAAAAAAACACTCTAGGTTAGTATTTATGCTCCACATGAGGTTCCTGCATTCCTATTTACCTCCTATTCTCTGCTGAATGTATAATGTATAATTCTTTTCTCCTTCAAGTACTCATGTAGTTTTCACTAAAACACATTGTATATATAACTAATATCCTCAACCATTCCACATGCTTACAAGTCTGTATTCTAACTACACTCTGGATAAAGATTTTAATGAGATCCAGTGAATGGTACAAATTAAAAATAGTCATCTGGCTTATCTTGTAATTCAATGTAGCTTTTGGCTCTCAGGTTTTTTTTTCATTCTCTTCAGTAACACTAAACTAGTAAAATATTGGAATAAAAAACAGAAAATGCTAAAGAAACTCAGCAGGTCTGGCAGCATCTGTGCAGACAGAAATCAAGTTAATGTTTTGAGTCCGATCTCACTTCTTCAGAGGAAGAACCATATGAGACTTTGAACACTAACTGTGTTTCTTTCTCCACAGGTGCTGCTAGACCATTTTGGAGTTTCTTTAGAATTTTCTTTTTTTTTCAGATTTTCAACATTTGAAATATTTTGCTTTCCTTTGAGTACAAAGTAATGATCCAGGATTTGCTAAAGCTTTGATATTGATATGCATAAGCCAGATTGTTATGTTCCCTGATGCTATACAAGTGAATTTGAACATTCATTTGACAGGAGATTTAATATGGTTATTCAAAAAGACCAATGTATCTGCATAGAGTAGTTAGGGATTAAACTGTTCCCATTAGTAGAAGGATTATTGACCAGGTGCACAGATGTAGAGTAATTGGCAAAATAAGTCGATAATATCAGAGACTATGGGTGACCTTATCGAGTTTATAAAATCATGAGAGGCATGGATAGGGTAAATAGACAAGGTCTTTTACCTGGAGTGGGGGAAGTCTAGAACTAGATGGCATTGGCTTAGGATAAGGAGAAAGGTTTAAAAGGGACCTAAGGGGCAACTTTTTCACATAGAGGGTGGTGTGTGTATGGAATGAGCTGCCAGAGGAAGTGGTGGAGACTGGTATAATTACAACATTTAAAAGACATCTGGATGGGTATATGAATCAGATGAGTTTCGAGGGATATTGGCCAAATGCTTGCAAATGAGACAAAATTACATTAGGATATCTGGTTGTCATGGACGGGTTGGACCAAAGGATCTGTTTCTTTGCTGCACAACTCTATGACTCTATATGTAGAACCCTTTCCCACAGAGAGTGATTAGGATCTGGAATACACTGCCAAACAGTAAGGCTGAGATGAGGCTTTCAAATGGAAATTAATAAAGTCATTATCTAAAAAGGAAAATATCAGGAGAGTGCCATTAGGTAAACTGCTCCTTCATAGAGCCAGCACAGACATGACAGGCAAAATGGTCTCCTCCTCTGCTGAAAACATTCTATCATACCACAATACACTTAAAATAATTCATACATTGCAGTAAGCATTGTGGCAGATTAGTAGCTGAACTACAAATGGATAATTAAAAATGCATTCAACTGTTGATTCTTCTAAGAATTCCAACTTTGAATGTAAATTTAAAGACTCCGAATGTAAAGTTAATTACGGTTATCAACAGAGCTTAATTCATCTCTGATCCCAGCATGCTGTTTGTTTTCAAAACTGGAATCTCTAAAAAGCTGCATTTTATGTCTGACTATGTTGGAGAAAATAGTTACGACATTCATAAAAGCACAACAGTGCCTATCTTTATTAGAGTGCTGCCTCCAACCAATATTTATTTATATCTTCTGGAAAATTGGTGAAAGATATAAACAAGAATAAATATTGAATAACATTCACTACAAGAGAAAATAATTCTTCTATTACTTTCACACTGGATCTGTAGACTATGGTTAGAACACTGTACCTCTTACATGATTGATAATCAGAATGCAATTTCAGAACCATTGCAGGAACAGCTATCCCAAGATATAATTTCTCACTGTTTCAAGCATTAGATTACTTTTTTTAAAATTACAGTATTTAGCAACACGAGACATAAGATCTTAAAGCATCACACAGAATAATGTTTGGCCTGGCTGGAGTATTTAGAATTAGGAGACGCAATTGCAAAATTAGGGGTAAGATATTTAGGGTGAAGATGAGGAAATTCTTTACTCAGAGGGTAGGAAATCTTTGGAGATTCAAATACCAAATCCGGTTTCAAAGCAATAGTTAGTTGGTATAGCTTTTGTATAAAACTAAAATGTCAATTGTTGATGGAAGAAGACCACGATCGCCCAATGACTATGTCAAAATTACCAGTTCCCAGCAATTCATCAGACAGTAGCAAAAAGGAATTTCCATTTTACTACACGGATGAGACAGCTCTAAATTTTAATATGCTCAGCAACCAAGCTATGCAGTAGAAAGCTTTACAAACAGTTCTAGTGAGAACCCCAGGAAATGAGAAGACAACATTAATGTTGCTAGCCTGTATAGCTGACAGATCTGAACTGCTGTGCTCTGCCAGCACCACTAATCGAATAAAATTATAGCCTAATTTTTACATGGTCATTTTCAAGTGTAAAAACATGTAATATCAAACTTGCTTCAGAAATTTTTGTACATGTCCACGACAGTGATTTGATGAATGGGGATGAATTAAAAGCGTGGATTAATATTTGTAGAATAGGTATCCTAGTCACCCACATAAAGAAGCTGAAAATGTGTTGCTGGAAAAGCGCAGCATCCAAGGAGCAGGGGAATCGACGTTTCGGGCATGAGCCCTTCTTCAGGAATGAGGAAAGTGTGTCCAGCAGGCTAAGATAAAAGGTAGGGAGGAGGGACTTGGGGGAGGGGCGTTGGAAATGCGATAGGAACCTTGGATGCTGCCTGACCTGCTGTGCTTTTCCAGCAACACATTTTCAGCTCTGATCTCCAGCATCTGCAGTCCTCACTTTTTCCACCCACATAAAGAATACAGTTTATTAATATGGAGACTTCCAGATCTCGTGAGATTAGGAGACACCTGTGAAGAGATCAAGTTCTCTTTGCTATTATGCCAGTGAGTCTATTGTCTGTAGTTCAACCTTTGGAAGTGTGCCTTAACAAACCATTTGAGGATCATGTTCATGCCAAATCTAATAGGTGGATGGTTCAAAGAAAAATGTTTGGCAGAGACAAATGGAAATGAGCATATTAGTGTTTTGTATGATTTCATCATCACATTGTGGGATCTTATTAGCACACAAACTTCATTAGAATGTTAAAAAAATGCAGTATAAATCCAATTCGGTGGATGGAGAGGATGATGATTTGTTGTGGAGGGATGAATCAGAAATCAAAAGCACCAAATCTAATCAAGAGTAAAGATTCTGATGATGATGTCACATCAAAGTGACTCAATGTGAATTTAATGAACTCTGTGTCAGGTGCTGAATGTGATTAATTCACAGGTTTTAAGACATTTTCAGGTTAAATGTATTTTGTATCCAGTTGGTAGTTGTAACTAATAATGTGTTGCAAAGATGTGTGCTTGGGCCTCCGCTATTTTCAATCCATAAAATCCAGTTTGTTAATGATGCAAAGCTGTACAGGAGAATAAGCTGGAAGGAGAAAGCAAAAAGTCCACAAATGATATAGATGGATTAAGAGAGCAGGCAAGAACATGGCAAATGGGGTATAATGTGAGAAAATGTGAAATTATTTACTGTGATAGGAAGAATAGAAATGGGAATTGTTTTTATATATTGTAAGAAACTAAAAAGTATTGGTATACAGAGGGCTTTGGATGCTGCAGTACCTGCATCACAATAAACTAACGTTCAGGTACAACAAACAAGTAGGAATGGAAATGGTATTTTAGCTGTTAAAGCAAAGGGGATTGGAGTATAATGGTAAGGAAGGATTGCTCCAATTATATTGCGCTTCCATACTAGTCATACTGTAACCCTTCTTAACAGCAACAGACCTGTATTGCTAGAATTTAGGAGAATGAGAGGTGATCTAATTGAAAAGGAAAACATTTTTAAGGGACTTGATGTGGTAGATGCTGAGAGAATGTTTTCCATGACCATGGAGTCCAGAACTAGGGAGTCAGATTCTCAGAGTAAGGAATTGTCCATTTAGAACAACAAGAAGAAAGAGTATTTCAAATCAAAGGGTTGTGCAGCATTCAAATTCGCAGACAGAGAGCTACAGATGTTCAATGAAAGTGATTGAGTACATTCAAGATAAATTATTTTAAAATTTATTCTTGGGATGTGTATATTGCTGGCCGGGCCAGTATTCATTTTCCATCCTGGTTGCCTTGGAAAAGGTGATGCTGGGCTGCCTTCGTGAACCACTGCAGTCTGGTGCAGACAGGTCCACACCTCTTTTAGGGAGGGAGTTCCAGGATCTTGACAAGGAATAGATATATATTTCCATATGAGGATGATGAGTGCCTTGGAGGAGAGCATACAGATGGTGGTGTTGCTGTATATCTGTCCTTGTCCTTCTAGGTGGTAGTGGTCATGGGTTTGAAAGGTGCCAGCTAAAATGCCTTGATACACTTCTGTAGTGCGTCTTATACATACTGCTGCTGCTTACCATCAACATTGGAGGAAGTGAATATTTGTGGATGTGGTGCCAACTGGGGAACTGCTTTGTCGTGAATGGTGTAACGCTTCTTAATGGTTCTGTGAACTGCACTTATTTAGCCGAATGGGGAACATTAAATCATATTCCTGACGTGTGCTTCGTATACAGTGGACAGTCTTTGGGCAGTTAGGAGCTGAGTTACTGCTGCAGGATTCCTAGCCTTTGACCTGCAGTTGTAGCCACAATATTTATGTGGCTAGTCTAGCTAAATTTCTGGTCAAAATGGTAACCCAAAGATGTTGATAGTGGGATAACAGCAATAATAATGCCATTCAATGACAACAGCTAAGGCTAGATTCTCTCTTGATTTGAGATGGCTATTGCCTGGCACTTGTGTGAATATTGCATGTCACTTGTCAGCCCAGAGCTGGATATTACTACATTTGAGCATGAACAACTACAATATCTCAGAAGTGGTGAATGTACTGAACAATGTGCGATCATCAGTGAACATCCTCACTTCTGATCTTATCTGAAGGGAAAGTCATTGATTAAGCAGCTCAAGATGGTGTGGCCTAAGACACTAGGGAGTTTTGTGGGTAACATCGGATAGAAAGGAACTATCTGCCAAACAAGTTAAGATCCAAGATAGCATGCTGGGAGATGAGCTGTAATGTTGACTAAGATGCAAGTTCATCGCTAGGGCAGTCAGAAATATAAACAGAAATTTGACACAGCAGGCCTATGGAAGGGAGAGAAGCAACAGAGGCAGATGAATGGATGATCTCAATCTTTGTGTCACAAGAGTCTGTGAACTCCTCAGCTTGTTGTTGCATGAGAAAGTGGAGAATGCACAGCAATATGGCTTTATAAAGATGGATGGTGATGATGAAGAAGAAAGGTTAGGAGCTCTCTTTTCATCCTACAATGGTCTTTGAATTTTGAGTAACTTTGGTAAAGAACAGCAGGAAACAATTTTTGTTTGCGGTCAAACAAGTTAGGTGATGTATAGTTAAGCAAACTCTTCAAATCTGGCATTTGAATTTACATCCCTTAGACTTAGGAGAGTGGTGATGGAGATCATATCAGGAGAATGACTATGATTAGCAAGAGTTACCTTTGGTCTTAATGGAGACAGGGCATTAAAGATAGTGGAGATAGTGAAACTGAGCATAAACCCTAAAACTTTACACCTGAGTATTTGAAAATTGAGTAATAAGTGACTTGAAGAAGAGTTTATTCTAGGTGTATATGCTGAAGAAAGTGGGATTGAAAATTGAAAGGGAATATTAATGGAGAATAATAAGAAGGGCATGATGAGAAATGGCTTTATCAGCAAAAGTAGTGACATCATGATGGTGACGTTGTGGACTGTCAGGCAATGAGAATATTCAACAAGAAGAAACCCTTACTGTCTATTTCTGATTTTTAATGGCACCACCATTGGAAATTCCCCGAATATCAACATTTTAGAGGTCACCACTGACCACTGCTTCATGAAATAAGCCACATACTCAACATTGAATTTATGAGACCAGCTCATCACATTCCAATGTAATCATTCTTCAAGACTTGAATTAGGAATGTAACAGAATGCTCATTGCCTGGCTGGATGGCAACATTTGTAAGAACACTTGAGAAGCTCAACTCCATTGGAGAAAAAATTCCAATGTAGTAATTTCCTAAACTTACTTCAATAATGAATTTAATCCCAAGAAGGACAGAAGTAGCAAGATCATGGGAATATCATGTCCTGCAAGTCATGAACCATCCTGATTTGGACATATATTGTTGTTCCATCCCAATTGTTGAATAAATATCATGTAACTCCTTACCCAAATTATTACAGAACCACCTTCACCATGCAAATTGTGCAGTTCAAGATGGTATCAAGGGATAGGCATTATATTGGGCATGGCCATAGAGATTTCTGAAACAATATTTTTGAAATACAACTTGTCTTTTGAAAGCTCTAATAAATACCTGAGGCAGACATCTAAACACTGGTAAACAAAAAAACTGCCTAAAAAAGCATAAAGCTTGGTAAAATTTGTTCTTGAAGCTCAAGAGTAGTCAAACATAGCCACAGCAGTTTATCCAATTTTTCACAGTAATTAACTCTAACTGGTGGCAATATAACCCTTCTCTGGTTCCAATAGTACAGAAACCACCATATTAGTTTGATTATATCACTATGATATTTTTCTCCATATCTAAGATCCCTTTTTATTACTTTAAATTAATATGTTAAAGCATGCTATGATGTACCTACATGGCTATCACACTTGAATCCAGACTGCCCCGTCCAGATTTAGGTGTGTGTATAAGAGCCCACTATTTTGCTACTGATTTATTCAGCATTTTTTCAGAAGTGAATTCGAGTTATAGAGTTCTACAGCACAGAGAGAGGCCCTTTGGCCCAAACTGGTCCATGCTGACCAAAATATCCACCCACACTAACACCATTTCTCTGCACTTGGCCAATATCTTTCTAAAGCTTTCCTATCCATGTATTTGTCCAAATGTCTTTTAAATGTTAATGTACCCACCTCAACAACTTCTGCCAGCAGCTCATTCCATATGCACACCATCCTCTGTGTAAAAACATTACCCCTAAGGTTCCCTTTTATTCTTTCCCTTCTAACCTTAAACTGATGCCCTCTAGTCTTTGATTGTCCAATCCTGAGAAAAAGACTGAGTGCATTTACCCTTTCCATGCCTCTCACTTCTTCAAGATTCCCCTCTCAGTCTCTTACACGCTAAAGAAAAAAGTCCTAGCTTTTCCAACCTGTCCCTATAACTCAGACAATTGAGTCCAGGCAACAGCCTTATAAATTTCTTCTGTGCCGTTTCCAGTTTATTAATTAACATCCTTCCTGTAGCAATGATTTGGAGATGCCGGTGATGGACTGGGGTGTACAAAGTTAAAAATCATGCGACACCAGTCCAACAGGTTTAATTGGAAGCACACTAGCTTTCAGAGCGACGCTCCTTCATCAGGTGATAGTGGAGGGCTCAATCCTAACACAGAATTTATAGCAAAAATTTACAGTGTGATTTAACTGAAATTATACATGGAAAAATTGATTGTCTATTAAGCCTTTCATCTGTTAGAATACAGTGATAGTTTCACTTCTTTCATGTGTAAATCACAAAACCTTTTTATAAAAGAGTTGCATTCTCGGGTTAGCTGTTAACAATGGTGATAGTTAGACAATATGTTGGTTGGTCCCCTGTGTTCTCTGTCTATGCCATGATGTTTAGATTGATTCTAATCTAAAAAGTGAGATAACGGAGTTTTACATTAATTCATGAAGTTTTTGAGCTCAGAGTTCTACATGAATGCATGCAGTTTTTGAGCAAAGTACAATGTAACCCTGAAAGTACAAATTCACCCCACAAAATATATGTGTGCATGTGGGTCTTTGTCTGTCTATGTGTGTGTGTCTGTCTGGGTTGGGGGTTGTGAGTGTGAGAAAGTGTATGTGTGTGTGTGTAGTGAGTGCAGAGTGTCTTAAGTCTGTGAGGGGGTGCATGTGTGAGTGTGGGAGTGTGCATGTCTATGAGGGTGTGAGTGGCTGTCTGTGTGCGTGTCTGTCTGTATGTGTGTCTGTGTGTATGTGTGCATAGGAGTGCCTGTGTGTGTGAGAGTGTGTGTGTGTAGGAGTATCTGTGTGTGTGTGTGTGTGTGTATAGTGCAATGGTGATCACCTGTAATGTGACGTGAACCCAAGGTCCCGGTTGAGACCCTCCCTATGGGTACCGAACTTAGCTATCAGCCTCTGCTCGGCCACTTTTTGCTGCTGCCTGTCCCAAAGTCCGCCTTGGCAGATGGTCACCCGAAGGTCCGGGGCTGAATGTCCTGGACCACTGAAGTGTTCCCCAACTGGGAGGGAACCCTCCTGTCTGTTGATTGTTGTGCGGTGCCCATTCATCCATTGTCGTAGCCTTTGCTCAGTTTCCCCAATGTACCATGCCTCAGGGTATCCTTGTCTGCAACGTATAAGATAGACAACGTTGGCTGAGTCACATGAGTACCTGCCATTATGCGTGGGGACACCTCCCACCTTGTATATGGCAGGTACTCATGTGACTCAGCCAACGTTGTCTATCTTATACGTTGCAGGCAAGGATGCCCTGCGGCACGGTACATTGGGGAAACTGAGCAAAGGCTACGTCAATGGATAAATGGGCACCGCACAACAATCAACAGACAGGAGGGTTCCCACCCAGTTGGGGAACACTTCAGTGGTCCAGGACATTCAGCCCCGGACCTTCGGGTGACCATCCGCCAAGGCGGACTTTGGGACAGGCAGCAGAGAAAAGTGGCCGAACAGAGGCTGATAGCTAAGTTTGGTACCCATAGGGAGGGCCTCAATCGGGACCTTGGGTTCATGTCACATTACAGGTGACCACCATTGCACTATACACACACACAGATACTCCTACACACACTCTCTCACACACACACAGGCACTCCTATACACACAGATGCGCACACAGACACCCACACACACCCTTACAGACACACATACTCCTACACTCACACATGCACCCCTTCACAGACTTAAGACACTCTGCACTCACTACACACGCACATACACTTTCTCACACTCACAACCCCCAACCCACATACACACATAGACAGACAAATTCCCACATGCACACATATATTTTGTGCGGTGAATTTGTACTTGCAGAGTTACATTGTACTTTGCTCAAAAACTGCATGCATTCATGTAGAACTCTGAGCTCAAAAACTGCATGAATTTATGTAAAACTCCATTATCTCACTTTTTAGATTAGAATCAATCTAAGCATCATGGCATAGACAGAGAACACAAGGGGCCAACACCTTCAACATACTGTCTAGCTATCACCATTGTTAACAGCCAACCCGAGAATGCAACATTTTTTTAAAAAAAAGGTTTTGTGATTTACACCTGAAAGAAGTGAAACAATCATGGCATTCAAACAGACTTAACAGAAAATCAATTTTTCAATGTATAATCTCAATATATAATTTACATCACACTGTAAATATTTGCTATAAATTCTGTGTTAGGATTAAGCCATCCACTATCATCTGATGAGGGAGCGTCGCTCCGAAAGCTAGTGTGCTTCCAATTAAACCTGTTGGACTATAACCTGGTGTTGTGTGATTTTTAACTTCTTGTAGTAAGGTGACCAAAACGGAACACAATATTTCCAGTGTGCCCTCACCAAAATCCTGTTAAACTGCAACATAACTTCCCAACTTTCAAAACAATGTTCTGGCTGATAAAGGCCAGTGTGCCAAAGCTTTCTTCATTGCTCTAAGTGCTTGTGACTCCACTTTTAAAGAACTGTGCACCTGAACTCCAAGATCTCTTTGTTCCACTACACGCCTTAAGGCCCTACCATTCACCATGAAATCCCTACCTTGATTAGATTTCCCAAAGTGCAAGACCTCACACTTATCTATATTAAACTCCATTTGTCATTTCTTGGCTCACTTCCCCAGCCGTTCAAAGTCCTGCTGCAATCTCTGATAACCTTCCTCACTGTCCACAATACCACCTATTTTAGTGTCATCCACAAATTTATTAATCATACATTCTCATCCAAATCATTGATATAGATAACAAACAGCAATGGGCCCAGTACTAACCCCTGAGGCACTCTACTAGTCACAGGCATTCAGGCTGACAAGCATCCATCCACTACTACCCCCTTCTTCACACCATCAAGCCAATTGTGTATCCAATTTGCCAGCTCCCCTTGGATTCCATGCGATCTAACCTTCCAGAGCAGCCTACCATGTGGAACTTTATAAAAGGCCTTATTGAAATCCAAATAGACTGCATCCACTGCCTTGCCCTCATCAACTTTCCTGATCACTTCATCAAAGAACTCTATCGAATTTGTGAGGCATGATCTCCCATGCACAAAACCGTGCTGACTGCTCCGAATCAAACCCTGTCTTTCCAAATACATATATATCTTATCTCAGAATTTTCTCAAGTAACTTACCCACTACTGCTTAGCATTATCACCACTAACTGACTTAGCATTATCTGTTTTCAATGCAAATATATTCTATGCTTTTAATAGTCTGGTGCAAACAAAGTGTTTTGGTATTCTCCAGCATAGCACTCAATTTCTAAAAGCTAAAAGCAGCAGAGAACAGGTGGGTGGACATGTACAGGCGTTTACACTCTAGTAAGAAAAGCTTCCTGTCTCAATGCATATGATTGGCTATTTGCTTCACAGAAACATGATCTTGCAATGATGGGTGTAGTATCAAGTCACTATTTAAAACCTTGTCTCCACTCTATTATTTATGACTCATCAGGTTAAATGCACTGATCATGTTCTTGCTCAATCTTTTTGATCAAGAAAACAAATTCAGGTTTCAATATAAGTTCCAGAATTATCCTTGTTATTCTTCTAAGAACTCTGGGCAATGCGTTACTGCTCTTATGATGACAGATAGTTTGAAGCTGTAAATATTAATTCTGCTTTCATAAAACATGTAAATATCACAGGTCAAGGAATCAAAAACCTGTTTCCTGATGTGCTTCACTACACATACTAATTTTTATTCAGTATTGATAACAGAGCAGCTTCAGTGAAAATTTTTAATCAGTTTCACACTAGAGATGGACATCTGCCTGAAAACAAACCAGCTTGTTTCCCTTGGCAAAAATTTGGCTATAAGTGTGTTCTAAAACTATCTATACCTGACCTCTATCCTCTTTCACCAGATGATCACATTGTTCTTCCTCACTATTCTTCTCTAACTATTAGGGAAGAATGTCTTTACATCCTTTCCAAACTGTATGCAATGACCCAAATCTTCCTGATCATCGGAGATTGTTGTCAGAACCCTGTACAAGTCCTGCCATGCCAACATGTCAGTTTTGCCAACAAATTTCGAATTTTTATTGGGAATTATTTTGCTCCCTGATACATTCTATGGAAGTCTCCAACTCAAAACTAAAATCAGAGACATCAGATAATTTTCTGTGCTTAACTGGATAGTCACCAGGAAACGCAAGATAAATTAAAACTTAATTTAACATCTGGGAATAACACTCTGACAACCAAACCACTCATGCTGAACTCTAATTAACCCCTGGAACCACCCTACTACCCTTCAACCTCCAAACTACACCCATAACCATCTGATAATCATTCCAACATAAGCCCTCCACCTAACTTACCCCAATGCTGACTTACCCCAAACCAAACTTTACCCACCTGCTGCCTCAACTATCCACCATCTCACCCACCTGCCTTTTCACCAACTTACTTACTTTAAATATTCACTCATTCATCCATTCACTCATTCAGCCATTTATTAAATTTTAAAGCAGACCTTTAAATGTACTGCGGTGCCAATAGAAAGGGGCATGTCTTGTCCTCCCTCTGGCCTAATTCTCCTAAATTGGACATCTCCAATGGATACTGCTTTCTTCATTTCTGGAAAAGCCAGATTGGTAAGGTTCTAGAAGAAGTTTGAAGCAGTTTTGATTTGGGGGTTATCCAAGAGGAATAGCAATCCAACAATGGTTGCCTCAATGTGGAAGCTTTAAGCCAATAACTCTATGGGTAGATGATACCAGCAAGGACAAATGCTTGCAGAAAGAACGAGTGAGCAAACTGCTGGAGCCTTGTGACTTCCTGACATTCTCCCAATTCGTGCTATAACTTCTTCTATCCTGCAACACACAGTCTAGGTATCATGTTTTCTGTCACTATCTTTACAGAAAGCATGATACCTCCACTGTGTGTTGCAGAATAGAAGAAGATCAATTAATTTAAGCATGAATAAGTATTTCTCACAACTGATTTCTGAAACCTCCGATATTATTTAAGCACTGGTTTCCACTGTTCTACATTAAGCTGATTTATAAATAACAAAGTAGTCTAGAGTTTTGGCCGAATTCAATCTATTCTCACTTTCACATATAATTTCTCACTTTACTGCCTTCTTTGACTAAAACAACACAATTATCAAATTCAAACGTATCTAAAATCCTCTACAACACTCTTTGCACTTAATTGAATCTGGATTGGCAGTCAAACAAACCCGAGCAACACCAACAGATCTGATCATATTTACTAAGAGGATCTATTTGATTAAGTAACATAGCAAAATAGCAATGATTTCATCAGGCTATTGAGTAATGAAGCTTTATTATAAGTGAGACTCAGAACCATTCCAAGACCAAATTAAATATTCCTTAATACCAGATTGTTAATTATCTAAATTTTCATGTTATGATGTCTATACGCATATATCTTATCAAAATAACCTAACAAAAAATTATGCAAGGTGAAAATAAACAAATAAAAATGTACAAATGAACTTCTAAATGACAAGACCATAATATTCTGAGGAAGGGTCACTCGACTAAAATGCTAACTTTGATTTCTCTCCAAAGATGCTGCCAGACCTGCTGAGCTTTTCCGGCAATTTCTATTTTTGTCTCTGATTCACAGCATCTGCAGTTCTTTTGGTTTTTATTCAATGGCTAGACATTTTAAAGTTAGATAATGATTACCCTAACTTGCAAAATAATCAATATCAAATATCATAATACTAAAAAGCTAAAAGAAACTGGTCAAACTTGTCAAATTGTTGATAAGTTGGTAACTTGAGTTGTTAGAGATTATAACATAAATTAAAATGCAAAGAACTGAAGGTAGCCATGTGGCGTATATTGAGAGTTGGTATAATGAGGAATGGAGAAACAAAGAATGTTCTCTAATTGGTGAATTAATGCATTAGATGATCTGTACCCTGGTGGCAATTTTTCACCAGAGGTATACATATAAAAATGCCTTGGAAGAAGGAATAAAAGTGTTGTATATCCAAGTTTGCAGATGAAACTAAGAAAGGAGGTACAATTGATCGTTTACTGAAAGCTACAAAGAGATGTGGGCATAGGAATTTAGAAAGTAGACTATTACATAGTTCCTATTTCTTTACAAATAGCAGAACAAATTATCATGCAGATTCAGGATACCACATATACTGCTCCACTGTAATCAGATCCGAGCAACAACATTGACCAATTACCGGGGAGTTGAGGAGCATCAGACCTGTGAGAGAGCAATGTGCAGTGGGATATTATGAATCACGGATATGGCTTGAGGCCCACACCATGTACCTGAGAATCTCTCAGTCAGACAACTGCTGGGGACTGGCCTACACTGAGTTTTAAATAAAACAAGTAACTTTGCAAAAATCTTTCATACAGAGGAATATGTGGTTGCAACAATATCAGAAGGGAGGTACAGATAGAGGCCATTTGGCCCAACTAGTCTGCAGTGCCCCTCCGAAAAGGTGTGCTGATTGCAGGTGTCAGGAAGAAAATAAAATTTTAAACCATATGGAACATGTAAGGTCAGAAGGATGGTAAAAGAAAACAAGTAAGAGATCCAAACAGGGATTATGGGAAAAGATTAGTATGAACATAAAGGGATATCCTAAAGTCTTCTATAGGCATATACATAGTGAGCGTGGTAAAAGGAGGAGTAGGGCTAATTGGGGACTAAAAAGAGAAATGGCTAAAATGTTAAATGAACACTTTGCATCTGGCTTTATAAAAGAGAGAGAATCTAACCAGGTCATGATGACAGGGGAAGAACCTCTGTCACTAGATGCGGTCTAAATGTGATTTAAACAGGGCTGTGGCAAAGCTTCCTTCTCCAAACTGCCTATCCCAATGTCATGGCCAATATTGTATTCAACTTTCTGGATTTGTCCACTATGTTTTAGTGACTGTGTACATAGATTTATATATCTCTTTGAGTCTTACTATCAGCTCAGGCATCGAATATAAAAGTTGGCAAGTTATGTTACAGCTGTAAGAAACTTTAGTTAGGCCACATTTCGAATATTGCGTGCAGTTCTGGTTGTCACACTACTAGAAGAACGTGGATGCTTTGGAGAGGATTTACCAGGATGTTGCCTGGTCTACAGGGCTTTAGTTATGAAGAGAGGTTGGATAAACTTAGATTATTTTCACAGGAAAGATGAAGGATGAGGGAGAAATGCAGGGAAAAGTTTTCACAGCGAGAGTGGTGGGTGCCTGAAATGTGCTGTCATTGGAGGTGGTGGAAGAAGGCATGTCAGCAATGGTTAAGGCACATCTTGATAGAACATGAACAGAAGGTGAACAGAGGGATAGAAACTGTGCATGGGCAATAAGTAGAGGGTCTAAATAAAGATTAGAAATTGGCACAGGATTGGTGGGCTGAAGGTCTGTTCCTATGCTGTGTTGTATTATACTATAGTTATATCTAAAATGTTCCAGTCTAAAAGGATGATTCCTGAATTAAGAATGTTTTGGGAGATTATGATGATGATCTGTTATCTCACCTATTTTCAATAAACTCTGGGATGGAGCTTTTTACAGAAATATAATTGTTCGACAGTGTACTGGCTGGCTTACTGTCATCATGTGACGTCTACATCTACTGCTTCACTTTAGTACGTTCACTTTAATTTATGGCAGGCATTAAACATATTAATTGAAACATGGGTGGGTCGCGCTTCAGCGGGGCGGTGTGGACTTGTTGGGCTGAAGGGCCTGTTTCCACACTGTAAGTAATCTAATCTAATAACTTGGAAGTTAAGGGTAAATCGACACCCTGCTTTGATGACAGGAACTTGAAGACCCTGGTGGACTGGGTGGTGCCAAGGCGTGTCATCCTCTTCCTGCAGGACTAACAGAGGAGGGACAGCAGATCAGCCTGCTCAGAGGTTACCTGGTCAGTACAGTCTTCCTGGTCCATAGAAAGAGCCAGCAGTGCAGGAAGAAGCTCAATGACCTCCACCACACCACCAAAGTAAATGCCACTATCTTCTCTCAGCTACCTCACACTCACTGTAACTATGTTACTGCACCCACCTTCCACCAAACCTCACGAAATATTCTTCTCACTATTGCATACAAAATCTTCCCTCACTCATTCTCACTTACCCAATCCTTCTACACTACTAACCCTACGTGGTCACTGCATTGCCTATTCACACACTCAACTCACCTCTCCACCTTTCCACTAGTACCAGCAACAACAGCTGTGCCAACTACTTTCATCTCACTCAGTTCCTTCCTTTGTCACATTCAAAGAGAAAATTATCCTTAATAGAGACCCAAGGCAGTGGTGCAGTACTTGACATTTATTTCCTCACCCTCTGTGAAGAGAGGAATCTGGCCCTGGTGTAAGTAAACCTGGACCACTCCTGTGCAGATGCTGAAACCTCAAAAAGCCTTGCCTGCTGCTACTCACCCAATATTAGAGTGAATGTACTGCTAACATGCCTGAACATCTACCCCTTGCTCATGATGCAGTCTCTCTTGTCTCCTGCAGGTTATCAGTAGAAATACCCCTGTGCTAGCACTCAAAGGACTGCCAGAGAGAGATGCCATCTGCTCAGTCCAAGGCAGGAGAGGACCCCATGTTATTGACTATTAACAACTCCATACAAATGCACAAGCAGACGCAGGAGCAACAGGCAGGTTTGTTAGAGGTACGAACCAAACTGATCTGAAGGTCGGAGGACTTCAATGAAGCCATAGGAAGCAGGTTGACCATGGAGAGCCAGCTGTATAGACAAACAGTCCTGCACTCCATCACTCCAGCCACTGGTGTTAGGCGATAGCACCAATAAGGCAAAGCAACATATGAAGGATCTTGACCTCACTCCAGGCTCCCCTCCCTCACAAGGAGACAGGGCAGTACCAGGAAACACCTAGACAGGGAACTGATATATAGGTGCCTAAAAGTCTCCTCCCAGGAAACTCCAGAGACCCAAGTCTTCCACCTTCAGCTTGCATGCCACTCTCAGTCCAATGGAAGTGCAAGTTGAGAGAGATGCATTTGCCTCTGGGCAGGCTACATTCAGCAAGTCTGCGCCTTTTATACACAATACCCCTCAGGTCAACTGACCAAAGTTCCAAGGTCAACAAACTCTATCCATCCAGCTGTGGGGCCTAGATCTGCACTAAAACATAATCAGTGGCAAAGAAAATGGATCTTCTGACTACAGCTGCCACTTCATTGTAAATATGTGATCACATTTGTTAATAAATGTTCACTTTTCACCATCAGGTGCATAAGCAAATGTCTGTCCAGTTGCAATTAAAAGATTCAAGGTGTGGAGCCTGGCTATCCATGGTACCATTCAATGATTTATGGACCAAGATGTGAAGAGAGCAACGACTGCAACATGTGCAGGATATGGCAACTCGGAAGGTGCTTCCAATTCTGGTAACTAGGATGAATCTTTCTGGCCTCAAAAGGTTGCCTGTGCATCAAGGACATAAGTGGAATTGATTCCTGATCTCGTATTATGTGCCAAAGAGTACTTTCTGCCAGGATGTGTTGTTGGCATAGTATTGTCATGAAGTTGAAGGCATGTACTGCACTTTTAAGAGAGAGTGAATGCTGTTCTGCACTGTGCGCTTACAAGAGGAGTCTCAGAGTGTATTCAAAATTTGAAAGTATGTCACATTTGTAATTTTAATAAGGATTTTATTGGAACAGTATTTTAACACCCTGAAGACCATGTTAAGAGCATATTGTCAAAATTACCCAAATGTTTGCCATTGGAGATGCCCCAAATGAATCTACTCAGTTTACTCCCTTTGGGTTAATATTTGGACATAAAAGAAGGACTTTTGAAATTAATTAAAGAAAAATTGACAGGACCGAAGTCGGAGATCTCACACTTGGATTATGTATCTGAGGTGAGGGAAAGAATAAATCGGGTAGGTGAATTAGCTAAACAGCGCCTAAAGAGGGCATAAAATGAAGCATAAAAAAACCATAGCAGATAAAAACTCTAAATTTTGGATGTTTTCCCATGGGGATGACATGTTAGTATTGTTACCAGTGGCAAGTGATCCCTTTAAAGCCAGGTTTAGTGGTCCCTATCAAATTGAGAAAAAGTTGAGTCAGATAAACTATCTGGTAAAGATGCTGGATAGAAAAAAAAACTGTATTGGTAAGGCATTTGAATATGTTGAAACCTTATAATAGAGACTGGGAACTGGAGAAACGGGTGTTAGTTACTGCCCTGCACAATGAGGAAGCAAATCCAGATGTCGTGGATTTTGATGTACCTCAAAATATGTTCAACAATTAGGAAGACCTTGACAAGTAGGATAAGTTAGTGAACTATCTGTCTCAGGAGCAAAGAACCAAGTTGAAAGGTTTGTTACAGCAGTATGAGGACATATGCAGGAATAAGATGGGAGGACTAATAATATTATGCATGAGATGGAAGTAGGGAATGTTGTTCCAATAAAACAATACCCTTATAGACTTAATCCTTTCAAAGCCACACAAATCCAAAAGGAAGTGGTTGCGATGCTCAATGAAGATATCATCGAACCAAGTCAGAGTGAGTGGAGTTCACCCATTGTGCTGGTTCCCAAACCTAACGGAACTTAAATCTACGTGGACTATCGGAAGGTCAATGCCATAACAAAATCGGACTCATATCGAATACCAAGATTGGAGGACTACATAGAGGACTACAAGCCACTTACATCACAAAGTTGGATTTACTGTGTGCTTCTTGACAGGTACTTTTATCAGAGAAAGTGATAAAAGCAACACAACATCAGTCACGGAAGGCTGGCCCCAACAAAGTGAAGACAAAGGCCATCAAGGAATTTTCACAATCATTTTCAAAGAAAGAGGTGTTTTGATTTTTGGGACTAAGCAGATTTTACCCAAGGTTTGTTCCACACTTCAGCAGCATGGTGGCACCGCTAAGAGATTTACTAAAGAAGAACACAAAATTTGGTGGACAGAACAATGCCAGGAGGCATTTGAGAATTTAAAAGCAGTATTAATCACCGCACCAGTTTTAGCTATACCATTTTTAAAAAAACACTTCAAAGTTGCAATCGATCCTCGTGAAATAGGAGTTGGAGGTGTACTGCTACTAGGAGATGATGATGGAATTGAACTGTCAGGCAGTTATTTTTCAAAGAAATTCAACACTCACCAGAGAAAATACTCTACCATAGAGTTTGGTACTGGCCTTACAACATTTTCATGTCTGTGTGATGAACAATGTGTCAGAGATGATTGTGTACATGGACCACAATCCTCTTACATTCTTGGAATGATTTAAAGTAAAAAACATGAGATTATTTTGTTGCAGTCTTATGTTACGGACTTTTAATTTACAAATTCTACACATTGCAGGTCCTAAAGATGTGATAGCAGATGCATTACTGCGGATTTAAAGGATAAATTATAGATAAGCTAGGATGGATTCCAATACTATATATATGTGTGCAGAAATTAATATGGAAGTATAACTTAGATTAATGGCCTATGTATTTCATTGTGATGGGATTAAGAATTTTTTAAAAATTGAAACCATGTTTTCATTATGATGTTTCATTTTTTTCTTAAGGAGGAGATGTTATGAAGTTGTGTGTACTGTACCTTTAAGACACAGTGAATGCTGTTCTGCACTGAGAGCTCACAAGAACAGTCTCAGAGTGTCATCAAAAATTGAAAATATGTAATATTTGACTGTGAAATAGATACCTGATTGCTGTTCTGAAAACAATTCAAATTTAATGAATCAGTTTAAATTATGCTCCGCGGATACTAAAATCCAATCGAGTTCAAATTTATTGTTTTGTCAACATTGAACCAATAAGATGATCCGACGACGGGGATATAAAAAAGGCAGGCATTTTGAAAATTAGACAGAGCAACTGCCATTGAGAGCCAAGAAATTAGGAACACTCTCTATCAAATGTACCTTTTCATATGAAATATATTTGCAGTAAAAAGAAAGAAGACAGCCCAGGGAGATCTTCAGCCAGAAGAAGACAGACACTGAAGATGATAGCTGTTGTATGGTTTTGAAAGTTGATGTAATTTTAATAAGTGTTTTATTGGAACAGTATATTGTTATCAAGTTGGAGGCAGATAATAAGCAATTAAGAGAAAGGGGGCTTAGAGTTGTGAATAATTGTTGCTTAATATTCATTTTTAGAGTTAAAGTATAAATTTATATTATTTTCTTTAAATAGAGGAATTTGGTAGCTCTCTGTCACTCATATTTTAACAGATTACAAGGCAAGGTGAGCTTTTCTGGAGGTTACATTTAAGTAACTGTGTCATAGCAGTATGCTAAGCCCTAAGCCTCACATAAAATTCAGTACTAACAGATGTCTTTCATCTGTGTAATGCTTGTTGTCCTTTCAAGGACTTCACCACTCAGAAGTGAAGCCACATCCCTTACAGAACAAAACATTCAATCTGAGTTTGATCTCACCAGTTTCAGCATACTTGTTATTTATAATTCAAAGGATGGAAGATGCAGTCATTCACCACAGTGAATCTCTGAATCAGACATAACTTCTGCCTGACTAACTTCAATGGTCTGTACTCTGTGCATATCCTCATATTTTCTCACATTATACTCAATCTACCAAGCTTAAGTTAACTTACTTAACGTGTCTAAATCCCTTTGTAGATACTTTCTGTCATCCTCACCATTTGCCTTCCCATCTATTTTTGTGACCTCTGCAAACTATATTCATTTTGATCATCCAAATCATCTATATTGTAAATAACTGTGGCCCCCGCACTGACCTCAATGGTACTCATTAGTTACAGGTTACCATCCTGAAAATGCCTCCTTTATCCCAACCCTGTGTTCTAATCTTTTCTCAATTTTCTATCCATTATAGTATATTGTCCTGAACACCATGAACTATTATTAAGTAGCATTATGTGTGGTACCTTATTGAATGCCTTTTGGAAATCCAAACATATTACATCTACTAGTTCCCCTTTATCTATTCTGATTCCTTCCTGAGGTTAGATTTTATGGCCTTTTGCTGATATGTTGGAAGGCAGGTGAGGGACTCTAAAATGCAGCTCATGACGGAACTGCCCACCCACCCTGATACGTGTCCAATCTTGCAGGAGACAGTGGACATGCAAATGGCCTATTACCCTTGAGCTTATTAAAGCCTTGCCAATTAATAGCCTCTTAAATGCCTCTTTTTGCCTCCACTACTGTTTTATTCACAGCATGAGGGAGCCTAGGCCAAATTAATACCCTGATGGTTTTTCTGCATATGCAAGTGCCAGGTGAGGAGGGAAGGATTATCTCCTTCAGAGATTCCCCTGTATGCATCAGTGATGAAATACCTTGTCAAAGGCCAGTATCCTGTCACCAAATCACCCTTTATTTGCACATGGAAAGTCATTTACACTGATCCACCCTCACAGCCAACTCTCAGAGTGAACAGGATATCTGAGACTCCTGTTCTTATCTGTCTGCCAGGACTCCCTGATTGGACCAGGTTAACAGCCCCAATTAGGGAACTTATTCTATGAGGTCCACCTGGCTGAGCGGCATCTCAATGGATCTGCATTTGCTACTTGGCCTCCCAGACAACATTCCTATTTGTAAATATATGCACATAGTATTAGAACCCACTGCTGAATTTGGCCTGAAACTAAGGGCAACACTGCCTAGTAGACCTAGCAGGGGGTTTGTGGTCATTATTATTACAAACTTACATCCATAAAAGTGTTGGTGAAACTTCCTGAATTAAAATGTGACCACCAAACCTTCCTCCTCTATCTGGGTGTAGGCACATTCTGCTTTAGTCAAAGTCCTGGAAACGGGAGCATTCCTCTCCATTGGGCCACTTATAAGTTAATACTATTCCAATGCCTTTCCGAGAGGCATCACATGTCAATACCAGATGTTGCTTGGGATCATAGTTGCCAACATTAGAAGATGATAGCTGTTTTTGCACTTCCCTGAAAGTTATGGCTTCGCTACGTGACTATTTCCAAGTCTGACCCTTTTTTTAGGAATTGATGCAATGATACCAAGATGGAGGCCAGGTTATGTAAGAACTTTCCATAATAATTCACCAAGCCAAGGAAAGACCTAAGATCCGATACAGACGTGGGAGCCGGTGTACTTTTGATAGCTCCCAGTTTATCTTCCAACAGATGTAATCTGGTTTTGTCGACTCTATAGCACAACCAAGTCACTTGGGGTGCCTGGAACATACATTTTCTTTGCCTTCTTACATCTTCACCCACCTGGATGAAAGGTTTAAGGACTATGTTCCTTATTGGTCTTCCCTGTTATTAGCGTGTCATCTAGATAAAATGGTGACCTGGGATAGACCTTGTAAAATGTTCTCCATTGTCTGCTGAAAGATTGCACAGGCTGATGATATCCGAAGGGGCAGTCTCATACATTGGTACAAAACCTTATGGGTATTAACTGTAGCATATTTCTGGGAATCCTTATCTAATCGCAATTGCTAGTAAGCGTGGCTCATGTGCAGCGTGAAGGACAGCTTTACATACAAATCCACTATGTGAAGGATTGAGTGTTTATCCAGTTGTGAAAAACGGTTTACCGTTTGTTTAAAATCTCCACAAAGGTGAACCAATCTGTCGGCTTCAAAATCGATATGATCGATGCTGCCCATTCCACGAACTGTATGGGTTTGATAATTCTTTCACTTTATAACTTTTTGATTTCTGCCTCTACTTTTGCCTGTGAGGCAAATGGCACTGGGCAGGCCTTGCAGGATCATGGAATTGCTTCCTGGTCAACATGAAAGGTTGCACTGGTTCCTTTGGCAGTCCCTAGGCCTTCCTGAAGGAATACTTCTGGGTATTTAATTAGAAGTTCACTTTTAGGCAGCCTTTTTCTAATAAAAAAAAGTTGAGCCAATCCAGGTAAAGCTCTCTGAACCTAATTTTGTCCAATAAAACTTGGGCCCAAGCCATTTCCTGCAATCACTGGTCATTGAAGCAGCTGTTTCTCATAAGAGAGTGGAACTGAAATCTACACTTAATCTGTAAAGGTTCCCCGGTATAGATTTTCAGTCTAGCTCAGGTCTTGCGCTATCTTAAGGGTTGGAGTCTGGAGAAAATTTTGTTAAAGACTGGTTCCATGATCACTGAAATGGCTGTACTGGTATTGACCTCCATTAAGTTATAGAGTTGTACAGCATGGTAATAGTCCCTTCGATCCAACTCTTCCATGCAAACCAAATACCTGAATTCATCTTGTCACATTTGCCAGCATTTGGCCCATATCTCTCTAAACCCTTCCTATTCATATACCCATCCAGATGCTTTTAAAAGTTGCAATTGTACCAGGCTCCACTATTTCCTTTGGCAGCTCATTCCATACAGACACCACCCTCTGCTCTGACTCAATTCAGGTCTAGCAGGATTCCTTTGTTGTGTTGAGTCCTCATATCAGCAGCAACTACATTGGCTTTTCAACCCAGATCCTGAAGAAATTGGCTTTGTCTTGGGGTTTTGCTGTGGGCTGATCTAGAGTCCCTCAGTGCAAAATATGTTCTGAGTGTGCCTTCACTCAAGTGGTGTTCCCAAAGCGCAGTTGGACTAGTGAGGGTCTGTAATTCATATGCTCCACTTGCTGTATTTTTCATTGATAAAGCTAGATGTAATGCCTGTTTGAAGTCCAGTTGAGCTTCAGCTAGTAGGCTCTTTTGCAATGGTTACATTATTAATCCCATATGCCAACTGGTCTCTCAGCATCTCATGAGGGTTAACCCAAAGTCAGGTGCCTCTGCCAGTTGTCTTAACTAGTCAAAAATCCCAATATAGATTCCCCTGGTTCTTGAGTAATAACTATAGTGTCTCAGATTTAGAGGAGGCTTGGGGTCGTCCTATTCCTTAACTAAATCTCTCAACTCTTGAAAGGTTTTAGTATCTGGTGCCTCAGGGAAAGTTAGGCTCATAATAACCTAAAAAGCTGTAGGTCTATAAGCTGTCAAGAGAATTACTCATTGTTTTTCAACTGCCCCGATGTCATTTCCCTACACTGGGCCTAGTCTTTGAGGGCAGAGTTGAATGAGTCAAGCTTCCCAAATAACGACAAGATGCTCGAAATGCTTACCCCAACTCAAAGACAACGGCTGCAAGCAAATTTCTTCAGGAACGTGCCTTACACTTGTCGCCAATTAAATAACTCCAGAGGCCAATATCCCGTCACCAAGTCATTGTTTATTTACACATGGAAAGTCCTTGACATCGGTCCAGCTTCCTCAGAGCCAGTTCACAGAGTGTCAGAATGTCTGACACTCCTCTTTCTATCTGTCAGTCAGGGTTCCCTGATTGGACAGATTAACAGTGCCAAGTGTTCAATCACTACAGCCTGAATCTTCTTTTTGTTAATTTTGCTTTTGGATAGAGTTATGTATTAATCTGCCATCCACAAACATTCTGGATAAATACTTTGCTTCTTCATTCCAACCATTACCATTATAAAAATGACTTGGATAAAAGATGAGATATATGGTAGCTAAATTTGATAATGACATGAAAGTAAATCATCAAAAGGACATAAAAGTTTGAAGAGGGATTTATGAACGAGTGAGCAAACATTTGGCTGATGGAGTATAATTTGGGTAAATGTGCATTTGTCTACTTTGGCAGCATTACATTGCTTGACTAGAGAGACTGCAGAACTCTGGTCACAAAGGGATCTGGGTGCCCTAGTCCATGAATTGTAAGAAATTGGCTTAGAGGTATTGCAGGTTTCTCAGCAGGCAAGTGGAATGCTCGTATTTATTGCAAGGAGAGTGGGCAGCACGGTGGCACAGTGGTGCACTGCTGCCTCACAGCGCCAGAGTCCCCGGTTCAATTCCCGCCTCAGGTGACTGTGTGGAGTTTGCACATTCTCCCCGTGTCTGCGTGGGTTTCCTCTGGGTGCTCCAGTTTCCTCCCACAGTCCAGAGATGTGCAGGTCAGGTGAATTGGCCATGCTAAATTGCCTGTAGTGTTTGGTTAGGGGTATGGGTGGGTTGCGGGTCGGTGTGGACTTGTTGGGCCGAAGGACCTGGTTCCACACTATAAGTAATCTAATAAAAATACTGTATTTAAGTATATATATTATAAAAGTACAGAATAGTGGTAATGTTACTGGAAATCCAGAGGCCCATGCTATTACATTGGGAACATAGGTTCAAACCTCATCATGGGAACTGATGGGATTTAAATTAAATCAATAAAATCTGAAATTATAAAAATAAGCTAGACCCAGTAATGGATCCTATAAAACCATCATTGATTGTTGAATAATATAGTATGGTTCATTGAAATCCTTTAGGAAAGGAATTCTGCCCTTTTCTTGGTCTGGCCTCCAGCCAATCATATATTGTCTATTTACTGCCCTCTGAAATGGATGAGCAAGTTACTCAATTTTAATCAATTTGGGATAAGCAACAATCAAGTTTCTCGGCCACACTCACATTTCGTGAAAGAATAAATATGTTGCTAAATTTGTCTTTATCATCCTATCCCTGATTTAGGATGACATCTACTCAAGGTTGCATTTCAGTCCTGGGTCTTCATATAATTGAACAGGTACTGTTGACATGCAGATCTTTTGAGCACAAAGGCATGACACTTTAGAAACCCCCTCCCCATTTTTGGATAAATAAAGCTCTTATTTTTATGGCCCCTTTATTCTCTTATTTTTGAAATTTATTTACATATCTTTTCACTATTACCTTTTCACTGTATAATAAATAATAATGTTCTCTGAACATAATATCAATTGTTTGCTTTGTTCCTTAATTCAAACGTAAATGATTAAAATGTTGCACCTTTCCTCAATCTGTCCTGTTTTCTAGACCTGTGGGAATTTTTGGATTTGTATTTCTATATCCCAATCCTATCCTCAATATTTATAAACCATTCTTTAGGGATGTTAATCCTCCTGGATTGTGCTGAGGACAAAACTGTGTCTTACTATGATGTTCACATTACTGCCCTGCTGCAATGTTCCAAAGAAGCTCAAAGCTAAACCCAAAGAGCAGCACCTTATATTTCATCTAAGCAGTTTGGAATCTTCTGGAGTTAACACTGAGTTTAATAATATCAGACCACGAACATCATTGGTGGCATCCCACAGGGTAGTGAGTTCCAGAGTGCAGGATTTGCTTATTTTTATTTTGCTCTCTGCTGTTACTCAGCTCTATCATTAAGGAATTTGGAGTTGAAACATGATGCACCTCGATGAACAGTTGCCACCAGTTTGAAAATGGGTAGCAAGCTCCTCCCAATCATTAACATCAATGCTGTCACGCTTCAAGGAAAGCTTCAGAATGTCTTTGTAGGATTCTCTTTGTGCCCTCTGGAACACTAACAATTTAAGAGTTGAGAAAACAGAACTTGGCAGAAGAGAGACTTTTCAGCCATCTGAATGCAACATCCAATCTATTGTTGTTGGTTTTGTAGGAGTTTGTACAGCTGGCTTCAAGAAGGACATTTATCAAGAATCATTGAATTTGGAGAATGCAAATGCTTTATTGATCAAATTTCTGTGGCATTTTTAGTATTGCTCACTGTATCACAAGAACTTGGTGCTCTGAATACAAGGCCTTTTGCTGTCTTGCAAATGTCTTTGTTGTCAAACATTTGCTGTGATAGTTTGTAGTAGGCTGAGTTGGCACAGTCTATCCAGTGTTGGATCACTTCATCATTGGTGCCTTTGTGAGAGAGGTGGCTGTCAAGATAAGAGAAGTGCTCAATATTTTCCAAAGTCTTTCCTTCAACATATGTGAGAGTTGGAAAATTTGGATTACCAGGCTCGTATTGATATAGAAGTTTTGTTTTGACAACATTCAAGGACAGGTTTAGTTATTTGAATGCAGAATTAAAGGAATCAAGAATGGCTTGCAAATCTGATTTAGAGTAGGCAATGGCACTGCACTAAGTTGCATACTGTAGGTCATGATTATTGATGATGCTCAGTTTAGCTTTGGTATGGAAGTGACTAAGGTTAAAGAATTCTCCATCAAAGTGATATTTACTGTTCAGACCAGAGGACAGTTGAACTTTGATGTGAATAACTACCATCAGGTAGATCAGAAATAGTATGTTGCCTATCCTACAACCTTGTTTGACACCAGTCCAGATTTTGACTATACAAAGCCTTTGTTAGATCACATCTGAAGCACTGTTGAGTTTATTTTCCTCATTTAAGAAAGGATATAATTGCATTAGAAACAGTTCAGAAAAGGTTCATGCAACTGATTCTTAATGTTGTACTTAATCCAATTAGAAGAATGCAATGATCCTATTCAAACATATAAGATCTTGAATGGACTTAACAGTGGATGCTGATAAGATGTTTCTCCTTGTGGAAGAGTCCACAAGTAATGGACACGATTTAAAAATTAAGGGTGTCTCATTTAAGACTGAGTTGAGCATATTTTTCCTCTTAGAAGGTCATTAGTTTGAGAAATTTTCTTCCCAGGAAGCAACGGATCTGGGATATAGAATATATTCAAGCCTGAGTTAGATATATTTCTGATCAGCAGGGAGTCAAAAGGTGGGGGAAAGTAACCATTGAAGTTGATTGAGGTCACATTCAGATCAGCTAACATCATATCAGGCAATTCAGGTTTGAGGGGTCAAGTGGCCTAAATCAAATCGTGTGCTCATCACCTTTGCCATTCTGTCATTTAATTTCCCATGACCACGACCCTTTCTTTCCACTTTCTCTTTTGATCTTCATCCCCTACCCCATCAAAATCGACTACATTTCAATCATCCTCCAGTATTGAAGGAGTCAATTGAACTTACCAGCCAGCTGAAAAAAACATTGTTTTTTTCTTAACATTTCAAATTTCCATCACTGGCAATATTTCGCTTTTGGCTTTTAAGGAGCCCCTTAAAAGGGGAAAGAGGTGGGAAAAGGGCAGCGAAATTCAGGTAGCGAATATAGACTTCAGCTGGGGCAGGCATGGCATCGGACTGAAAATGGTGTAGCTGTGGGAAGCCAGAGTTGGAAGAACACCTGATCTCTGTGGGGATTATTTACAGGGGAAAATAATTTACCGTCAATTGTGTGAGACCGACTCATTCCAGCTCGGAGGCACCTCCACAGTACAGAATATTCTGCTCTATAGGGCTCAGTGAGTGACTCTGTTGCCAGTCGCTGTCTGGCGGCTTTAGCGACTGTCAATCAGCGGCGACGTCACAAAGGCCGGCTCGAATGGAGCGGGCGGCGGTGTTCGGGTTCCCGGAAGAGGTGACGGTCTCGAGCTGCAGCAGCCGCGGTGGCGGCGGTATGTGTGCGCTATGGAGGGCAAGAGAGTGGAGATTCCAACTGGGGTACTGGACGACTTGTGCAGGTAAACATACAGCTAGTGGCCTGGAAAACACACACACACACACAAGCTCTAGTTCCCCCACCACCCCATTCCGGCGCAGTGTGACTGTAAAGGAGGAAGTGAGGGCCGAGGAGGAGGAGGAGGAGATGCGTTCGGAGCAAAGAGCCCGACTGACCAAGGCCAAAGTTAGAGTCGGATCCGACTTAAAGGAGTAAAGTGTTTAAAAAAAAATCAATGGATATTGTTTTACATAAATGAGGAAGTGAGAGGAAAAAGTCCCGCTTTTCAGTCTGGTTACGACAACGAATTGTGAAATGTACGAGAGGACATTTTGTGGTGTGTTTTGTTTCGTAAAATACAAGCCAACAGCTCATTTTAGTTCTGAAGAAACAGAATGAAGAAACGTTTCGTTTCACACTTTAAAAGCTTAGGGCTTACAGGAAATAAATTAAAACGATACGTGCCACAGTTGTGTTTCTGTGGGGTGTTTAAAAGTGAATAGTTACTTCCGAGGTGTAACTGGTGACAATTCATCTTTTACTCACTCTTAGGCATTTTTCCCCCCCCTGGATATCCCTTATTTATAATGCAGAATTTAACACGCACTCTTTAAGTATTTAAACAAAGAGATCTTATGTACTAGCACTTTATACTTTTTTGAAAAATCTTGCTGTTTTTGTTTCTTAAAGATATAATTATATCAACTATTTAGTCTACCAGGTCAAGATGCGTTTGTAATGTGATCATTTAAAAAAAACACATTTTCAACTTCCACTCATTGGGTCAATTTGCAAGGATTCCCAGAGTAAAGGGAAGATAAGGTTTACAGTGTATGAGAAGAGGGTGCTTGTTCCTTGATAAGCACACTTTGGTTGTGACATTGTCTTTGGAGAACGCACCAGTTTATGATGAATGGTAGTTAACTTCTGTTTGCTTACATTTCAAAAAGACCAAGTTTATTCTGATCATTGCAAAGCCCTGAAAAATAAACCAGAGAATGGCTGTCACCTCGTTTTGTGCTGGAACTCGTACAGTTTGTGTGTATATGTGTGTGCATATTATTATACATGCAAGGATGCAAAACTGTGAAACTGATCATTCTACATTGATTGTCAGCATAATTCTTAGAACAGTCAGGTTTATATAGCAAATATAGTTTGATTGTAAAATCACTTCCAAAGTTCAGGATTCTGTTGCAAGCAAAAGCAGGTAATTGGGTATAGTAAGTACCTTTTGTTATTGTGAACAGCATAAAGGATGAACTATTTTAAACAATCTGCTAGTCATCGGGCATATTATCTACATACCTAGTATATTGAGATAGCAATATAGAAGTTCATATACAACATTACTCATTTGTCTATTTGGATGATCAAATAACTTTATTTGGTCTGATGGCAGTTAATGGCAAAAGCTACTCATGTTGGTACTGCACTGTAGCAACTCAAACCTTTTAGATACCCAGAAAAAATCTGATCAGGGCCAAAAGTGATGAACTTCGGCCTCATCATGATTTTGCATGATATAGGTGAGAAAAGATGTGATCAGTGTAGCTCTGGTGAACAATAGAGACCTATTTATGCGGTTGTTGATAAGATCAATCTTGTAAAGCTTGGAATTCCCAGCCATCTATATTGATTCACGAAGGTAGGCTTGTGATCAACAGTAGAGAGTGTGGTACTGCAAAAACACAGCAGGCCAGGCAGCATCTGAGGAGCAGGAAAATGGACACCTCGGGCAAAATCCCTTCATCAGGAATGGTGATACACAGTCAAGAAGCTTCTAGCTGGTTTCTTGACTAGGACATTGTGGAAAAGGAGCTCCATTGCAAAGGTGAATTTGTGCACAGGATGGAACCTAATAACACACGTAAGGAAAATCCTAGGTTTAGCTGCAGTTCAAATATAGCAAAATATCTTTTTTTTAACAATTAGATTAGATTCCCTACAGTGTGGAAAGAGGCCATTTGGCCCAACAAGTCTACACCGACTGTTATTCTGAAGAGTAACCTACCCAGACCCATTCCCCTATCCTATATTTACCTCTAACTAATGCGCCTGACACTATGGGCAATTTAGCATGGCCAATTCACCTAACCTGCACATCTTTGGATCGTGGGAGGAAACCTACACAGACACTGGGAGAATGTGCAAACTCCACACAGACTCAAATCCGAGTCCCTGGCACTGTGAGGCAGCAGTGCTAACCACCGAGCCACCGTGCTACCCACAAAAACAAATCTGCGAACAAGGGTCCGAACATGTGTGAGGAGACACCATTGGATTTCAAGCCCTTAACCACTCGGCCATCACAGCTGCTAAATATCTATGCATTGGAAGTATTCAAAGGATAGGAAGTTTGGCTTTGTTCCATTGAAGAAAGGTTTCTCATGGGTCTGAACAAAGATGTTTTTGCCATCTGGGGCTAGTGTTTAGCTGATAGCAATAGCAGCTATTTGGGTATGGAGGATGTCGTTAAAACTGAAGTCAACTGTAGCTATTTGTTGAGATCACAAGTTCCATTTATCCACATAAAGGTGGTGTGTCCAGTTCATCATAATATAGAACTGCAGTACAAATGTCTGTGGCCTCCTTGGGTGCTACTTTGGTGAATGTCAAATGAGCACAAACATTGCAAAGCTATCGATATGATAGTCTGAAAATGTGAAGGAGTACCTCATTATGTATATGTAAAACTGGTTGTAGCAACTCACCCAACTATTTTCAGTTCACATTGTGCAGAACTGGTCGTTGATAAAATAGGGCCTGATTTTTTTTTTGTCCGGGCATTCCATGTGTGCCTAGATGCAGTCAGACAAGTGCAATCATTATATACTAAGTAGCTTTTTGCTGCTATACAAGCCTAGTTTTAAAGCTTTCTTTTGATTTAAGCAATGGCCCTTAGAGGGCAGTCATCACAACTTCAGGACATCTCTGCAGAAGTGCCTCCAGGGAGATTCTGAGGCCCAACCAGCTTTAGTTGCTTCATCGATGATCTTTCTTCTATCCTCGCGATGCTCAAGGGTATCTCTATAAGAAGAGTCTGAAGGCTCAAATCTGGAGTTTTGATAGTAACTTGAAGTCTTAGGAAAGGTTTGTCCATGGGTACTACAACTGATGCAATAAATTCAAGACCTCCCACAAAAGCAACTGCATTTTAGAGGCAGAGACAAAATGTAAGAACAGGAACCAACTCATTCAAAACACAAATAATCTATGGTGTCCTTTGCAATATGCAGCAGAAGCTGTTCAGTGCAAAATGGTCTTAGCGGTTCGCTATATACCATCTGGAAGTCTGTCTAACACTTTGGATATTAAAACATATATTTACCTTGAAGGATAAATGTGAAGATGTCCAATTATAGTACAGTTTTGGAGGAAATTCATGCCTTTTTGCTCAACTACCAATGGCCAAACATTGGCTTTGGATTACAGTCAGACTGAAGTGTTAACTTTTTTTTTGTTGGTAATTCATTCATGGCTGGGTCACTTATTGTTTATCCCTAATTGCTGTTGAGAAGAAGACAAGCTGCCTTTTTGACCAGCTGCAGACTACTTGCTATGTTCGGCAAAGCGATCCAGGATTTTGATTAAGCGACACTGAAAGAGCAACAGTTTATTCCCAACTCAGGAAGTGAGTGGAGGGGATCTCCCAGATGGAGTTTCCATGTATCTGCTGCTCTTGTCTTTCTAGATGTTAGTTCTATGTAGTCATAAATATTAGGAGAATATACACATTAAATTCTGTGAGGTGGTCATTGGCTGTGGCAATATTGTAGCACCAAAGTTATTTACCACTTGTCAACCTAAGCATTGATATTGTGCAGATCTTGTTGCATTTGGATATGCATGGCTTCAGTGTCTAATGGAGTGGCTAATGCTGAACATCATGCAATCATCAGCAAGCATCCCCACTTCTGACCTTGTTGTGGAGGGAAGGTCATATGTGAAGCAGTTGAAGATGGTTGGGCCAAATTGAAACGCTTAGGAACTTCCACTGAGGTGTCCTGGAGCTGAGGTAATTGACCTCCAACAACTGTAACCATCTTCCCTTGTGTTTTGATTTCAACCATGGAGACCTTTCCTGATTAAAGTTAAAAAAATCACAATACCAGGTTATCGTACAACAGGTTCATTTGGAGGCCTTTATAGTCCTTTTGGACTATAAGCTGGTGTTGTGTGCTCTTTAACTTTGTCCAACCCTAATCCAACACTGGCTCCTCCAAACCATTTTCCTGATTCTCATGAACACTCCCTTTGCTAGGGTTCCCTGATGTCAAACTCTTGTCAAATGTGGCCTTGATGTCAAGAATAGTCACGCTCACCTCTGCTCTGGAGTTCAGCACTTTTCCCTGTTTGAATCAAGGCTGAAATCAGGAGCTATCTGATCCTGGTGGAACCCAAACTGATGAGCATTGAACAGGCTATTGCTGTGCATGTGCTGCTTAATAACACTGACATTACTTGTGTTAGTTGATATACAGCACTGAAACAGTCATCTCAAGAGGTCTCTGCTGATGTTTATCTTCCAGAGAAACCCTTCTGTTTTTCATCCAATCCTATCAGTACAAGGAAAAGGGATAGTTGTTGAATTACATTCTCCTTAAATGTGTCTCAATTTCAAGACCTGGTATTATTCTGTTGTACCCTCCCCAAACAGTTAGCACTGCTGCCTCACCGTGCTGGAGACCCGGGTTCAATTCCCATCTCAGGCAACTGTCATGTGTGGAATTTGCACATTCTCCCTGTGTCTGCGTGGGTTTCCTCCGGGTGCTCCGATTTCTTCCCACAGTCCAAAAATGTGCAGGTCAGGTGAGTTGCCCATGCAAAATTCTCCATAGTGTTAGGTGAAGGGGTAAATGTAGGGGAATGGGTCTGGGTGGGTTGCTCTTTGGAGGGTCGTTGCGGACTGTAAGTAGTCTAATCAAACTGTGTGTACCATGTGCAGCAGTGATGGGAGTTTTATAGGGAGAGACTGCACCTTGGCTAAGTGAGATCAAAATTAACTATGATAAGTAATGTTACCTTTGATAGCATACTTTTCATGCTGTTATAATCGACAATCCTGCTGTATGACTTGGCTACTAAATGTTTCAAAATATTCAGTCGACCAAGATTGTAGGGACGCACTTCTTGAAGTGAACTGGAGGTTATAGGAATTGCAGGTTTGTCATTTCCAAACAAAGTTTGTTAAAGTGATTAAATTTGTAAGTTCTTCCATTTCAGTACTTATTAATGCATTTATAAATAGTTGTGTGACTGTGGCAGTTATGTCATATAACTGGACCAGAGTCTTGGTCCAAATCTACTTGCATTAAAATGCATCCTGCAATTTACATGTTACCCATGGTATTTTGCGTTAGTTTAATGAGAAAAGATATCATGTTTATCAGGTTTGTAAGCTGAAACTAAACTTTAAACCTAGGCTTTATGATATACAAAAGTTAAAATATTGAACATATACTTAGTCTCTTTGATAAATGGGTCTGGGTGAGTTACAAATGGGTCTGGGTGGGTTACTCTTCGGAGGGCCTGTTTCCACACTGTAGGGAAATGTAATCTAGATTTCAAAATAAGAGAATCTGCTCATACGCATAGTACTTTTGGGCTTTTATTCTTCAGGCACAGACTGTGAGTTTCATAAGTATGTTATGTATTGTTTCTTTTGTTATGCATTCAAGTTGTTTAGTTAGAACACATTTCAGAACTCAGTATTTTAATTTAAAAGCAGAGAAAACCCTGAAGTCTGTTCCTTGATTCCTTTTGATCAGCGAGTTTTTGATGTTTTGAAAGCACGGTTTTCAAATTCTGTGGTAGACTAATGTTATAAGTATGCCTGTTGCTCTCTATATGCTCTCCTCTACATTTGGGGAGACAGGACGCCAACTCGTGGAACGTATCAGAGAACGTCTTTGGGACACGCACACCAAACAACCCCACTGCCTGTGGCCAACCAGTTCAACTCCTCCTTCCACTCTGCCAAGTACATGCAAGTCCTGGGCATTCTCCACCGCTAAATCCTAGCCACTCAACACCTGGAGGAAAGACACCTCCTCTTCAGTCTTGGGACCCTCCAACCACACGACATCAATGTCGATCTTCACCAGTTTCCTCATGTTGCCTTCTCCCCACCTCATCCCAGATCCACCCCTCCAACTCAGCACTGTCCTACCTGTCCATCATCTTTCCCACCAATCTGTTCCACCTTCCTCTTCGACCTATGACTGTCACCTCCCCCAACAGTATTTTTTGTCTTCCCACCTACCTTGTCCCCCCCCCCCCCCCCCCATTATTCTCTCAACCCCCTCACCCCACATTCCTGATGAAGAGCTTATGCTCGAAACGTCGATTCTCCTGCTCCTCGGATGCTGCCTGACCTGCTGTGCTTTCCCAGTGCCACACTTTTCAACTCCAATATTATCATGACTCTAGTGAATGCTAATAAAGGAGAACACAAATTGCTTTACACTTCCCAGATCTGTAGGCAAGAATTGTGATATATGCTGACTATCCTGTTATAGCGTAAGCAAGTAATTCACAAACCAGCTCACCATAACTTTCAGGGCACTTGAGAATGGACGAAGTAAATATTGGCTAAACAGTGACATGTATATTCCATGAATACATAGTTTCTGCGCAAGAATTTTAAACAACCTCCCACACAATCCAAGTACAAGTGAGTTCATGGAATCCTTATAGCATGAAAGTAGGCCATTTGGCCCATTGTGGACACACTGGCCCCAAGAAGGAGGACGGGAAAATGTTGTGGCAGTAAGAGCTGCACCTTTTTTTTAAGGTATTTTAGGTATTGGGCAAGTTGTTGGAGGGAATCCTGAGGGACAGGATATACATGTATTTGGAAAGGCAGGGGCTGATTAGGGATAGTCAGCATGGCTTTGTGTGTGGGAAATCATGTCTCACAAACTTGATTCAGTTTTTTTTTGAAGAAGTAACAAAGAGGACTGATTAGGGCAGAGCAGTAGATGTGATCTATATGGACTTCAGTAAGGTGTTCGACAAGGTTCCCCATGGGAGACTGGTTTCGCAAGGTTAGATCTCATGTAATACAGGGAGAACTAGCCATTTGGATACAGAACTGGTTCAAAAGTAGAAGACAGAGTGGTGATGGAAGGTTGCTTTTCAGACTGTATGCTTCTGGCTGGTACAGGTGGGAATCTATGAGAGCAGGTATCATCACCCTCATTTACATGCAGAAGGAGTGAGGGAGGAAGTTAGAAATTGGCAACCAACATCACTATTGAATGTGGATTAGTAAATACTGTCTTAAGGTCATCGCCAATTAGGTTAGGTCTGCTCTAGGATCAGTGTTTCACCCTAACCAAACCTGTGCTAAACTAGGCAGGACAATCTCTGAGATTCCCGCGCTCCTTAGGGATACATTCGCCTACGTGCAGGACAGCCGAGTGAACACCTGCTTCATCAGCCTATACCAGGAGAAGGCATTTGACAGGCTATTGTACAGCCATCTGAGGGATGTGCTCTCAAACGTGCTTTGGGTAGTGTACCTGCAATTTGATCTGTAGTACAGTCTCAATCTGGGCGGGAATCAGAAAGCTTCCCAGTCAGGCAGGGCTTCCCACTCTCTCCTACCTTGTATAAAGCTTTTTGCTGAATCCATCAGATAGGATGAGAGCCTGAGAGGGGTGACTATTTCATGCCGTGGGGGCCTGCCTCCCTCTACACGGATGATGTTGTCATTTTTCTCTTCAGATCTGCCAAGGTAAATAGAGGTAAAAGTGAGGCCATTTTTTTTTGGAACTGGCTCGGCCAGTCCTTTAGACCCTTCACAGTCAAGGCACATTACCTGAAGATGCTGGGTACGTGGTTGGGAGGGCAGGGGCATGTGCCTAAACTTGAGAGGAACATGTTGCCAAGGTGAGGCAGAAACTGGTCATATGTGAGCATTGCTTACACTGCAGGTAGAAACCTGGTCATCAGGCATGAGATATTCTGTCTTTAGTATGTGGTGTAGATTTGGCTTGTTCCCCGAGCCTGCATCACTCCAGTCACCTGAGCCACCTTCCACCTCAACTGGAGGTCAAAGACGGACTGGGTCCAAAGGGATACCATATTTAAAGCTGTAGACGAGGGTGTGAAGAGTGTAAACAATGCTGCCTCTCATCTTGATGATCACCTTTTGTGAGTGACTGCATCAAGCTGTGCATAGTCTCCTGGACCACAAACACCAATTGTTATTACATACTGAAGTTCTACCTGATCCTGGTGTTACCAAGGATGGGCTTATCCTTGTTGCTGTTGAATGCTGCAAGTAGTTGGACTGCTTCACATCACCTGCCCCTCATGGAAACTTTTGTGAAAGTAAACACCTTTTGACCACAAGTCCATCAGGCAGTGGTCAGCACATGGTGTCATCAAGATCTTGTGGGGCGAAAGATAGTGTTAGTGAGTTTTGAGAAGATTTGTAGCTCAGGTTGAGGTTCTGGATGTAGGTTTGTTGGCTGAGCTGGAAGGTTCATTTCCAGACATTTCATCACCCTACGAGGTAACATCTTCAGTGGGCTTCTGGGTGAGCAAAACTACATCCAGAAAGATAGGGTGGATCCTTTTGGGTTGTTCCCTGAGCAGACTGTCAAAGCCATTTGGCAGAATGCTGCATTGGCAGAACTTTCCAACAAGCACCAAGACACTGCTTGACTGGTGGTGAGAAGAGCGCTGTCAGATCCTTCATACACGCCCAGACCCCCTCGACCACCACCATGCATGTGGCTGCACTGGTGAAGAGACAGTCACACATTGCTTTCTGGAATGTGCCTTTGCAAAGAATTCCTGGAGAGAGATGCTTTTTTTTTGTCAAGGTTCGTCCCAAGCAACTCTGTGATGCGGGAATCTCGACTATATCGTCTCTTCCCCGGGATACACATCGAGGCAAACGTCGCCTGCGCCTGGAGGACCATCAATATGGTGAACAATGTTCTTTGGTCTGCTCAAATCTTGTCAATCTTCCAGTTGATCTTGACCAAGTATTGCAGACTGGCATGTTCCAAGGTCCAGGAGTACATGCTGAGGGACACTAAAGCTTGGGGCAGCCACTTCCAAGGTGCACTGGGAAAGACCCAAGGTCTGAGGTCTTTCTGCCAAAGTGCAGTGGGATCTGTTCAGTTATCGGACCCTCCTGGTGCTTCAATTAAATATAAATTGTAGCTTGATTAGTAAGAAATGCTCTTAGGTTAGTTGCAACTGTGGAGAAAAGTCAAACTCCAATGTTTTTGTTCTCTATTTGCAAAGACTATACAGGAACTAACTGCTTTTGTGTATGTACATGAATTTTTTTTCGTGAATTAGGATCAGAAGTGGCCACTCCAATCTGCTCCATCGCTCAATAAGATTGCAGCTGATGTGCTTGTGTTTCAAAGTCACCATTTATTCCACTAGACTTTAGATTACAGGGGAATGGTGGTTATTCGATTGAGATGAGCAGGTACTATTTTGTTTGGATGATTGACTATTCAGTTAACTGATTCAATGTCTTTCCTCTGGGACTTGGAGTTTTCTGTAAAGTCTGCTCCCTGTTCAGGTTAGGCAGCAGCACACCGTGCAAGCCCGAGCCCCTGCCCGCCACCTGCCAACAAGACTACTGCCTTTTGGAGTTGGGGTGGTGGTGGTGAGTCTCCACATAGTGCATGAGCACGGACACACACACAACTTTTTACTACAACTTTTGACAAGTTCCACCTATATAGGTCAATGTTGGAGAGATTATCTGAGGAAGGAAGGTTTAGGGTACACCCCTGTGTGAAACTCCAGGGAAAGTGTGTGTGGGGGGAGAGAGAGAGAGAGAGGGCGGGAGGTCAATCAGTTGGAGACTGTCCAGGACTGTTCTCAGCAGCACTTTTAATCACTGTAAACAAAAGATGCGATCAGTGTTGGAAACACATCTTTGCTGTAATGTTTCTATCGGGACCTTGAGACCTCCTTCGGATAATCCAGTATTCGGATAATTGATATTCGAATAATCAAGGTTCCTCTATATTGTTCAGTAATGAAATAATCAACCTTTTGCCTTGAAGATATTCAGTGGCCCACTACTCCATCTTCTGAAGTGGAGAGTTACAGAGTTGCACAAACACTTGAGACAAAGGAAGTTTCTTTGTCTCCGTCCTAGAAGGGCAGTCCTTAATTTTAAAACAGTGCCCACTACTTCTATGTTTGCTTACAAGAAGAAACATCCAACTTGTTAAGACCATTCAGGATCTGATATACTTTAGCCAAATCACCCTTACTCTGCTAAACTCTAGCCAAATATCAATCTCAATAAATCTCCTCTGAACTCCCCTTTAACTAAAGAGATCAAAACAGCACAGGGCATTTGAAATGTGGTCTCCCCATTGCCCTGTATAAATGAAGCATCATATCCTTACTTCTATGTTCAGTTTCTCTTGTAATGAAGAATAGCATCCTTTAGCTGCCTTAATTACTTGCTTTACCTGCTTAATTGAGAGTTAAGAGTCAACCACTGTGCTGTGGATCTGAAATTGCATGTAGGCTAGATCAAGTAATAAAGACAGTCTCCTCCCCTCAATGACATTAGTGAATTGGATGGGTTTTTCAACAATTGCCATAGTTGGTTTCACAGTTTTATGAAGACTTTCTAATTCCAAATTTTTTACATTAATCCAAATTCCAACATCTGACATGGTGAGATTTGAATTTGGTGACCCCCAAATCATTACCGCGGTCTCTGGATTAGTAGTCTAGCAATAATACTACCAGGCATGGGATTTTTCACAATATACTTTCTCTCCTATTGTTATCATCTGCAAATACAGCAACCATTCCTTCATTTGCCCCCTCTAAGTTATTATAAATTCAGGGACAAAAAGTGGCCTCAGGTCAGACTCCTGTGAGACCACACTCCTGTCACATCCTGCATCATAACCATTTTGTTAAGGAGCGTTTTATAGAACAAATTTGCTTCATTTTCATTTATTACATTGATTTTTGGTCATAAAGCTTGTGGAGCAAGTAGTGGATATTTGTGCTTGTACATGTGTTTGAACTAATTATCCTCAAAGCTCTAAACAAAATGGTGTTCCTTCTAATTGATATCTTGAAGCCTTCTGCATTGAAGTTTGCACTATGCAGTTGACAGTATATTATTTGGAACTAGTATTATTTTCCTAATAATATGCAATTTTGAACATGAGAACGTTGTGAAAAGATCAAAAACAACAAAGCTTGTCTAAAGTATAGGCGATTTCAATGGTATATTTTGTATAACCTTTACAGCTAGTCCTACTATTTAATCTGTTGCAATGTCTTTCTAACATGATAAATATTTCATTATATTCTGTACAAGACTGTGAAACCTTTTATGTATGATAGCGAAACTGACAATGAAATGTTATAAAAGTGTGGTTTATTTATTGTACAGCCGATTCATTTTGCACATTCCAAGTGAAGAAAGAGACAATGCGATCAGAGTATGCTTTCAGATTGAGCTGGCCCATTGGTTTTACTTGGACTTCTACTTGCAGAACACACCAGGATTGCCTCAGTGTGGGATAAGAGATTTTGCCAAATCAGATATCCTTTAACTACATATAGGATAGATTTTGTTAACATCTGCAAAATATTTTTCCTTGCAGACATGTCGATGAACTGATCACTAGATGAGTAGCAATATATTGCAGCCTATGGAAATAGCAGGTTAGTTTTTGATCTGCTTTGCACACTTCCTGTTGCGCTCAGTTCATTCTTTTGTGGGACTTCAAAATTGTGGAAAACCCCCTTCACCTCTTCCTCCCTCTCCCCTCCCCACAAAGTTACTTTCAATTCAAATCCACCTTTTAAAATCTACACTGAAAATTTCCTAATCAGTGCTTGATTAAACTGATCTTTCTTCTTGTGACTGTTTTGTCACTTTTGGAATCTGGTACCTTTTGGATTCAAATCCATTTTACATGGCAAGAAAATCTATTGGCTGAAAGTTATGTAGTTAAAAGATTGTTTGTTTATCCCTGAACTATTGTTGCCAAAATGTTGCTTATTCCTTAACTGCTGTTATACTCTTCAATCATTGTTCATTTTTACTTCGGAAAGGAGATGACGTGGAAAAGATTTTAGATGAATGGAAGGAGTACAAGATGGGAGTCCCAACATATGGTGCAATTATATTAGATGAAGCACTGGAAAATGTAAGTCATAACCTGGAGTGACTTCTGCAGTCCCAGATTTTATATTTGGGAAAGATATTCACATCTGTGCACAAGTCTAAGTTTATGTTAAATAAAATAAATGACAGGTTTTTGTCAATTGATAAGGAAGACCGATAATATTAAAAAAGATGAAATGTTAGTGCTAGGCTAGTGAGTCAGTCACTAGAAGGCATAAATTTAAGATTATCAACCGAATCATGGAGTTATTTATCAACAGAATCATGGAGTTATTTAGCCCATTAAATCGATGTTCCGGAAGTAGCAAGCAATCTTGACAAGTCCTGTTTGCCCACTTGGTCCCACAGCCCTGTAAATTTGTCTCTTTAAAAGTACCCATTTAATTTCCTGTCTGAATGATTGACCACTTCTAGTTCACACCCTCGTAGGCAGCAATTGGTGCAAAAGGAAAATTCTTCCTCACACTCCCCTTGAATCTCTTTCCCAAAATCTTAAAACTGTGTCATTTCTTTCCTGTCCCAAAGATCAAACATCCACATCTACCTGGGTTAGAAGAGTACCTTCCTTTCAGACATGCTAGACTATCATTTAGTTGTCAGCTTCACGCTTTGTGCCCTACAGGTACATGTTTTGAAGCAGTATAGGTGAATAAAACTGACTCAATGAGACTGTACAGGCTGTGTTTCGAAAATACAAACCTTGTTAGGAAATGGAATGCCCAACCAGAAACTGTCCTCAAAGCAGAATTAATAATAACACTTAAAGAAATGCCTCCTGGACACTGCCACTGCACCACGAGAACCCCTTCACAGAACCATTGATTGTGTTACAGTTGAACTTATCTATTTCTTATAGATATACAAGCTGCACTGTGTCCTGCAGTTTTAGTCCTATTCCTGAACAGGGGGTATCGCTGTTTTCTTGTGGATATTGATAAATTAGGGCTTTCTCTTTCTTATAATAGAATGTAAATATTGCTAAAAATGCCAGTGTATATATATCCCTAATTGTCCTGAACTGAATGACTAACTTGCTAGGCCACTTCAGGGGCCATTTAGAGACAATTATACCAAGCTGTTCCTGTGCTGGAAGTGTTTGATGGGGACACCGTGGAGGAATCTTTACTTTTGTTTTAAAATAGTAGAATCAGTTACATTGGGAGGGTCTGGAGACATATGTAGACTAGACTAGGTAAGGACACCAGTTTTCCTTCCCTGAAGGACATTAAGGAACCAGATAAGTCTTAAACCAATTGACAATTAAAACAGCTTTTAATTCGGAACTTGACTGATTTTAAAATTTCACCATGTACAGTAAAGCTTTAGCTTGGTTCTCTGGCATGCTAGTCCATTTACATTATAATTCACTGCCCCCTAAATTACATTCATGCCTCCCATTAAACTGTAAGGTGGAAAATGTGTTGAACTAGGTCCATAAAATTTCGTCATATACCATCTTTTGTTAAGTACAGAGCAGTGAAACTTAAATTTTGCACAAAATCAAAAATTTCATCAAAACAACATTTAAGATCTTACAGTGAGACAAATTGGGAAACATGTTAGCTTGGCTGAATAAAACACTGCAATTTCAATCTCTAAAGAGAAGCCATCTATGAACAAGTACTTACCCGCTGATCATGTTTGTATATTTAATTACCAATTAATTGGAAGACTCCTCAATGAAATGAAGCAAATGGGAACTGGAATTGTGATAGATTACTAATTTTTTGGTCAGTATTTCCTGCTGTAGATTTATAGTTTTCTATAGCACCACATTGCTATGACATTGAAATAAAATAAAATAAATGGACAGAAATAAGAACTTTGAAATAAGTAGAATTCACTGCACAATATACCACAGTCAGTTATTTTGAATTAATTAATTGGTTCAATAACAACAAAGTACATTTATCATAATAACGCACAGTCATATGAGGAAATATTAGGTCACTTGACCAAAAACGTGGTGAAAGAGAGAACTCTTGACGAGAATCTTAAAAGGAAACAAGTAAGGCAGTGAGGTGTAGGGAAGGAATCCCAGAGCGAGACGCCAAAGGCACAGACATCAACAGTGGAGCAATTATGATTGGAGGCACTCAAGGAAGCAGAATTTAAAGGAGGCCAGAATTAGAGGAGCACAGGTTTATGGGTCTGGAGGACATCACAAAGATATGGAAGTTATAGGTCAGGAAGGAATTGGAAGTGTGAATAAAGTGAGGATAAACAATGTGAGACCAGCCAGCTGTGCATTAGATAGAGCAAGGGTTTTAGCAGCAGGTCAGCTGAGGCAGGCAGAGTCACAATGAGATTGGAGAGCTGGATGTAGGTGGCTTTGAAAGAACAAATGTAAAACCAGAAGCTTATTTTACGATCAGAAATGACACAAGATTGCAAACAGCTTGGTTTAATCGCTGATTTCTACCAGGAAGAAGAATGGTAGAGTGGGAACAGAGTTTGGAGGAGACTATAAAAATAATTGCTTCAGTCCTTCCAGTATTTAATTAGAAGAAATTGCTTCCATAAGCAAACTAATTGCCTCAGTGGAGGAGTCAAGGGAGATGGTGATAATGTAGAGCTGGTTGTGGTGAACATACTATGAAAGCTTAACACTGTTCCTAAGGGGCAACATGTAGATGAGAAATAGGGAGTCAGGCACACCAGAAGTGATGGTGCAAGAGCAGGAAGAGACAAGCCATTGCAAATTATTTTCTAGCTATGAATAGTTAAGAGAATGGCTCGGTGACAACAATACATGCAAAATACTGTGGACAAAAAAAAAGGATAAAGCCTTAGATTGACTCCCTTCCCTTTCCCAGTGCCAATAAAACAAAAATGATATTGTATTTAACACATTCAAATCTGAGTAAACAGCAATTTAAAAATTATTCCTGTTCCTATTTCAATAGGTCCTTCTTGTTCAGGGTTATTTGGCAAAGTCTGGTTGGGGATTTCCAAAGGGTAAAGTGAACAAAGAGGAGGCCCCACATGACTGTGCTGTGAGAGAGGTAGGTATTGATTTGATAAGAACACACATCAATTTTTATTTGGATTATTGTAATTTTTTATGTAAGTATATTGTATTTATCCTCAGTAATCTTTTTTAAGAGTGGCATTGTTATTTCTAAAATGTTTTAGAGCGTTTGGACAAGCTTTCAGTCAAGTGCCAATTGGTAGAATCTAATGTGTAACATTTAAACCCTCTTTCTATCTCAATGCAACTCACGTAAATGTGTATTAAATTTTAAGTACTCCATTTAGGATTTAGAAATGACCTGAATTTCTACGTTATAGCCATTACAAAAGAGAAAGTGTGAAAAAAAATTGATAAATTGATCTAAAAATCTAAATCTAAAAATCAGAGAATCTAAAAATTGATAAATCTCCTGGTCCCGGTGGACTACATCCTAGAGTTCTGAGAGAGGTGGCTGAAGAAATAGTGGAGGCGTTGGTTGTGACCTTTCAAAAGTCACTGGAGTCAGGGAAAGTCCCAGATGATTGCTGTTGTAATCCCCTTGTTCAAGAAAGGATCACGACAGAAGATGGAAAGTTATAGGCAAATTAGTCTAACCTCAGTTGTTGGCAAAATCCATTGTTAAGGATGAGATTTCTAAATTATTGGAAGTGCAGAGTCAGATTAAAACAAGTCATCATGGATTTAGTAAGGGGAGGTAGTGCCTGACAAACCTGTTAGAATTCTTTGAAGAGGTAACATGTAGGTTAGACCAGGGAAGCCCAGTGGATGTCCTCTATCTAGACTTCCAAAAGGCCATTGATAAAGTGCTTCAGGGATGCTGCTGAATAAGGTGAGGGCCCATGGTGTTCGAGGCGAGCTACTGGCATGGATTGAGGATTGGCTCTCTGACAGAAGGCAGAGAGTTGGGATAAAAGGTTCTTTTTTATGGCAGCAGATGACAAGTGATGTCTTGCAGGGTTCAGTGTTGGGGCAGCAGCTGTTCACTTTATATATTAATGACCTGGATGAAGGGATTGGGGACATTCTGGCGAAATTTGCCGATGATAGCAAGTTAGGTGGACAGGCAGGTAGTACTGAAGAGATGGGGAGGTTGCAGAAAGATTTAGACAGTTTAGGAGAATGATCCAGGAAATGGCTGATAAAATTCAATGTGAGCAAATGGAAGATCTTGCACTTTGGAAAAAAGAATACAGGCATGGACTATTTTCTAAATGGTGAGAAAATCCATAAATCCGAAGTACAAATGGACCTGGGGGTGCTAGTCCAGGATTCTCTAAAGGTTAACTTGCAGGTTGAGTCCATGATTAAGACAGCGAATGTAAAGTTGTCATTTATCTCAAGAGGGTTGGAATATAAAAGCAGGAATGTGCTTCTGAGACTTTATAAAGCTCTAGTTAGGCCCCATTTAGAATACTGTATCCAAATTTGGGCCCCACATCTCGGGAAGGACATACTGACACTGGAGCGTGTCTAGCGGAGCTTCACATGGATGATCCCTGGGATGGTAGGCCTAACATTTCATGATCGGCTGAGGATCCTGGGATTGTATTCATTAGAGTTCAGAAAGTTGAGGGGAGATCTAATAGAAACTTACAAAATAATGCATGGCTTAGAAAGGGTTGATGCTGGGAAGTAGTTCCCGTTAGGTGGGGAGACTAGAACCTGTGGGCACAACCTTAAAATTAGAGGGGGTCAATTCAGAATGGAAATAAGGAGACATTTCTTCAGCAAGTGACTGGTGGGTCTGTGCAATTAATTGCCACAGAGCACATGTCTTCAAGGCAGATATTGATAGATTCTTGATCTCGCAAGGAATTAAGGGCTACGGGGCGAGTGCAGGTAAGTGGAGTTGAAATGCCCATCAGCCATGATTAAAGCAAATCTTAGCAGGACTTAAGGAATGTTGCTGAACAAAGAGACCTTGGAGTGCAGGTTCGTAGTTCCTTGAAAGTGGAGTCGCAGGTAGATAGGATAGACTAGGCAATGTTTGGTATGCTTTCCTTTATCGGTCAGAGTATTGAGGACAGGAGTTGGGAGGTCATGTTGCAGCTGTACAGGACATTGGTTAGGCTACTGTTGGAATATTGCGTGCAATTCTGGCCTCCTTCCTATCAGAAAGATGTTGTGAAACATGAAAGCATTCATAAAAGGTTTACAAGGATGTTGTCAGTGTTGGAGGCTTTGAGCTATAGGGAGAGGTTGAATAGGCTAGGGCTGTTTTCCCTGGAGGGTCGGAGGCTGAGGGATGACCTTATAGAGGTTTATAAAATCATGAGAGGCATGGATAGAATAAATAGACAAAAGTCTTTTCCCTGGGGGTCGGGGAGTCCAGAACGAGAGAGGCATAGGTTTAGGGTGAGGGGAGAAAAATATAAAAGAGATCTAAGGGGCAACTTTTTCATGCAGAGGGTGGTACATATCTGGACTGAGCTGCCAGAGGAAGTGGTGGAGGCTGGTACAATTGCAACATTTAAGAGGCATCTGGATGGGTATATGAATAGGAAGGGTTTGGAGGGATTTGGGCCAGGTGCTGGCAGGTGGGACTAGATTGGGTTGGGATATCTGGTCAGCATGGGCGGGTTGGACTGAATGGTCTGTTTCCATGCTGTACATCTCTATGGTTTTATAAATGGAGGAGTGGACCCGATGGGCCGAATGGCCTTGTATCCACTCCTATGTTTTATGGTCTTATTGCTGAATTTCTTCATGATTGTTTTAACTTTGTTGATTTGTAAATGATTATTGATGAAGCACGTAAATCTATAGAGCATTTCTCAACTTTCTTTTTGGTTTTAAAAGAAGAACCTGATCAATCTCTACCATTGAATCACCACCAATCTAGCTGTTCAGAGGGCTGGGGCAGGTCACCTGTACACAGATCCTCTGTGCTGACTTTCTTGAGTTGATGAATATAAATATTACAAAATAGTTTTCAAAAGGAATTAGATTAGAATTGTATGGAATTTGATTGATTTTATGTAAAGTATGTTTAGCATTTGGTGATAAGTTTTGTATGTTTTCTTTAAGGTTCTTGAAGAAACTGGGTTTGACATAAGAGATCGCATTTGTAAAGATGACTTCATTGAACAGAGAATCAATGATCAGTTAGCTCGACTGTATATCATCCCAGGTGTACCAAAGGATACGAAGTTTAACCCTAAAACAAGAAGAGAAATCCGGGTAGAAAATATTTGATTTTTGAGATCAGCCTTGCTTATTTGCATTTTTAAAGACAACCCAGAAATTTTGTCAGAGTATTTCAGTGCATGGAGTTGTCAGATTCCTTTTGCATTGAATAGTGTGTTGAAGAGAATGTGTCTGTATATCTTTTCTGATCTCCTGTAATCCAAGTTCTCTTAGAGTAATTGATTGAATCATGTTTTATTTTATTTAGGGGAGTTGACGGCATAGTGCACTGAATTAGTAATCCTGACCAGAGGCTAATGTTCTGGGGATGTGGGGTCAAATTTCACAATGGCAGTTGTGAAATTTGAATGATACAAAATCTTCAATAAGGAAAAAGTCCTAGCTTAATAGCACCATGTAACTACTAAATCGCCATAATCAGTCATCTAATTTGGTAATGTCCTTTTTAGGGAATTAAATCTGCAACCTTTAGCTACTCTGACTTATATCTGACTCTAGTTTTGCAGCAAAATGATTGGTTGACTCTTAATTGCCCTATGGATGATGAGGAATGGGCAATAAGTGCTGACCTTGCCAGCAAAGCCCACAATCTCTGAACAAATTAAAAAGCATGAGATGCATATTTTCACAAAACTAATGCAAGTCACTGGTATTTAACCCCAAATTGAGATTTCTTCGCCACCCCTTGTCAATTACCAAAATGCCTGCCTTTAACTTCCCACTCTCCTCTTTCTCTTCTTATTCCCTAACTTCATCTCAAGATTTGATGTGTTCTGTATTCTGTCTGGTTTTCCTGTATCATCTTTCCTCAAGTTTCAGCTTGCTCATAGCCAAAACCTAAAATGTATCCGCGTTCCATCTTCTCTCTCCTGTATCCATGTGCCAGTTTCAAAATTCTCATCTTTTAAAATTTTGCCATACCTTTACTCAGTCTTATTTTCCTATGTGTACTTTTCTATTCCTAAATCAGGAGTTCTCCTTATCCCAGAGTGTTTCTATTTCCCCATCGATGTTAACCTCTGTATCATGATGCTGTAATCTGCAATTGTGCTCGGGTCCTCTACTTTTCAACCTCTTGCTGTTTTCAAAATCTTTCATAAAAATTCATCTTATTAAACCATGTATGCAGTTCTTATCCCAACTTCTGCTTCTCCTGCTTTTCATTTTTCTAAGCACTGTACACTCAACCTGTTCCCCTTTTATTTTGTAAAATGCTTTAAGGTGCCATGCTTTAGATTTTAAATGATAAAGAATTGCAAGCTTTTAATCTTGCTATGTATTTGTTTTTTAGAATATTGAGTGGTTTTCCATCGAGAAGTTGCCATCCCATAGGAATGACATGACACCCAAGTCAAAACTGGGTTTAGCACCAAATAAGTTTTTCATGGCAATTCCATTTATAAGGTATGGTTGAACTTTTTTAAACTTTCAAAATCTAATTAAATTTTTTTTTTAAATTACCTTTGCATACTTTGGGTTCACCTTCATAGCATAAGCTATCAAACCAAAATTATATTTTCATTATTTAAAATTCTGTTTTGTTCCTTAGATAGAAAAACATTCTTCAAAACTGGTTCAAGGTGGCTCATATAGAGCTTGCTTTGTTATTTGAGTTTGGTAGATTTGTTTATATCTTTGTCCTGTAAGCATTTCACATTAAGTTAGTTCAGTATCATAAATAATCTCTTCTTGTTGTTGTTGTTGTTGGTGTTATTGTTATCATAGGCCACTAAGAGACTGGATATCCAAAAACTATGCAGACTCTTCAGATAGTGATGGCCTTGTATCCAATAATGCAACTCCATCCAAAACTTCATTGGAAAAAATAAATGCAAGGTAAGTGTACCTCCAACCTCCTCACTACCTTGAAGCTCATAATCTCCTAACCCCACACTGCCCGCTTCTACCTCCTTTACAAAATCAACAAACAGGACTGCCCAGGTGTCTCCATTGTTGGCCTGCTCCTGCCCCATGGAACTTACCTCTTCCTATCTCGATTAGTTTATTTTCTCCCCTTGTCTACTCCATTCCCACTTATATTCATGATCCCTCTGATGCATCCGTTTCAGAATTTCCAGTCTGAGGGGTCCAGCTGCCGTGTCTTCACCATGGATACGCAATCCCTTTATATGTCCATCAGGATGCTCTCAGGCTTCTCCACATCTCCCTGAAAAAACAGGCCTGAAGCGTCCTCTTCTGCTTGGTTGAGCTTGTCCTCACTCTGAACAACTTGTCGTTTAACTCCTCTCGGTTTCTTCAGGGCAGAGGGATGGCCATGGGTATCCTCATGAGCCCCATTAATCCCTGTTTACTTGTGGGATACATGGAATATTCCTTGCTTCAGTCTTACTCCATCCCCCATCCACAACCCTTTCTCCAGTATATAGATGGTGCTGCTTCCCTCTTGACCGGAATTGGAAAAGTGTATCAATTTTGCTTTCAATTTCCACCCACCTCTCTACTTTGCCTGGTCCATCTTTGACTCCCCCATTCCCTTTTGCGACACCTCTGTTTCCATTTCTGGGGATTGGCTGGCCATCAATACCCACTACAAACTAATTTCTCCATCTTTGTCCTATCTGTTCTGCTGATGCCAACTATGACAAGGGGGCCTCAAATGTCCACTATCTTCCTCAAGTGAGGATTTCCCAGCACCATGGGTGACAGGGCCCTCAGTTGGGTCTGACCTTCAGCCCTCACCTCCTCTCTTCCCTCCCGCAACAATGATAAAGTCTCCCTGGTCCTCGCCTACCATCCCACCAGCATCCACAGGATCATTAGCCGCCACCTTCAGTAAGATACCACCACCAGTCGCCTATCCCTCTCCCCTCCCTTGTCAGCCTTCTGCAAGGACCGTTCCCTCCGGGACACCCTGGTCCATTCCACCTTTACTCTCAACAACTTCCACCACCACAACCTCTGCACCTTTTCCTGAATCAACAAAAGGTGTAGTATCTGCCCATTTACTTCCTCCCTCCCTCTGTCTCCAAGAGCCTAAACAGACCTCTGGGTGAAGCAACGCTTTACCTGCACTTCACTCATTCTAGTCTACTGCATTCGCTGCTCACAATGTGGTCTCCTTTTACTTTGGGGTAATGAAGCGTAATCTGGGTAACCGCTTTGCAAAACACCTGTGTTCTACCTACAAAAAAGACCCTGAGCTTCCAGGTGCCTGCCACTTTTAGATTAGATTCCCTACAGTGTGGAAACAGGCCCTTTGGCCCAACCAGTCCACACCAACCCTCCAAAGAGTAACCCACCCAGACCCATTTCCCTTTGACAAATGCATCTAACACTATGGGCAATTTAGCATGGCCAACTCACCTGACCAGCATATCTTTGGACTGTGGGAGGAAACTGGATCACCCGGAGGAAACCCACGCAAACACAGGGAGAATGTGCAAACTCCACACAGACAGCCACCCGAGGCTGGAATCGAATCTGGAGCTGTGAGGCAGCAGAGCTAACCACTGTGCCGCACAATGCAGTGACCACCTCACCTCCAGAAACAATGTAATGCAAATCATCCCTTAAAGATCAGATCTGGTGTGAATTGTATTTTTTGTAAACTTCAGGGCGTAGTCAGAATTCCAACTATAATGTTCTTATTGATTTTGAATAGGTGATGATGACAATGTAAACCATCCCTGAATGGCAAGGGATGAGAATGTAAACCTCCCATATTCCACTAATAAGACAAAGACACACCACCCGATCCCCAGGGCATTCAATTTCGTGCAGGTTGGCAGAGCAAATTAACTCCTCAATATCACTTTCCACTTTGTTCGTCTCTGTCTCTGGCTTGCTGCACTGCTCTAGCATGGAAGCTCAGAGAAAGCTCCAAGCAAGCTGGAAGAAGAGCACCTCATTTTCCACTTGAGAACTGTTCAGTTTTCTGGACTCAATGTTGAGTTCCTAGAAGTTCTGAAGAAGGGTAACTGGACCTGAAACATTCTGATTTGTCTCCACAGACGCAGCTGGACTTGCTGAGATTTTCCAGCAATTTCACTTTTAGTTTCTGATTTCCGCCATCCGTAGTTCTTTCATTGTTTTAATTTAAAAAGTGTATGACTGACCTCTAGAAAACGTATGGACTTATTTACTTGTATTCTGCCATTTTCTTTTTGCTGAGGCAGTCGTGTAGAGATATTGTAATTCACCTGCTGAATTTGTTTACAGAGCATCAGAACTGAAAATACAGCAGTATGTTTTAAATTGGTAGTGCTATTTTTGAAAATGCATCGAGACTATGGTTTAACCACCATCTGCACCTCCAGGTTTTGATTCATTGAAAACTACCTGCTTGTTGATATAGTGCAATCCCTACCAGAACATGCATGATTTCTTTCTGTCACTTACTGTCTGTGTCTTTGTAACCTCATTCTCATCCATTTAATATGGTCTTGTAGCATTTAATTCATTCATACTATTATGGATTCACTCCTTTTGTTTTGTTCTACACCTGGTATGGCAATACCAGAAAATATTATGTATTTTATGAACACTGTTGTTCTGTGTCCAAGATGACATACTGAAATAAAACCAAACCTTTCCTCTTAATCCCTGAAGTAGCAAAAGAGACTTCTTAGTTTTCAAAACTTAAAAAAAGCACAAGTGGAATTGGTATCTCGCAATTTATATGTTCCAGTGATGAAATGCATGAATGCTATACTATTGAGAAACGTTTATCACAATTTAATTTTGTCATTTTAATTTTTGAGTAACCTGTTGATTAATCTCTTTACTGGTAATATTAAGCAAAAGAGTGTTAGTGGCTACAAGATTGGTACAGGAGGGACATTTCCTATTGGGTGAATGTTTGCATCAGGAAAGATTAAGCTGAAGATATTCATCTGAACTAAAATGGTTTTGTGGTGAGAGTAAACAGCGGGTTGGGTAATGAGTTAATCTGATGTGGAGGTGGCTCGATTCCCTTCCTGATTTAAAAATGTCCTTTTGCATCTCCCCTGTCAAGCCCCGAAGAAATTAAAATGCTTCAATAAGGTCGCCTTTCATTATTCTAAACTTCAGTGAGTACAGGCCCAACCTACTCAACTTCTCACAAGACAGTCTCTTCATACCCAGGATCAGCTTAGTGAGCCTTCTATGGACTACCTCAAATGCTAGTATATCACTCTTATGTAAATGGTCCAAAACTATTCACTGTACAGTAAAGCTTTTATTAACCAGCACCGATGGGACCAGGAGTATCTGAAAATTCCAGTTGATCAAGAGGTCCATGTAATCAGTGTAAAAGTTTACACTAAATAATCAAAACGAAATGCAGGGGGTATGAACATCACTGTTATACTTTATTTAGTGCCTTATTGTTGGAATACTGAATGGACTCTCAAACTCTTAACATTCGCCTGTACCTGTGTTTTTATTTTGTTGCTGTTTACCTATTATTCACTTCTCTATGCTATTTAACTATGTGGTCTGCCTGTGTTGCTCGCAAGACAAAGCATTTCACTGTGCCTTGGTACACATGACAATCAATTCAGTTCAATTCAATCAAACCTGCTGCCAGAGAGCCTTCTCACTCGCACCTCAAATGATTACTTCAACATCACAGAGATCATGATAATACAGTAAGCTTAAAGTTTTTGAGATATGATTTTTTGCTAGTTTATTAAGAGTGCTGGTTCATAAGGTGCTGGTAAAAACATAGTTTACTATATTTCAATTTATTTAGTTGACCACTTCCAATTGCAGGGAATTTAATTGATTGCAATAAAGCAATCATTCCAGACAAGTATCCACTTGCCAATACTGTAATGGGTAGATGCATGTGCAGTTGGCAGATTGGTCAGGTATGCTTTTCCCTCTTGCTGGTCCCTCACAATCTGCCATAGACCCAGACTGGCAGTTGTGTCCGATCGGTAATGTTCCTGCTGAGTCCGTCTTCATTGAACATTGAAATCCCCCACATAGAGTACATTTTCATCTTTACCACCCTCAGTGTTTCTTCCAAGTGTTGCTCAACCACTGTGCTGCCATCTCTGCTGGGTCTGCCTTGCTGGTGGGACAAGACATATCCAAAAATGGTAGTGTTTTTGGATATTATCTGTCAGATATGATTTCCTAACTTGGACTATATCAGGCTAGTGCTTGACTAATGTGTGACACTGCTTACCCAATTTTGGCAGATGTAATTGAGGAGGGCTTTGCAGGGTTGAAAGGGCTGTTTCTGCTGTTGTCTGTTTCACTGCCTAGGTCAATGCTGTGTGGTCCGTCCAGTTTCATTTCCTTTTTCTTGAGACCTTGTAGCAACTGATGCAAGCCACTCAGTTGTTAAGCCATTTCAGAAGGTAGTTCAGAGTCAACCACATAGCTATGGGTCTGTAATTGTAGGCCATACTAGGTGCAGGTGGCAGATTGCTTCCCTGAAGAATATTTGTGAATCAGGTGGGTTTTTCCAACCATCGTCAATGGTTTCATGGTCATCAGTAAATACTTAATTCCAGATATTTTTATCAATATCAAATTCCACTATCTGTCAAGGCAGGGTTTCAAACCCAGGTTTCCAGAACATTAGCAGGGCTTCTGGATTAATAGTTTAGTGATAACACCACGAGGTCATTGTCCCCTCTTTTGAAGGTAAGATATTCCCATGATATGATTCAAAGAGTAGTGGCGAGGTTTTGCTGGTGTTCTAGCCAACATTTATCTTTCAACCAATGTTACAAAAGCAAGTTATCTTGTCATTATCTCTTATACCTTGGTTTATGGGACCTTTTGTGTGCAAATTGGCCAGTGCATTTCTGATCATGAAACCAATTTTTGTTTTGGACTAAAAATGGAAAAGAAGTTGCTTTAAATCAAGGCAACTGTAAGAAGGTGTTTGCAGTTTTGAAAACAAGTTGATGGAGCACATCGAATTGTATCTATAACTTTGCCTTATTCCAGCAATAAGGGAGAACTCTAGACAGAATAGCATCACCTGTATGATCATCAATTTTGCCCAGTCTTTCAAGTGGCTTTTCAATTAGGACCAATTGTTGTTGGTTCAGGAGGGCTTAACAGGCCCAACAGCTTGATTGGTACCTTGGATGCCGGCAGCCTTGGGTGCGGACAACACAGCAGAAATGTCTAACTTGCAAAAAGAAAGCATCCATCTCACATGCGTGCTCTTGCTGTGTGTCGTTCTCATTTGCTGTTGTATTTGTCTGTACTGTCTATTTGACCAATGTGGTAAAGTTAAAACAAATCCCTCGTAGCTGCTGTCCGATATTTTTCTAAATAAGCTGCTCTTTCTGATAATCCCAGTTGAAAGAAAGAGGAGAACCCATTTTCAAAGGCTCTGAAAGAATAAATCCTCAACCAGTGAATGCAAAACTGAGTATTGAAGAATCCACAATCTTACATTATCAGCAAAAAGTCTAAAGAAATTGAAAGGACCCAAAGCAAACAACTCGTCAACATTGTAATCCGACTGATGCCTGAACTTTTCTTTTCTAACTTTTTTTTTTCCTTTCCCATGCCCCATCAATATTTTTGTCTCATCTATCTGTTCTCATGTGTATGAAAATTTTAGAAAGTGGGAGTGTTTAGATTATGGAATTATAAGTTAGCAATTCATGTTTCTTTTTTTGTCATTTATTTAAAAACAAAGTAGTTATTTTCTTTTTAAAGATCAAAAACTTGATGTGCATATTATTTGAGTCTGAATTAGACACTGTGATAAAATGGAGCAATTTGTTGATTTAATCATTTTCACACTGATTCTGGGAATAGTGGGGCTTTATTTCCAGTCTGCTACCCCATTGAGTTGTGATACCATATTACATTAGTAATAAAATACATATTTGCTGATGGCTTTGATTGAATTATGCTATACTATTGACTGAGTATCCAATAATCAATTTGAACTGAAAGGAACATTTTGGCGTGAACCACATTGTAGCTATAGAGAAAAATAAGAACCTAAGTGCCTTACTACTTAAATGGCTAGAGGTATTTCACAGTGAATTCCACAAAAGCAGTTAGAGTTTCCTGCTTGATGTCTCATCTGGAAAAATAACAGCTCTGATCATTTAACATTCATTAGCTCTGCAGTGGAATGTTAGTCATAATTATGTGCTGAGCTCTAGATTAGATTTGAAAACTTTGATTATTTTACATTTGTAAGTTTCAACACTTACACCAAAAACCACAAGCTTCCTTGACACGTGTGGGTATTTATGTTTCATAGATCACGAACACGGCAGAATTCACAGTTACTGGAGGGGTTCACAGGAGAAACATGGGGATGCTCCAATAAACACAGGCCACAGCAGAAGCCTTTCAGTCAAAATAATCAGTGTGACACTTCTGAAACCATGAAGTGCAAGGTAATTTTAATTGAAGAAAAATATTTGGATTGCCTATACATTAAGAATTAAATTTTAAAAATCAGTTAATTATCCTAAATTGCTGTAGCTTTAACATCTTTCCTGTACTGCATTTATTCATGGCTTTGTTTCTCTGAATTTGTGGTGGTTGTTTTAGGCATCTGTTTTTGACTGGGTTAGGGTTCATGTTTTTATTTGTGCACATTATTCATGTAACTTTTAATGTAATGCAGGCACAGAATAATTGTTTTGTCATTTTGACGACGTTGACTAATACATGAAATTTTACTTCATATGATCAGCTGAAGCTTGATGTCCATATCCACAAAATTCCCCTCTTAGTTCCTTCAACTCCCTGCCATAGATTTGAGCCTTACTCAAAAGACAAGCCTGGTCTTGCGTCTTCCTACATTCTGCCACCTTTCTGCTTGCCTTCTTGTAAAGTACATTAACATTTTTTTTAAAAACTCCTTTTCAATAGGATTTATACTGTTGTAGGAAAGGCACATAACTTCAAGATACTGGATTGTTAAAGATAATTAAACAACTTTATGCAATAATTTCAAGCAGTAGAATTTCAAGACATAAGTAGTGTGATACAAATTTTAAAAAGTGTTAGCTGAAATGAAGAATATACCAAATCTAAATAATAGGAAATTATGGATTCAAGTTTGTATTTGAGCAGTGCCACTTTCCGTAAAAATATTGGCACAGCACTATCTGCTGTATCCCTGGAAGGAATTAACTCCTCTGCCAAGGACATCCTTACAGAGATAGTCTTAGAGTAAACTGCATATTGTTTTAATTTTTTTAACTTTGTTTTCATTTTTTTTTTTCTCTCTGCATCTTCAAGAAATAGTTATCTCCAAATCCTTGTAACTGGTTAACTATAAATTTACAAATAGTGACTGACAGTCTGTGAAACCTTGTGCGTCACAATTGCTTCTGTGCCACCCAAAACTATATGATCTGGGAGAGACGAAAAACTGCTTTTTTTTTTAAAAAAAGAGCCATTTAGAGAATTTCCTCAGATTCCTTTTGGGTAATTAAAACTAGCTGTGATTTCCTGTGACCCTGAAAATTCTCTTGCACTGCCTAGCTTTTGTATATTGCAATTTCCTCCCCACTCTGAAATGGTTTTATTTGCGTTTAGTGCAATTCGTTGATTTAGCATTCACTGAATAAGCCAACAGCCATAATTCCCTGGGTTAATAACCTAGATCTGGCCTTACGCAGCCTAAAATTCCAATTGCTTATCCTCCCAAACCTATCTACTGGGAACTGTAAAATTTTTATTTTGCCTATTGTTTTTGGTTGATAACACTCCTGCCTCAGAAACAGTAAGTTGTGGCTTAGATCTCTCTTCTAGGTCTTGAGTGCAGCAATCTAGGCTGCAACTCCATAGTGCAGCACTCAGCCAGTACTATCTGACATATTGCTTTTTGGATGAAAGATTAAAATGCTTCACCTGCCCTCAGATAGATGTAAAAATTCCTTGGTGTTATTTTGAAGAGCAGAGGATTTATCTCTGACTTGGCCAGGTCTTCCTTTGATCAACAAGTATCTGGTCATGATAAGTTGCTGCTTGTGGAATGTGTACTGTGCATAAATAGACTGTCATTTTTCCTACAACAGAACAGCATTGGCTGTAAAGGAGTCTTGCATTCTGATGGCTGTGGAAATTGCTATTTAATCACAGGTCCTTTTTTTGGGTGGGAGGAGGAATACTTTGACCATATTATCCTCCACGAACTCTAAAGAAACCATCCCAGAGTACAGTGAGATGTTGGAAAATTGAGATGATGGACTTGCATTACAGGTGTCATCTCGCCATACACTTTTAGCTGGATATTGTCTGACAAAACTGTCACATCTATTTGCGGTTCATAATGCTACTCAAGATGGTGTGCTCATTTTAATTTATTTTTAATCAGCCTGTATGGGCATGTTATGACATACCTTTAGGGCAGGTGATACTTGAATTCAGGCACAGAGACAAGGACACTGCACTGTGCCACAAGTCCCTGGTATGTTACACTTTAATAATGTCATTAACATCGAACAGTCAAGTATTTTCAAAAGTGATGACTATAGCGTACTCATTTCGTATTTCTCAAAGTAAGTGGTGCAGATATCTTTTTGTATGAAATTTGCTCTGCTGGTTGGCAAAATATTTTTAAATGAAGGAAGCAAGTGATCTCAGGTTTATTTACATTGTACATATGAACTTTTGTTACATTTTTAGCCCCATAATGTCAGGGGTAATGGCAGAAAACAGTATCAAGATACTCCAAACCAGAAGAAGAAACCTAATGGAGTAAATAGTCAGCAAGTTAAGCAATTTCAGATATTGGTGAGTATTTGCTGTATTTTCTGTCAAAATTCTGAATTGCACTAGTATAGCTGTAAGGTATTTGTAATAAGGAATAAGGTAGGTTTATAATTCCAACATTAGCATAGTGTCTTATTATTAAGGAAAAAGCTCTCTTCAAAGTCAGCTACATGGGGAAAGTTAGCATTCATCTTTGAAACATTTCCAGTCTACATCTCACTTTATTAAAATGGTTCGATGTTTCGATTCTTCTTTAATTATAATTTAGGAATGTGGAGAGAGAACATCGGAATATCAGTGTGCTATTTAACCTTTTGAGTTGTCCTATCATTCAATTAGATTGTGGATGTTCTGTTTCTCTGCTTAATGTTTTTTTTTGTGCCTAGACGCTATGTATGTATTTTATTTGCATTTCCAAAAACGTTTTAAAATTTTTCTTAGAAAGATATGGTTTTCATTTTTTGAATGTAGGCCAACATCAGAATTTATGGTATTTATGGTAATTACTGCTTACAATATATTAGTGTCATTTGGCATCAGGAAGGTGCAGATTTGATCTGCGGCATGTGGAATTTGTTTATTAGAGTGAAGTAGTATCAGAAGCATTAAAGCTGCTCTGTGCTTTCTCTGGATTAGACAAAAGAAAAACAATTGCCTTTTCATGCCAGGTGGTGTAAATTTCTTTTGTACTGTAAGTGTGACTATGAATACAGGATTTAGAGGTGCTGATGATGGACTGGGGTGTACAAAGTTAAAAATCACACATGAGGAGGTTATAGTCCAACGGGTTTATTTGGAAACACTAGTTTTCGGGGCGCTGCTCCTTCATCAGGTGGTTGTGGAGTATAAGATCGTAGGACACAGAATTTACAACAAATGTTTATAGTGTGATGTAACTGAAAATATATTTTGAAAAAGACCTGGATTGTTTGTTAAGTCTCATCTTTCAGAATGACCGTGTTGGTTTCAGTTCTTTTATATGTAAATCCCAGAACTTTTTTAAAGTCATATTCTCAAGTGAACTTTAACAATAGGTGCTATGTTGGCCCAGATAATATATTGAAGGTGTGAGCTTCCCTATGTGAGGCTGTCTGTGCCCCAATGTTCAAACTGATTCTAATCTAAAAAAGGAATTTACAGAATCTTACGTGGATTCATGCAGTTTTTGAGCAAAATAAAATGTAATTCTGCGAGTACAAATTCACCCCAAAACTTTGTGGATTTGTGCACGTTTGGGGTGGGGTGGGGTGGAGTGGATGGTGTATGAGTGTCTGTGAGAGGGAGAGTGTAAAGGGATATTGGTCTGTAGGAGTGTATGTGTGAGCATATGAGAGAGAGTCTGGGTCTACAGGAATTGTGTGTGTGTGGATAATATATATATATATATATATATATATATATATCAGTGGAGTCACCTGTAGTGTGACATGAACCCAAGGTCCCAGTTGAGGCCATCCACATCGGTACTGAACTTGGCTATCAGCCTCTGCTCGGCCACTTTGCGTTGTTGCCTGACCCGAAGTCTGCCTTAGAGGATGGTCACCCGAAGGTCCGAGGTCGAATGTCCCAGACCTCTGAAGTGTTCTCCGACTGGGAGGGAGCATTCCTGTCTACTGATTGTTGTGCGGTGCCCATTCATCCATTGCCATAGTCTCTGCTTGGTCTCCCCAATGTACCATACCTCAGGGCATCCTTGTCTGCAGCGTGTGAGATGGACAACGTTGGCTGAGTCACAAGTACCTGCCACATACATGGTGGGAGGTGTCCCAACGTGTAATGGTGATATCTGTGTCAACTCTCTAAAAGCGTCTGCTGTGACAAGGTTGTATAGTGTTGTTCTGAAAGCCGGGCAGTTTGCTGTGAACAATGACCCTTCAAGACTGACTTCAGGAAAGGTGACAAGGCAAAGTGGCTAAGCAAAAGCTGATAGCCAAGTTTGGTTCCATGATGTTCTCAACCAGGACCTTGGGTTCACGTGACACTACAGGTGAACGCACATGCACATGTACTTGCGCGCACACACGCACCCTCTCTCATACACTCACACATACACTCCCAAACGCACCCTCTCACAGACTTGTACCCCTTTACACTCACACACATACACATACATACTCTCGCTCAGGCACTTCTCACCCCCCATGCGCACACACCCACATATAAGTTTGTAGGGTGAATTTGTACTTCAGAATTATATTTTGTTTTGCTCTAAAACTGCATGACTCCATGTAAGATTCTGTAAGTCCCCTTTTTAGATTAGAATCAGTCTGAACATTGGGGCACAGACAACCTTACACAGTGCACCTCACACCTTCAATGCATTATCTAGGCCAACATGGCACCTATTGTTAAAGTTCACTTGAAAATGTAACTTTAAATAAGTTCTGGGGTTTACATATGAAAGAACTGAAACCAACATGCCCATCTAAAAGACCAGGGATTTAACAAACAATCCAGGTCTTTTTCAATATATAATTTCAATATATAATTTCAGTTACATCACACTGTAAACTTCTGTTATAAATTCTGTGTCCTACAATCGTATACTCCACAACCACCTGATGAAGGAGCAGCGCCCTGAAAGCTACTGCTTCCAAATAAACCTGTTGGCCTTATTACCTGTTGTTGTGTGATTTTTAACTATGAATACAGGATTAGCCTTCATTTTGATGCCATAGCATGGTTATTGTCTGACTCTCACTGTCTCCACTCATTGACATTTATTCTTTAGGTGAGATGCCAAAAGAATTCTGCAAACTTGGAAAGTTTGCCCCCATTTGCATTATTGCATTTAGGAGAGGAAGAGTAAAATGTCAGAATCTTTTGTTTAAGTTTGTAGTGGATCTTTTAATCTGTATTGCTGATTCCTTCGAATAAGGGCAAGTTGCAGTGCTCAAGATCAAATTTATCCATTAGGCATAATCCCTTAAATCTTATTGGATTCCTATGTTCCCATCTGTTTCATTTTAAAAGGTTTAGATATATTTATTCATACTTTAATATGTGCTTGGGTTATATGTTTTTGCAGAAGTTATCCACTCTTTTTATTCATAAACTTCCCACAGTTTTCTTGCAAACATAAAATCGTGTTTTAAAAAGTAGTCTGAAATTAAAGCACCCAGTGCAGTTATCAATATATGGTACTTTTAACAACAGTTTATGGAGGTGAAGGTAAACACCAACTTGTGGACACTCCCATTAATGCCGAGGTTGACTCCTCTATCACTCCTCCTGCTGTGTGACAACAGTCCTCCTCTCCCTCTGTTGTGACATACATTTTAGTTGTATGTCCATAATGTCTCAACAGCCAATTGTCAGTAAACTTCAGAATTTTTTTGTTTTAAATGTTTTAGAAACCTGATAAAAAGCTTCAACCAAGACGATTACAAGACAATTTTGAAACAGGTAAGACCACTTTGTAAAACCTTTTCAAAGTTACAATTGCCTTTTTAAATTTCTGTTATGCAGAATTTGATTCTAATGAGAATTCATTTTGAAAGATTTTTTTTAATTTCTAGTTATACAAATATATCTTTTATCTTTATTTCTCCCCCCCCCACCCTCACTTAGATGCAGTCTGTGAACTGTGCAGTTCGAATCAGCTCCTGGAATATACTGGGACGTGCATATCGGGTTCTGAGCCCTCGGATTCCTGCAGCAGACACTCCAATTTTAATTTCTCATCCAGAGCCTTTCTCAGCTTCAAGTTTGATCGTGATGCAATAATGAAATGCTTTGACCTATGACGGCATGTTGAGTTTTGATGTAAAGAGATCACAAGGTTACATGGAGCAAGTTGCAAGATCAATGAAAAACTGACCTTTTGACCCTTGAGTATTACAAACTCCTAAGGATTTTAAAAAGTACAGTGTGGAGTTTTTAAAAGTGGGCAGAAATAAATAAGATGAGGTCATGTTTAACACAGTTTAGCATTTGTATGCAAGCAACCTTTTCAGTATTTGAAATTGGCCATTGGTTTCATTTTAGTAGATTAGTGCAATCCTGGAAAGGAAAAATTTGTAATTTTGTTTTGTAAATAATCTTTTCCTTTCTCTCTGGATTCCATCCCCGTAAGTTAGCCATGGATATGATACTTTAAGCAGATGAAGGTTATTGAGCTTTTTTGAGTGGATGTTAGGAAAGATAGGACAGAATGGATTATTGCAGTATTAGGCTTTTGTTTTATGCAGTTTAATCAATTCCATTTACAATGATATTCATGCTGTAGTCATTCATGTAATTATACTGTAGATATTTGTTTGTTTCCGTTGGATATTTAGAGTGCTCTTCGGTGTTGCTATAGTTACAGAATGTTTAAGCTATTTCTGGCAGTTGTTTCGGACCTGGTCATATTGTTTTTTTTTCTTCACTTCAATTTATATGCTTTAAAGTTTCAAGGAAATTCTTCATTGTATTCCTGGATCAGATCTATGTTAATGGTGAAAATGGGAAGCTGTTGAGTCTGTGGGAGACTATTACTTTCAATCTTTCACTTACAGTCCATTAATAATCAATTCTGTAGAATTCCTTGAACTCTAAGTTCCAATATATTACTGACTTAAAAATATTGAGTGACTTACTAGCAAAAAATTAAAATCCACTGAATTCCTTGACTGCTTAATGTTTTATTAAAAAAGCATGTGACTAGACAAAGTACTTGATGTGTGAGCTTACAAATCTCGACCCTGAACTCAGGAGATCTGAAGTAATGGTAATTTTGTTATTTTTAAATTTAATCCACTTAATCATTATTGAACATTGTCCCGTTGCAGAAATTTATCCAAATTAGTTTTGGAAATAGGCTTGGTGAGATGAAGGCTATTATTCAAAGAGTAATTTCAGATCCCTTTTCAGTTACCTTGCTTATTTAGTAGACATGCGACCTTAACTACAATCCTATTGCAGAGAAAAGAAACGTCAAAAGTCATGACCTGTTTATTTGTAGCCAGTTACAAATCCAAAATCTCTCAAATTGTTTGATTATAAATTTATATTTTGAGAAATTTAACAAATTCCTGAATTGAATTTTTCAGTTTTGTACTTATCCTGCTCAACTTCTCTATGGAAAAATATAGTGCATGCAGTTAGTGCAGAAACAGCATCCAACTAAATTATGATGGTAAACTGTTTAATGAAAGTTTACCTTTGTTAGGCTTTATAACCTTATAAAAACAGTAGGGTTTTAAGCCTGTGACAATATTGTTATAATAAAAGATACATTTGTTTGTCAGGTTTTCATCTTTCCCACGCAGTGGAAGAGTTTGAACGAAGCACGTGATAAAATTTTGTATGAGGTTGTTTTGAGCTCTTGTGAAATAACACTTTTTGTACAGAATAGAATTTTTGGGTGGGGGGTTATTTCAAAACTGAGTGCAAGTCCTACATTCTGATGGTAAATTTTCATCTTTGGCTGCAATCTGGGCATTAATTATGCCAATTTTTTTTTGGCAAGTTATTTTGCTCAAATTCACTTCCATTTTGGTAAATATCAAATTTCTCTCAAACCAGTGGAATCCAACAACATTTTGGGAAGCATTTTTAAGAACAATTTCCATACATATTCAAGAGTGGTAAATAGAACAGAACAGTTTAATTATAAGGCTTAAAATGGCTTTATTCATGAAAATAATTTAATCTGTTTACCAGCTATGAGTAATTTGATCTTAAATGTATACAGAAATTATTTATAATGGAGTACAGCAGTCATTCATAGTATGTGAAGGGAATTTTTCTAAATCTTTTGTAAGATATTTATTAGTGTCCTTTCATTCAAAAGAATAAGCTTACATTTTTAGAGCTAATGTCACAACTCAATATTCCCAGAGTTGTTGCAAATGTGAAAAGATTGAGTCAAACTATCCAGTCTCCCGACTTAATCAGTCAGATAAACTTAGTTTATGAAAAAACACTTGTGAGGTTTCTGTATTTAACAACAAAATGACAGTCTATTATGAATATATTGTATTTAATCAATGGCAATTAGGAAATTTGATTTGCTAACTTATAACTGTAAACTTAAACTCTCTCCCTTAAATTCCCTTCTTCACAGACAGGCACAAAAACATACAAAATGTTGATGTTAAGGATGGTTAAAGACAAAAGAACACAGTTTGATAGCTTTAGTCTGGACCACAGCATGCAACAAGTTGCTTTCTTTCTTTTCCTTTTGGTTCCTTTTTAGTTTTTTGCTGCTGACATAACATTTTTTGTACAGAATATACTTTTACATTAACTGGTTAAGAAATCATCTTTTTACTTTCTTTTTAAAGATTTTTTTCCCTCTTTCAACAGGGCATTTGTAGAGAAAAGTGAGTGGAAGACAGCCAGTTACTCCACATGAGAGGGAGACACACAAATTAGTGTTTCTCTTTGCAGGCTAGATAGCTCTCTGCTGCATTAACTCCACACCAGCCATGGTCATTTGATTAAGAGCAAATCAGAATATTGTTGTTGAGCAATTGTCCTTCAGTTCAGACCCATTGGCTTTGTGGTGTGTTTTTTGTTCTCTATGGTCCAAGGGAAAGCAGTATTGTATATAGCTGAAAATGTGTTGCTGGAAAAGCGCAGCATCCAAGGAACAGGAGAATCAACGTTTCGGGCATCAGCCCTTCTTCAGGCATCGTCGAAACGTCGATTCTCCTGCTCCTTTGCTGCCTGACCTGCTGCGCTTTTCCAGCAACACATTTTCAGCTCTGATCTCCAGCATCTGCAGTCCTCACTTTCTCCCAGTGTTGTATATAACCTAGTGTGCTCCAGTTAACATGATTTTTAAAACTGCAGCCATCTCTTTGCACAGTTTCCTTGATTTAAAGCAGTAACTTCCTTTTAGTTTTGTCTACTTTTCAAGAATAAAGGGAATAAAGTGGGTGTAGTTTTATATTTCCTTAATGGCATTCAAACAAGTGCAATTAGTAGAAGTGTCCAATGTGATTTAATTGATTGAATTTGAGCATGTGATAAATTTAATGACCAACATTTTGTTTTTAAAGTAGCACAAATGATTGAAACTCAATTTGATCTTAAAATGCAATCTTTCATGGAGTTTTCACTAATATTGATTGAACTGTGCTGAAAAATACTCCAGTTCCCCCTTTTTTAAAATAATAATGTCATGGGGAAAAAATGTGGAAGTGTTTTTTTTCCAGCGTGGGTGGGTGAAGCTGGTGTGCTAGTGATTTTGTTTTAATTTCAGAAGCTTAAGGACAATTTATCTAAAACGTCCATAAATAGAACAAAAGCACTGAATTATAAAAATAGAATTCTGTCTGTTAAATAATGTCTTATTAAAGCATCAACTATTCAAAACATAAAGTAAATCTGTTTTAAGTCCTGTTTTCAGTGCGTGTCTGAAATGAGCTGCCAGAGGAAGTGGTGGAGGCTGCTACAATTACAACATTTACAAGGCATCTGGATAGGTAAATGAATAGGAAGGGTTTAATGGGATATGGGCCAAGTGCTGGCAAATGGGACTGGATTAAGTTAGGATATCTGGTAGGCATGGACGAGTTGGATCGATGGGTCTGTTTCCATGCTGTACGTCTCTATGACCCAATGATTCTAAGTTAAAAGAAATGACTTAATCCCACAGCCTTCTCCAAGTTCCTCCAAATGACTTCACTTGGATAATGTCCAAACAAATTATATATGATCTCAGCACAATATATGTGATATGTATCACAAAATTTGTGTTAGATATGTCAAAATTATTGTGCAGTAACATTTTTATAATATTTTAGCAGCTTCTAGTGATTGTTGTTCACTGATATATTTATTGGCTCATTATTGCTTCAACACAGGCTTCATGTTAGTTGGTAAAATTAATCTTTAGTGTATTTATATTTAAAAATCTCCAATGGTGCTGTTTAGCATTGTTAGAAAATGGAAAACTGAAATAGAGTAATTGTATATTGGGAAAATCAATTCATTTCATACAGTCAGTTATACTGGAAAATTTCAGAAGTCTAACTTCTATTTATATGCAAGCACCATTAGTACCATTTTCTGACCAACAGCACAGTTACTCATAATGACAATTAAAGTGCAGCCTTGTTGAAATACAAAGAAAACTATTGTTCCCCCGCACTCCCAATCCACATTACGAGGGGCAAGTGATCTGATCGCATGATTGGATCTTTGTTAGTATTTTGTGCAAACTAGGAAGCACTTCTACTAATTGCAATTCCTACTGTCTGCTTCTCCAGAGTGAATACTCCCAGATCTACCTTGCCCCCTCATTTTGACCCTTCTACTTTCTTTGATTTGGCATGCTACTTGTCTGATATCCAGATCCGGATTATCAGACATTTTCCTCCAACAAAATATTGGAAGAACTGAAGCCAATGCCTTTGGTCCATATCGAAAAGTCTCTAGCCACAGTCATAGGATGAACCTAAAACTAAATGTTTTCAACCTTTTGTCATCCTACAACCTCTGTGTGAGCTTGTGACATTAACCTGTCCATCACCCAGATTGCTTACTTCCATCAATATGATAGTGCACCTCTGATGTCTATTGCATGCATTCGTTACTCCCGATGAAGGATTCTTGCCCGAAACATCGATTCTCCTGCTCCTCGGATGCTGCCTGACCTGCTGTGCTTTTCCAGCACCACACTCTCGACTCTGTTCTCCAGCATCTGCAGTCCTCACTTTCCCCTGTTGCATACATCATCCTTATTCATTCTTTTATTGCCTATAGACTCCACGGTTCCAATGCTTACCTCTGTTCCCGACCTTGCACTTTCATTAAATTTGAAATCATCGATGTCTCAACTTGCACCAATACCATTCACCAATCAACTCGCTGCTTGCTGTCCTGCAATGACTCCAATTACATGTTTCATTTGTAAAATTCACATTGTTATTTTTAACCCCTCCTGACCGCTAACCTATTCGCCTTCCAAATCTGGCTGTTTGTGCATCTCCAACTTTCTCACAATTGCTGACTATGCCTCAATTCCTAGAGGCCTAAGCTCTGCAATTGTGTCCCAAACTTTCCATACCTCTTTTTCCCTTATGTAACTTATTTTCACATGCTGTTTGATAAATCTCCTGTGAAGCACTTTGCAATGCTTTCACTACGTTAACAGTGCTATTTAAATATATAGAAATAGAGGAAGAGGAAAGCTCTTCTCCCACTTTTTTCCCCTAATTATATTCTCTGACAGCACCTTATCTTGGATATCAGAATAGATCTATCATGGATGATACAAAAAGTAAAGAAATACTTCCACAGAAACATACCTTTGATTTCTGTGCTAAATGCAGTGTCCCTTCACTTGAGCCTGTGAATACAGTTTCAGGCTAATTTCCCTCTTATTTTTTATTTCTTCTGGGTGGACCTCTGAGTGACTTCCAAAACTAATAGTTAATGCTGGAGATGGGATTAGCACACCAATCTCTGTGTGCAGACCCATGAGCACAGCTTAAATGGACTTTTAGTCTTAGGTTTGCATTAAATTAATATATCTGGTGTTCACTAGTTGGAGAGAATTTTGATCATTGTTTAACATAGTTAAAAATCACAGAACACCAGGTTATAGTCCAACAGGTTTATTTGGAAGTACAAGCTTTTGGAGTACTTTCTGGTAGCAACCTGATAAAGGAGCAGCACTCCAAAAGCTTGTACTTCCAAATAAACCTGTTGGACTATAACCTGGTGTGTGATTTTTAACTTTGTCTACCCCAGTCCAACACCAGCACTTCCACATCATTGTTTAACATGTGATAATAATGAGATCTTGATAGTAAGTATAGGAACAAAATACATTCTCTATATGATAAACTTAGAATACGTAATATCTATTCATATTGTGATTGTATTTTTTAAACAGACTTGAGAAAGTTTCAAAATTGAATCAAGGCGATTAATGGAAATTAAGTTGAGTCTTTATAACTTATGAAACAATTTTAGTAAGTTATAATGATACAAATGGTTGAATAAGTGTAACTTCAATGCAGACTGGTACTGAAACTTCAATGAAACTTACCCATGATTTTATTACTTAAAGTCAAAGTGATAATTGCAAGATAATTTTGAACTTGAAAACCCTGTGCAAAGGGGCTCCAATTTAGAATAATTTGTAGATTATAATTTTCTCTTTTTGCTGTTTGGCTTGTTTATATTTTAATGCTTTATTTCCATAATTTTGTTTCAATTAATTTGTGCTTAGGTTAACGTTCATTTTAAAAGAACTATATCTTTTAAATTTTTTTAAAAAAAACTAATGTTTTAATTTAACAATTTGAGGTATTTTCTCACCTACCTTGAAGACTAGTGAAAGACAAAATGGCTCATGATATTCTTGTTTTAGGCAATAAATACATAAACTGAGTTTTTTTTTTGTTGTGATGTAATCTAGTAAGCATCTGTTTTGTAATTTGTATAAGTCCATTTTGAAGAACTGAACTGAAATTATTTTGTGCTATATATTATAGCTGGGATTTATCAATGTAACATCTAAAGCTTTCTGCTTCTTGGAAGAAGAACAAATAATTCTATTTTGTTTTTCAATTGTTTTTATGAAAGATTAGTGATATGGGCTTTTAGTTTTAAAACTATCCTTACTGTCTTTTGGAATGCAATCAGAATGCAAACATCACTGGATAATTGGTTATTGTAAATGTGTGAAGTTTGCGTAGCTTCATTTGAATGTCTGTCTTAATTCTAGCAAAGAACTATAATTCAGAGAGAAAATGTTTTTCTTTCATTTTGATTTTGATACATTTTAATTCAAAGATTTCTCATGTTCTCCAAACATAGGGAATTCTTAGTCCAAATGACACAGCACACAATACTTATGAACTTAAATTATTTTTTAATAGTGTTTCATGTGATGGTAGTATTGCTGGCAAGGCCAACATTTATTGCCCACCATGAGTTGATTTTGAGAATGTGGTGAAAGTTGCTAGTTTGAACCACCGCAGTCCATCTGGTGTAGGGACTTCCCACAGTCAGTTCCAGGATTCTGATCCAGCAACAAGAATTAGCAATATAGTTCTAAGGTAAAATGGTGCATGGCTTGGAGGGGAGTTTGCAGGTGTGGTATTTCTGTGTGCCTATTCTCCTGTCCTAGTTGGTAAAGGTTACAGATTTAGAAGAATCTGTCAAAGAAGCCTTGTTGAGATGCTGAAGTGCAACTTCAATATACAACACCCTTCTGCAGTTGCATCAGTGGTGGAAGCAGTTAATATTTAAGGTATTGAATGCAATAATGATCAAGTAGACCACTTTGGCCTTGGATGGTGTTGAGCTTCTTGAGTGTTGTTGGAACCAAACTCATCTAGGTAGGTGAAGAGTATTCAATCACACTTGTCCTGCTCTCTGACCTGTATTTGCGTCTATATCTCTTCCCCCAAGATGCTTTTAGACACCAATGTTAAAACCATTCCATGTCAAGAGTACATGGTTAGATTCTGTTCTTGGAAAACACAGTAGTAATTTTTAACTTCAGTACCAAGATGGAGTATTGCTCCTAGTAATGTGCAAAATTTATATTTCAACTACGGACTATGTCAGAGAAAGACATTTAATTTCACTAATTCAAGAGATATAGCAATTTTTTGTTTAAAATAATGATTGCTTTAGAAGATGGTGTAGATTGTGGTGTACAAGTCCAGTATGATGTTTGTATGATTTGGGGTAAGGATAGTATCACTGATATTTGGATACATTTCAGGATGGACTGCTCTTAAATTGAAATGAACTGACCGAATTGCAAGTTGAACCCAGTAAATATATGGCAATGTATGCAAGTAAGTAGAATGCATCCCTTCTATCTTTGGATCAATCAGGCCAGTGACAGATGGGTACATTGATACAAAAATAAATATTGCAATTTAAAATAGTAAATGAGTCTGTTATAACATTGATGCCTGATCAACCACTTTTCATAGTTTTAGTTTTATTTTAAATGCTATCTTAGGATCAAAAGTGATTATATAAATGAATATTAAATTGATATCTAGTTTCTGGCAAGTATGCTTCTTTGGATTTTTAAAGTGGCTTTGTCATTGGACAAAGTTGGACTATCACCTGATGAAGGACCATCGCTCCGAAAGCTAGTGTGCTTCCAATTAAACCTGTTGGACTATAACCTGGTGTTATGTGATGTTTAACTTTGTCATTGGAAGCTTTTGTTTTCCTTCTGGAGCAAGAGGAACACAATAGGATTAACACATTGCATACTAATCCTTTCAAAACTCAGACTGCGTTGACTAAAATATATTTAAAACTGTTCAGTTTGTTTGCTTTTATGTTCTGTTTTCATTTGTCACAGTTCATTTTATATAACACTGATTAGCATTTTAGCTTCGCATTACATTTTTTGTAATATGTAAATAATTGTGCAAAACTCGAGTTCATTTGTTGATAGTTTACTTTTATACTAAAATTGGTTTGAATTAGCATATGTTACAAATAACAATGACAAGTACTTCAAAATTGAATTGCTGAAGTATTGTGTAACATGATTTTATAGTTTTATGGTCACTGACATCTTTTGTTTTGGAAAGTCTTTTAAGGACTGCAAAATTTGTGAGCACCAATTTTACCAGTTCAGATTTTGAGAGCATAGTAACAAACCTAGGTATGTAGACAAACACATCTAGAATGTCCAAGCCTATTTTCTGAAACCAACAATTTATTAGTGTTATATACAGTAACTGTGAATGGAATGATATTTTGGAGGTATTTAATTTCCATGTTTTGGACATTAATGAAGGAACTGTGTATATAAAAATAAATGAGAATCAATTTGTGATCCGTCTTTGCTTATTTTAAGCCTGAAATTTTATATTCTGAAATGTAGCTGATCTAAATCTGTTTGAAGAAGGCATTGATCTTGAAAGAAAGCCTAACATTTAAATGTTGAACTAGTGTACTTTTAAAATACTTTAGGCTCAAGAGCATTGTGTGCAGTTTGGGGAGAGGGACTTGTATATTTATTTTCACCGTTGATACTGGAGGGTTTAATGATTCAATTAAGCTGTAAATTAAAATTGAAATCAACTTCTGCATGAAAAAGACATTTATGTAAGTGCTGGTCGGTTATTTTTCATGGTACATTATCAACATCAGCCCAGTTAGTAATTCCAGATCTTCCTACCATCAGACTATTCATCATGGAATTAATAATTTACAATATTACAGCACAAAAGCTGGATAGTTGGCCAATGAAATTTGTCCATGTGAGCTTTGATTCTATTTACTCACCAAATTGATATCTGTTTATTTATAAAGCAATCGAGTAATTACCTGCTTTTCTTTTTGTTTAAGAAATTGCATTTGTTTTATGTTTTGATTTATGGAAGTCAATTGCATGCTCTTAACACCTCATGTAAGAAACAATTTTCTAACCTCCATTAACTGGTTTGAGGAACTCCTATTCAGCCTCACTGCTCTGCCCAAGCTGCATATTGTGCTAGGATCATTCCTCCAAGCAAAAATAATCCAATGGCTCCTTCACCAACAGCTGTTTTCTTCCAATATCTGCCCATTCTTTTCTCTGCAAGTGTGAGGGCTCACAAATTTATTCTATCTGATCAGTTGTCTGTTTCTTTTCTATCACAATCTTATTTATTCCAAGACAACTTTCTGTCTGTCACTTTATGCTGTCTCTGAGCTCATCTTGTTTATTAGATTTCCTGTTCTCTCGACTCCATTCCTATCAAAGTGCTGATCAGCCAGCATTCCCTGTTAGTTCCGATACTAGCTATTCTATCATCATTACTGCCAGAATGGTCTGATACTTGGAAGGAAACTTACTGTTGCTAGTTTTCCCATGCCTACAAAGTGGACAGCATCACAGGCAACTACACATCCCCACTTGACATGCTCATAGTATTTGGTGCTTGCTTTGAATGGAAGATCAGTGAAACAGTCACCTGTCCAATCAGCCTTGGATGCACATGTACCCAGTTACTGCCACAGATGTTTGATCAGCCTTCTTGAGATTGAACTCAAGGAAACTGACTGGCCTGGATGGAGTCCCTGGCCGCGCACAAATTCTGTGTGGACCAGCTGGCAGGAGTATTCACAGATATCTTTAACCTCTCCTGACTATGATCTGAAGTGCCCACCTGCTTCAAGAAGATCGCCATCATTCTGGTGCCAAAAGAAATCATGAGTGCCTCAATGACTAATGCCTGGTGACTCTGACCTCCATAATTATGGAGTGTTTCAAGAGGTTAGTCATGGCTCACATCAATTCCTACAAGATTGCCTTGATCCTTTGCAATTTGCCTACTGGTGTAACAGTCCAAAACGGACACCACCTCCCTGTCTCTAAACTCATCTTTGGAACATCTGGATAACAAGAATACTTACGTCAAGCTGCTACTTAATGACTGCAGTTCTGTCTTGAATATCATAATTTCAAACAAACTCCTCTACTTTGCGGCTTCCCGACCCATAGACTGCAATCAGTAAGATTAACTGACAACACCTCCACCATGATCCTCAACACCAGTGCTCCACAAGACTGCATACTCAGTCCCCTACTACTCTCCTTATACACTTGTAACTGTGTGGCCAAATTCCACCCCAATTCCATTAACAAGTTTGCTGATGACGACACCATTGTAGGTCAGGTCTTCAATAAAAACAAGATTGTATACAGGAAAGAGATTTGAGTCCTTAGCGCATTGTGTAAAGACAACAATCATTCCAACATCAGCAAAACGAAGGAGCTGGTCATTGACTTCAGGAAGCAGAGTGGAGGGCACACCCCTGTGTGTATCATTGGTGTTGAGGTGGGATGGTCGACAGCATTGAGTCCCTGGGAGTGGTAATCATCAATCTATCCTTGTCAACCCAGACCGATGCAACAGTCAAGAAAGCACCATAATATCTCTGCTAAGGAAATTTGGTACATCCACACGAACCCTTAGCAATTTTTTTAATAGATGCAACAGAGTGGATGCTCTCCATCTGGAAACATCACAGCATGGTATGGCAACTGCTGTTCCCAAGACCGCAAGAAACCAAAGAGAGTCATGAACACAACCCAGTCCATCTCCTAAACCAGCCTTCTATTTGCTGACTCTATCTGTACTTCATGCTGCCTCGGGAAAGCGACCAACATCATTAAGTATCCCTCCTATCCTGCTTATACTCTCTTCCACCCTCTTCTGTCAGGTAGAGGTTATGTATGAACAGATTCAAGAATAGCTTTTCCTTGCAGTTATCAGACATTTGAACAGACCTCTTCAATGTTAATTTTGATTTCTCTGCACCTTTTCTGTGGTTGGAACACTGTATTGGCAGTTTCTTAGCTATTTAATTGGTCGATCAAAGGAGGACTCGTGCTGGGCAGCCAACCACAGAGAATGTTGAGAAGGAAGGAGAAAACCTAGTGAACCGGCTCCCACTGGGTTTTGAGCAGGAGGCAGTTTGCTCTGAAAGCTGCTGGACTAGGCTGGGTTTTTTGTTTAGTCTTGCTGTCTCGTTATTTTCCAGTTATCAACTGTAGGAAGTTCTGAGAAAAGAGATTCCAATCATAAGTAAAAGTCTCCATAAGATTGCAAGATATAAGAGAAGAATTAGGCTATTCAGCCTATCAAATCTGCTCCACCATTTGATCATAGCTGAAATGTTTCTTAACCCTATTCTACTGCCTTATTCTTGTAATTTTCAATTCCTTTACAAATCAAGAACCTATCTATCTCTGTCTTAAATACATTCAATGATTGGCCTCCAGAGCCTTCTGTAGCAATGATTTCTACAGATTACTCACCCTTTTGCTGAAAGTTCCCCCTCTTCTCAGCTCTAAAGGGCGGTCCCTCCACTTAGGCTGTGCCCTCTGGTCCTAGTCTCTCCTACTAGCAGAAACATCTCCTCCAAATCCACTCTATTCAGGCCTATCAAGTTTCAATGAGATCCTCCTTCATCCTTCTAAACTCCATCCAGTACAGACCCAGTTCTCAACTGCTCCTTATATGACAAGCCCTTCATCTCTGGGATCATTCTTGTAAACCTCCTTTGGGCTCCTCCAAGGCAGCACATCCTTTCTTAGATATGGGACCCAAAACTGCTCACAAGATTCCAAGTGCAATCTGACCAGAGCCTTATACAGTCTCAGCAGTACACCTCTGTTCTCATATTCCAGACGTCTTGCAATGAATGTGAGCATTACATTTGTTTTCCTAACTGCCGATTTGAAGTTGTGTGCTAACCTTCAGATAATTCTGAATTAGGACTCCAAAGTCCATTTTGCACTTCAGATTTCTGAAGTGTTCCTCATTTAGAAAGTAGTCTACACTTCTTCCTAACATATTGAACCTCTCACTTTCCCACAATGGATTCCATCTGCCATTTCTTTGCCATCTCACCTCGCCTGGCCAGGTCCTTCTGCAGCCTGCCTACTTCCTCACCATAACCTGTTCCTTCAATTATCTTTGTGTCATTGCAGACTTGGCAATAATGCCCTCAGTTCCTTCATCCAGATCACTAATAAATAATGTGAATAGTTATGTTCCTTACACTTATTCATGCAGAACTCCACTAGTCACCAGCTGCTGCCCTGAAAAATCCCCCATTATAGACGCACTCTATCTTTTGTCTTCTGCCAATCAGTCAATCCTATATCGATATCAGTATTTTGCCAGTAACACCATGGGCTCATTGTATTTAGAAGCCTCCTGTGTCTCACCTTGTCAAACATCTTCTGGAAATTCAAACAGATCATGTTCAGTGGCTATCCTTTGTCTAACTTTCTGGTTACCTCCTCAAAGAATTCTTACAGATTGGTCAGGCATGACCTTCCCTTGACAAAGCCATTCTGACTGAGACCAATTTTACCATGCACTTCCATTACTCTGCAATCTCCTTTTTATAATGAACTCTCAAATCTTTCCAATGACTGAGAATGAGCTAACTGACCTATAGTTTCCTGTTTTCTGTCTTCCTCCCTTCTTGTAACATTGTAACAGGATGTTACATTAGCCATTTTCAGGTTCTCTGGCACCCTCCCTCCCACCAGTGATTCCTGAAAGGTCATGACCAATACCTCCACAATCTCTATGACTATCTCCCTTAGAACTCAAGGGTGAGTCCATCTGCTTTGTGTGATTTTTTTTTTTCCCCCACCTTCAAACTTTTCAACTTCTTCTGCACCTTGTGAGTGGCTGCTATATTCACTTCTGCCCCGGATCGCTTGAAATTCTGGTATGCTACTGATGTCTTCAGTAGCTGTTTAATTGACTGGAATTCAAACAAGACTATACAGTCCTACAGGCCTGTAATACCACACATTAACCAATCATTTCATGAAGGCCTGGTATTCTTCATTGAAATGATTATCAAACTGGAAAATGCTAATTTATTTTTGTTTTCGAAATTTGTACCTTAACTCCACCTGCTGGTGTATGGGTGGAGTTTTCTGATCAAAGAAGATTGGCCATAGATTGTAAATATTAATTAAAATGTTTTGATCATTTGTGATCCACTAAAGTTACTAATAAATTGTTCATTTTTCTTTAAATTAGATACTTGGTAACCAAGATCTGTTATTTGTCATGTCTTGTTAGGAACAACTGAGCAATTTTAAGGGTCATTGAATATTTAAATTTTGCTATATTGCAAATCTAGTGAAAGGGAGACTGATTTGGTTTGGCTTGGTACCTTTGTGCATTGTAATATTCCAGTGTTTTAAAAATAACTTTCAGATATCCATTATTCTACTTGCCAATGCTTTCTCACGCAGTCTTTCTTTTCCGAATTTTAATGTTGGAGAAAGTGAGGACTGCGGATGCTGCAGATCAGAGCTGAAAATGTGTTGCTGGAAAAGCGCAGCAGGTCAGGCAGCATCCAAGGTGCAGGAGAATCGATGTTTTGGGCATAAGCCCTTCTTCAGGAATGAGGAAGGTGTGCCAAGCAGGCTCAGATAAAAGATAGGGAGTTGGGAATGCAATAGGTAGAAGGAGGTTAAGGCGCAGGTGATAGGCCGAAGAGGGGATGGGGGGGCGGAGAGGTCAGGAAGAAGATTGCAGGTCAAGAAGGCGGTGCTGAGTCCGAGGATTGGGACTGAGACAAGGTGGGGGGGGGGGAAATGAAGAAGCTGGAGAAATCTGCATTCGTCCCTTGTGGTTGGAGGGTTCCTAGGCACAAGATGAGGCGCTCTACCTCCAGGCGTTGTGTTGCCATGGTCTGGCGATGGAGGAGGTCAAGGACCTGCATGCCCTTGGCGGAGTGGGAGGGGGAGTTGAAGTGTTCAGCCACGGGGCAGTTGGGTTGGTTGATGCGGGTGTCCCAGAGGTGTTCTCTGAAACGTTCCGCAAATAGGCGGCCTGTCTCCCCAATGTAGAGGAGGCCACATCGGGTGCAGCGGATGCAGTAAATGATGATGTGTGTGGAGGTGCATGTGAATTTGTGATGGATCTGGAAGGATCCCTTGGGGCCTTAGAGGGAAGTGAGGGAGGAGGTGTGGAGGCAAGTTTTGCATTTCTTGCGATTGCAGGGGAAGGGGCTGGGGATGTGGACCTGACTAGGGAGTCGCGGAGGGAGTGGTCTTTCCGGAATGCTGATAGGGGAGGGGAGGGAAATATATCCTTGGTGGTGGGGTCTGTTTGGAGGTGACAGAAATGACGATGGATGATACGATATATCTGGAGGTTGGTGGGGTGGTGGGTGAGGACCAGTGGGGTTCTGTCCTGGTGTCGATTGGAGGGGCGGGGTTCAAGGGTGGAGCAGCGGGGAGTGGAGGAGATGTGGTGGAGAGCATGGTCAACCACGTCTGAGGGGAAATTAGGGTTTTTGAAGAAGGAGGCCATCTGGGTTGTTCGGTATTGGAACTGGTCCTCCTGGGAGCCAATGCGGTGGAGGGGAAAGAATTGGGAATATGGGATGGCGTTTTTACAGGGGGCAGGGCGGGAGGAGGTGTAATCTGGGTAGCTGTGGGAGTCGGTCAGTTTATACTAAATGTCCGTGTTGATTCGGTCGCCTGAGATAGAAATGGAGAGGTCTAGGAAGGGGAGGGAAGAGTCCAGGTAAATTTGAGGATGAACTGTTCAACCTCCTCGTGGGAGTATGAGGTAGCGCCGATACAGTCATCGATGTAGCGGAGTAAAAGGTGGTGCCAGTGTAGCTGCGGAAGATGGACTGTTCCACATATCCTACGAAGAGGCAGGCATAGCTGGGGCCCATGCGGGTGCCCATGGCTACTCCTTTGGTTTGGAGCAAGTGGGAGGATTGGAAAGAGAAGTTGTTCAGGGTGAGGACCAGTTCAGTCAGTCGAAGGAGAGTGTCAGTGGAAGGGTACTGGTTGGTTCGGCGGGAAAGGAAGAAGCGGAGGGCTTTGAGATCTTCGTGATGGGGGATGGAGGTGTACAGGGACTGGATGTCCATGGTAAAGATAAGGCGTTGGGGACCAGGGAAGTGAAAATCGTGGAGGGCGTGGGTGGTGTCCCGAACGTAGGCGGGGAGTTCTTGGACTAAGGGGGGACAGGACCGTGTCGAGGTATGCAGAGCTGACTTCGGTGGGTCAGGAGCAGGCTGAGAAAATGGGTCAGCCGGGGCAGCCAGGTTTGTGGATTTTGGTCAGGAGGTAGAAATGGGCGGTGCGGGGTTGTGGGACGATGAGGTTGGAGGCAGTGGATGGGAGATCCCCTGAGGTGATGAGGTTACGGATGGTCTGGGAGATGATGGTTTGGTGATGGAAGGTGCGGTCATGGTCAAGGGGGCAGTAGGAGGAGGTGTCTGCGAGCTGGCGTTTAGCCTCAGCGGTGTAAAGATCGGTGCGTCAAACTACCACCGCGCCTTCCTTGTCTGCCGGTTTGATAGTGAGGTTGGGGTTGGAGTGGAGGGATTGGAGGGCTGCACATTGTGAGGGTGAGAGTTTGGAGTGGGTAAGAGAGATTGACAGGTTGAGGCTGTTAATGTCATGGTGGCAGTTGGCTTTGAAGAGATCGAGAGCGGGTAAGAGGCCAGCACTGGGTGTCCAGGTGGATGGGGTACGTTGGAGGCAGGAGAATGGGTCCTCAGAGGGTGGGCGAGAATCCTGGTTGATGAAGTAGGCGCAGAGGCGAAGGCGGCGGAAGAATTGTTCAATGTCTCGCTGCATGTTGAACTCTTTAATCCGGGAGCGTAGGGGGATAAAGGTGAAGCCTCTGCTGAGGACTGATCTTTCATCCTTTAGAGAGGGGGAGGTCTGGAGGGATGGTGAAAATTCGACAGGGCTGGGAGCTAGGACCGGGTGTGGGGGCAGAGATGCATGCGGCGTGGTCATTGTGTAGGTGAGTGACATCACTGGGGCTGGAAGTAGATGCAGCGACAGCAACTCCGGGGGCGGAAGTGGCTGCGGCAACGGCAGAAACGGTGTTGTTCCTGGTAGCTGTGGACCCCGCGGAGGCTGTGAATCTGTTTGCGATGGTCTTCCTGGCGATTATGGAGACGGTTGTCTGGGCGGCGATCGCGGAGGCTGCATGGTTCGCGGCGCCTGGAGGAAGAGCGCCTCATCTTCCGCTAGGAACCCTCCAACCACATGGGGTGAATGCAGATTTCTCCAGCTTCCTGATTTTACCCCCCCCCCCCCCACCTTATCTCAGTCCCAACCCTCGGCCTCCGCACCGCCTTCTTGACCTGCAATCTTTTTCCTGACCTGCCATCTTCTTCCTGACCTCTCTGCCCCCACCCCCTCTCTGGCCTATCACCTTCACCTTAACCCCCTTCCACCTATCGCATTCCCAATGCCCCTCCCCCAAGTCCCTCCTCCCTACCTTTTATCTTAACCTGCTTGGCACACCTTCCTCATTCCTGAAGAAGGGCTTATGCCCGAAACATTGATTCACCTGCTCCTTAGATGCTGTCTGACCTGCTGCACTTTTCCAGCAACACGTTTTTCAGCTCTAATTTTAATGTTCCCAGCCTCCGTGAATCACATTGTCTCTTAGTAAAATTAGTCTTTCCCTGGTTTATAACTTTAATTCCTGGCCCACCCTTTCCCTTTTTCATAAGTGTTCCAGACTAATTGGATTATGGTTAATTTCTCCAAAGTGCAGCCTTCAACCTGCTCAGGTTCATTTTTTGGATGAGGTGTGGAGCTCCCCCTTCCTTGTTGGGCTTTCTATGAACTGGCTAAAAATCTCCTGAATACAATTTAAGAATTTACCTTTCTCTCTCTATTACATGCGAAAATTATCTATGAGCGTTTGAGGGCTTGAAGTAAACACTGAACAGCATGCTTGTCCTTTTTTGGGTTTTTTTTACTTCCGCCCAACAGACCTCATTTGATTATTCTTTTCCATCATATCATCCCTCCTCAGTGCTATAATTGATCACTTGTTCAAAATTATAACTTCACCCTTCACTGCTCCTGTGGACTATGCATGGTCATGGTATTCCCTCACTATCTGCCAGGTCCCCTTCTGTCTAGTAGTCACCCATGCCCTCTCTGCTTGCACTTCTTTAAACTGACATCAAACCTTAAGTGACCACATTCTGAAAGCTGCTGTCCACAAACATCTCCATGTCACAAATGTGTCATTGTTTCCCCCCCCCAACTGCTGCTTATTATCCAAAACTCAAAGCTCAAGTTGCTCCAGCTGAAGGCACTTCCTGCATACGGGGTCATTTAGACTGCCAGGAAAGTCTCGGCTTTCCCATTGTGTATGATGTCAAAATATAAGCCTTGAACTACCCAGACATGAATGCTTGTGTGTATTTATCTTTGCTTCTAGAAAGATTATGTTCTTGGTTCTGACCCAAGTCCCAGTCTGGTGTTCTGTCTGTCCTTTTACTTCTCTGCTAGGATCCTCACCTCACCTGCTCCACTAAGTGAAACCTGTTTCTCTGACTTTCAGCCTTGCATACCTTGATATCATGATAATGTCAAATATGGACGATTAATCTTCAACCTCATCAATTAATACAAAATCCGTGGATCTTTGGTTTGCAAAAGAAACAGTAAAAATGATCTGAAAGTAGCCAAACACTTAGCAACTGTCCAAGGGATGTCTACCATATCTCAAAAAATGCTATCTAAGGGTAATTACATATGTGGGGAATGAGGTAGCTCAACTACAGGTATTGCAGAACAAGGACTTAATGTGATTTGATTTATATAAAAAGGATTGAAAGTTCCCTTTCTATCAAAGGATAACCGGGAACTTAACAATGGACCATCAAAACACTTTCTCTGAGAGTGGATTGTCACCATTGTTGTATGAGGTAACCATTCTGAAAGGGTTCATGTTGAAGTCTCGACTAGGCTCCATCCAATCTGATGATGCCACATTATGGAGGAATTGTGAAATCTCCATACTACCACATATTAAGACAAGAGTCCATGATGTTGGAGGTGGCATATTAGCATGGTCAGAGGATTGGCTAACCAATAGAAGACAAAGTGGGATACGGGGAGTGGGGGGCATTTTAGGATGGTAACCTATAACTATGAATTCTGAACTACCCCTGACCAAGAAAGCTGCTCAGCTCCAGGGCAATTCGGTTTTGCCACCATATACTGATTTTTTCCGATGATGCCCAGATGCCATGAAAAAATGCATTTTTAAAATTGTGTTGTTAGGAAAGTGATAGGACTGATGATCAAATGGGTTGGATAAATGAAGTTTGCCTTAAAGGAGGGGAGAAAAGTGGAGAGTTTTCTTACCACTTGACATTACAAACCAAGTTCTCTGAGTATTTAAGCACATATTTTTAAGGTTGAACAGAACTTAAAATTGAAACAAAGACCCTAAGACATAGCCTAAGTCAGCTATTTGGCCCATCGAGAAACTGAAGTGGAAGCTCTTCCTAGTCTGTTTTCCTCCAACTCAAATTTGGATCCTGTATTTCCATTCTACAGTAGACAGGACTTCTTTCACAGGAATACTTCATTTCCAAGTTAGTAAGTTGCAGATGACACTAAAATTGGAGGTGTAGTGGACAGCAAAGAGGGTTACCTCCGATTACAAAGGGATCTTGATCAGATGAACAGTTGCTGAGAAGTGGCAGATGGAGTATGATTTAGATAAATGCGAGGTGCTGCATTTTGGGAAAGCAAATCTTAGCAGGACTCATACACTTAACGGTAAGGTCCGAGGGAGTGTTGCTGAACAAAGAGACCTTGGAGTGCAGGTTCATAGCTCCTTGAAAGTGGAGTCTCAGGTAGATATGATAGTGAAGAAGGCGTTTGGTATGCTTTCCTTTATTGGTCAGCGTATTGAGTACAAGAGTTAGGAAGCCATGTTGCGGCTGTACAGGACATTGGTTCGGACGCTTTTGGAATACTGCGTGCAATTCTGGTCTCCCTCCTATCAAAAAGATGTTGTGAAAACTGAAAGAGTTCAGAAAAGATTGACAATGATGTTGCCAATGTTGGAGGATTTGAGCTCTGGCTGTTTTCCCTGGAGCGTCGGAGGCTGAGGGGTGACTTTATAGAGGTTTATAAAATCATGAGAGGCATGGATAGGGTAAATAGGCAAAGTCTTTTCCCTGGGGTTGGGGAGTCCAGAACTAGAGGGTGTAGGTTTAGGATGAGAGGGGAAAGATATTAAAGAGACCTAAGGGGTAAGTTTTTCACCAGAGGGGGTGCATGTGTGGAATGGGCTGCCAGAGGAAGTGGTGGAGGCTAGTACAATTGCAACATTTAAAAGGCATTTGGATGGGTATATGAATAGGGAAGGCTTGGAGGGATATGGGCCAAGTGCTGGCAGGTGGGACTAGATTGGGTTGTGATATCTGGTCGGTATGGACATGTTGGACAGAACTGTTTCCCTGCTATACATCTCTATGACTCCCAAAACCTGTCCATCATTTACACGGCGCAAGCCAGGAGTGTGAGGGAATACCCCTTACTTTCCTGAATTGCTGCAGCTCCAACAAGACTCAACACCACCCAGAACAAAGCAATCAGTTTGACCCATCACACCTACAATCATCCACTCCATCTGTCACTGATGCTCAGTAGCAGCAGTGTGTCCCATCTACAAGATGCATTACAGCAAAACACCAATGCTCATTTAACAGCACCTTCCCAACTTATAACCTTCACCATGTAGAAGGACAAGGGCAGCAGAAACATGGGAACGCCACACCCCGCAACTTACCCTCTGAGCCCCTCACCATCTTTACTTGGAAATGTTCCAGCTGTTCCTTCAGTGTCGCTGGGTCAGAATCCTGGAACTCCCTCCATAACAGTACTGTGTGGGTGTCCCTCCACAACACGGGACTGCAGGGGTTCATGAAGGCAGCTCACCCCTACCCTCTCAAGTTGGAGTTAGGTATGGGCAATAAATACTGGCCCAGCCAGTGATGCCCACATCCATGAACTAATTTTTTAAAGAAGTTCCAAGCAGGGAATTCCAAAAGCTGAGGGCACCTGGACAGCTGAAGGCTGCAATTGGAAATAGTGGAGAGATTTGTTACGGACCAGACCAGACCCCCTCAGTGTTTTAAGAAGGTAACCTAGACCCTAAATTTTTCTTCTTGTAAAGATAGATGTGAAGTGCCATGTCCCAGATGCAATGCGACTGGTCAAACTACTCCATGTTAAAAAATTTGTTTAAACCTTACAGTTAAAATGCAAACAAAAGAAAGAGGAATTTAGAATAATTTAACTATTAGAAAACTTAACTGAATAATAGATACATTACCTGCTACTAATTAACTGTTCCAATATTGTAACATCCCATAAACACACCCCTTGGCAAAAAGGCACATTCAGATACAGATTCTTACATGCAGTTGAGAATCATTTTACTGAAGCTCTAACCCTTCTGGGATCCAAACAGCTTCTGACTGCTACAGTTTAAAAAAAAACTAGAAAGCCTGATCCATAAGAACTGTCCACTGACCTTCCATTGTTACAACTGTTTTTAAATTTAAAAAACCTAAAGGCGTCCTAAATTATTGACATTGGCCTTCTCCAGTGGCCATTTCGGCACCTCTGCCTTCACAACTTCTCTTCAAAAAAAAACAAGACAAAATAACCTCTTTAAAGTGACAGCATTATTACAGATTTCAAATTGGGAATGCACAAAAGGTCAAAATTGGAGACGTATAAAGGTCTTGGCAAGAAATGGGGCCAGTGCTGAATCCAGCGCTGCGGGCAGGGCAAGACTGTGGGAGGATTTGAAAGCCAGAACAAGCGTGGTAAAAATTAAGATGGTGGTGGGTCAGGGCATCTCCTCAGCAACTGAATTTAAAGCATTTCCTTGACTGTGAAAGGCCCATGACACAGCGTGAGGTAGTGAAAGGCACTACAGAAATGCATGCTGTTATCGCTTGTTCACTGAGCAGTTTGTTGGACATCTCAGTGGTGGTCATGTGCATGCACTCAGTCTTGGTGGAGGGCAAAGACCAGCAATTGTTCCTTCTACAAGTGGACAGGATGCAGATGGCTGATGGGAGATTCATTCCACTGCTGGCTGGGAACACCAGATTGTGACACTCCTCATGAGGCTGTACTCACCGTCACCATGGAGACCAAGGATAAAGACTTCCATCAGGTCCTAGGAGAGGTTCTGGAGAAGAATAACATCTGCATGTCTCTGAGGTTAACCCAGGTTAGTAGTTTTGGCACCATGAAGGGTTATTGGAGTTCATACTGTGAAAGTTTTGTTTTCTCTGATCATGCCTTTCCTACACCAGATCTGAATGTGCTTATCTGTGCATCATAGAATGATAAAGAAATCCACCAAAGATCATATAATAGCACCTTTCAAATCCTCCACTTCTATCTAGGAGAACAAGGGCAGGAGCTACATGGGAACTTACTCCACCTCCCTTCTTAAGATCCCCTCACCCCTTTCTCAGTCATTCTGCAAACTCTTTCTTGTCAAAAAAAAACTTCTCAATTCTATTTTAAAGCCTCATTTAAATCTGCTTCCACCACTCTTTCAGACAATGCAGCATGGTGGCTCAGTGGTTAGCACTGCTACCTCACAGTGTGAGGGACCTGGGTTCAATTCCAGCCTCTGGCGACTGTGTGGAGTTTGCACATTCTCCCCTTGTCTGTGTGGGCTTTCTCCAGGTGCTCCGGTTCCTCCCACAGTCCAAAGATGTGCAAGTTAGGTGAATTGGCTTTGCTAAATTGCCCATAGTGTTCAGATATGTGTAGGTTAGTTGCATTTGTCAGGGGAAATGTAAAGAAATAGAATGGATCTGGGTGGGACACTCTTCGAAGAGTCAGTGTGGACTTGTTGGGCCAGAAGGCCTGTTTCCACACTGTAGGGATGCTATGAAATTCTAGTGAAGTGCCACAGCTTAGTGCTGGGCAAGTTATTTAAAATATATATTAATGACTTGGATGAGGAAAGTGAATGTAGAACATAGAACAGTACAGCATAGTACAGGCCCTTGGTGTTGTGCCAATCTTTTATCCTACTCTAAGATCAAACTAACCTGCATATGCTACCTTTTATTATCTTCCATATGCCTTTCCAATGTAATGTTTACTACCACTACTGGCTGTGCGTTCCACGCACCCACCACTCTGTGTAAAGAATCCACCTCTGACATCTTGCCTAAATATTCCTCCAATCACCTTAAAATTATGCCCCCCAGTGATAGTCATTTCTGCCCAGGAAAAAAGTCACTGGCTATCCACTCTATCTGTCTTGTACACCTCTATCAAGTCACCTCTCATCCTTCTTTACTCCAGTGAGAAAAGCCCTAGCTCCCTCAACTGTTTTTCACAAGACATGGCCTCCATTCTAGGCAGCATCCTGGTAAATCTCCTCAGCACCTTCTCGAAAGTTTCCACATCCTTCCTATAATGAGGCAACCAGAACTGGACACACAATTTCAAGTGTGGGCTAACCAGGGCTTTATAGAACTGCAGCATAACCATGCGACTCTTAAACTCAATCCCCCTGCTAACACACCATATGCCTTCTTAACAACCCTATCAAATTGAGTGGTACCTTTTGCGGGATCTATGGACATGGACCCCAAGAACTCTCTGTTGCTCCACACTGCCAATATTCCTGCCTTTTAACCCTATAATGTGCATTCAAAATCAACCTTCCAAAATGAATCACTTTTCCAGGCTGAACTCCATCTGCCACTTCTTAGCCCAGCTCTACATCCTGGTGAAAGTGGGTACTGCAAATGCTGGAGATTAGAGTCAAGATTAGAGTGGTGTTGGAAAAGCACAGCAGCTCAGACAGCATCCGAGGAGCAGGCAAATCAACGTTTCAGACAAAAGCCCTTCAGGAATGACAGGCTTTTGCCCAAAATGTCGATTTTCCTGTTCCTCAAATGCTGCCTGACCTGCTGTGCTTTTCTAGCATCACTCTAACCTTGACCAGCTCTGCATCCTGTCAATGTTCCATTGCAACTTACAACTGCCCTCCACAATTTTCGCAACTCCACCAATCTTTGTGTCATCGGCAAACTTACTAAACCACCCTTCCACTTCCTCATCCAAGTTACTTATAAAAATCACAAAGCGCAGAGGTCCCAAAACAGATCCCTGCGGAACACCACTGGTCACTGAACTCCAGGCTGAATACTTCCCATTACCTACCACCCTCTGCCTTCTATGAACAAGGGAATAACATTTGCCACCCTCTAATTATCTGGCACTATTCCAGTGGATAGTGAGGACATAAAGATCATTACCGAAGACGCAGCAATCTCTTCCCTTCCTTCCTGTAGTATCCCTTTTGGCATGGGGCACTTATCTATCCTCATGTTTTACAAACTTTCCAGCATATCTTCCTTCTTAACATGAACCTGTTTGAGCATGTTAGTCTGTTGCATGCTTTCCTCACAATTGACAAGGACCCTCTCACTTGTGAATACTGAAGCAAAGTATTCGGTAAGGATGTCGCCATCTCCTCCGACTCCAAGCACAAGTTCCCTCAACTATACCTGATCAGCCCTACCCTCAATCTGGCCATTCTCTTGTTCCTCACATGCGTAGAATACCTTTGATTTCCCTTAATCCTACCCACCAAGGCTTTTTCATGCTACCTTCTAGCTCTTCTAAGTCCATTCTTCAGTTCCTTCCTGGCTACCTTGGAACTGTCTAGAGCCCTATCTGATCCTTGCTTCCTCAACCTTAAGTAAGCTTTCTTCTTCCTCTTGACTAGATGTTTCACATCCCTTGTCACCAAAGGTTCCTTCATCCTACCATCCCTTCTTTGCCTCACTGGGACAAACCTGCCCAGCACTCACAGTAAGTGCTCTCCAAACAACCTTCACATTTCTGTCGTACATTTCCCTGAGAATATCTGTTTCCAATTTATGCTCCACAGTTTCTGCCTAATAGCATTGCAATTCCACCCCCAATTAAATATTTTCTCATACCGTCTACTCCTATTGCTCTCCGTGACTATAGTAAAGGTCAGGGAGTTGTATCACTATCACCGAGAGATCTGACATCTGACCTGGTTCGTTGCCAAGCACCAAATCCAATATGCTCTTCCCTCTAGTCAGCCTATCTACACATTGAGTCCAAAATCCTTCCTGGACACACCTAACAAATTCTGCTCATCCAAACTATTTGCACTAAGGAGATTCTAATCAATATTAAGGAAGTTGACAACAACCCTGTTACTCCTACACCTTTCCAAAATCTCCCTCCCGATCTTCTGCTCCATGTTTCTGTTGCTATTGAGGGTGTATAGAAAACGCAATAAACAGACTGTTCCCTTCCTGTTTCTGACTCCTACCCGTACTGACTCAGTGGACAAACCCTCCTCAATGACCTCCCTTTCTGCAGATGTGATACTATTCCTGATTAGCAATGCCATCTTCCACCTCTTTTACCTCCCTCCGTATTCCTTTTGAAACCATAGAAACCCTGGAACATCCAACAACCATTCCTGCCTCTGTGCTATCCAAGTCTCCATAATGGCCACAACATCATCACTCCAAATATTGATCTGTGCTCGAAGCTAATCAGCCTTACTCATGACACTTCTTGCATTAAAATAGACACACTTCAAACCGTTACACTGACTGCAACTTTACCGTATCAACTTTGTCTATCCTTCCTCACAGACTCACTGCACACTGTATTTGTCTGTTCACCAGTTACCCCATCCTCTGGTCCATAGTTCCGGTTCACATCCTCTGCCAGACTAGTTTAAATACCCTCAAAGAGCTCTAGCAAATCTCCCGTCCCAGATATTGTGTAAAGTTTGCCAATGTTTTTGGAGATATGTCTCTTGATTAAACTTAAAATATAAGCCATAACTATTCATTTAACCTGGAGCAGTGTTTTGTAGAGGAATAAGATGGTGTTATTTTCTGGGTCTGTACACTGTGAAGGAGCAAAAATGGCCTTTAGTAGAGTGATATGTGCTTCTTGTCAGATGTGGGAGTTTAAAGAGAGTTTAAGGGTTACTGCGGATTATATCTGCCATAAATGCTGTTGGATGCGAATCTTATCAGATCGAGTGGATCGGTTGGAGAGACAGTTAGAAGCGATGAGGAATTTGCAACAGCAACAGTATGTGATGGATGGCATTTATAGGAAGGAGGGAAAGCCTCAGATACAGTCATATAGATGGGTTAACTCCGGGAAGGGTAAGCGAGGCAGTGCAGGAGTCTTTTGTGGATATACCCATTTCAAACAGGTATGCTGTTTTGGAAAATGTAGGGGGTGATGGATTCTCAAGGGAGCGTAGCATGAACAGCCAAGTTTCTGGTATTGAGACTGGGTCTAATGCAACAAGGGGTACATTGGGTTCCAAGAGATCAGTTGTGTTCGAGGATTCTGTAGTCTGAGGTACAGACAGACATTTCTGTGGCCAGCAGTGAAAAAGCAGAATGGTGGGTTGCTTCCCTGGTGCCAGGATCAAGGATGTCTCAGAGAGGGTGCAGAATGTTCTCACTGGGGAGAGGGGCCAGCAAGAGGTCATTGTCCACTTTGGAACCAATGACATAGGAAGGGAAAAGGTTGAGATTCTGAAGGGAGATTACAGAGAGTTAGGCAGAAATTTAAAAAGGAGGTCCTTGAGAATAGTAAGCACTGGGAGTAATCCAGATATATGAGCTAGTGAGGGCAGGAATAGGAGGATAGAGCAGATGAATGCATGGCTGAGGAGCTGGTATATGGGAAGAAGGATTCACATTTTTGGATCATTGGAGTCTCTTTTGGGGTAGAAGTGACCTGTACAAGAAGGACAGATTGCATCTAAATTGGAAGGGGACAAATATACTGGCAGGGAGATTTGTTCAAGCTGCTTGGGAGGATTTAAACTAGTAAGGTGAAGGTGGAGGGGGAGGGGGGTGGGTGGGACCCAGGGAAATAATGAGGAAAGAGATCAATCTGAGACTGGTGCAGTTGAGAACAGAAGTGAGGCAAACAGTCAGGGCAGCCAGGGACAAGGTAAGACTAATAAATTAAACTGTATTTATTTCAATGCAAGGAGCCTAACAGGGAAGGCAGATGAACTCAGAGCATGGTTAGGAACATGGGACTGGGATATCATAGCAATTACAGAAACATGGCTCAGGGATGGGTAGGACTGGCAGCTTAATGTTCCAATATACAAATGCTACAGGAAGGATAGAAAGGAAGTCAAGAGAGGAGGGGGAGTGGCGTTTTTGATAAGGGATAGCATTACAGCTGTGCTGTGGGAGGATATTCCTGGAAATACATCCAGGAAAACTATTTGGGTGGAACTGAGAAATAAGAAAGGGATGGTCACCTTATTGGGTTTGCATTATAGACCCCCTCATAGTCAGAGGGGAATTGAGAAACAAACTTGTAAGGAGATCTCAACTATCTGTAAGAATAATAGGGTGGTTATGGTAGGGGATTTTAACTTTCCAAACATAGACTGGAACTGCCATAGTGTTAAAGGTTTAGATGGAGAGAAATTTGCGTACAAGACAATTTTCTGATTCAGTATGTGAATGTACCTATTAGAGAAGGTGCAAAACTTGACCTACTCTTGGGAAAGAAGGCAGGGCAGGTGACTGAGGTGTCAGTCGGGGAACATTTTGGGGCCAGCGACAAATTGTGATGAGAAAGGATAGACCAGATCTAAAAGTTGAAGTTCTAAACTGGAGAAAGGACAATTTTGATGGTATTAGGCAAGAATTTTCAAAAGCTGATTGGGTGCAGATGTTCACAGGTAAAGGGACGGCTGGAAAATGGGAAGCCTTCAGAAATGAGATAACAAGAATCCAGAAAAACTATATTCCTGTCAGGGTGAAAGGAAAAGCTGGTAGTTAAAGGGAATGCTGGATGACGAAAGAAATTGAGGATTTGGTTAATAAAAAGAAGGAAGCATATGTCAGGTACAGACAAGATAGATCGAGTGAATCCTTAGAAGAGTATAAAGATGCTGAAAAGATGCTTGTGGGACAGTCCAGGACCAGAGTGCATGGTTTCTGAATAAAAGGTTTCTCATCTAAGACCAAGATGTAGAGAAATGTCTTCTCTTGTAGTTAGTGAAACTATGGAAATCTTTACCACAGAGGGCTGTTGAGGTTGGGATTGTTAAGTATATTCAAAGCTCGATAAATATATCTTTAATAAGTAAGGTAATCAAAAGTTATGGGGAAAGGCATAAAACTGGAATTGAGAATTGTCAATTCAGCCATGATCTCAATGGGTTGAATAGTCTACTTTTGCTATTGTCTTGTTTGTACATTGTATCGAGCTTTTTGCCAAATTTATCAAGAATCTGAAAGGAGTGACTGTTCCAGGCAGTGGAGGTCTACAGGTTAAAACTTCCCCGTATATGGATGATGTTGCCATTTTCTGCTTGAATTTGCTGTCAGTGCACTGGTTCATGATTATCTACAACCAGTTTGAACTAGCCTCGAGCGCCAACGTAAATAGAGGCAAGGCTGAGGCCATGTTCTTTGGGAATTCGGCCAACCGATCCTCTAACCCCTTCACCATCAGGACAGATTACTTGAAGGTGCTGAGAATATGGTTTGGAAGGGCTGGGGCATGTACAAAAATATGGGAGGACAGTATTGCTGAGGTGAGGCAGAAATTAGGTTTTTCAGAGCACTGCTCCTTCTCCATTGAGGGTAAAAATGTTGTCATCATGTGTGAGGTACTCTCTCTGTTGTTCGTGGTGCAGGGCTGGCCCATTTCCAGAGCCTATGTCCATTGCAGTCACCCAAACCACCTTTCACTTCATCTGGAGGTCTATTATGGACCATGTCCACGGGGACACAATGTAAAACACTTTTTGTTTTTCACTGTTTGCGGTTGTACTTTTTATTTCAGCTCGAGACAATCAACTGAATCTGTGCTATTGGACTTAAGGGCAAAGGAATAGAAGCTTTACTGTAAAGAACAGCAGCATGTAGAGGGCATATGCATTAAATAGAAAAAAATAGAATTGTCGGATAGATCGACAGGAGGAGAAATATTGAGTTAATTGAATGCTGGGGAATTAGGTTGAGGTGGAGCTGTTATTTGATGAGAGAGCTTTATCTGGAAGTATAGGATGAGAATCAGGAGCAAACAGGTTGTGACTGGAGCTGGCCTTATCAGAGATTGAAAGTTCCAACTAGCCAAAATCTTGTTTGGTGACAATATCAAAGAGATGGCACGGAGTGTAGAAGCTTGCATACAGGGTGAGATTCAGTAAGCATGGGAAAACAGGAATAGAAGGCTATACACTTATCAGAGGTCAATGCTGATACCATGTTTGCAAGGAAACCTGGAAAGAAACTGGAAAAGGCCAAAATTTACTTATTTAGGATGCAGAGAAGGAAAGGAGAACAGAAAATGACAAAAGAGCAAGGATGAAATTTGAAAAATGTAAAATAATGTAATTATAAATTCAATGAAATTTATGAAGAGAATATAAGATAAGCCAATTGAAAATGTTTATGGAGTTTTCCCCTCCATGTTGTGGCATGAATAATAGTGAAAAAATGTGAGAAAATACCGAGAATAAAAGTTTCAGAACCTTGTCATTGAGAAAAATATTTGCAATTTTCCCCTCAAGCCTTAAATAGTGACTTCATAATATCACCATTGAGTGGCAACTACCTTAATAAGATGCAAATGCATGGAAATAAAGTTCAACCTTGTCTCCACTTACATACTGCTTCCAATTCTCTCTTCCAAGTAACTAGACTGTGCAAATGCGGAACATTGAATCAAAGTTAAAACTCTCTGAATGCTTGACTCAGCCATTGTCCAAATGCTTTCTCATAACAACATTATTATGTTCTCCATGGTCACTATCCTCCTTGATCCTTCGTTCTCATGTTAGCAACAGCAAACCATCAGCCTCTCCAAATCATAACTGCTTTCAGACCAACTCGCACACCATCTTAGCCCTTCAGTACTTTATTGTGGAGTTCAAGGACACTTATACATGTTTCTACCAGGCTGCCTTGTATCCAGGACAGACAGCCATCTCACGCATCTACACTGGATGCATTTTAGCTTGCTTTCTTTGTGCTTATTCACTGTGCACCTATCTATCTGTCAGCCTCCACCTACATCTCATTGCTTTTAGTCTATATGGTCTTTAGTGCTCAATTTATATGTTGCTGACCTCTGTAGTTTGCATAAATTTTAGCACAAAGGAAGAGGCAAGCAGCTTATCATGGGGTTGGCTACTGAGGGTCAGGGGTCTGAACATGCCCCTGAATGATACCAAGCTAAGAAATGTCATACCTACAGCACATACCAGGTGTTTTATATACCATCCTTTTACACAACCATCCAGGGTCCTACATGAACAGGTGAGATGATGAGGTATACCAGTGAGTAAGTAAGAAGCATGGGGGATGCGGGGGTGCATTCAGAAAGGAGTTAGTAGTTTGAGAGGCTGAGGTGAGTGAGAGGTGTTAGGTGGACATCATGCATGGAATCATGTGAGTTGTAGTCCACAAATCTTGGCAAGGAGTGTGTGTGCATTGGCAAAATAAGGATGAGTTGTGACCCTGGCAGTTTGAGGTAGCAGAGAGAAGACTGTTGCACTTCCCTTTTTCCTGAATACTTCACAGCACTGAACCAGGATTCGGGCTGCTCTGGTCTGGTGGTGTAGCCTCCTTTGGCATCTACAGGGAAAAAAAACTGCCCTCTTCTCCACCACCCTACTGCCCATCCACCAACACCTCCTGGTCCTTGTCCTCAAAGTGAGCGTTCCTTTACTCCTAGCCATGCCATTAATGGTAATAGTCAAAATACATAGCATGATGACCAGTCCCTGGTTTGCGGTTTCTGAAATATTCTTCAGCTGGGCTTTAAATTTGGCATCATTTGCATTAACCACTGGTCCTCGCATTGGTGAGATCTTCAGGATAGTCAAGATAGAGAGCTGCACTTTACACATGGAAAATTAAAATATGGTCGTCAAGCAGGAAGAGATAGGAACTGATCAAGGCAATGGAGGGATAGGGAGCATAATTTGGGATGACAATCATAACGAGAGCAAGTGGATATCAGTGATGCTATGGAAAAGTTTCAGGAAGAAGATGTAAAAAAAAATATTGATGAAGGGAGTATAGGAGTAATTACCATGACCTGAAAACCTAATAGCTCCAAATTTCAAGGTTTGGTTTTAAGAAATTTGAAAATTTCCTTTGATAGCCCTTTTCTCTCTAGTCTTGTAATTGCAACTGTACTAATGCAGCTCCAACTACTTGGATCGAAATGACTATTTCAGGGAGGAGGCTTTAGTAGCTGTAATGTTGAGCCTGATGTTTCATAAGAGACAATCATATATCATCACACCACAGTTCAAGGGACTACAGGAAAGAAGGGAATAGGTAACCACCAGACAGACCAGAAAGAAGAGGCAGGTAGTACAGGTGTCCTCTGGGGTCCAACTCACTAACTGACATTTCATTTTGGAAGCTGGTGAGGGTGCTGATATCTCTGAAAAGTGCAGTCGGACCCAAGCTTCTGGCACCACACGCAGCCTGACTGCATGGAGTGGAGTGGGCGGGGCAGGGGGGTGGTGGGGAGCAGTAGTGGTGAGGGATTCTTTAGTCAGGGGAGCAGACAGGTGCTTCTGTGACCAAAGATGTGACTCCAGGATGGTGTGTTGTCTCCCTGGTACCTGGGTCAGGGATGTCACTGAATGACTCTATTTGCAGTCCTCACTTTCTCCTAGTTAGGGTGCATTAGTCTGGGGTAAATGTAGAGTAATAGGGCAGGGGAATGGATCTGGGGTGGTTACTCTTTGGAGAGTCAGTGTGGACCTGTTGGGCTGAAGGCCTGTTTCCATACTGAAGGGATTCTATGATTCTCTGATATCCTGAAATGGGACCATGATGAGTTAGAAGTCATGGTACATGTTGGTACTAATGATATGGGCAAAATGAGGAATGAAGTTTTGCATCAAGTATTCAGGGAGCTAGGCAGTAGCTTAGAGAGTAAGGTGTCAAAGGTTCTAATCTCTGGACTATTCCCAGTGTCATGTGCTACTGAGCAAAGATATAGAAAAATAGGACAAGTGAATGATTCGCTTAGGTGCTGGTGCAAGGGGCAGGGTTTCATGTTCTTGGATCATTGGGACTTCTTCTGGGACAGGTGTGACCTGTTCAAGAGGGGCGAGTTGCACATAACCTAAAGGGGAACGAATATCCTCGCAGGGAAGTTTCACTATTGCTATTCAGGAGGGTTTAAACTAGAGTGACAGGGAGCTGGAAAATACAGCAGCAGGTCAGCAAGTGGAGGACGAGGTAAATGTTATGAGCAACAAGTCTCACAGGAAGTCAAGCACATCAGAGGAGTAGGGGAGTTGACGTTTCAGGTCCTAATGAAAGGTTGACTTATGTCATTGATACCAATATGTACAATGGCCCTTAGCTGTTCACATCCCGTTCACAATGTCTAGTAACTATCCACTGTCATCATTGACCCGAGCACCAGCGAGACTCTTTTGTAGCCCTAGAAATGCCTTGCTGTTTGCCTCACAATTGAATTCCCTTTCACTACAACCTTGCCATTCTTCTTCCTCTTCTGTTGTACAGCAGAGCCAGTCAAGGTGTCATGAACTTGGCTCCTACTACTATGGAGGAGAAAGTGAGGATTGCAGATGCTGGAGATCAGAGCTGAAAATGTGTTGCTGGAAAAGCGCAGCAGGTCAGGCAGCACCCAAGGAGCAGGAGAATAGACGTTTCGGGCATGAGCCCTTCTTCAGGAATGAGGAAAGTGTGTCCAGCAGGCTAAGAAAAAAGGTAGGGAGGAGGGACTTGGGGGAGGGGCGTTGGAAATGTGATAGGTGGAAGGTGGTTAAGGTGAGGGTGATAGACTGGAGTGGAGGTGGGGGCGGAGAGGTCAGGAAGAAGATTGCAGGTTAGGAAGGTGGTGGTGAGTTCAAGGGTTGGGACTGAGACAAGGTTTCCTGGAGGGGAAATGAGGAAACTGGAGAAATCTGAGTTCATCCCTTGTGGTTGGAGGGTTCGTAGGCGGAAGATGAGGCGCTTTTCCTCCAGCTGTCGTGTTGCTATGGTCTGGTGATGGAGGGGTCCAAGGACCTGCATGTCCTTGGTGGAGTGGGAAGGGGAGTTGAAGTGTTGAGCTACGGGGTGGTTGGGTTGGTTGATCCGGGTGTCCCAGAGGTGTTCTCTGAAACGTTCCGCAAGTAGGCGGCCTGTCTCCCCAATATCGAGGAGGCCACATCGGGTGCAGCGGATGCAGTAAATGATGTGTGTGGAGGTGCAGGTGAATTTGTGATGGATATGGAAGGATCCCTTGGGGACTTGGAGGGAAGTAAGGGGGGAAGTGTGGGTGCAAGTTTTGTATTTCTTGTGGTTGCAGGGGAAGGTGCCGGGAGTGGAAGTTGGGTTGGTGGGGGGTGTGTACCTGACGAGGGAGTCACGGAGCGAGTGTTTTTTTCGGAACGCTGATAGGGGAGGGGAGGGAAATATATCCCTGGTGGTGGGGTCTGTTCGGAGGTGGCGGAAATGACGACGGATGATACGATGTATATGGAGGTTGGTGGGGTGGTAGGTGAGGTCCAGTGGGGTTCTGTCCTGGTGGAGATTGGAGTGAAAATCATGGAAGAGGTGGAGGGTGCGGGTGGTGTCCCGAACGTAGGTGGGGAGTTCTTGGACTAAGGGGGACAGGACCATGTCGAGGTATGCAGGGATGGGTTCGGTGGGGCAGGAGCAGGCTGAGACAATGGGTCAGCCGGGGCAGTCAGGTTTGTGGATTTTGGGCAGGAGGTAGAAACAGGCGGTGCGGGGTTGTGGGACTATGAGGTTGGAGGCGGTGGATGAGAGATCCCCTGAGGTGATGAGGTTATGGATGGTCTGGGAGATGATGGTTTGGTGGTGGGAGGTGGGGTCATGGTCAAGGGGGCAGTAGGAGGAGGTGTCTGCGAGCTGGCGTTTAGCCTCAGCGGTGTAAAGGTCAATGCACCAAACTACTACCACGCCTCCCTTGTCTGCCGGTTTGATAGTGAGGTTGTGGTTGGAACGGAGGGAGTGGAGGGCTGCACGTTCCGAGGATGAGAGGTTGGAGTGGGTGAGAGGGGTGGAGAGGTTGAGGTGGTTAATGTCGTGGCGGCAATTGGCTATGAAGAGATCGAGGGCAGGTAAGAGGCCAGCATTGGGTGTCCTGGAGGCAGGAGAAGGGGTCGTCAGAGGTTGGGCGAGAATCCTGGTTGAAGAAGTAGGCGCGAAAGCGAAGGCGACGGAAGAATTGTTCAGTTGAACATTTGTCCCATTGTCCTAGCCTGCTTCTGCCCCACCGAACTCACCTCTGCATAACCCGACATGGTCCTGTCCCCCTTAGTCCAAGAACTCCCCACCTACGTTTGGGACACCACTCATGCCCTCCACCTCCTCCATGATTTTCGCTTCCCCGGTCCCCAACGCCTTATCTTCACCATGGACATCCAGTCCCTGTACACCTCCATCCCCCATCACGAAGGACTGAAAGCCCTCCGCTTCTTCCTTTCCCGCCGAACCAACCAGTACCCTTCCACTGACACCCTCCTTCGACTGACTGAACTGGTCCTCACCCTGAACAACTTCTCTTTCCAATCCTCCCACTTCCTCCAAACCAAAGGAGTAGCTATGGGCCCCAGCTATGTCTGCCTCTTTGTAGGATATGTGGAACAGTCCATCTTCCGCAGCTACACTGGCACCAACCCCCACCTTTTCCTCCGCTACATCGATGACTGTATCAGGGCTGCCTCGTGCTCCCACGAGGAGGTTGAACAGTTCATCCACTTTACCAACACCTCCCATCCCGACCTCAAATTTACCTGGACCGTCTCAGACTCCTCCCTAGACCTCTCCATTTCTATCTCAGGCGACCGAATCAACACGGACATTTAGTATAAACCGACCGACTCCCACAGCTACCTAGACTACACCTTTGACCACCCTGCCCCTTGTGAAAATGCCATCCCATATTCCCAATTCCTTCGTCTCCGTCGCATCTGCTCCCAGGAGGACCAGTTCCAATACCGTCCAACCCAGATGGTCTTCTTCTTCAAAGACCGCAATTTCCCCCCAGACGTGATCGACGATGCTCTCCACCGGATTTCCTCCACTTCCCGCTCCTCCGCCCTTGAGTCCCACCCCTCCAATCGCCACCAGGACAGAACCCCACTGGTCCTCACCTACCACCCCACCAACCTCCATATACATCGTATCATCCGTCGTCATTTCCGCCACCTCCAAACGGACCCCACCAGCAGGGATATATTTCCCTCCCCTCCCCTATCAGCGTTCCGAAAAAACCACTCCCTCCGTGACTCCCTCGTCAGGTACACACGCCCCACCAACCCAACCTCCACTCCCAGCACCTTCCCCTGCAACCCCAAGAAATGTAAAACATGCGCCCACACCTCCCCCCTTACTTCCCTCCAAGGCCCCAAGGGATCCTTCTATATCTGTCACAAATTCACCTGCACCGCCACACACATCATTTACTGCACCTGATGTGGCCTCCTCTATATTGGGGAGACAGGCCGCCTACTTGTGGAACGTTTCAGCGAACACCTCTGGGACACCCGGACCAACCAAAACAACCACCCCTGTAGCTCAACACTTCAACTCCCCCTCCCACTCTACCAAGGACATGCAGGTCCTTGGACTCCTCCATCGCCAGACCATAGCAACACGACGGCTGCAGGAAGAGTGCCTCATCTTCTGCCTACGAACCCTCCAACCAGAAGGGATGAACTCAGATTTCTCCAGTTTCCTCATTTCCCCTCCAGGAAACCTTGTCTCAGTCCCAACCCTCGAACTCACCACCACCTTCCTAACCTGCAATCTTCTTCCTGACCTCTCCGCCCCCACCCCCACTCTGGCCTATCACCCTCACCTTAACCTCCTTCTACCTATCACATTTCCAGTACCCATCCCCCAAGTCCCTCCTCCCTACCTTTTATCTTGGCCTGCTGGACACATTTTCCTCATTCCTGAAGAAGGGCCCGAAACGTCGATTCTCCTGCTCCTTGGATGCTGCCTGATCTGCTGCGCTTTTCCAGCAACACATTTTCGGCTCCTACTACTATGCCCTAAGAAGTTCTACTCTCCATTTGACAGTATTTAAAATGATACATCTGTTATAGGTGGGGACTCCTACACTCCCTGCTTTCCTTTACAGTGTCTGGTGATAACCCACCCCCTGTTCATTCTTCACTTGCGCTACAACCACTTCAGTGAACATGCTGCATACAGTAATACTATGGCTACTGCGAGCTCTTCTATAGCCCTTTTTCTTGTTAATTTTATTTCGCTTCCACAGGTGTAGCCTTTCGTTTTTTTTTAATATTCACACTGCCCTTCTTTGTCATCAATCCTGCAACTGTTAAGTTGTTTTCCTTAAAATTTAACATTGGTGTAGTGTCGTTATTTATTTAACCTCAGTCTTCAACTGACATTCCTTGGATGGAATTTACGCGATTGCATGCTTCTCAAGTTATTTCAATATTTCCCATGCTGTTTATTTCATATAGGTTGGAAGAAAACAACTTATTGGCAAGGGTTGGTGATAGTCTAGTAGTATTATCGGAGTGCTGGGAGACCTGGGTTCAAATTCTGCTATGGCAGATGGTGTTATACAAGTTCAATAAAATTCGGAATTAAGAATGAATCCGTTGCCAATTGTAGGGGGAATAAAACATTTGGTTCACTGGCTTGTGACTCCACACGCACAGGAATGTGATTGACTCTTAATTATCGTCCAAGAGAAATACAAACGAAACACCATTTAAACCGACGGAAAGGAGGAACAACAGATTTCATCAGACGAGTAAAGAATCATTGACTCGCACATAGTTTACACCGTTGATAAACGCAGGGGATCTCTCAAACGTTGAGCTTTGGAAAGCGAGAGATCTGCGGCAGAACAAGAAATAACAATTTAATCATTTACAGTCAAACACATTCGCGCGCTCTCTCTTCCTCTTTGGCTAAGAAATTGGTCCTACTGTACGTCCAGGTGACATTTCCAATAAATACAGATCCGCACATCCGAACACAACTTTAGGACTCTTCTCCGCATGCGCAACGAGCCCTCGGCGGCCGCTGACTTTGATTGGTGAAGTGGCTGACGTGCACGTGGGCGTTATCCGAGATCCGATTGGTGACTCTGCAGTGGGGTGGGCGGTATTCCCATTTTGATTAGCGGATTGACCGGCGGGTGGGCGGTACTCGAGAACGGATAGGTGAATCGTAGGGCGGGGCCGGGCCGGAGTCTGGACAGGCGGGGGCTAGCGCGTGCAATTCCCGTTTGGAATCCCAGTCCTCGTGCGGGTGCGCGCGCGTTGTTTGATTGTGACGCGCGGTGTTTGGGGGCCGGGTGAAGAGAAGATGGCGGCTGCGGTGAGCGCCAGCAGCGGCAGTAGTGACACTTCAAGTACCGGTGAGGAGGAAAGGATGAAGCGCCTCTTTCAGACTTGTGATGGGGATGGTGATGGCTACATCAGCAGGTAGGTACCAGCAGATCGAGTTACAAGAATTGCCTCGCGGCAGGGAGAAGGGGGAGAGGGCGCATTGCTTCGGTTTTGGTGAATGATTGGAAAATCTTAAAAGGCTGCAAACAATAGTTTGCAATGTTGAGGAGGGACCTGGGTCTAACTACGTTCCTTTATGCGTAATTGTAAACTTGAGCCTCATTTGCTGCTGTACTTGGGGGAGGGGTGAATAAACTTTTCAGAAGTCGATGCGTTTTAATTTGTAGAAACATGAACAGTCTGGAAACATTGCGTCTGGCGCAAGTTGTAACAGAATCAAATCATAAACAAAGCTTATGGTGTATATCTGAGGACAAGTTTTCAGGTGGAAGATGCTTCCTCTCGTGTTCTCAGCTGATATTTGTGTGGATTTGTTTTGGTCCTATGTTTATGATATCTAGCTGGTGGGTCATGGTCTTTACAGGTTCAAAAACTTTGCAATTTTATGTTCAGAACCCAAAAGTAGTGTTTCTTATGTAGGAATTTTTGGAGAACCTTGATGTTAGCGTTTCCACTAATACGAATGCAAATAACCTGAACTTAGCAACTCATAGCATTTTAAAATGCTACGATTTAAAGTCCGAGGTCTGCAGCTCAGAAAAATGCCTTTCTGCCCATCGAGTCTATGCAGGTCAAAAACATCGTGTGGAGTTCTGGAGTTGGACTGGGGTGGACACAGTTAAAGATCACGTAACACCAGGTCATAGTCCAACACGTTTATTTGGAAGAGGAAGCTTTCGGAGCGCTGCTCCTTCGTCAGGTAACCTGGACTATAACCTGGTGTTATGTGATTTCTAACCGTTAAATAATGATCAGGATCATAGGATACAGAATTGTCTCAGTCAGGGGTAGGGACAGTGTCACTATGCCACAAGAGGGCCCCCAGACATGACTGTCCTGAAAACCAAGCTGATTGTCCTTGATTGATCCCTGCCTCTTCATATGCAGTTTAAATCAGGAACAGTTTAGTTTTTTTAGATTACTTACAGTGTGGAAACGGGCCCTTGGGCCCAACGAGTCCACGCTGACCCGTCGAAGCGCAACCCACCAGACCCATTCCCCTACGTTTACCCCTTCACCTAACACTACGGGCAACTTAGCATGGCCAATTCACCTAACCTGCACATTTTTGCACTGTGGGAGGAAACTGGAGCACCCGGAGGAAACCCACGCAGACACGGGGAGTTTTATTGATGTTTGATGTGAGGAAGTTCAAATAAGTCAAGTGAGGGTTACTAATTCATCTAGTTCAGAGTAAAGGCTATGGGTGTTTAAAATGCAGAACTGTTCAGTAAAAATCACTCCCAAGATGAAAATAGACCATGAATTGTATCCAGTAGGATGAAATTGTTGAACTGCAAAATGTTCCCAGAAGAATACATGGTATGAGGTTGACAACTTTGTTTAATGAAAACTATTTTCTTTGTAAACTTTTAAGGAATGTATAACTGGATCAAAAACACTTGTGAGCACTTCGATAAAGAGTGATGCATTAATTTCTTGTATTCATAAACATAGTTAATTGAAGAGAACAGAATGTATTGTCAAACAACCTACACAACTACTGACAAGTTCCCCAACCGATACTGAACGACAAGCTGAAACTGTAAAAGTAACTTTACAGTAGCCATGCTGAGCATCATTGTAGAGCTCAGGCAGAGAGATTTGACTTATTACATGCCAGCACTCTGCAAGAGCAGCTTCTCTGCCTTTTCCCTGAAACTCTGCATTTTCTTGTAGAATCACAGAATCCCGACAAGTGTGGTAACAGGCACTTTTGGCCCAACAAGTCCACACTGACTCTCCGAAGATTAACCCACCCAGACCTGTTCTCATACCGTTCTATCCTACATTTACCTCTGACTAATGCACCTAACCTAACCATCCCTGAACACTGGGTAAATTTAGCATGGCCAGTTCACCTAATCCGCACATCGTTGGACTGTGGGAGGAAACTGGAGCTCCTGGAGAAAACCCACCAGACGCAGGGAGAATGTGCAAACTCCACGCAGTTTCCTTTGGAAAGCAATGATTGAATTTGACTCCATGTTCCCAAAATATTTTGGATCCTAACCACTTGCTACTTAAAAGCTTTTCTTCATAGAAACAAAATTTTGCAAATGCTGGAAATCTGAAGTAAAATGAAGTGCTGAAGAAATTCAAATCGGGCAGGAGCTCTGGAGGGAGGAACTGAATCAGTGTTTTGAATCAAATATGACTCTTCTCCAAAACTGAAAGGGGCCAGTAGTTTTTATTTTGTTGGGACTACTGGAAGAAGAAAGGTACGACATACTGCATCAACATCATCCTCACTTGTTTCCAGATCTCTGCTCCCCCAACTCATCCCAGATCCAATCCTCCAACTGGACATCGTCCTCTTGATCTGATCTGTCTGTCCATCCTTCTTCCCACTGATCCACTCCACCTCCCCACCAACCTATCACAATTACCTCCCACTTGCATCCACCCATCGCCTACCCACCTACCTTCCCATCCCCACCCCACTCTTGGCTCCCAATTGTATGCTTCCTCCCGTCTGCCCCGATGATGTCACCACTGAATATTAGGCCAGGGCAACCTTATGTACTTTGAAGATCTCCTCTCCACAGCTTCCAGTCTTATCTTTCCTTCAATCCCACACTGTTTGCTTCTATCTCCTTTCCAAGACCTATCAACAGGACTGTCCTGGCAAACCCATCACTTTACCCTGTTTCTGCCCTACTGAACTTATTTTTTCCTATCTTGACTATATTTCTGGCCACTTTGTTCAGTCCTTTCTAATTTGCTGTGATTTTTCTTTCACTTTAGGTCAGTTCCACTATTTCCAGTTTCCTGGCCCTCAACTTGTCCATCCTCAATCAGGATTGTCTGAAAGTTTGTTGTTTTTTTTCTGGAAGTGAGGCCTGAACAGTTCTCATTCACCACTACACACCTCCTTTGCCTTGCTGAGCTTGTTCTCAGTTTGAATAACTTTGCCTTTAATTCACTTAACTTTCTTCAACAATTGCACCCACAACTCTTACTGCCAGACATCAGTGATGTCATTGCTGCTTCCTGCTCTCCTTCAGAATTTGAAAAAGTTTTCTGTTTTTTCCAATGTTCATCCTTCTCTCACCATCACCCAATCTCTGACTCTTCACTTCCTTGACTTCACCATTTCCATTTCTGAGGTAGTTTGTCTGCCAGCATCACTAAAAGCCCAAAGTCTCCCAATGTTACTTTGATTATAATTGTTTTCACCCTGCTTCTTGCAATTCTCCAAGTTTCTTTTTCTCCATTGCATCTCTTCAAATGAAGTCACCTTATACCACAGTGCTTCAGAAATGTTGTCTTTTCCTGAAACAAGGACATACTCCCTGCTCCTCGCTTCCCTGGTTGACAGGGCCTTCAAGCATGTCTGACCTATTTCCTGCACTTTTGCCCTCACTTTCCGCCATCGATCCCTAATTCAAAGGGTCACCTCCTGCATTTCCACAACCTTCAGCAGCATGCCCTCAATATACAATGTTCTCCCCCTCCAGTATCAGCATTCTGCAGCAGCCATTCCCTCTGTGACACTCTGATCCACTCTCGGTCACTCCCATTATTTCCTCAACTTCCATGGAATGTGCAATCTCACAAGATGTAACACATGTTCTTTCACCTTCTCCCTTCTCAGTTTCCAAGATTAAAAACTCACCTGAAGCCACATTTTATTTCTGTATCCTTCAATCTAATCTGCTGTATTCACAGTCCGCAATGCAATCTCCCTTACATTGGCAAGACTAAACTCAGACGCAGTGTCCGGTTTGTGGAATTCCTTCCTCTCTGCATTAGAATGACGATGTTCCTGTTGCTTCCTATTTCAATAAACAGGCAGGAGGCTGGAAGAGCACAACAAGCCAGGCAGCATAAGGAGGTGGAGAAGTCAACATTTCAGGTATAACCTTTCAAGATTTGAGGTGAGGGAGTAAAGGAAACTGCAGATAAAAGGGTGGGGGAGTGTTTTGGGTGGGCATAGGGCGGAATGGTGAGGTAATGATAGGTGAACACATGCAGGCTATGCCCTAGTTGGTTGATCGGAGCAATGAATGTGGTTGGTAGCTGGAAGGAAGGGTCAGTCAGAGGAATGGAGGGAAGAGGGGGCCTGGAAAGGGAGTTGGGAGATGGGAAGGGAGGTTACTTGAAATTGGTGAACTTTATGTCGAGTCCTCCGGGCTATAGGCTGTCTAGGTGGAAGGTGAGGTGGTGTTCCTCCAATTTGCAGGCTGATTCGTTGTGGCAGTGGAGGAGGCCGAGGATGGTCATGTCAAAAGATCTGTAATGCTAGACATTTTATTTTGAAAATTTATTTTCTGAAGAATTCATACTCTAGAATCTTTACCTAGGTACCTTTAGTATCTAAGGGGAATTGAAATGGGCACTGACTCTGAGGTCAGATCAGCCCTTGTGGGCCCAGTTATTTCAGTAAGCCATCCTGTTCTATACCAACATTTTCATCCTGAGCTTCCTTCATTTTCCATTTCAGTACTTCACTCTTGAAAGCTCAACATTGAGTTCACAATGTTAGAGCATAACCTCTATCCTCTATTTGCCAATCTCCCAGCCATGCTTTGATTGTCTTGTTAACTTTATTCTCAACACAGACCAATTTTCTCCAATTTACAACTTTCATTTACATGCACTTTAAATCTCTATCCCTCCTTCACCATCATTAGTAGTCCCTTTGTTTTTTGCTCTGGGCAGCATTCCAATCTGTTCCAATTGCATCTCGTCTCCTTTTCTAAACAGTGTAAAAACACCAGTATCCTCCAGCATCATGACTCACTGGGTAGTGTGCTGGAAATCAAGTCCCACTATTCCCAGTACAGTATTGTCACAAAAGTTATTGTTCTTAAAAGAAAATCCCGATCTGCTTGATTTTTCAGTCCCAGGTTGATAGAAGCATTGACCAGATTACTGTATTCAACAAGAATCACTATTTAATGCAGGTAATTGATTATAGTTACAGATGCATAGTTATTAACAGATGACGCACAACACTAATAACGAAAGTTCTAAACTCACCTTTTTGGGGCTGCTTGTGGTGTAGTGGAAGCATCACTACTGCTTTGGGTTCAAGTCCCATCTGTTCCAGAGGCCTGTAATAACATCAGATTGATTACAAAAAATTGAATTGAATTGCCTTTATTGTTGTATGTACTTACAGGAGTACAGTGAAAAGTTGACAAGTTGTCACTTATGGCGCCATCTTAGATACTAAAGGTACCTCGGTGAAGATACTTGAGTATGAATGCTTAGAAAAATAAATTGGAAAATAAAGAAATAAAACATCCAGCAGTATAGATCTTCAAAAGTGCAGTATAGATCTTCAAAAGTACAATATCATAGTAGATTTTTAAAAATGAGATAAAAAGTTCAGAATAACAGTGCTTCCATGGCAATATAATTAAAGGGGGGGGGGGAAAAAGAGAATTGAAGACTAAGTCCACTCAGTCCATTTCACAGCTGTGGGCTAGAGGAACTCTGTTGGGATCCTGAGCTGGACTCACTACGATGCTGAAGAAAACGCCAAATGGAATCGGACTGACTGAGGCCGCAACAAGGAGAGCTAGTCCACTGACTAAAACAGCCACTGAAGCCGCCCAAAGGAATCCTGGGCCAGACTGGACTAGCTATCCCTCTGTAAAGACACTGCGCAAGTGTCAAGGAAAATCTGGGACCGAACCCACCTTGTCTTTAACTGTTGCTGACACAACCATGAAGAATGGCTGGCTTCCCAGGACATTCTCCATTTTAGCAGCCTCCCAGGAGCTCCTTCCTTGTCACAAGTCACCAATAGACGGTAAGATGAACGTAGTGTTGTGCCAGCACTACGACTGCCTCAACAGAAGCTACTGGGAACCCAAACTTGCCTCCAACGTTGCTGCCACAAGTCTGAGCTGCTAAGCCTACTTGAATCTGCGTTTTTGGGCCTACTTATCAATGCTGTCATTGTGACTGAGTTCTTCACCAAGAGATAAGTAAATTAAAATAAAATTAGAATAAAATAAAAGGGAGAAAAGAAATAAAAGTAATTTAAATGTTAATAAAAGTCTCCTTACATGCAGACTTCCTGGGTTCCTTCCTGTACACTTGCTTCTGAGTGAAAGTGAAGATAATTGAGATACTCAGTGAGCTAATAATTGACAAACAGTAGGTTGCATCAAAGCTAAAGATTATCCAGGCCAGATGAATTGCATATCAGGACACTGGCCTGAATGACATTGAAGCATCCTACTGTTTGTCAAGTGTTAGCTCATTGACTATCTCACCCACTTTTACTGTTTTTGGTAGCATCTTCCTTGCTAAAGAAAAGTTTGAAGTACTTTTCAGCGTATGTTCACTTTGTGGTTGTTTGTTAGTTGCTTAGCTCAATTTGCTATGCAATACAGAGTGACACCAATAGCTTGGGTCAAGATTAGAGTGGTGCTGGAAAAGCACAGCAGATTAGGCAGCATCTGAGGAGCAGGAAAATTGATGTTTCAGGCAGGAGCCCTTCATCAAGATTTGGGTTTGACAAGTTTAACTATTTTGAGGATGTAACTTTGTAGGATAAACAGGAACCACTAGATGTACATCTGAATTTGCAAAACAGTTTTGAGTTACAACAGAAAATGCCAATATGCGAGATGAGGGCTTATGCATTTGGGTGATGTAGAGGTGTTAGCATCACTCTGATTTCTCTCCACAGATGCTGCCAGATCTGCTCAGTTTTACCAACAATCTCTTTTTGTTTTGTTTCTGATGTATGCCATCTGCAATTCTTTCAGGGTTTTTTTTCCCAGCATTGTTTGTTTTGGATTTCCAGCATCTGGACTCTTTGCTTTTAGTCAGGTAGATGCAGAGAGATTGATCCTAGACTCCCCCACAAGGAGAAATAGAAGGCATGTAAGGGGTCACCCACTTAAGATTGATATGATGGTAGTGAGCCTGTTTTTAGTCAGCAAGGGAGAAAATGGGCAAAAGGAGTTCAGATATACCAGATCAGCTATTATCTCATTGAATAGCCTACTTCTCCTTTGTGTCATGGTTTTATAGACTACAATGGGATATAGTTAGGATTAGCTTGTCATCCTTTCATGGGATGGAGTTACTGTACTCTAAATACTCGTGAATGAGATAAGCTCATTGTTTATAATCAGGCTCTCAAATCCAGGTTTTTGCATGTCTTTAATGTATAAGTTGAACTCCCTTGTTAGCTACTAAATGCTATACTCTCATTAGTACTCTGCATCAGCTTTGAAGCCCATGCATGTTTTACTAGTTGTCTTGATATCTTGGTGCTAGGGATCAAGTAACTGATATGGATTGTTGTGATTTATGCCGAGAAGTTTTTGCTTTAGTTGCTGACGAAGTTTCAAAATAGTAAACACTCATGAATGATTGTTAATATGGAGCAATTAAGTAACTCCATGATTTTGGAGAGATTTTTTTTGAGGATGAAAATGGTGTTTTGTGTGCCAATGTTTAGTGTCTTAACAAATTGACCAACTATTACTTCATCCGTTGTTGAATTTCATTTAGCCGCTGGACAGAGCTCCTGGTTTATGTTGCTTAAAAGATGATGTAAAAAGATGTATACCTAATTTTATTAGTTTTGCATATGGCACTTGTTCTTAATACCAATTGCCTATGCTGCAAAAATTTGTTTTGCATCTTGAGTAATTTTGTCTTCCATTGTTCTGTGTTTTATCCCCTAAAAGGTAAACATAATTACTTTTTAGGAGGAAAGAGTCTTTTTTTTTAAAAAAAAAGCCTTTGGACCAAATTACATTTTAAAAATATATACATGAAAATATAACTTGGCTTAACCAAATTTGTTACTGAGAACTTTGATCAGTTATGAAGACACATTAAATGTTTGAATGCCTTGAGTTTAATTGGAGAAATGCTAAGATCTATTATTGAGGCAACCTTGAAAATAGACTTATAGTATGATCAGAAAATGTTTAATTTACAGGGGTTTATGGAAGGGAAATTGGGTTTGACGATTTAACTTTTTTGAGGATGTAACTTGTAGGATAACCAGGAACCACTAGATGTACATCTGAATTTGCAAAACAGTTTTGAGTTACAACACAAAATGCCAATGTGCGAGATGAGGGCTTATGCATTTGGGTGATATAGAGGTATTAGCATACATTAATTGGCTACTGCTGGCCCTTGGCTATTTGTAATTTGTATTAATTATTTAGATGTCAATAGTTTTGTTGACTATACAAAGCTAGGTGGGATTGTAAAATGTGTGAAGTACACTAATGTAGTGTTGTGAAATATTTGAGAAGAAACTATCACTTTGGGTTTATAAGCAAACAGAAGAAAGATCTTTAATATATTACGTTGCTGTGATTTCAGAAGAAAGTAACTGGTATCTTATGGTAACAATTTTTTTCGGTATGGTACTTTATTCCTCAACAATGTTGCACATGGCAACGTCAGCGTTCACAGCAAATTTAAGGATGTGATAGTTTGGTGATTATTTCTTTGCTTATCTCTCTTTAGGAATGACTTGCTTATGGTATGTCGGCAACTAAACATGGAGGAATCAGTAGCAGAGATTATGCATCAGTTGGGAGCAGATGAGAATGGGAAAATCTCCTTTGAGGATTTTGCACGCTGCCGTATGCAGTTGGTATCTGAAATAAGAAAGGAAGAAGGTGAACTCTCAGTGAAGTCACATGAATCTTGCAAAATAAGAAAATTGCGTGATCGCATAGCTTCATGGCCAACTAGCAGTGATAACAGCCTTGGTATGTAGGTTACATAAATGAAAAAGTTAAATTTTACCTTTGGATAATTTCTAGCTTTCTCTGTGTGACATTGAAAGATCCATTGAGTTGAATTTGCCATGTAATTACTATGCATGACCTATGCTGCAGTGATTAGTGAATGTTATGGATGTAATATAATACTACACTTTGACATTTTCATTCTACCATAATTATTAGTTCTTTAATGTGAGTATCTCATTAGCATTGACTGCCAACGGGGCTTGTGCTAGGGATGTTTGTAGTCAACAGCTTAAGGAAATGTCTGTCTCTGAAATACGGAACAGTAAAAGATCCTTTTGTATGCCAGTTGTACTCAGCCAGCCTATGCTTGCTAACCTCAGAACACCATATCCAGCATAAGAATTTACTGAACAATCCCAAATGTGCGAAAAACTTCATTGGTTGTTTAAGATTGGGGCAGGCTTGTGTTATGATTTAGTTGTATGTGTTCGAAGCTACTTGTATTCGTGTGTAGGATTCTGGATTAGTGGTGCTGGAAGAGCACAGCAGTTCAGGCAGCATCCAAGTAGCTTCGAAATCGACGTTTTGGGCAAATGCCCTTCTGCCCGAAAAGTCGATTTCGAAGCTACTTGGATGCTGCCTGAACTGCTGTGCTCTTCCAGCACCACTAATCCAGAATCTGATTTCCAGCATCTGCAGTCATTGTTTTTATTTCATGTGTAGGACCTTATTCTTTGTGGGCAGAAGGAATTTGTCCAAGCATTGCACCTTTTCTCATTGGCAATCTATGAATCTTTTCTCAATCATTGCTGCATTCCCTATGGCAGTGGCCTGACCAATCAGTTTACCAGTGTGGTTTATGTCTTTTTGCTAACTAAAATTGGCAGTTAACAGTTCCTGCTGCATCTTCATAGTCTAATCCAGCAGCACCCTCTTTATGTTGCAAAAATTGTTGCCTTTTTGAGTTTTGTTTTTTGTTTCTTGTGTTCCAGTCCTGATGATGCAAGATGAAAAGCTTTGACTTTTTCTCTTCAGCAGTGTTTAAGTTCTGTGTGACTAAGCAACAATCAAGCCACTCTTGTTTTAAGAACATTAGTTGAAATTACATGATTTGAATTGACTAGTTGCTGTGCTTTGTGATTTTGAATTAATTTCAACAAGATAGACTACTAATTTTAACAGAATGTTTATGTCCAACTATAGTTTCCATAATGAATTCTGACCTCCAGCCCCTGCAGAAATGTGTGTTTAAGGAGCTAATGATTACCTGCTTGTTTACTGGATTAAATATGGCAATGTTTGCTGATTTCACAAAGCATGCATGCTATTTTCACCTAAATATGCACATGCGCAGGAACACATGTGGCTATGAATATTAGAGGTGGCTTGGGGATGGTTAAGTGGAGAGAGTTGGCCAATCTAGGCAGGGGTACAGGCTGTATCCATTCTCTCTTCTGTCTGTCTTGTTTGTGTCATGTCAGCTCTCAAAGTGTGCAGTGCAGACATTGCACATGAATCAACAGTATACAGTGTCTGAATCGTGTGCATGTATAGATATAGACTTAGAGATGTACAGCATGGAAAAGACCCTTTGGTTCAACTCGTCCATGCAGACCAGATATCCCAGCCTAATCTAGTCCCATTTGCCTGCACTTGGCCCATATCCCCCTCAACTCTTCCTATTGATATACCCACCCAGATGCCTTTTTAGATGTTGCAATTGTACCAGCCTCCACCACTTCCTTTGGCAGCTCATTCCATTCACGCACCATCCTCTGTGTGAAAAAGTTGTCTCTTAGGTCCCTTTTATATCTTTCCCCTCTCACCCTAAACCCATGTTCTGCGCTCTCCCACCCCAGGGAAAAGACTGTCTATTTATCCTATCCATGCTGCTTATGATTTTATAAGCCTCTGTGAAGTCACCCCTCAGCCTTCGAAGCTCCAGGGAAAACAGCTCAGTCTATTCAGCCTCTCCCTAAAGCTCAGATCCTCCAACTGTAGCAACATCTTTGTAAATCTTCTCTGAACCCTGTCAAGTTTCACAACATCCTTCCGATAAGGAGAGCAGAATTGCACACAATATTACAATAGTGGCCTAACCAATGTCCTGTACAGCCGCAACATGACCTCCCAACTCCTATACTCGATACTCTGACCAATAAAGGAAAGCATACCAAACGCCACCTTCACTATTCTAGCTACCTGCGAATTCACTTTCAAGGAGCTATGAACGTGCACGCCAAGGTCTCTTTGTTCAACAACACGCCTTCGAACCTTACCATTAAGTGTATAAGTCCTGCTAAGATTTGCTTTCCCAAAATTCAGCACCTCACATTTATCTAAATTAAACTCCATCTGTCACTCCTCAGCCCATTGGCCTATCTGATCCAAGATCCCTGTTGTAAACTGAGGTAACCTTCTTTGCTGTCCACAAACTTCAAATTTTGGTGTCATCTGCAATCTTACTAAGTACATCTTCTATGTTCATATACAAATCATTTATATAAATGACGAAAAGAAATGGACCCAGTACACATCCTTGTGACACTCCACTGGTCGCAAGCCTCCAGTCTGAAAAAACAACCTTCCCCGCACTCTTTCTGCTACCTTCAAGCCAGTTCTGTATCCAAATGGCTAGTTCTCCCTGTATTCCATGAGATCTACCTTGCTAACCAGTCTCTCACACGAACCTTGGTGAATGCCTTACTAAAGTCCATATAGATCACGTCCACCTCATCAATCCTCTTTGTTATTTTTTCAAAAAACTCAATCAAGTTTGTGAGACATGATTTCCCACGCACAAAGCTATGTTGACTATCCCTAATCAGTCCTTGCCTTTCCAAATATGTGTAAATCCTGCCACTCAGGATTCCCTCCAACAACTTGCCCACCACTGACGTCAGGCACACCAGTCTATAGTTCCTTGGCTTGTCCTTACCACCTTTTCTTAAATAATGGTACCATGTTAACCAACCTCCAATCTTCTGGCACCTCACCTGTGACTATCTATGATACATACATCTCAGTAAAGGGCCCAGTAATCAGTTGTCACTATCTGTTTCCCCATATTCTATATCTTCCATGTCCTCATCAACAGTAAACACTGATGCAAAATACTGAGTTAGTATCTTCCCGCCCCATCTCCTGTGGCTCCATACAAAGGCCACCTTGCTGATCTTTGAGATGCCCTATTCTTTCCCTCGTTACCCTTTTGTCCTTAATGTATTTGTAAAAGCCCTTTGGATCCTCCTGAACCCTATTTGCCAAAGCTATCTCATGTCCCCTTTTTGTCCTCCTGATTTCCCTCTTCAGTATACTCCTACTGCCTTTATACTCTTCTGAGGATTCACTTGATCTATCCTGTCTATACCTGATGTATGCTTCCTTCTTTTTCTTAACCAAACCCTCAATTTTTCTAGTTATCCAGCATTCCTTACACCTACCAGCCTTTCCTTTCACCCAGCAGGGATAAACTGCCTCTGGGCTCTCGTTATATAATTTCTGAAGGTTTCCCATTTTCCAGCTGCCCCTTTATCTGCGAACATCTGCCCCCAATCAGCTTTTGAAAGTCCTTGCCTAATATCGTCAAAATTGGCCTTCCTTCAATTTAGAACTTCAGCCATTGGATCAGGTCTATCCTTTTCCATCATTATTTTAAATCTAATAGAATTATGGTCGCTGGCCCCAAAGTGCTCCCCCACTGATACCTCAGTCACCTGCCCTGCCTTATTTCCCAAAAGTAGGTCAAGGTTTGTACTTTTTCTAGAAGGTACATCCACATACTGAATCAGAAAATTGTCTTGTACACACTTAACAAATTCCTCTCCATCTAAACCCTTAACACTATGGCAGTCCCCTTCTATGTTTGGAAAGTTAAAATGCCCTACCATTACCACCCTATTATTCTTCGAAAGAATTTTACAAGTTTGTTTCTCAATTTCCCTCTGACTATTAGGGGGTCTCTAATACGATTGCAATAAGGTGATCGTCCTTTTCTTATTTTTCAGTTCTATCCAAATAAGTTCCCTCTATGTATTTCAGCAATATCCTCTCGAAGTACAGTTGTAATGCTATCACTTATCAAAAACGCCACTCCCCCTCCTCTCTTGCCTCCTTTTCTATCCTTCCTATACAATTTGTATCCTGGAACATGAAGCTGCCAGTCCTGCCTATCCCTGAGCCATGTTTCTGTAATGACTATCATATCCCAGTCCCATGTTCCTAACTATGCTCCGAGTTCATCTGCCTTCCGTGTTAGGTCTCTTGAATTGAAATAAATGGAGTTTCATTCATCAGTCCAACCTTGTTGTATGCTTTGTTCCTGCCTGCCCTGACTGTTTGAGTGGCTTCACGCGGACGCGCGCGTGCGCACACACACCCTACTTCTTCTACATTTTTTGGGAGTTAACCCATCCATCTGACTATCTGCAACTTTTCTCCCTTCCTATAACTGCCATCCATCACACCCCCTAGCTCCTGTAAATTCCATATTGCCTCTAACTGTCATTCCAACCAATCCATTCGATCTGACAGGATTCGCAACCAGTAACATTTATTGCAGATATAATCCTCAGTAACCTGTAAACTCTCTCAAAACTCCCATGTCTGACAGAAGAGCATATCAATCTACTCAAGGCCATTTTGCTCCTCTTAATCTACAGATTCAGAAAATAGCACTGTCTTACTGCTTTACAAAACACTGCTCCAGGCTAACTTAATAGTTATGGCTTATATTTTTAAAAGTTAATCAAGCGGCAAATCCAAATAAAAACATGTAATCAATTAAGAACCCACTGTACTCACTATTGTAGATTTATAGCAAGGCTATACTTAAAACTATTCACTTATCCGTTGCTCTGCTTTGACCTCTCCCAAACAGTTTTCTCCAAGATCAGTAATGAATTTCGCTGTTTAAGTTTTCTTAGACATACTCCGATGTCCAGTGATACATGAATTCAATTAGCAAAGGCAGTAACTGTGCAGATTCACTGCTGTGTCAGTTAGTGGTGTAGGTTTCTTTCTCTCTTCCTTTTAGAGCATGTGCTTGCTGCCTTTGTCTGTCTTTCTCCCTTTTAAAGATGCTGTTGTTTTGACTTTTTGTTTCTCCAAAGTTCCAAAATAATTGCAACAGTGTATAAAACAGTAATTGCTGCTCCTGGAATTTGAATAAATCACCTCCAACACCTAAAATACCTCACAACAAAGCAGGTGTTACAGCTACATATTTTTCCAGTCCTCCATCTTGAATTATCCAAAATTGTTTGTGTCAGCAAACACTGCCTTCTATATATATTTTTTTGTCACTTTACACCATTGGGATAGATACAAACCACGTATGACAAATTAACTGATTTTTATGCAATTGACGAGCACAAATGTCAAATATTGAAAGTTCAATTTATATAAACAAGTTCTTTGAGTCTCAAAATAATTACAGATGAGGGAGGTCAGTTTAAGTGAGGAAGTTTATAGTTCAGTTGTAGAGAGTGGTTTCCCGGATGGAATGGGGATGTCACAATGTGCAAGTTTCCATCCACGTAACACATCACCTTGATTTGAAATGTATTTTCAATGGATCAAACTCATGAAATGCCTACCCTTTGGAGTGTGGGTATACCTGCGTCGCAATAAATGCAGTGGTTCAGATATAATTTGTTCCCACCAACTTTTGACCCAACTCCGTTCTTGCTCAAGTGATGTCTGCTCTCTGGACCAGTTGATTATTCTTATTCTGGATTGACCAGTGTCATTTTCCATCGTTATCCTAAAATTTATGACACTGGGATCACTGTTCTGCATTGTTACTTGATCTACTTGGCCCACCTCATTCCCAGAAATCATGTCTGTCTGTGTCTGCTTTCTTGTTGATTTTACAGATATTGCTGTCAAAAGTTTCCTGAATACAATCCAAGAACACCTGCCCCTTAGATTACCGCTACCCTAGTTTATATACTTGGGCGTCCCATCCTGTTGCCAAATTTGGCAATGACACCTTCTGCAACTTTTTCCACTGTTTTTGTATAGATTGTTACTACACTGGGTAACCCACCTGCTTAATTTAAGCCAGCAACCTGTGCAGCAATCTGTAAAAACACGAGTGGCCAAGACCTATATAAAGTAAAAATCAACAACTTTAATTATTCTCTGTTATACTTTAATAAATAATTAAGAACTATTTACAGTTCCTTTCTCTAATCTATCTTTAACTTTCCTCTCTACAATACTAGTCCAATAAACCCCTGATTTAAAATTTACAAAACAAAACTTCTTGTCTTAAAACCAGGCAGCTTTTGGTTCTTGTGTGTTCTAATCTTCTTTCTTGTTGGGGAGTCTGCTTCACAGGTTATTCATCGATTTAAAGGTACCTTTTTAAGAGAGCTATTTTTCAGGCAGTCTTTACATGCTGGTGACTTGGCAGTTTTTCTCCCAACTGTTTAATTTTTCCCTGATCCAAAGCATTGGATTGTGTCATTGGCTTTTAAGATTGTCAATATGCTAAATTCAAACTTGATTGGAATTTGTTTTTTTTGGGGGGATGTAATTTAAACTGATTGGCCGAATTTGAATCTGTTTTTGTCCAGTGTGCACACCTACCAGTTACCCGAGCTAGGCGAAAGTGAGGACTGTCGATGCTGGAGATCAGAGTCCAAGATTAGAGTGGTGCTGAAAAAGCACAGAGGGTCAGACAGCATAAGAGAAGAAAAATTGACGTTTTGGGCAAAAACCCTTCATCAGGAATGAGGCTTCTGATGCTGCCTGATCTGCTGTGCTTTTCCAGCACCACTCTAATCAGTTACCCTAGCTACCCCAGTAGCTGGGCCATATGTTACATTTGTATCTTATTGGGAACACTTAGTGCTGTCACTGCTAGCTTTTAACTCTCTTAAAGGTCCGGTACACTCATTCATAACAAGATCATTATCAAAAATAAATAATAGGTTGCGGTCCCAAATTACTGTCAATCCTGAACGCTTAAGGAGAAAAATCAATGAAATGCCTTTTGGAAGTTTAGATAGGTAACATCGGTACTCCATGAATCTGCCACAAAAATAAATTAATGAGTCGTAGATCTGACCTTAATTGTTGATCGAGGTTGCTTGTCTTCATCAGTAGAATTTAACTTGAAAGTGGAGGCCACTTTTGACACATTGGTGTATCCCTACTCTAGAAGCCACATGCCTGGGTTCAAGTCCCACCTGCTCCAGAGGTGTGTAATAAATGCCTGACCAGTTTGATTGGAAATTTTTGTAAGTGTGCGCACTGGTCTTGCATTATATCTTATGGTCCTAATGAGTATCTTCTGCAGTGTACAATGTATCTGTTACCAATTTATCCCAATTTACTTTGCCTAGTTATGTCTTGTTTGAAGTCAGTCTGACTGAAATAAACATCAAGTTTGTCGTTTTGGTCGTCGTCTTTTCTAAATCAATCACGTTTTAGCCACTCCCATTATTTTCCCTTCTCAAAGGAGGTTGTGTTTTGGTACACTTAATGAGTAATATTTTCAAATACTGTAGAGCATCAATAGGCAAAGACGATTGTATGTGAATGGTATGCTGAACATCAGTAGAGGAAGTTGTGATTGGACCATACAATAATGAGACCACAGCTATGTATTGTATCCAGTATATGTATCAAGACAAAAGGAGACATTTAAGTGTTAAAGAGAGTGGCTACCTCCAGTGGTTAAAAGCTGCAAAATTGATCTTTAGTCTTGAATGATATTGAGAAATGACCGGCAGAATTTGAAAGGAGGTGTGTGTGAGGAGGATCTTAAGGCTGAAGAAGGGCTTATGCCCGCAACATCGATTCTCCTGTTCCTTGGATGCTGCCTGACCTGCTGCGCTTTTCCAGCAACACATTTTCAGTGAGGATCTTAAGGCTGTTCAGTTTGTTAAGATGGTTAAATGCAAATGTTGGCATATACTCCACTTTCATTGACATTATGTGCACATATTTAATGGTCCAAAAATCATTTTTTACTTATCAGTATCCACAGTATTTTGCTTTTATTAATTGTTTACTTGTCTTATTCATTAAACAGTATTCTCTTGGTCGTTATCATGAATCACATCAAATGTTCAGTGTAACTGTCAAATATTTAATAACCTTTGTTTTTTCACTTCAGTCCTCAATTTGAGGAATCACTACTTTAAGAAATCCTTCTCATTTGAGCTGTGAATTAATGCTTACTCCGTCCATGATAGCTTAGTCCTTAGTTCCTTTTTAAAAATTCAAATTTATGCTTATTTTAACAAATGTGTTGTTCCTGCACACACTTTTAATTTCAAAGTTAATAAAGTGCTATTTTTTTCTTTCCTAGGTGCCATGTCAGGGGCCAGGGAGAGCTGGGAGTATGATTCTGGAGCTCGAGACCTTCAGAGTCCCGAACTACATAATAGTCATCCAGTGCTTCAGAAACTGTTGGAATGTGGAGCTGCTAGCCTGGATCAGCAAGTCGCTTTGCAGAAACTCTTGGCACAGGCTTCAAGCTTAAGCCATCCCATGAGTGGCAGTTACTTGGAGCTAGCTAACACAGTGAGTGCTGTACCATCATTAGTTGTATATACCTACCTTCTCTTGCCGTCTTAAAAACAAATTCTTCAATATGTATGCACCTGATTTTGTTTATATCCATTCATGGGATGAGGGCATCGCTGGCCAGACCAGCACTTATTGCTTATCCCTAATTACCTAGAGGGCAGTTGAGTCTATCAACCTGTGTGTTCTGGAGTTGCATGTAAGCCAGACCAGTGTACTTCTGAAATATTGGCATGTCGTAAACCTGTTAATACGAAAGAGTCCAATTTTAAAAGTATTTTTTAAAGTTTCTGTGATTCGGTGTATTTGATGTTTGCTTGCTATCCTACAGGCATAAATTCTATCAGTTAGCATATCCTGGGATAATGTGTCTATGTGTGTGTTTTGGTCGTGGGAGTATGGTTGGCGTGCCAGGTTATCACACATTCTTAGAGTATGTAATAACTATAATCCTTTTAGTTTTCTCCAGGACTTTGGTAGGTTTAATGTTGCAATGAGGAGAGTAAATTGATTTTTGAAATGCAAGGAAAAAGAAATGGAGTAAAAGCTCAGACCTACTGATTTGGATTGGGGAGATCTATAAGTAAAGGTTGAGAAATGGGTCATGATCTAATTAGAAGGAAAGTATTACTTTGTGCAGAGATGGTGAAGATTGCCAACTTTAATAAAAGTGGAAGTAAGTTGTAGGGACTGAAGATCCCAAATTGAAGTGAAGAGGACCGTAGTATTTGAACAGAAGATAGGAGTTTCCTGGGTTAAATTAAAGGAATGCAGGAACAAACTGAAAATATTTGGGTTAAGAGATGATTAAGATGAAATATCTCTGAATTAGATTGGGATAAATTAATTTGAAAAACTGTTGAAAACCTTTAGAGAACATAATTGTCTTCTGAAAATCAAAATGTCTCTTTGTATTAAGATTTAAACTTTGCAGTGTTTAAAATGGACCAGATGCATTTTTAAAATCACAAATGAAAATGTTACAGGGGCAATGTTCCCACTATGGAAAAAGTTACATTATTTTGATGTACCCTTTCAGACTTGAATGTGCTGTTTATCATTCCAAATATGCTGGGTACATCCAAACTTTGACAAGTCTTTATACAATATTATGTATCATTTTCTTTTTCCCAGGTGTCAGTTTTATTTTGATACTCTTGGTCAGAACTTTGTCATGTTTTAAGTTGACTTGTATGTTAAAGTTACATTATAAACTGAGGACACCTATTTCTGGACGCCACACACCCCTTCACACCTCCAAGACTTTCATTTCCCCAGGCCCCTATGCCTTATCTTCACCATGGATACCCAGTCTCTGTACACATCTATCCTCCACGAAAAAGGCCTCCAAGCCTTCTGTTTCTTCCTCTCATGCTGTCCCAACCAGTATCCTTCCATTGACACCCTCATCCGTCTGGCTGAACTGGTCCTCATCCTTAACAACTTCGCCTTCCAATCCTCCCACTTCCAAACCAAAGGGGTTGGCATGTGCCCCAGCTATGCTTGCCTCTTTGTTGGGTACATGGAACAGTCCATTTTCCACAGCTACACCAGCACCATCTCCTGCTTTTCCTCTGCTTCATTGATGACTGTATTGATGCTACCTTGTGCTTTCATGAGGACGTTGAACAGTTCATCAGCTTCACTAACACCTTTTACCCCTACCTCAAATTCACCTAGACATCTCTGAGACCTCCATCACCATCTCCAGCAACTGGCTGACCACAGACATCTGCTACAGACCCACAGACTCCCACAGCTACCTGGACTACAGCTCCTCCCACCCTGCCTTCTGTAAAAATGCCATCCCTTATTCTCAATTCCTCTGCCTCCTCGACATCTGTTCCCAGGATGACTAATTCAACTATTAAAAATCCTAATGGACTCCTTCAAATACTGCAATTTCCCCTCCCACATAGTTGCCGATTCCCTCCAGCACACCACCTCCACTTCCCGCACCCTCGCCATTGAAACCCACCTTTTTTGATGCAACAAGGACAGAATCCCCTTGGTCTTCACCTTCCACCGCACCAACCTCTGCATATATCGCATCATCCTCCACCACTTCTGCCACTTATAAGCAGACCCCACCCTCAGGGATATATTTTCCTCCCCACCCCTATCAACGTTTTGGAGAGACCATTCCCTCCATGACTCCCTGGTCAGATCCACCTTCATCTACCAATTGCATTCTCAGCTACCTTCCCCTCAGCCCCACAACCCCTCCCATTTATTTCCCCCACCCCCAGCATTATTGGCCTTCCTTTTTAAAACTAGTCCAATTCTCAGGCTTATTAATGTTTTCTTTCTGTCACGCCTCAATGGGTTTGCATGCTGGAAATCAGTCCGTCCTATTCATGGAGTCTTTACAAAAAGTAATGGTTTTAAGAATATGCATAGTACCCAATTTACTTGTCCTTTAGACTCCCGTTAAGAAAGCATGAACCAGGTTTCTGTACTTAAGAATTGCAATTACAAATAAATTCTAGCTGCAGGTAAACATATATCAATGTATAACTTTTCGAATTAAACTTTAAGACTGTGCTTGTAAAAAATGAAGGGAAAACTAGAAAAGCAGTTCAGTGGTCTCTGTTCACAGCTGGTTGTTGGCCTTCCTCCTCTGCATGCTTTTAATAGTTTGTTGGAGGCACAGGGTTGGATCACACTTAATAATTAGTAAGTCAAAGACCTTCTATGAGTCATAGTTTGCAGCACCTGCAGAAGGATAAAGAAACTGGTTTTATTCGGCTTAGAATAACTTTTACTGCAGAGAACCAGAGAGACTTGAGCAAGTCGAGATCTGAAGGGTTCTCCCACTCATTTTCACAGCCCAAGATGCTCATCTACAAGAGAATCAATTGCCTACTTGTTGGTAGGCAACAAAGCTTTGTCATTGATAACTGGTTGGTAGTCCACACACCAGTTAGCTACTTGTTGCGGGCTGAATCTCTGTTTGTACACATTCTTGACTCTAAGTTTTCTGCAGTTTTTCCTCCTCCTTCCTGTTTGAACCAGCTGCTATGTAAGCAGTGCCTAGCAGTGTCAGGTTACTTGCTAAAAAAAAACATGCGGTAAGTCTTCAGCAATCCTTGGTTTTAAAACCGTTCTTTTTTTCATCTCAGTCCACAGTCAAAAATACGTAAAAGTAAGACAGTCTTTATGTTTAGTATTATATTACAGGTTCGTTTAAATTCGAAACTACTGAGTAAGCACAATGGATCTTGCTCAGTGTGTTTTTGTTTTCAGTGAAAGTAATTTGTTCAGCATTTTTAATTGCCTTTAGAAATGTTTCCTACTGTTTTTGCTGTTGTAAATTGAGCCTTTTCTTCCTATTAGTCATCTAATTGTCCATCTGTAGTAAGGCTACAGAGCTTTCATATGATCTGTTGCTGATTGGATCACTTAATTCTGCTGCCACCAGACTATTTCTCCTGTCAGCGTGCATGTAGACCTGTGCTGCAACTTCAACAGAGAAGCACCTTATTTGTAGATAATGAGGTGTTGCTCTTGGCATGTCCTTCTACACTCCTAATTGAACTAGGATTAGTCTCCTGGCGAGAACTGACTGGTAGAGTGAGATATGCTGGGTTACAACATTATACAATATGGTGAATTACAATTCTGCATCTGATTTCCCATAGAACTCATGGATTTCTAGTTTTGAGCTATTGGATCTCTTATAAATCTTTTGCGCTTAGCATGGTAGCTGTGCCTCGCATGATGGATAAACTTGTGAAGACTGGATTTTTCAAGGTCTTTATGGTAGTAATTCTTGCCAAAGTTGAGTTGCACAAATGCATCCCCCATGGTTTTGGCAGATTTTGGCTATTTGTTGTGTTCTGTGTCTTGTATGATGATGGGTGGTCCATCTGGCTTTTATTGTTTTAGAACTGAGAGAATTGTTTAGCTGTTTGAGTTCATCACAGTTGCTATAGTTCTGAAGTCACACAGGCAGTTTATGACAATCCAGTAATTTAGTCTTTTTTACTCCAGGTTTTATTTAATTAATTTACTTTTAAATTCTGGCTTGTTCTAGTGGAATTCAAGCTCTTGTCTAGATTAGTGTGTGTCCAGGTCTCTGAGTAACCACACACATCCACTTTCATAACCATTATTCTACCAAGGCATCAGGTTAATGGTGTAAGTTTCTAAACACATTTGTTTTATATGTTCTGGCTTTAATAAGTTTAAGATGTGTGGTTTATTTTGAAATTAAATTTAAATTTTGACTTTTTAGAAAGATCAATTGAATATATATGGAACACAAATCTTGCTTGTGGCTCTAATCCTCAATGATGTTTTGCTTGAGTCATTTTCCAACCATTGTTAACTAGTGCTATTTTTGTGCATGTAAAATGTTGAAAATTAGTCATTAATATAATAATACACATGGAGGCTATTGGTCAGGCAGCATCCAAAGAGCAGGAGAATCGACATTTCAGGCATGAGCCATTCTTCAGGAATGAGGAAAGTGTGTCCAGCAGGCTAAGATAAAAGGTAGGGAGGAGGGACTTGGGGGAGGAGCGTTGGAAATGCGATAGGTGGAAGGAGGTCAAGGCGAGGGTGATAGGCCGGAGTGGGGGTGGGGGCGGAGAGGTCAGGAAGAAGATTGCAGGTTAGGAAGGCGGTGCTAAGTTCGAGGGTTGGGACTGAGACAAGGTGGGGGGAGGGGAAATGAGGAAACTGGAGAAGTCTGAGTTCATCCCTTGTGGTTGGAGGGTTCCTAGGCGGAAGATGAGGCGCTCTTCCTCCAGCCGTCGTGTTGCTATGGTCTGGCGATGGAGGAGTCCATCGCCGATGCAGGTCCTTGGCCGTCTCCATCGCCAGACCATAGCAACACGACGGCTGGAGGAACCCTCCAACTACAAAGGGATGAACTCCGATTTCTCCAGTTTCCTCATTTCTCCTCCCCCTACCTTGTCTCAGTTCCAACCCTTGAACTCAGCACCGCCTTCCGAACCTGCAATCTTCTTCCTGACCTCTCCGCCCCCACCCCCACTCCAGCCTATCACCCTCACCTTGACCTCCTTCCACCTATCGCATTTCCAACGCCCCTCTCCCAAGTCCCTCCTCCCTATCTTTTATCTTAGCCTGCTGGACACACTTTCCTCATTCCTGAAAAAGGGCTCATGCCCGAAACGTCGATTCTCCTGTTCCTTTGATGCTGCCTGACCTGCTGGCTTTTCCAGCAACACATTTTCAGCTCTGATCTCCAGCATCTGCAGTCCTCATTTTCTCCATGGAGGCTATTGGGCCTATTATGTCTGCATTGACTCACCAATGAGCAGCTCAGAGTGCCATTTTCCTGCTTTCTCCTCGTAATGCTTCATGTTATAGAGTCATAAAGATATATAGCGCAGAAACAGGTCCTTCAGTCCAACCTGTCCATGCCGACCAGATATACTGATCTAATCTAGTCTAATTTGCCAGCACCTGGCCCATATCCCTCTAAACTCTTCCTGTTCATTTACCCACCCAGATGCCTTTTAAATGCTGTAATTGTATCAGCCTCTATCACTTCCTCTGGCAGCTCATTCCATACATGCACCATCCTTTGTGTGAAAACTTTTGCCCCTTTTGCCCCTTAGGTCCCTTTTATATCTTTCCCCTCTTGCCCTGAACCTTTGCTCTCTAGTTCTGGACTCCACCCCCCCACCCCCACCCCAGGGAAAAGACCTTGTTTCTTTACCCTATCTATGCCCCTCATGATTTTATAACCCTCTATAAGGTCACCCCTCAGCCTCTGATGCTCCAGGGAAAACAACCCCAGGCTATTCAGCCTCTTCTATAGCTCAAATCCTCTAAACCTGGCAACATCCTTGTAAATCTTTTCTGAATCCTTTCAAGTTTCACAACATCCTTCCAATAGGAAGGAGACCAGAATAGCATGCAATATTCTAAAAACGGATGAACCAATGTCCTGTACAGCTGCAACATGATATCCTAACTCCAATATTCACTGCTCTGACCAATAAAGCAAAGCATACCAAATGCTGCCTTCACTATCCTATCTATCTGTGACTCTACTTCCAAGGAACTGTGAACCTGCACTCCAATGTCTCTTTGTTCAGCATACTCCTCAGGACTTTACCATTTAAGTGTATAAGTCCTGCTCTGATTTGCTTTTCCAAAGTGCAACACCTCATATTTAAATAAATTAAACTCCATCTGCCACTCCTCAGCCCATTGGTCCATCTGATCAAGATCCCGTTGTAATCTGAGGTAACAGTCTTCGCTGTCCATTATATCTCCAATTTTGATGTCATCTTCAAACTTACTAACTATACCTTCTATGTTCAAATTCAAATCACATATAAATGACAAAAAGCAGTGGACCCAACGCTATTCCTTGTGGTACACCATTGGTCACACACCTCCAGTCTGAAAAACAACTCTCCGCCACCTGTCTTCTACGTTTCAGCTAGTTCTGTATTCAATGGCTAGTTCTCCCTATATTCCTTAAGATCTAACCTTGTTAACCAGTGTCGCATGAGGAACCTTGTTGAATGCCTTATTGAAGTCCATGTAGATCTTTATTACTTCTTTACAAAATCTCAATCAAGTTTGTGAGACATGACCTCCCAGGCACAAAGCCGTGCTAACTATCCCAAATATGTCCTTGCCTTTCCAAATACGTATAAAACCTGTCCCGCAGGATTCCCTGCAACAATTTGCCCACCATCAATGTCAGGATTACCGGTTTATAGTTCCCTGGCTTTTCCTTATCACTTTTCTTAAATAGTTGTTCCCTTTTCAGGAAGCTATCAACTCTCTCTTTTTGCTGCCTTCACAATACACACTTAAGTGTGCGCAGTGCATTTGAGATTCTGTGCACTCGTTTCATGAAAGTTTTTGCTCTGATCATTTTTGCTTCTTTGCCGAGTTACATTAAATCTGTGACCCTCGCTCCTATTCCTCTGAGAAGATATGTTTTCTACCTGTTACTCTGAACTATTCAAAATCATGAAGGGTCTGCAGAGTTCAATTTTCTCCCCACTGTGATCCTCCAAGGAAAACATTTCAAACTTTTACAATCTACCTTCATAACTGAAATTGCTCAACCCTGGAAGCATTATCTCCAATGTCCTCACATTCTTCTTTAGTGTGGTGCCCAGACCTGCTTTAAGTTAAATGTGTGTGGTTTATGGGGAGCCTGCAGATGTACTGTGCTTGTCAAATGCCTTTTGGAAATCTAAAGTTCCACATAAAAGCTCCTTGTGTAAAGTAGGAATTCATGGTATGACTGAAACATACGATCATAGAAGATGGGAAGTGTTCAGCGCCCATTAGTGGGATTGATCACTACAATGAGTGGTTCCTCTTATGAGGGAGATTGGGCAGGCTGGGCTTATTTTCCTAATGGGTTCAGAAGAACAGTAAGTGATTTGATTGAAGTATGAAAGATTCTGACAAGGTTGTGGAAATGTTTACTCTTGTGGGTGAGTCCAGAACTTGGGGCATTGTTCAAAAATTAGCAACTGCGCCTCTTTTCATGAGTTGAATTCATGTGATGGTTGAGGGACTTTTGAAAACTCTGCTTCAGAAGGCAGTGGAAGTATGGTCATTGTATTTTTTAAAATGGAATGACCTATTTCTAATTCATCTGCTTGCTGCCATCTTGACCCACTGCATTCTAACAGTAGTGTGTACAGCCTCAGAGCTATTGGAAAGGAAGTTCCAAGATTTTGAGCCAGTGACAATGAAAGAACAGGACTTATAGTTCTAAGTCGGAGTGATGTGTGACATGGAGGGAAACTTGTAGGTGGTTGGTCTTCTCTGGCATCTACTGCTTTTCTATTTTCAGGTGGTTTGGAACGTCTAATGAACAGTGCATCCTGTGGATGGCACTCACTGCTGCCGCTCCTTGGTGGAGATGGAAGGAGTGCATGTATAACTGCTTAGTGGAGTACTAACCAAGCTGTCTACTTTAACCTGAATATTATGTAATTTCTTGTGTTGGTGGAGCTGCCCTTCCATGAGAGTAGGGAGTATTCCATCATATTCTTGACATATACCTCGTAAACGGTGCAGGCTTTGAGGAGTTGAGGTGAGCTAATTGCTACACAATTTGACCTACTCTTCTAGCTGCATTGTTTATATAGCTGGTCCAGTTCGAATTCTGGTCAGTAATAATCCCCAAGATGTTGGTGGGGATTCTGCTTTATTATCCTGTCATCTTTAATGCTGAGGGCTCTCTGTATTTGTAACGCCTTAAGAGTTATACTTGTCTGTGTTCTTCCTACTAAAAAAGGTACAGTCTCAACATTTCTGCATTGAGCTCATCTGCTTGTTACCTGCCCACTACCTATCTAATACTGTTGTTTTATCAATGTTAAAACCTTCACCTGCCTGAAATTCCCCTTTCTTTCACCATATCTTGTGTACGACCATCTTTCTCGGTAAAGATAGATGTGAGGCATTTATTTAATAATGCAGCCATGCCACCTGCTTTGGAGTATATTTTCACTTTTATAGTCCCTCATTGATCTACTCTGTTTACCAACCCTTTACAGTTTTTATGTCTACAGGAGAACTTTGGGAACTTCATATGCTACCTACCAGTATCTCTTTATAATCCCTCTTTTGCCCCTCTTCTTTTTCACCAGTCCTCTGAACCTTCTACATTCAACCTAGTTCTCCATTGTATTTTCTATGTAATGGCTGTTAGAAGCATACTTTTTCAACTTGCATCATTTTTCTGTGGTCATCCTAGGGGATTCCGGGTTTACTTTCATTGTAAATTGAAGTTAGTTTTCCCTAATTTCATTATTTTTACTCTGGATCAATTTTAATTCTTTTTCAAAAGAAGTAAACTTTATGAACAGTATCTCTGAAATGTTCTCCCACTGAGACTTGGTCAACCTGGTCCACCTCACTCCCAAGAACCTTGGTGCTTCCTTTCTTGTTAGACTGGGAAAATATTGTGCAGGCTATTCTCATAAGCGGACTCAAACTTTTGACCCTTACGCTAGCCCTATCCCAGTTTGTATTCAGATCATTAAAGTGCAGCATATTAACTATTCTTTAGTTTTTATACATTTTGTATAATTCCCTTACAAACCTGTTGGTTTACATTTTTCCCATTAGTTCTTAGCTGATGGGGATAACTGGTCTTCATTGGGATAGCAAGGTGTAACTAGTGTGCCACAGGGTTCAATTCTCAGGCACTGGTTATTTACAATCTAAGTTAACGACCTGCAAATTTGACTGTAGTTAAAATTCGAATGACACTGAAATAGGTGGGAAATTAAGTTTAAAATAAAGAAATAATAAATTTACAAATGGGTGTAGGTTAGGTGAAGGGGTCAAAATTTGGCAGGTGAAGTTTAATGTGGATAAGTAAGAGATTATCCATTTTAGTTCAAAGAATAGATAGATAGCTTATTATCTAAATGGAGAGAAACTTCAATGTGCTTCAGAGGGATCTGGATGTTCTTGTCCATGAATTGCAGAAAGCTAGTATGCAGGTACTAAGGCAAATGGAATTTTGGCGTTTATTGGAAAAGGAATAGAATATGTAAGTAGGGAAGTGTTGCAACTGCAAAAGACATTAGTGATACTGCACTTGGAGTATACAGTGTTGGCCCCTCATTTGAGGAAGGAGGAAGTTGCATTGGAGGTACCTCAAAACGAGGTTCAGTAGATTGGACACAGAATTGAACTTGGTCTTTATGAAGAGAGATTGAGCAGTTGAGAAGCATGAGAGGAGATCTAATTGAGCTATACAAAATGCTCAGGGATTGACAAAGTGGATGCAGAGAGGGTATTTCCTTTTGTAGGATGAGAGATAGCAGTTGACAGGAAAATGGAGTTAACGCTAAGTTGGGGGATCAGCGATGTTCGTATTGAACGGCAGAGCAGGCTGGAGCTGAATTGCTCATTTCTGCTTTTAGTTCATATGATTAACCATACTGGACAATGTATTGTGCCCAATTTATTCCTTTGCTTTACCCAAATGTCCCTCTTGGGCATCCTTCTCCAGCATTGCAGTGCTCTCCTAATACTGCCAGGCCATTTCGGTCCTTTGCCATTTCTCCTGAACACGTTGTATCCAGGATTTTAAAAAAATTGGATGTGAGTGTTGCTGGTTAGGCTATTTGCCTCAAGGGCAGTTAAGAATGGGTCATTATGTAGACCAGGTTCTTTCAATAAAGGACATTACTGAACCCTATTTCTTTTTGTTTTTGACAGGATTTGAATTCTGGTCCCCAGATATCGCCTGGGTCTCTGGGTTATTGGGTCTTGATGATGTTGCTGGGCCATCACTTCTCCTATTTAATCATTTCCTTGAACTTGATTTCCATTGTAGCTGTGGCATCATACTCCCTCATGGTCATCTTACTTACCACACTCCATGCATTCATGGTTGAGTGAGTAAGCAAATGCATGGGCAGATGAAGTGTAGTGCGGTAAAGTGTGAGATTACTACTTTGGTAGCACAAACATGAAGGTGGATTATTATTTGAATTGTTAGATTTAGAAATGGGGAGGTGCAACAAGGATAGCAAACAAGACATTTGTCTTGTATACCAGTCGTTGAAAGTGAGCATGCATGTGCAGTTGGTTGTGAAGAAGGCAGATGCTATGTTGACCTCCAGAGTGAGATGATTTTTGTACAGGAGCAGAGATGTCTTGCTGCAGTTGTGCAAGGCGTGGCTGAGACCACAGCCTGGAGTACTGTGCGCAGTCTTGGTCTCCCTATCTGAGAGATAATCTGGCTATGGAGGGAGCGCAGCAAAGGTTTACCAGAGCGATTCCTGAGATGGTAAGACTGGTATATGAAGAGAGACTGGCTGTGTTAGGACTAGAAGAATTATGGGGACTCTCATGGAACCTATCAAATTGCATACATACATATGAACAAAGATCAAGAATAGGCCACTAGGCCTTTCTAGCCTGTTCCACTATTCAATAAGGTCATGGCTGATCTGATTTTCTTACATTCTTGCTTATTCTGAGTAATCTTTCATCCCCATGGTAATTAAGATCCGAAAAAGAAGCCAAAACAATGGAAATATGCTTGGAGGATCACCAACGCTTGGCTGAGGTGTTGGGATAAGAGGGTCTTTAAGAACAAGCACGAGATGGGAAGGAGAAGTTCAGAGGCTTGGAAAATATGCTGCTTCGATGGCAACCAATGGTGGTACAGAAGAGGGAGGGTTGCACAGTTAGATTAATGGAGAGTTTAATGCAAGGATTCTGGAAAAAATTAAAGATGAAAAGGACAAGATTCATGATGGGATTTAAACAGAAGGATGGGAATTTGTAATGGGGGCACTGTTTGCCAATACAAATGAGCAAACTCGAGGTAATATTGTTTTCTTCCGACATTTATGGGATGTGCGCATGGATGGCAAAGCCAGTATTTATTGTTTATCCCTGATTCATCTTGAGAAGATGAGCTGCCTCCCTGAAATGCTATATCTTGTGTTGAAGCGACGCTTGCATTGTTGTTAGGTGAGGAGTCTCATGATGTTAACCCCATAAAGAAGAAAGTGATTATATTTGTAAGTGAGAAGGATGTGTGATTGGAGCGGAACTCTCGGATATCATTTTCCTGCCATCCTTCTTCTTTGAGATTGCAGGTTTGTAAGGTGTTGTCTGGCTCCTCTTTGAGCAAGTTACAGACGACTCCGACCAGAATGTGATGAATGAATTTGCCCGGGTATCCCACAATACCGAAGCGGTCAAATCAATATGAACACAACCTGGTACCAATACAAAACAGTTCCAACTTTATTAGGAACATAGTTACAATAATCTTTAACATTAAACTAATCTTTAATACAATTTGGGCCCTTAACATATTAATATTTGCTGAGTCTCTTGCGGATGTACACTCTTATGCGCTCTCTGGGTCTGCGAAGCTGTTTTTCTTTCTGGATGGTCAGCTGGTGTCTGCCTCTTGTGATGTTCTCTTTAGAAGGCCTCAGATGATTCCAAGAGTGAGATCTGCAGATGACCCCTGTTTTTATACCTTTTTAGATGGCTTTCTGGAACTTTCTATAGTTCTGGCCAACCAGGGAGATCTACTTAATAGCTTGAAACAAGAGTCAATCACTTAGATGGTATGCTACTGTTAGTTTCTTTGTGTAGCAGGAACTGGTGCCTTTCTGTCTGGACTCCCCTTTGTTTAGTGGACAAGTTGTTTGGGGTACATCTGTCCAGAATAATGTTGGCCTTTTACTTTATGCTAATATCATTAACACCTGGCTGCTGTGTTTGCAGTGCGTCTCGCATGTGGGTTTAATAATTCAGAGTTTTATTTGGTCAATATACCCAGCATCCATTGTTTGTCCAAGTTCGCAATCTATCTGTGTTTTAGCAGCCAGAAGGCTGCTACAAAGGTACAATTGATGCCTTTGAGAGTTGTTAACTGTATTTTGTAGATTGTACTTTGCGACTCCTGTGTGCTAGTGATAGTGAATATACAAAATTATATGGGTTACTTTATCCTGGATAGTGTTGAACTCCATAAAGAGCTGTTAGTTTTGGTTGATTGAACTGTGAAGAGTGAGATTGAGAAAAACAGTGCAGGTAGTTCTTTTATAACGTGATGGTTGTGTTCTTGTGCAGCTCCACATGATAGAAATATTATGCTTTAGAAACGGCGCTTAAAGTGTTGGTGATTATAATCTTGTTACAGCCAGCACTTGTTCTTAAAGTAGGTAAAAACAATGACTGCAGATGCTGGAAACCAGAGTCTAGATTAGAGTGGTGCTGGAAAAGCACAGCAGTTCAGACAGCATTCGAGGAGCAGTAAAATCGACATTTCTGGCAAAAGCCCTTCATCAGGAATACAGGCAGAGAGCCTGAAGGGTGGAGAGATAAATGAGAGGAGGGTGGGGGTGGGGAGAAAGTGGCATAGAGTGCAATAGGTGAGTTGGGGAGGGGATGAAGGTGAAAGGTCAGGGGGTAGGGTGGAGTGGATAGGTGGAAAATAAGATAGGCAGGTAGGACAAGTCATGGGGACAGTGCTGAGCTGGAAGGTTGGAACTGGGGTGAGGTGGGGGAAGGGGAAATGAGGAAACTGTTGAAGTCCACATTGATGCCCTGGAGTTGAAGTGTTCCAAGGCGAAAGATGAGACGTTCTTCCTCCAGGCATCGAGTGGTGAGGGAGCGGCGGTGAAGGAAGCCCAGGACCTCCATGTCCTCGGCAGAGTGGGAGGAGGAGTTGAAATGTTGGGCCACAGGGCGGTGTGGTTGATTGTTCTTAAAGTTCCCACTTTAGAAGCAGTGTCCCCAATTTGTCAATTGTGTTACAGCAAATTTGCGTTAATGAAACATGGATTCAGTACAGGTTGTGACACTGCTTGCTTGAGATGTTGAGTGGACTTCTCACGTTCTTATGTATGGTTGAAGAGTGGAACTTGGTGTTGAAATAAGTTAGTGTGGATGATTGTTACGACATGGAGTAAACACCTCTGCTAATTTAAACCAGGCACGCAGAAAAGCTCACCTTGCGTCATCTGTTAAATTGAATGGCAAAGAACTATCCCAGATACCACTATTTAAAGAAAAATTGGAACAATGTTTTTAAAAGTCCAAAAGAGAACATTAAACAACAACTATTTATAGCTCCTTTCTCTTAAACCAATTTCTACCTGACCACTCTACAATACTGGTCCGATTAAATTCCCTCTTAAATTTACGGCAAAATCAATTTCAAAATCATCTTCAGATTCAAACTTTGTAGATTTCTCTAGGTCTGCATCTGTGTTCTGCTGCGCAAATTTCTTATGGACAGGTACCTCAGAGCTATTCTACAGGCTGTTACGTTGGTGTTTGGCAACTCTTTGCTGTCCTCCCCCAGCTTGTCAAAATTTTATACCCCAAAACATTGATCACTTCATTGGTTTGATGTCATCCAAAACGGTAAACTTAAAATTAGATTGGATTTTGCTACCTGGGGCATAATTTAAACTAATTGGCTGAATTTGAGTTTTTATACCATGGTAACACAGCTCCAGCTATTTGTTTCAACGAAGTGTTCGTTATTAAATTTTTCCGCATACTCTGTGCCTCTTTAGGTCTGTGCCAGCTTTCACACACTCTTAAAGGTACAGTACACATCTCCACCTTCATTAAATGATGGAAAATGAAGGAGCAATCCTTAGTACAGAGGAACCTCGATTATCCAAACAAGGTGGGCAGGCATTATTTCCTTCTGATGATTGATGATTCAGTTAATTGATTCAATGCCTCTCCTCTGGGGTTTCGCGTTTCTGAAATTTCCTTGTCTCCTTGCTGTGCCTGCCTTACTCCCTCTGTCTCAGGGTTTGTTTCTGAGCAGGCACACATTTGTAAGGAACCTGCAGCATTCATTTTTAATAATTGTAAACAAAAGATGCGACCAGTGTTGGAAGCATCTCTTTGATGTAATGTTTCTATCAGGACCTTGAGATAATCTTTTGGATAATCTAAAGTTCAGATAATTGATAGTCGGTAATTGAGGTTCCTCTGTACACTGGAATGTTTGGGATTGGAGTTGACTAAGACATAGGTGAGGGCTTCAGTACCAGATGGACTGAAGTTTAAGAAACGCCTCTCTGTCCTTGGATACATGGATACCAGTGGTGTGTTGAAAGAAGTGAGAGTATCTAGGAGTTTGGAGTTAGAGCAGTGTTCTTTTAGGGGTAGGTTTACTAGATGGTTACAGTGAATCCATGAAGCAATTAGTTGAATTTCAAATTTGAGGCAATATGAAACTGGGAGATGAGTTGATGACCGAGCATAGGCTTGATTCTTGGCTCAGAGGAAGTTAGAGTATTGGGGCTAGCCACAAAATTACATTGAGACCATGATCCTATTGAATGTAGCAGACTTGAAGGGCAGAAATTAGAATGTTGGGTGAGTAGGAGAAAGTGAGGACTGCAGATGCTGGAGATCAGAGTCAAAAGGTATACTGCTGGAAAAACACAGCCAGCCAGGCAGCATCGAAAGAGTTGGAGAGTGAATGTTTTGGGTATGAGCATTTCATCGGGAAAGGCCTTGATGTGGGACAGGGCCTGTACAGCATGTGTTTACAAAGTCTTAGTGCTGCACTTGATGCTTGCCTATGTTAAATATTAGCTAATGTTTGTCCACTTGCATATTTTTCTGTTATTCCATACTTTCATAATGTGCTTCCTCCCCTGTCTAGGTGACATCCTCAGTGCTTGGGAGCCTCCTGTGAAGCGCTTCTGTGATCTTTCCTCCGGCATTGTAGTGGTTTGAATCTGCTGCTTCTGGTTGTCAGTTCCAGCTCCCCGGATAGTTAACTTAAGTTCTACCTGCTTATTATGCAACTAATCACAAAAATACACTGGTTGAGGTCTTGAAGCACTTTGCTGGAAGAATAGATTTTTTGCTGATCAGAAATGCTTTGAAAAGTAAATGATTAAGATATTAATCCTTCTAGATATGAATATAACCATTTTTTTTTCTGATCACCCTCCTAGTGGTTGCCAAGTTCCAAAGTGAAACTTCTATGCTTCATAATCCAGCAGATACCCGTAACTGCATAAAATTAATTTGAACTTGTAGGTGGTAGTTGAAAGGATGAGTTCACAGGATTTCAAGACTTAGACTTCAACTGTAAAAAGTCACATGAAAAGCACCATTGATCAAACTCGCTTGAACTTTAAATTACAAAGTTTTCTCCTTTTTGTCCCTTACACTTAAACACCTTATTTTACATGAACCTTTAAGTTTGAATTTTGAATTTCCTAGACCCAGTTTTGGCTTCTGAGTTTTATTCCTTTCCTTTCACAGCCTGGTAGTGACCCTTGAACTGTCTTTCATAGTGAGAAGCTTTTACTGTAGGTTTCCTCTTGTGCAACCTGGGTGAATTTTCTCGACTAGTTTCAGATCCTCACGAGTTTGGCTTTTTAACTCACTGTGCATGCTCCCAACCACGTTGTTTTTCAGTGAAGCATAGACTCTCAACTCGAATGTTTCCTCTTGCCTGGATCATGGCATGCTGTCTGAGAGCGTTTTCAGGGATAGCAGAGAAACCTTTCCTTCTCAAACTATGGGAGCATCAATCCTGTGGACCTTCTTTCCAGGTAGAAAAACTGATTAGAGCTAGGGGTTATCATGGAGGCAATTAGGCACCTTAAAGCACTATTTAGAAGTGATAATCCGAACAGCTACAGATTTGGAAATTAGTAGTCTAACCACAGTAAATGCAAGTGTTGCTGCCATTGTCTTCAGGTGTGATTCTTCTTTCCAGCAAAATCACCTGGCTTTTATCATTTAAAGAAAATACACCACAAGGCCTGTGTTAGGCAGACTTCAGAATAGGTCACATTACTAAGTTAGTTTTCCCTCAGGTGTGCATGTTTAAAACACAATGAGATCATAATTTTTTAATGTAATTGAAGTAATTTGCCTTTCTTATCCAGAAGAGTTCTAATTGTGAACTGTCTTGTTGGTAGAATTGTTTAAATAGTAGGACTTTGTGGCATTCTACCCACAATGCACGGAGCCAAGTGTCGATAAAATAAGTGTGTTTAGTTATCACCAAATAGGAGATAATGGGTATTTTGATTTGTTCAGGATTTAAAAAAGAATTCTCACTGGAATTTAGGTTCCAGTTGCAAAGCTGATATTTATTGCCTGTAACTAATTTTCCTAAGATTATTGGCTTGCTAGACCATTTTCGACCTATGGCATCACTGAGAGTGTCCTAGAAATCAAACCCTGCTTCTCCTGGAGCTGTCACTTACGTTAAAGATTTTATCACCGTACAGTCAGTTCTGCTACAATGTTCTGTTCTCATACAGTCCTGTGTTATAAGGAAATTGTGTAATAGCAGTACTATTTAAACTAATGGGGCCGGAATTACGTTATAGCCAATACACACTTCAAAGGTTCACATTTTAGAAACTGTGTCCCCAATTTGTCAATTGTGCTATAATGAATTTGCAGTAATGAAATACGTGTGATAGCAGAACAACCTGTATGCAAAATGTTTGTTGTTTTGGACCCAGCCTAACAAAGCACAGACTTCAAGCAAAGGATTGCAGATGATGGGGATCGTAAACAGGAATAAATTACTGGGGAGTTCTGGAGGTCTGGAAGCATCTGTTGTGAGAAAAGAGTTAGTTAGCATTTTGAGTCCAGTGAGTTCTGAAGAAGGGTCACTGGACTCGATGTTAACTCTTTTCTTTTCTCTCCAGATGCTCCCAGACCTGTTAAATTTCTGCAGCAATTTTTGTTTACTTAAAAAAAGCACAGATCAAGTTTCTGTACTTTAAGAATTAGTATTTGCTAAAAATAGGTTTATCCTAGCTACAGGTGAACACCTGTGAACCATTGACATAATTCTACTCATTTAAAACTCTAAACATGTCATAAAACTCTTTACGTCAGACCAGAAAAACACGGTGTTATGAATGGAGGGAAAACTGGGAAGGCAGTTCAATGGCATTTATCCACAAGATTTGTTGAGATATCCTCTTGCTTCTCAGGACTTGCTGTTTGTTATCCCTGTCCAGGTATTCTCACTTTTGTGCCATAGGCAAAGAGTAACTGGTTCACTTAGTTACTGGTTAAAAAGCCACAGCCTACAGCAATAGGTGAGGGAAAATAACTGTGTTTTCTTCAGGCTAAAGTTTGTTTTCTTGCTGCGCAGAGAGAGAGAGAGAGAGAGAGAGAGAAAAACACCACATACCCTTTCACAAACTTAACTGCTCCTGGCCGTATAGTTCATGCTCAAAATCAGATCTGTTACTTAGGAGTCAGTCAGTTGTTGTCACACAGAATCCCTTTGCCAACAACTTATCATGTCTTCACAAACCACTAAGTTATTTGATGCCAGTTGAATCCCTCCTTGTTAATGTCTCTGATGCCAGTCTGTAGTAACCATAACCTACTGCTTCAACAAGCAGCAATGTAAACAGTATTTACAATCAGTATTGGTAGCTTTCTTTTTAAAAAGGCAGTCATTTCTTCTACACTCTTTGCTTTGTAACTTAGTCCTTTCCCAGTTCGGTCGACAATTTTAAAACATTTCAGAAATTAAAAAGTCTTTTTGCTCAAAATTTACTTATTAGTGAATCATATGAAAGTCGTTTTTTTAACCGTTGTGACCTTTTTTGATAACATTTTCATGTGCACCAGTTTTGTATTCCCAGATCTATTTCACATGTGGAAAAATCTTCAAGTTTTCATGGTAGAATTTAAACTTGTATTCTTTGTATTACCAGTCCAGTAATTTAACTGATACATCACTGTACATATACAGATGAATTGAAGGTTGATATGTTGTGAATAATCCCTTCAGAAATAGGAGTAAATTAGTCTACATCAAAATTAGCAATGCATAGTACTCTTAGACACAGCCTTAGAATTAGAGGGGGTAAATTCAGAACAGAAATGCGGAGACATTTCTTCAGCCAGAGAGTGGTGGGCCTGTGGAATTCATTGCCGCAGAGTGCAGTGGAGGCTGGGAAGCTAAATGTCTTCAAGGCAGAGATTGATAAATTCTTGATGTCACAAGGAATTGAGGGCTACGGGGAGAATGCGGGTAAGTGGAGTTGAAATGCCCATCAGCCATGATTGAATAGTGGAGTGGACTCGATGGGCCGAATGGCCTTCCTTCCGCTCCTATGTCTTATGGTCTTAAGTTTCAATAAAATTCTAGTACTAGTGTATCTTCATTAATTGGTCAAAAGGGGGCAGCAGTTCATATTTTGTTCTCTAAAGGTACAAATTAGTGCAAACTAATGTTGTATTGTCTACAGTAAAACTTTTGGTTCTGCGTACATGTGAAATGAAAGGGCTATCTCAAGGGATTATGTTAAATGTGTAAATAGCCTTGAAATGTATAGTGAAAATGTCTAGCCTTAAAATGTCTTGTGAATGGTAAAGGAGAAAGTCCAGAACGATAGATTCCTGGATATAAAATTCTTATTTTGGCAACAGAGAGAACTTATACTAATATAATACTTTTAATATGTAAAAAAGTACATCATGCGTTTCACAGTAAATATTGAGCTCTACATTTTAAATACCGGTAGTTAACTGTAAATTTTGAAACAATAGCAGGAAGAATTGAGATTTTAGTAGCCTCACCCACTAAATGTCACAAACATTTGCAAGCAAACTAGGAATGGTAGACTTAGAAGCAAATATTTTTAATGTTAAGTGAACTTGAATCAACTTTTCACTGTCATGAAAGCGCTATTCAGATGAAATCTATGCATCAAACAATTTTAAAAAAAAATAATTAGGCAAGATCCCAATACAGGTAAAATGCCCATTCAACTAAACATAAAGTTTTAGGAATTGCTCCAGTATGGCTCTCCCCTTTCAGGAAAAGGAAAGTTTCACGAAAAGCTCTGTTGTCTTAATTCAAATCAAGGAATGTTGGGGTGATAGTACTTACCCAGTACCTTTCCTGATTATATCCATTTATACTTTGTAGTCGGGGCAAGCAAAGAGCAAAGCTTGGGTTTAGGAACAGAAGGACTATCACATGTAGTGCTGGTGAATCTGTTCCTTTCTTAGTCACTTTGGTTATGACAAAGGATTAAGTTCTTTTTAGCAAGTGTTGATAACTGTATATTCATTTGATAGGGTTAGCTATTTTTGCTGTACACATCAACAGATATTAAGAAGGTTTTCAGAGTCAGAGTAACCCCAAGAAAAATAAAGATTCAATATAAAGCATCTGATCTTTGTCCAGTCACTTGTACACACAAATGTAGAAAATAGGAATAGAAATAGGCCATTTGGCCCATCAAGCTGTTCTACCATTCAACATGATCACACTGAACCTGTGTATCCCAATGTCTTACTCCTGCTCTTTCTTTCCCACCTTTGACATCCTTACCTCTTAAAAATCTTATGTTTCTTTTTTGAATATGTTCAATGATTTGATCTCTGCAATCTTCTGTGGCGGAGAATTCCACAAATTCACCTTACTGTAAGTGAAGAAATTTCTCACCTTTTAGTCTGAAATGGCCTTCTCCATATCCTGAAACTATGACTCCTTATTTCAGACTCAATAGCCAGGGGAACATCATTCCTGCAACAGTGTGTCTATTCCATCAGAATTTTATATGTCTTGATGAGAAACTCCTCATTCTTCTAAACTCCAGTGAATTCTTGTGAATTCAATTTCTCCCACAAGTCTTCTATTCTAGGAATCAGTCATTTGAACCTTCTGTGCACTCATCTCTGGCAAGTATGTAGCCTCTTTGGTAAGGAGACCATAATTGCATACAATGCTCCAGGTGTGGTCTCTCCAAACTCCTGGACAGCTGTGCTAAGAGTGGCTTGCTCCTGTACTCAGTCTGTGTTGCAATGAAGGCCTATGTGCTAATTACCTTCCTAACAGTTTCCTGCACCTGCATGCTTGCTTTCAGTGAATGATGTGCAAGGGCATCCAGGTCTCCTTGTACATCAACATTTATCAGTCTGACCATTTAAATAATACTTTGTTTTTCCTCCCAAACTGCAAAACTTCACCCTTGTGCATATTAAATACTGCATCCGTCTTGCATTTGCTCAATAACTCAACTTGTCTAAATCATCTTGAAAGAGCTTTGCATTATCTTCAGAATATAAACATCACTCTTAATCCTATCTAGCTTTTTTATTCTCGGGTCATCAGTAATCTTGAACTTTCTATAAATTCCCACATCCAAATCATTTTATATGTTGTGAATAGCTGAGGTTCAAGTACCTCACTTGTTATTACCTTCAACTCTGAATAAGACCCATTAATTCTTTCTTGGTTTTCTTTCTGTTAATTAATTCACAATCCATGCCAGTGTATGACCTCCAATCCCATGTGCTCTGATAAAATCTTGCTTAAGAAGTTAGTGTATTATATCAAAAGCTTTCTGAAAATCCAAATGTAACCCATCCACCATTTCTTCTTACGTTTCTATTAGTTAATCCATACAAAATTCTGATAGTTTTATCAAACATTTCTTTTGTAAACCTATTCTGACTCTTTACCCCTCCTATTTGTATTTTCAAAGTGTTCTGTTTTCACATAATTTATTACAGATTTCAGCATGTTCTCCTGGTACTTACATTGGGCTGACTGGTCTGTCCTTTATGGTTTTCTCTTTCCCTCCTTTTTAAAATAGTGAAGTTACATTTACGACTGACCAGTCTGTTGGAGCTGTTCCGGAGTCAACAGAATTTTGGAAGATGACAGACAGCGCATACACTATTTCCATGACCACCACATTTAGTAATCTGGTTTGTAAATTAAAATCACCCATGACTACCGCATCACCCTTATAGCACCTACTGCTTGGAGCACTATAGACAATTCCCATTAATATTTTCAACTCCTTGTTGCTTCTTAGCTCCACTCAATCTGATTTTGCATCTAGATTTTCTGTACCACTACCCTTTCTCACCGTTGCATTGATTTTATCTCTCATTAATTATATCCCACTTCCTCGTCCTTTCTGCCTGTTCTTCTGAAAGAATAAATACCTTTGGATGTTCAGTTCCCTGCTTTTGGCTACTCCATAGCTACGTCTCTGTCAGCATAATCATTGTACCTATTTATTACTATTTGCACTGTTAATTTGCCTACCTTAGTGAAAGATGTTGTGAAAGTGCCTTCAGAAGAGTAAACATTTCATCAAGATATTTTTATTACTTTTTTAAAAAAAGAATTTCACCTCATGTAGATTTTGCATATTTATTTATCTTCTATTCGTATCTCTGATTTATGGTAAATCTACAAAGCAGAAAGCATTGCCAACGCGGATTCTGTTTCCAAGTCCCTCGCATATATTGCAGAGTGAAAGAAAGCTCAGTTTAATCTATAAATCACCTGTGATAAAACCTACAAACCTGTGACTGAGCACAGCAGAAATCTAATTTCTGAACATACATCTTTCTTTCGATGAAGGAGATGGATGGCTTGCTGCTGGAATTGCTGTATTTACGACAAGCCCACCAAATGGGCAGTACTTGCAGTTCCTCTGGGAGGTGCCTTCAGTCTAGCAGCTAAACAGCGCACATTCTGTGGGGGAGGTACCGTAGCATTGACATGTCTTTTAAGAGAGCACAGCAGCGGGGACTGGACAACTTCTGGACAATTTTTTAAACCAACAGGACTAATTGTTCAACTAATGTTATCACATTTGGTGATAATGTGTTACTCTATGTTTAATTATTTTTCAAGTGGAAGATGTTTGGCTTGTAGAAGATGTCAGCAGGCTTGCATCATCAATTCAGGCTGCGAGTCAGTTTTGGGTTGAAAATGGCTGGCTTTACTGGAATGTAGCAGGCAGAAGAAGCTGGAAATAGCACTGTATATATGGTTTAAATTGTGGGACATTTCAATTTTTCATGCTGAAAATCAGCACTATGAGCTCAGGAGTTACGTTTAAATGTGGAACTGATTCATCAACAGAGAAAAATGAGGTGAGAACTGGCTAACTATAAAAGTGGATTGTGGGGAAGATGAAACTTTAATGGACTTCATGTATCTTTTGGATTATGAAGCTTACAGCGTTAGTCAGGAAATGATCTGCATGCTTTTGCATTGGCACAGCATCAGTTTAGATTTGTCAAGAATGTCAGTTCATCAGGAAAAACAGTTGAGGAAACATTTCAATGCATTTTGCATGAAAAATATTTTGAGCAGAAAAATAATATTTAAATTTTTTTGCTAACGATAGATGGATTAATTAAATTCAATATACACATTATAAAGCTACCAGTTAATGTCTGCATTAAATTACAAATAGGGTTGGCAGCTTTAGTCTTCCTTCTCTTTATGTTTAACAGGCAGTGATATTCCAGATGCCAGGATGGAGTTGATTGTTTTCTTAACTGGGGGAAGGGTCAGGAAGTGAATGCTTTAGGGGAGTTTAATGTTCTGACCAAAGACCAGATAGAAGTCATTTTCCTTATATGGTATCTTGAATACATACTCCCTTCCCTTTCCCTAGTGTCTGTCTCAGAAATATTTCAGTTTTGCTGAAGTAAGGACTTTGTCTTGGCGACCAAGTTAATTTAATTTTGAATTGTCAGGTATGAATTGTAAACTTGCATGGTTTCACTTAGATTCGCGTTTGGGAAGTAAAACAATTTCAATATTACTCCCACTATTTTGGTCTTGTGATTTTTAAATGTCAAATTTTATGGTTCGCCATGACAAATGGGATGAAATTTCTGTTTTTTTTCCCACAGGTACTTAAATATAATTTTGAACCTTTGAATACTGCAAATTAAGAGTTTTTAACAGAATCCTTCACTGTTTCAAAAGTATTGTTGCATCTTTGTTTTGAATTTCTAACCCAATTATTCTGCTTGCGATAAAGATTGCAGAATATTAAATGACAGTTATGTCAACTTTGAAACTACTTAAAGGCGAAAGCATCACTTCTAGATTGTGTTGATTGTAAATGTTTTACAAATCTTTATTTTTCTTGCTACTTATTTTTTGAATATTTCAAATTTGCAATAGCTGATTAGTACCAGAAGTGGAATGGAAAAACTGGTATTTCTTAGAAAGCCATGCTTTCAGTGGAGTAAAATTATTGGAAGAAGATGTTTCCTTAAGTCATTGTCACATTTCAAATAGGTATTTAAATAATGTTACTCTATGTATATGTGAAACAGGGAAAAAAAAAACTTTTTTGTTTTGATTAAATACAGAACAAAATATCTGAGCAAATGCCAATGACAGTAATGATCTCCAGGTTTCCAATGAATATTTGGCAACAACTTTGTGATATTAAAATATTTCCAGCTGTTTGGGGGCAGCCAGAGCAAATAAGGTAAGTTGACAGGGCAAGTGGGATTTGGGGGTAAGGAGAAAGATGTCAAATCATTGGATTTGGAAAATGGGTCACAGCACGTGATTGCACATTAAATCTAGGGAGGGGGTCACTTTATCCTTCTCCATTGTTCTACCTTTCCCTGCCTAACAGCGCACTGGTGTTTCAAGTAGGCAGCTCACGGCCACATTCAGCAGGGCAATAGGGATAAGCAGTAAATGTTAGCCTAGTCTGCATCCCATGAATAAATTAAGGACAAGTTTGGACTGTTTAGTGAGATTATAAATTATGTGGATTTTTCAGAACTTTTGGGATATTCAGCTTTTTATAACATTTTGAAGAAGCTAGTAACCACTATAATATGAATGAAGACCTATTTTTGTCATTTATCAGAATGAAAGCTATTTAGCCAATAACTCTAGTTGTAGTATATATTGACTAACTGTACAACTAATTTCTATTTTGAAAATTGACAAAGACGCTTTAGAAATAAAATGGTGAAGGTACATTAAAAAACAAAATGCAGTGCTTCCTGTTGTATAATATTCTTGTGGCGTTACTAAAAGTCCATCTGAGTTCTTGAGAGCCCTTAATTAGGTTTTAAAATTCTATTTTCTGAAGCATGAAGTAGGGGTTTACTAGCTGGGTTATGGTAAAGACTAAACTGTGACAAGATTGTCACGAAAAACTTTTTTTTTCTCCATTCCCAATCTGAATCCTATTTGAAAGAAACAAAAATCTGTTCAGCCAAAGCAAAACGTGGCATCAAAACTCAAATATTTTGATTGGCAACCAGGTTGGCCACTTGCAAAACTTGTAATATCCATTTTATCTATTGTACTTGTGTCATCATTTGATAAAGTGGGATATGGCAGCCTTATCTTTTGTGGAGTCACACTTGTGTGTGATTTCCATCCTTGTAGATGCAGGTTAATTGTGTAGTTTGGAACACATTGAGCTTTAATATTCTTGCCCTTCCCTTCAAATCATTTTCTATCCCTGTCCCTCTTATCTGTGGAAGTTCCTCTAACCTGGTATCTTTTCTGCATCCCACGTTTCTCTGACTCTGGTATTTTGAGTATTCACTTCTTCAATAAACACTCAGTCTGTGACACAGACTTTGGTTGTTTATGCTTGCCTCTCAAATTATTTTCTTGAATTCTTGAAAGTTTATACATTTTGCTCGTGCTTTTATAAACCTCTTTTGAATTGCAAACTACAGGAGCCTTGTTAAAGTGGTGGGTTCATTGATAATTAGCACAGTTTATCTCATAACCAACTAGAGTGACAAAGACTTGTGGATTGTCTGTCAAACTTTGAGTGTTGCATCCTTTGTACGCAAATTAGTTGCTGTTAAATTAAATAGCAACAAAAGAACCTCAACAGTAGGCCAATCTACAAGTCAAGTACCAAACAGAAATGAAAACTAAATTTAAATTTGATATAAGTTACAAATGAAATTGAATTATCCACTGCTAATATTTTTCAAATTTCTTTTGGTAATTTGTTGGCCAATGTCATTCAGGAACCTCTTCAAGTTTGGCATTAGTATATTAAGACATTATTATTATGTCTTATAATCCTGCTCCACAGCTACGTGATGAAGAAGCAGCCCTCTGAAAGCTAGTACTTCCACATAAACCTGTTGTACTGTAACCTGGTGTAGTGATTTTTAACTTTCGTCCGCCCCAGTCCAACACCGGCATCTCCGCATGATTATTTGCAAAAACTCAGATGGTTTAAGTAAGTGTGATGTGTTGAGTGATGCTCGTGGTCTAGCACTGCCAATGAAAAATGTCATCTTTCCAATATTTTCTGTTTACGATGCTGGAGTGGATTTCCAGGCTGTGTCCTTGCACTGTTTATTTATTGAATTTGAGAAGATTTTCAACCCTTACTGTTTGTTGAAGAGACTAGAGCTTTTGATTGCTGCTGCTTGTTATCTACAAAGATTTGCATTTACAAGCCACCATCTTCAACTGAAAACAAAAATATTCCCAGTGTTCAGTATATTTTTAGGATATTAAGTTTAACAATTTTGGTATAAAATATTGAAATTCTTGCCTCATTTTAGGTACTTTACTGGGGAAGATTGTTGGTTACTATACAGAAGTGTAGAGTGGTAGATATTGTTTATTGTTGACTCTAGTAAAGCTTTGAAATTGTTCCTCGTGGTAGACTGATTAATGAAGTTGGATCTTGTGGGATTCAGGGAGACCTTGTCAATTGGATACAAAATTGGCTTGACTATAGGAGACAGTGTGGTGGTGAAAGGTTGCTTTTCGACTGCAGGCTTGTGTCCAGGGGTATTCCACAGGGATTAGTGTTGGTTCCACTGGTTGTTATTTAGATAAATGATTTGGTTGAGAATTTAGGAAGAATTGTTAGTGTGTTTGCAGATGACTCCAAAATTAGTGGTATAATAGACAGTGAAAAAGTTATCGAAGATTACAAAATAATGTTCACCATTTGAGTCAATGGACCAAAGAGTTGCAGATGGAGTTGAATTTGGATAAATGTGAGGTTTTACATTCTTGTAAAGAAAATGAGAACAGAACTTTTTAGAATTAATGGTCGGCTCATGGGTAGTGTTGTCAAACAGAGACCTAGGGGTTCAGGTACCTAGTTCTTTGAAAGTTGTGTCACAAGTAGACAGAGTAGTTAAGGCATTTAGCACACTTTCCCTCAGTGCTCAGGCCATTGAGTGTCAGGGTTAGAACATCATATTGAGGTTGTAGAAGATATTGGTGAGGCCATTTTTGGAGTACTGTGCACTGTTCTGGTCACCCTGCTATAGTAAGGACATCATTAAATTGAAGAGGGTTCAGAAAAGATGTTGCTGGGGCTAGAGAATTTGAGTTATAAGGAGAGGCTGGATAGATTGGAACTGTTTTCACTGGATTGTAGGAGGTTGAGGGTTGACCTTCTAGAGGTTGATAAAATCATGAGGAGCATAGATAAGCTGCATAGCCAAAGGTCTTTTACCTAGGATTGGGGGAAGTTCAAAACAAGGGGTGTGTTTTTAAGGTGACAGGAATATGATTTTAAAAAGGACCTGAGGGGCAGTGTTTTCACACACGGTGGTTACAGAACTGGCTCAAAGGTGGAAGACAGATGGTGGTGGTGGAGGGTTGTTTTTCAGACTGGAGGCCTGTGACCAGTGGAGTGCTACAAGGATCAGTTCTGGGTCCTCTGCTTTTTGTCATTTACATAAATGATTTGAGTGTGAGCATAAGAGGTACAGTTAGTAAGTTTGCAGACGACATCAAAATTGGAGGTGGAGTGGACAGCAAAGAGGGTTACCTCAGATTACAACAGGATCTTGACCAGTTGGGCCAATGGGCTGAGAAGTAGCAGATGGAGTTTAGTTCAGATAAATGTGAGGTGTTGCATTTTGAGAAAACAAATCTTGGCAGGACTCATACACTTAATTGTAAGCTCCTAGGGAGTATTGCTGTACAAAGACCTTGGAGTGCAGGTTCATAGCTCCTTGAAAGTAGAGTCGCAGGTAGATAGGATAGTGAAGAAGGTGTTTAGTATGCTTTCCTTTATTGGTCAGAGTATTGAATACAGGAGTTGGGAGGTCATGTTGTGGCTGTACAGGACATTGGTTAGGCCACTGTTGGAATATTGCGTGCAATTCTGGTCATCTTATCAGAAAGATGTTGTGAAACTTGAAAGAGTTCAGAAAAGATTTACAAGGATGTTTCCAGGTTTGCAGGAGTTGCGCTATAGGGAGAGGCTGAACAGGCTGGGGCTGTTTTTCCTGGAGCGTCGGAGGCTGAGGAGTGACCTTGTAGAGGTTTACAAAATTATGAGGGGCATGGATAGGATAAATAGATACTGTCTTTTCCCTGGGGCCGGGGAGTCCAGAACTAGAGGGCATAGGTTTAGGGTGAGAGGGGAAAGATATAAAAGAGACTTAAGGGATAACTTTTTCACATAGAGGGTGGTATGTGTATGGAATGAGCTGTCAGAGGAAATGGTAGAGGCTGGTACAATTGCAACAGTTAAAAGGCATTTGGATGGGTATATGAATAGGAAGGGTTTGGAGGGATATGTGCTGGTTGCTGGCAGGTGGGACTAGATTGGGTTGGGATATCTGGTCGGCATGGACGGGTTGGACCGAAGGGTTTGTTTCCATGCTGTACATCTCTATGACTCTGTTTCTAAATGCGGAATAAACTGCCAGAGAAAGTGATTATGCAGGTACTGTTACATCAGTTTAAAAGGCTAGTTTAGTTGGGAAACTTGGTCGACATGGGCAGGTTGGACCAAAGGGTCTGTTTCTGCGCTATATGACTGAGTCTATTTAAAATATTCCTTGCGTTGTGTGTTTGACATTTTAAAATTTGAATTCAAATAACATATGTGGTATATTATCAATAATTCCTGCCGCTGCATCTTTTGCTTTTATACTGACAATCAAAGCAAATTGTTCATATAAAGAGTATAGCTAGGAAAGTGTAAGTAGAATTTTATAGATTGCACAATATGGAGTTGGACTAAATGGCCCAACTAATCCTTGCTGTTGTTTATGCTTCATGCAATCATATTTTTTTAATATAAACTTATTTTTAAAAAATCTTTTAATCTATTCTTGCGTAGTTTCTCCTTAAATGCACCTAGGATACCTGTGCTAGCAAGTGTTAACATTCTCTGGATCGAGAAGCTTCTCCTGAATTGGTTGAATTGCGCTTGTAGAGAGCTGGCACTGATGCAATGAGCTGAATGTCTTCTTTTAACTTGTAATTGTTGGTTACAATACAAAGATTCCATTGTGAATGAAATTGAGAGCACAGTTAAACTAGGGGGCTTGTGTGACCAGCAGAGTTGCTGTTAAAGATTGTTTTGAGTTTTGTTAGAACAGTATTGAACCAAGACGTGAAGAGACAGCAACTGAGAGTTATGTGGTGAATAATGGACATGCCTGAATCATAGTTTTCAGTTTGGTCTTTTCTGTACAATCAGTTCTGCTATATGGAATAGTTCCATTCTCATGCAATCCTGTTATAAGAAAATCACATGATAGCAGCACCATTGAAATGAATGGGGCCGGAATTGTTATAACCAGTGCATGCTTTAAAACTTTCATACTTTAGAAACAGTACCCCAATTCATCGTGTTATAGCGAATTCACGTTAACAAAATGCACTTTATAGCAGAACAACCTGTAGTTAAAAATGAACTGACTTCTGCTCCACCCCACATTGGGTTCCCTGAATTGCAACCTAATTCTTTCATTTTCTCATCACCCTTTGCGGAATTTGCTCTCTTTTCATTTTCTGTTTATATGTGGCATTTTTCTCTTTATTCACCTTTTATCCTCTCACCAGAAGCTCTAATTAATATGATACACTCCTTTGTCTGAAAAGCTTTCAAAATTAAATTTATATCATTTTTGTTTGGTAGAGATTGAATTGAAAATGAATTGGCTGGGTAAATATTTTTGACTTGTGTTGTGTCTCAATCTATGAAAAATGGCATCCTCAATTAAAAATTCTTTGTTTTTTTTTCAAACGTAAAAGCGTAGCTAAGTTTAGTCATATTGGAAGTTGTGGCTTTAATGTGGTGTTAGAAATTGCAATTTTTTAAGACTGTTCTTAGAAACTGTCGCCTTACCTAGTAATTTGTACGAGAGATTGTTTGATTTGTTTTTAACACAATTATTTGTGTAAATCTAAACACACTGGTTCGTTCAGTAGCTAACATATATAAGTCGTGTTCATGTCATGTTGAACTCTTTGCTTTGAGTTTTACTTGACTAAGTTTGACAATGGCCAGCACTCTATTGTGAATAACCAATGGGGCCTGCTGTTTGAAAGGAGATGTACACGCAAATACCTGGAAATCATGTGCCACATTACTCATTTTTGTGGTGGGTAGAAGCTCTCTCAGCTTGACGTCAGCATCCTTTTGGTGAAGGATACCAATTGTGCTGCTACTGCGTAGATTGGGCATGAAGTAGCTAGCTTCACCTGCTTTTCAGTCTATAGATACCTTATCCTCTCAAGGTAATTTTGAGGTCGCATGTACATTTCAGCAATCAATAATCTGATTGAGGTCATCGTTATCTTTTAAGATAACTTTGGACTTATTTTGGCGTCGAAGCTTTGTATTGTGATCAAATGGCTTGAGCCTACAAGTAGTTCTCCGATAATTCCATATGGGTCGTTCAGCTATAACATGTTTCGTTAATGCACATTCATGAGACGCGATTGAATTGGGCACACTGTTTCTGAATTTTTAAAGTGTGTATCGATTATAACGTGATTCCAGCCCCATTAGTTTGTATGATGCTGCTATTATGTGGTTTTGTTATAACACAGGATTGCATGAGAACGGAGCTACTGCGTTATAGCAGAACCGACTATAGTTACATTCCAGCAAAACCTGGAATAATGAGGCCTATGGAAAACTGGGGTTGGGGGCAGACCAGCAAAAAATATCACACTCAATTGCCCAAAAATCCATCTGAAGTCGAACACAGTATAGCACAGTCTGAATGAAGGTATAAATCGTATTTATTGCCAAAACGCAAACTTAACACTGTACATTTAAAAAATTTGTTCATGCAGGGGCAGAGGGTGGTCGTGGTGCCGAAGGTAGACTCTCTCATTCCTGTTCAGTGAGCAAAATTGCACGTTCTCTCCTTTGGCTCGAAATACTTTATATCTTTTCTTCTCTTCCAGTGTTATAGCCTTCCTTTTATATTTGTCACCTGCCATTTTATGCTTCTCCATTTTTTTCAAAAAAAAGGGATAGCCTAGGTGTAATGTACCTTTCACAGGGAGCTGCTCAATATATCTGTCTCAGAAAACTGCTTTCTGTACAGTACCTTTCACAGTTCCTCTGTTGGCAGCTGACATTGGCACATGTGCAGAACAGCATGAAGAGCGCAGAAAGATCACCATTGGAATTGCGCTATTGTGAACGGAGGTGAGCATTCTTGAAAGTACTATTCCTTAATTCCTCAGTGACATTATAAGCAAATTGTGCTGCCAGAATGCGTGATATTTGAGAACCGCCTTTGTTTACAAATTTGTCAGTGAAAGCAGTCTTACAGTGGGTAAAGCTGTGGAAAGCCTAATGGGTATATTGTTAGAGTAGCCTTATGGCACTCCATTATAGAGAACTCATTTGTGGATTTCTCTACCAGCATATGGAAGAAAGGAAGCTCATTAGACTGCTCCACATTTCAAAGGTGAATTTGAGTATGGAATGGAGCCCAGGAAGGTGTGCAAGTTAACTAGTACATGTAACTGCAGATTCAGATGAATCACATGTATTGTTTACATATTGAAAATACACAGGACATACCAGTTAGAGGTTATTTGTGTTTCTCAAGAATATGTTTGCGTGAGGTGGGCTTAGATGGTGTCCCACAGACAAACTATTTCAGTGTTAACGATGGTGTCAAAACTGAACTGAACTGTGCAACCTGCCCAATTCTTGAGTTCAATGCATACAGATTCATGCAATGAGTGATCTAGTGACTTGACAAATGTCTGGCTCCCTTGACTGACACATCAGCGAATAGGCCAGCAATGTCAAATGAGCACAAGGATGCCACATTGCTATTGATATGGAAACTCTACAATAAATCTGTCTTTTCATCAATGCTCAAATTATGAAGGTCATCAATTTAAAATTGCCATTGAGGAGGAGTAGAGAGGCTGATAGAAAAATGAAGTTGCATGTTTTTATTTTGAAACTTCAGAAGAGCTGAACACTTTGTATTTTGAGGCATCTTTTTCAATGCAGTCTCTTAGAGCTTTTTCTCATTGACCCATATTTTTACTCATTTTTCAAGTAACAATGTACTCTTTATTTTATGATATTAGTTGTAAAGAATAAACCGGGAGCTTTAGTGCAGCATTTGGGGAATTAATCACATTTTAAATTCTTTGGTTAAAAAGATTGAACTGTCACCTAAAGGAAGCTTTATCTTGTATTGCCAGCTTCATTTGTATGGAAGAATAATTAATGTAAGAGGCAAGGTTATCTCGCAAGACACCATCAACAGCATTTGCACCAAATAGAAGACTAGAGTTGAGGCACTAATAGTCTGCTGCATGTAATAGATACTGTGCTGGCCAAGAGTCACTTCCATGGATCTATTTGAAGAGCAGTGTGCCAGGAAAATATATTTCTCCAGCAGGCAGTTGCATATCTCTGCAGCTTCTTGCACAGGATCTAGTGCTTGTTGACTCCTATGGTCATGCTTGGGCAATGGTATTTTCATGTGTCTGTGCTATATATTCAATATATACCTAAGAACTTCCAGCAGAGAGATCATTGACAGACCAGCCAAGGCTAGGATCTCCTGTACTCCTGTCTGTTAACCACGATTATGGATGAAGGGCTTAATGCCCAAAATATTGACTCACCTGCTCCTCAGATGCTGCCTGACCTGCAGTGCTTTTTCAGCACCACAGTTTTTGATTCTGTTAACCTGCACTCAATCCATGTTCATATTTTCACTTTAATCACATGTTCCTGTTACAGTGAAGGTAAGATTAAGGAACAATGGCCGAATAAAGATATTAAGTTTCTAGTCAAGAATAAAAGATAATCTTATTTTAGATATATACAACTTGGTTCAATTGAATCTCTCAATCAATATATAGAGTGTAGGGGCATTAAGAAAGGAATCAGGAAGGCAAAGACGAGATATGAGAGAGCAGTGGTAGATGAGGTTAAGGATAATCAAAAGAAGTTCTATAAATACATTTTAAGAGCAAGAGGCTAGTTGGGGGGGGGCGGGAGTGGGGCCCCTTAAATATCAAGGATGTCATCTTTGTATTGAACTCCAGGAGATGGGGTAGGTACTAAATTAAGGTTGTGCGTCAGTATTTACTGTAGAGAAAGAAAAGGAGGCTAGAGAAGACAAAATTAAATTTTGATAGTTTTAAAAACAGTTCACATTACAGAAGAAGGAGGTTCAGGAAATCTTAGAGAATGTAAAGATGGATAAATCTCTGGGACCTGTTCGAAGGTATACCAGAACATTGTGGGAAGTAAGGGAGGAAATTGCCAGACCCCTTGCAGAAATACTTAAATCATTTATAACTAGTGGTGAGGTACCTTATTCTGGATTAGTGGTGCTGGAAGAGCACAGCAGTTCAGGCAGCATCGCTGCTCTTTGAATGCTACCTGAACTGCTGTGCTCTTCCAACACCACTAATCCAGAATCTGGTTTCCAGCATCTGCAGTCATTGTTTTTACCTCTGAGGTACCTTATGACTGGAGGGTGGCTAATACTGGCTAAACTATGTTTAAGAAAAGCTAAGGAGAAACCAGGGAACTATAGATTGACGGTCTGACTTTGGTTGTGGTAAATTGTTGGATGTGATTTTAAAACACAGGATTTATGGACATTTAGAGAGGCAAAAAATTGATTAGTGATAGTTAGCATAGTTTTGTGCGAGGAAAGCCATGTCCCTCAAACTTGGTTGAGTCATTTGAAGAAGTAACATTACGATTACTGAGGGCACAGCAATAGACCTTTGTTCACATGGACTTTATGAAGGCTTTGAGACAGTTGTGCGTGGTCGACTGATTAGTAAAGTTAGGTCACATGAGATTCAGGGTGAGCTTGCCAATTGATACATTATTGGCTTACCAGCAGGAGACTATATGGTAGTGGAGGCCTGTCACCCAGCAGTGATCAATCCTGGATCATATTTTGTCATTTATGTAATTGAATTGGATGAGCATTTAGAAGGTATCATTAGTAAGATTGCAAATGAGATCAAAATCGGTGGCATAGTAGGCAGTGAAGAAGATTTTCTAAGATTACAAAGGGATCTTGATCAAATGGGTCAATGGGCTGAAAATGGCAGATGGAGTTCAACCTGCACAAGTGAGGTATTGTATTTTTGTACCACAAAGAAGGGTAGGTCTTATACAATTAATGGTGGAGCCTTGGGTAGAGTTGTAGAACCAAGAGATTTAGGGGTTCCGGTATATCATTCTTTGAATTTAGTTACACAGACAGGGTGGTTAAAAAGGCATTTAACATATTTGCCTTCATTGCTTAGTTTGTTGAATATAGTAGTGGTGTGAAGTCATGTTGAGGTTGTACAGGACATTAGTAAGGCCTCTTCTGGAATACTGTGTCCTGTTCTGGTTGACCCATTATAGAAAGGATATTATTGAGCTAGAGAGGGTTCAGAAGAGATTTACCAGGATGTTGCTGGGTATGGAAGGTTTGAGTTAGAAAGAAACTTCACTTTTTCACTGGAGCATAGGAGGTTAAGAAATGACCGTACAGAAGTTTATAAAATAATGAGGTGTATAGATAGAGTTAATGTTAGTTGTCTTTTCCGTAGGATAGAAGATCCCAAGACTATGGGGCACAATTTTAAAGTGAGAGGAGAGAGATTTCAAAAAGACATGAGGAATAAATTATACAGGGTAGCTTGAGTGTAGAATGAACTTCCTGAGGAAGTGGTGGATGTGGGTACAATTACAAGCTTTTTAAATGCATTTTGGATTAGTATGTAAATAGGAAAGGGTTTGGAGGGATAAGGGTCAGGAGCAGGCAGCTTACTTTGGGATTATATTTGGTATGGACTGGTTAAACCAAATTGTCTGTTTCCATGCTTTATGATTCTGTGACTCTGACATGAGCCCTCACTCTGTCCATAATCTGACTCCACTGAACGTTTTAGAAAATCCAAGCACCGCACACCCACTGGGAGCTCAGGACCTCATCACAATGAGAACCATGACAATGCAATCATTGAAGGGTTAAGAAAGCACAACAAAATGAAGCACTCTGTGCACTTGTACAGGAAAGACAACAAGAGACACTAAGCCAGGTGTGAAACTCAGTCTATACTTTCCTGACTCCAGGGAGAGATTACAGACCGAGTTGAATCATTCAGCAGAGTTAGAACAGAAGCAGACCAACCAATGAAGCCTGTTATTCATTCTTTTCGTTGCAGTAGAGAAGACCATTGCTGAGATGGAAGATATGTCTCAAATCATCCAGAAAAGTGAAGAGCGGATTTGTCAGTGGAAGACAGTGAGCGAGAGACAGCAATACATACAACTAGCATCTCAGAGATTATTTGTTCAAAGGAGTTTGTCAGCAGGGAAGTGCTTGGGAATCTTGTGGGCACTGCTTAAAGGACTGATTCCACGCTGTGTTAATTGTTCCCTTGCAATTTAATGCAGTCTATATCATCCTCTTCATCTGGTTAGTGGGTGAAGGAGCCAGCCTGGAACAGCATCTAGAGCTCTTAAGATATATGAAGACCTTTCCTGAAGAACTGACATCCTGATGAACCAGGTGAAAGTGAGGACTGCAGATGCTGGAGATCAGTCAAGATTAGAGTGGTGCTGGGAAAGCGCAATAGGTCAGGCAACATCCGAGGAGCGGGAAAATCAACATTTCGGGCCAAAGCCCTTCTTCAGGAATGCCTGATGAAGGGCTGACTCCTTGCCCATTATCCAATTGCTTTGTGTCTGAGCTCGAGAAGACATTGATTTTGGAGTCAGGTGATGCTGTTGGAGTATGACAGATGTATTGGTGAATTTTTTGGGGAATAAAGAACACCCAATATACTCACCCATGCCATATTGTCTTACCTGCAAAGAAACATTCTTCAGGCACCAGAAACAATTGAGCCCTTTTTGAACTCTATCTTCACCAGGATTTAGCCACACGTTAGGTCAGGGAGTGAGCAAGTCTCAGTGGAAGCTTTCCAAATGTTGGGGATATTAGCGAAGTTTGAAGAGTATGGTGACTTCCAGCAACAGATCTACAACAACATTGTGTGCTTGCTGAGAGTGAGAAAATCATCCAATATTGTAGTACAACACTGCAGGTGATCTTCTCATCTACTGGATCTGCAAAGGGTTGCTTCTTATTTGAAAGGTATTGCGAAGTGCCAAGCTGGAGTTACTGGGACGTCGAGATGCATTTCACGTCAACTTGTTGATGACTACAGCAGCATAGTGAATTCTTACATCTCAAACTGTGTATCCTTCACCTCCGACCAGGACCGTCTCAACTGTCATGCAGTGGCTGTGGCAACATTCCTCACGAAGCAGATACATCGCTTCAGACTCCGCTGATGGACCTCCTGGTGCAAAATACTAATTGGCAATTGCTGCTGCTCAGCACCCAAATAAGACCTCAATACATCAGGCTCTGAATATAGTCCAGACATTGTATTCTTAACGCCAACTGATCTGCTCCAGATTCTCACCTTCAAGGTACTAACATATCTTCTGAAAAACGATGTTTATTTAACACCACTGAAGCTTCTCACTTTCAAAGCATCTGATGTCCTTCAGGTCCTCTGCTTTCCAACAGCAAGTGATCTTCCAAGATCCTCACCTTTTTGTAACAGAAACGAATCCAAAAACAAGAACCTTTTCATTAGACTGGTTGATCTCCTCCAGAGCCTCCAGTTCATAAAAGCAATGGATCCTTCTTCCAGTTATGTTTGTACATAATCTTATTGTAAATAAATATTCTGTTTCATTGTATAATAAACTGTGGCAACGTTGTTGCACCTGCAAATAAATATCATATAAATGCTCTCATCTTCTGGAAGTGGAGACTATTGGATCATCAGGAATCATCTCTTCCCAGGCAATGGATGGAGAGCAGGCAAGGCTGAGGTCACCTTCAATGACCACATCTGCAGGAGTTACTACTTGTTTGTTTAGTTTGAGAATAGGATTTTGGAGCTTAGACATGATCATCTGGCAGTTTAAGGAAGTGTTTCTGACTGACAGTGCCCACCCATCAGAAAGAGGGAGGTAGCGATTAAGAAAATCCCCAGAGTGTATCTCCAGAACAGATTTTCTATGTTGGAAAACAGTGACAGTTCCTCTGGGGAGTTCAGCCAGAGCTTAGCTGCACAAGGTGGGGGATAGAGTGAAAGGGAGAACAGTAGTGGTGGGGAACTCTGTCACAAAGGGACTCTGGTTTTTCGGCAGCCACGGATGTCACTCCAGGATGGTGACTTGCCTCCGGGGTGGGGGGGTGGCTCATGTTGGTACCAACAATGTAGGTAGTAGGAAGGAAGAGGTCCTGTAACAAGAATTTATGGAGCTATTTGGCAGATTTTTAAAAAAGCAGGACTTCAAAGGCTATAATCTCTGAACTACTCCCAGTATTATGTGCTGGTGAATGTAGGGATAGGTGTATAGAACAGATGAATGTGCTGGAGTAGAGAAAGGGCTTTAGATTTCTGGATCAAGTGATCCGTTTCTTGGTAAGGTTGGGCCTATGCAAGTCTGATGGTTTGCACCTGAACCACAGTGGGGCCGTCATCCTTCTGGGGGGACTTGCTAGTGTGGTTTTTTTTGTGGGAGTTTAAACTAATTTAACAGCAGGAGTAGATTTAGTTAGGGTTGGACCTTCGAGAGCGAAGGGGACAGGTTAGAATAGGTGAGAGGAGCAGAGAGATTGATACGGCTGATGTCACTAACAATTTTCAATAAAGTGATCGAGAGCAAGTAAGAGATGAGAGGAATGGATCCAAGTGGAGCGTGAGGACTGGTGATAGATGAAGGGATCATTGATATGGGGTGCTGGGGGAATGGTGAGGGTTAGGATTCTTGCCTGAAGGAGTGAGCACAGACCGAAAAACCATTGAACATCATGGTGAGCCTGTTCCATGGTATCTCAGCTTCAGGCCATTTGGCAGGGTGGAGCAGTGTTGCAACACTGATTGTGGGATTAATTACTGCAATAGGGAGAGATGATATCTTAGCAGATACCTCAAATGCGGCCATCTGGGTTGAATTTAAAATCAAAAATGAGACAAATACATTGGTGCATTATAGACCCTCAAGTAAGATGGCAAGATTGATTTGTCAGCAACTCTCACCAAAGTGTAAGAGTAGGGGATTTCAATTACCCAATTTGGGGGACACAACGTGCGAGGCACAGAGGTGGCAGAATTCTTAATATGGAGAGGAAGGCTTTATGGGCATCCTAAGCCTGGTGGGTATCTGGAACTCCCAGCCCACAAACAGGTTGGGAATGCTCAAAACAGTTAAGTGCTTCCCAGTTACTATCCTTGAGAACAGTCATTGGCTTGGCCAAAAAGGGCAAGAGTCAAGTCTGTATTAACTAACCACTACGTTTTATTAATTTAGTTAGAACAGATACATAATTCACACCATTTGGTAAGGAAAAGGTTAACAGCAGGCATGTAAATCATACAAGGCAAAAATTCAAGTGCATACTCAGTTTGATGTTCCCTGAACAGTCAACAAAAGTCATGGCTAATACCCAAGAATAGCAGGCACGTGGGACGAGTTTAGTTTGGGATTATGTTTGGTGCAGACTGATAGTACAGAAGGGTCTATTTCCATACTGTATGACTGACTCAATAATAATCTGTTGCAAATCTGGTTTAAAGTTTATATATATTACCATACTTTTGAACTACCTAAGACTTAAACATGCTTTGTTTGCGGCAGTGTAAACTGATATTTGCCTTCCATGAAGTTTAATTCATGGTACTAAAATACAAGTATTTATATTATATTTTTCAGGAGATTTTCCTTTGATTAGACTGTGAAATGTTGAGATTTATTGCTTAGAATGTGAGTAATGATGAAAGCAAAAAGATGATGTTAAAGACTCTTACTCACGAAGTATGAAGGGATATTTGTAGACTCTTCGCAACAGAAGCAGATGAATTAATGGCACAAATCATCATGAATGATTATGATGTGATAGGCATCACAGAGACATGGTTGCAGGAGGTTCAGGACTGGCAATTAAACATCTGAGGATTTACAACTTATCGAAAAGACAGGGAGGTGGGCAGAGGGGGTGGGGTTACCTTTGTTAGTTAAGTTGGGGCCTGTGGAATTCATTACCACAGAGCGCAATGGAGGCCGGGGTGCTAAATGTCTTCAAGGCAGAGATTGATAAAATCTTGATTTTTGCAAGGAACTAAGGGTTACTGGGAGAGAGCAGGTAAGTGGAGTTAAAATGCCCATCAGCCATGTTTAAATGGCAGAAAGGACTCGATGGACTGAATGGCCTTACTTCCACCCCTATGTCTTATGGACTTATGGTCTAAGAATGAGATTAAATCTATGGCAATGAATGGCATGGGGCCAGATGATGTGGATTCTGTGTGGGTGGAGTTGAGGAACCACAAAGGCAAAAATAAACATGGAAGTTACATATGCACCTCCCAGCAGTGGTCAGGACCAGGGATGCAAGATGTACCGGGCAGCAGATGGGGCATGTCAGAAAGGCAATGTCACAGTGATCATGGGGACTTCAATATGCAGGTGGACCAAGTGAATAATGTTGCCAGTGGATCCAAAGAAAGGGATTCATGGGATGCTTACAGGATGGAATTAGATAGCCATGCATGACAAAGGAAGTCAGGAAATGTATCAAAGAAAAAGAGAGAGCCTATATATTAGCCAAGAGCAGAGGGAAATCAGAAGATTGGGAAGGCTACAAAAACAGAGGATAACGGAGAAATAAGGTATCCAGTAATATTAGAAAGGATAGTAAAAGTTTATTTCAATACATAAGAAACAAATGAAAGGCAAAAATAGACATTGGGCCGCTCCAAATTGATGTTACAAGGCTAGTGGTGGGAGATCAGGAAATAGCTAAAGAACTTAATAAGTACTTTACATCAGTCAGCCGTAATATCCCAACAATTGTAGAGAGTCAGGAGGCAGACTTGCGTATAGTAGCCATTACAAAAAGACCATGTGCTAGAAAAGTCAAAAGGTCTAAAAATTGATAAATCTCCTGGCCCCAATGGGCTACATCCTAGAATTCTGAGGGAGGTGGCTGAGGAAATAGCGGAGGCATTGGTTGTGATCTTTCAAAAGTCACGAGTCAGGGGAAAGTTCCAGATGGTTGGAAAATCACTATTGTAACTCCCTTGTTCAAGAAAGGATCAAGACAAAATATGGAAAATTGTAGGCTGATTAGCCTAATCTTTGTTGCAAAATTCTGGAATCCATTGTTAAGGATGAGACTTCTAAATTTGTGGAAGTGCAGGGTCCGATTAGAAGAAGTCAGCATGGATTTTGTGAGGGGAAGTTGTACCTGACAAACCTGTTAGAATTCTTTGAAGAGGTAACAAGTAGGTTAGACCAGGGAAACCCAGTGGGTGTTATCTATCTAGACTTCCTAAAGGCCTTTGGTAAGGTTCCTCACTGGCGGCTGCTGAGTAAGGTGAGGGTCCATGGTGTTTGAGGTGACCTACTGGCATGGATTGAGGATTGGCTGTCTGACCGAAGGCAGAGAGTTGAGATAAAAGCTTCTTTTTTGGAATTGCAGCCAGTGACAATTGGAGTCCCGCAGGGTTGTTTTGGGGCCACTACTGTTCACTTTTTATATTAATGATCTGAATGAAAGGTGTGGGGGCATTCTGGCAAAGTTTGCTGATGATACGAAGTTAGGTGGGCAGGCAGGTAGTACTGAGTAGGTGGGGAGGCTGTGGAAAGATTTAAACAGCTTTGGAGTGGTACAGGAAATGGCTGATGAAATTCTATGTGAGTGAGTGTGAGGTCTTACGCTCGAAAAAAAGAAATCAGACATGGACTATTTTCTAAACAGTGAGAAAACTCAAAGCTGAAGTACAAAGGGATCTGGGAGTACTAGTCTGCGATTCTCTAAACGTCAACTTGCAGGTTGAGTCTGTGATTAAGAAAGCAAATGTAATGTTGTCATTTATCTCTGGTTGGAATATAAAAGCAATGATGTGCTTCTGAGACTTTATAAAGCTCTGGTTGGGCCCCATTTAGAATACTGTCCAATTTTGGGCCACACACCTCAGGAAGGACATACTGGCACTGGAGTGTGTCCAGCAGAGATTCACATGGATGATCCCTGCAATGGTAGACCTAACATACAGTGAACAGCTAAGGATCCTGGGATTGTATTCAATGGAGTTTAGAAGGTTTAGGGGAGATTTAATAGAAACTTAAGATGATGCATGGGTTAGAAAGGGTGGAAGCTGGGAAGTAGTTTCCATTAGGCGGGGGGACTAGGATCCGTGGGCATAGTCTTAAAACAAGAGGGGTTCAATTTAGAACGGAAATGAGGAGACATTTCTTTAGCCAGAGGATGGTGAGCCTGTGGAATTCATTGCCACGGAGTGCAGTGGAGGCCGGGACGTTAAATGTCTTCAAGGCAGAGATTGATAAATCACTTGCAAGATCAAGAATTTAGGGTTACAGGGCGAGTGTGGGTCAGTGGAGTTGAAATGCCCATCAGCCATGATTAAGTGACAGAGTGGACTCAATGGGCTGAATGGCCTTACTTTCATTCCTATGTCTTATGGTCTTATGTTCATTTGTCAGGATTTCAAGATAGCCTTTTGTTTAGAAATTAGAAACTACTTTTGCATATTTTTATTTGAAAGGCAGGCGTGACTGCAAAACCATAGAAAACCAAGAATGTTTGAATCTGCAGGAGCTTTTACATTCCATAACAAACCAGTAGAAACCCTGTTTAGGCGATTTCAAACATTTTGATGGTCAACAAAGGAAACTACAAAGCTATGTGAGCAATTTGGCTATAGTGAATTAGGAAACTACACTAAAAGGTAAGACAGTAGACAGACAATGATTAACATTTAAATAATTAATGCACAGTCTATGGCAAAATATGTTCCTTTATTGTGCAATAACTCAGGAAGGTATATGTTCTATCTGTGGCTAACATAAGAAATCTAAGGTTGTGTTTTATCAAAAAGTCCTATCAATGCCAATAAAATATTAAGTCTGAGAATTGGATGGAATTTTAGAATTTTCTAAAGAAAGACTAAGCAAACTATTAGAGAGAAAATAGAATATTAAGTTACACAGAAGAGACTATAAACAATTCCTTAACAAAACTGAAAAGATTTGCAAAATCATGAGTCCATTACAAGCAGAGTCAAAAGAATTTGGTCATTAAAAGAAATGGCCAATAACCTAAAATACTTAGTGGAAAAGCACAATACCGTGGATGCTGGAAATCTGAAACAAAATACTGGAGACACTCAGCAGGTCTGGCTGCATCTATGGAGAAAAAGCAGAGATAATGTTTTGACGCTAACTTCTTCAGAACCGAGAAGACTGAATTGCCGTAGTTGTGGATATGTTTGCCAAGCTGGGAAGTTGAATTACAGACGTTTCACCCCCTGTTTAGATAATACCTTCAGTGTTTTGGAGCCTCCTGTGAAGCATTGCTGTACTGTGCCTTAGAGCCATAGAGGTGTACAGCATGGAAACAGACCCTTCGGTCCAACCCATCCATGCCGACCAGATATCCCAACGCAATCTAGTCCCACCTGCCACCACCTGGCCCATATCCCTCCAAACCTTTCCTATTTATATACCCATCCAAATGCCTCTTAAATATTGCAGTTGTACCAGCCTCCACCACATCCTCTGGCAACTCATTCCATACACATACCACCCTCTGCGTGAAAATGTTGACCCTTAGGTCTCTTATTTCTTTCCCCTCTCACCCTAAACCTATGCTCTCTAGTTCTGGACTCCCTGACACCAGGGAAAAGACTTTGCCTATTTACCCTATCCATGCCCCTCATAACTTTGTAAACCTCTATAACGTCACCCCTCATCCTCCAACGCTCCAGGGAAAACAGCACCAGCCTGTTCAGCCTCTCCCTGTAGCTCAGATCCTCCAACCCTGGCAACATCCTTGTAAATCTTTTCTGAGCCCTTTCAAGTTTCACAACATCCTTCTGATAGGAAGGAGACCAGAATTGCATGCAATATTCCAACCGTGGCCTAACCAATGTCCTGTACAGCCACAACATGACCTCCCAACTCCTGTACTCAATACACTGACCAATAAAGGAAAGCATACCAAACACCACCTTCACTATCCTATCTACCTGCGACTCCGCTTTCAAGGAGCTATGAAACTGCACTCCAAGGTCTCTTTGTTAAGCAACACTCCCTAGGACCCTACATATAAGTGTCTAAGTCCTGTTAAGATTTGCTTTCCCAAAATGCAGCACCGCGCATTTATCTAAACTGAATACAATCTGCCACTTCTCATCCCATTGGCCCGTCTGGTCCAGATCCTGTTATAATCTGAGGTAACCCTCTTCGCTGTCCACTACATCTCCAATTTTGGTGTCATCTGCAAACTTACTAATTGTACCTCATATGCTCGCATCCAAATCATTTATGTAAATGACAAAGTAGAGGACCCAGCACCGATCCTTGTGGCACTCCACTAGTCACAGACTTCCAGTCTGAAAAATAACCCTCCACCACCACCCTCTTCTGGAATTTCTTTGGTTCTGTTTCTGCTGTTTCCAGTTACCGGTTCTACTTGTTCATTGTAGTGGCCAGTATATTGGGTCTAGGTCTATACGTTTGTTGATGGAGTCTGTGGGTGAATGCCGTGCTTCTCAAAATTCTCAGGCTGTCCTCTGTTTAGCTTGTTCTATGGTCGTTGTATTGTCCCAGTTGAATTTGTGGTCCTTGTCATCTGTGTGAATGGCTACTAGGGACAGCTAGTAGGTGTTTAGTGGCTAGTTAGTGTTGGTGGATATGGGTTGCTATCTAGTAGTCCTATGTAGTATTTCGTGCAGTCATCGCATGGAATCTTGTAAATTATGTTAGTCTTACATGTAATGGGTGTAGGGTATTTTTGTCCTAGTGAGTTGTTGTCTGAGCACAGCTGTTGGTCTTTGGGCTGTCATGACCACTTAGACTCAGGAGAGGCTGCAAAGTGTTCAGCTTCAACAAAACTTGTGTATTCTTGTTTATGAATCATGAAATGTTAACATAGTTATATCGAGCAATTAAAAAGGTAAATTGTATGTTGGCCTTTATTGCAAGAGGATTTGAATCTAAGAGCAGAGATGTGCATTTATGTGTAGAAGCTTGGTGAGTATTGTATGCAATTTTGACATCTTTACCCAAGGAAGAATATACTTGCCATGGGGGAATACAAAGGTTCAGCAGACTAATTCCAAGGATGAACAAATTGTCCTCTGAATAAAGTTCAAACAGACTGGGCCTATCTAACCTCCCTGGAGTTTAAAAGAATGAAAAATGATCTCATTTGAGCATAAAGAGTCCTCGTGGTGGAGAGTGATAACGTGACATCACCACCATATTATGTTTCCCATTCCCTCTACCCTTGAAGACCACCACCTGGCCCACTATAGCCCATGTGGTCCAAAAGACCCCACAGAGCTGTTAGGTAGGGAGCAGGGAGATTTCAACCTAGTGACAAGATTGTTAATTAAAGAATTATGTCAATTTTGGGATGGTGTGCTGCTTTAAAGTGGATATGTTGTTTTGACTGGTAGAGAATACATTGAGTGACACCATTGAAGAAAATGAAAGTGAAGTCAAAAGAAGGTTCCATTTGTATATACAGATGGAATCTGTATATCTGTTCTCCAAACGAGACTGACAGAGTATTTTGTTCAGATAACTGATCTGATTGTAAACCAAAGAAACTGTACTGAACGTGTTTTTTAAAAAAAGCATGTTTACAGAGTTTTTATTTCATTGAGTCAATAAAATGTGTACAAACATTGGATATTGCTTAAAAATTCATGATATTTTACAAATAAAATCACTTTTTGGTGAGAGTTCAACTGAAGTCTGTGAAGTTTATCGCTGACATTTTCCTCTGTTTTATCCTGGTCCTTGACAGTAGTTGGCATTTTTTTGTTTGCTGTGGTCCCGCTGTCCAGACTAACCAAGTGTTATCCCTCCCTCCCTCAGCAACCGCCAAACCCTTAGAGAGAGAGAGAGAGAGAGAGAGAGGCGCAAAATACAGGGGAACAAGAGAGCGTGAAGATTTTTTTTTCACTGATTTCAGTTTCTGTCCTCTCATCAATTTTTTTTGAAGGGGGTTAGTGTTTTCCTCTTGCTTCCTCCCATCAAGTTTTCCTACTGTTTATTTTCATGTGTGCTAACTACGATTTGCTCTGCTGCATCAATATCTTTCAGCTGACAAGAAAATTTAAGTACTTTTTGTTTGGGGGGAAGAAAAGAGTCATCATGGGGTAATGCGAGAAAAAAGCAACGAAAACGAAAGCGCAACCTCATTTTTTGACTTAACTCTGGAGAATGAGCTGAGGAAAAAGGTTGTTGGGTTCGCAAAATGGAGCGAGTCCATGATGAGAGGCAGTCTTGCTGTTAGAGCTCACGAGCTTGGGCTTGCACGTACATTGTTCTTATGTGTTCACAGTCACAAACCTTTGTCCTCTGGGAGAATAATAATCTGAGAGCCTTTGTGTAAAATGTGTTAGACTTAACTCTAACCTCACGTGTCGAGTATATATTTTAAGTTAATTATTTATGAAAGCATACTTGCATCTAAATTCCTGTTCAAATTTACAAAATGATACATTAAATGGACGAGGAAGAGAATTTTCCTGCTTCAGTTGAAATGCATGTACAGGGACCTTGAAATGTTGTTTGGGTAATCCGAAAATTGGATAATTGATATTCAAATAACCAAGATTGTTCTGTAGTATGCCACGTTGGTATTGATCTTTGGCAAATTTTGGATCAGATTCAGTTCATAAAGCACTGAATGGGTTAAATCTAATTTGCTAATGTCTTCTATGATCCTACTGGGGACTAATGATATTTAAATGAAAATATCTGAACATGTAGCAATAAACCAACAAACAACAAAATTTTGTACTTCAAATAAAAACAAACTTTTACATTTTTAAAAAAATATACCAAAATGTAAACTAATAAAATTTATGACATGGATTTCTTGTGATCCGTTTAATAACTTTTGCTGGAGTGAACCTCCAATTTTTTTTTTACGAATCATGCCATTCTGGAATCCATAGCTCCAATACGGGCCTCCCTTTCGCTACCACACATTGGTTTAAAATATCAGAAAATCTCCTCTGCTGCTCTAGTTTTGAACTGCAACCAAGCGAATTACTTCCAGAATTTTAACTGTTCTTTATTGAGAGAATTGCTATTGATCTTGTCGGGCAAATACATCTTCCAGTCATTTGACCTTGCACAGTACATTGGCTTCCAATTGCAGTTTGCATCATGGTCGATAAGTCTATCATTTGCTCTGCTTCACATGTAGATCTGACTTTATCTTCCAGGAGCTACACTCCATGTATGACTCAAAGCTGACATAATCTCTCAGTCACTTTTCTGAACAATAACTGATCTTACCTAATAAAAGTAAAACATTGCAGATGCTAGAAATCTGAATCAAAAATAGAAAATGCTAGTGAAGTTTGGATCTGTGAACATCTGTGGAGAGAGAAATAAAGTTGTATTTTTGTCCAGTTTGACTCCTTTTCTGAACTGAAGGTGACTGGACGATGATGATTTTAATACTGTTGAAAGAGCGGAGAAGGAGCAGCAATTTGAGCAAATGCTGAGGTTGCTCAGAGCAAAAGAGAAGGTGTGCTAGTTATATTAAAGAAGGGTGTAATGTGTAAAATATGTGATAATGATCGGTGTGAGAAGCAGAAAATGGGACTAAGTCTCTTATTAGATTAGATTAGATTACTTTGTGTGGAAACGGGCCCTTCGGCCCAACAAGTCCGCCGAAGCGCAACCCAGACCCATTCCCCTACATTTACTCCTTCACCTAACACTACGGGCAATTTAGCATGGCTAATTCACCTAACCTGCACATTTTTGGACTGTGGGAGGAAACTGGAGCACCCGGAGGAAACGCACGCAGACACTGGGAGAATGTGCAAACTCCACACAGACCATCACCTGAGGTGGGAATTGAACCAGGGTCTCTGGAACTGAGGCAGCAGTGCTAACCACTGTGCCACCGTGCCGCCCAGTGAGAGCAAAACCAGGAAGCGGTTGAGGTCATTCATAAGTACAGATTGACAGTATTATGCATTGCAGCCAACCAGTCTGCATTTGTCCTTGCCAATGTTAGCATGCCCCAAAGCATAGTATATTGGCATGACCATGCAGGTGCTATGGCAACAGATGAATGGACATCATGCAACAATTGCTAGACCGGAATGTGCCCTTCCAGTTGGGGAGCATTTCAGTAGTCAAGGACATTTGGCCTCTGATCTTCGGGTAAGCATCCTCCAAGGCGGTCTTCAAGATTCACAACAATGCAGAATCGCTGAGCAGAAACTGATAACCGAGTTCTGTACCCATGAAGACTACCCCGACCGTGATCTCGGGTTCACGTCGTGCTACATGTAATCCTGCCATGCTGTTCTGTATTTGTAAAATCTTTACTCACTGCCCTGTTTTAACACCATCACCTTGATAACTTATGATCTCTTTATCTTAATTTGTTTGTACAGTTTTGGATTCTTTGTTATTTTGGCTTGACCCTTGGCATGAGACTCTTATACCGATCATGTTATTCCAGCCATTTGGTTTATTTCCAGCATCACTTATTTTTAATTTTTTGTAATTATCCCTCTGCCTCAATTAATTGGATAATAGGTCATCCCCTTCAATTGTTATCCAGCTGTTGACACTTTACTCACGCGGTCAGACGCTTTGGATTACCTGTAGACAATTATTATTTATCCTGTTGACACTTCACTATCGTCATTTGTATGATCCATTAATCTCTTAGCCTATAAATTCGGTGCCTGTACACTTTTCTTCACGTCACCTGGTGAAGGGGCAGAACTTTGAAAGCTTGTGATTTTAAATAAATCTGGAGTATAACTTGGTGTTGTGTGATTTGTGACTTTGACAATGTAAATCAGATGAGCAGCAAATATGGAGGACTGGATTGAAAGAAGTATGCTTAAACTGCTGCTTCACTCGGAATGTGTATTTATGGGCCTTTTAACAGTGAGAGGGAGGAATTGAAAATGCAAGCATTATACCTTCTCTGATTAAGTTAAGGGGGTGGCGGTGAGAGCATGGTATTGGTGATGGAGCAGAATATCAGAAAGGGTTTGATCCCTGCAGAATACTAATAGTGGCAAGGAGGGAAGGGAATGTTTGTTGAATGTATTGATGCAGAATTGGACTGTTAAATAATGTCAACCTATTAATCCAGAGCAAAAGAAGTCATTCGTGTTCTTGACGGAATGTGTATGGCGTGGTAAAGTCACTGGACTAGCAGTGCAGGAAACAAGGCTAATACTCTGGGTCAATGGATTTAAATGCCACCATGGCAGCAGATGAATTTTAAATTCAATTTATATAAAATTCCGGAATTGAAAACCAGTCCCAGTAATGGTGACCATGAAACAGGTTTTTGTGAAAATTAAAAACAATCTGCGTGACAAAGGATTTCTTGGGACAGAAATCTGCTATCTTTACCCTGATCCTTTCTGACAATGCCACAGAATTATAGAATCCTCCAGCGTGGAAGCAGTCTATTCGGCCCATCTAGTCCACACTGACCCCCCCCGAAGAGCATCCCACCCATCCTATCCCTGTAATCCAGCATTTCCCTTGGTTAATCCACCTCATTTGCACATCTCTGGATGCTGAGCAGCTTGGCGTGGCCAATTAGATTAGATTACTTACAGTGTGGAAACGGGCCCTTCGGCCCAACAAGTCCACACCGCCCCGCCGAAGCACAACCTACCCATACCCCTACATCTACCCCTTACCTAACACTACGGGCAATTTAGCATGGCCAATTCACCTGACCTGCACATCTTTGGACTGTGGGAGGAAACCGGAGCACCCGGAGGAAACCCACGCAGACACGGGGAGAACGTGCAAACTCCACACAGTCAGTCGCCTGAGGCGGGAATTGAACCCGGGTCTCTGGCGCTATGAGGCAGCAGTGCTAACCACTGTGCCGCCCACAATCCACCTAACCTGCACATATATGGACTGCGGAAACCAGAGTGCCTAGAGGAAACTCGCATAAAAACAACAAGCACGTGCAATCTCCACACAGACTGTCACCCGAGTGTGAAATTGAGCATGTCTCCCTGGCACTGTAGGGGAGCACTACTAACCACTGAGCCACCGTGGAAAGGTTTTAAAAAAAAAATCAGAGTACTTTTGTGATTGAATTTAGAGTAAACCGTAGCTACACAACCACACTGTCACATGGGGAATTGGTTTTGAGTAAATTCGCAAGTAAGTACCACCTTGTATATGCATACGCTGTGAGAAGCTCTGTAAATGACCATTGGCTAAAAGTGACTTAGATTTAAAAACATTCTTTTGCAATTTTATTTCGGAAAACTGAATTTTCCTTGTTTGATATGACAACTCTTGTATCAAATTGTTTTTTAGTCCTTCTAGCTCAAAATAATTTTTTGAAGAATCACCCAGGCCTCACAGCGCCAGAGACCTGGGTTCAATTCCCGCCTCAGGCGACTGACTGTGTGGAGTTTGCACATTCTCTCCGTGTCTGCGTGGGTTTCCTCCGGGTGCTCCGGTTTCCTCCCACAGTCCAAAGATGTGCAGGTCAGGTGAATTGGCCATGCTAAATTGCCCGTAGTGTTAGTAAGGGGTAGATGTAGATGTAGATGTAGATGTAGGGGTATGGGTGGGTTACGCTTCAGCGGGGCGGTGTGGACTTGTTGGGCCAAAGGGCCTGTTTCCACACTGTAAGTAATCTAATCTAATCTAATCTAATCTAATTACTGTGGTTTAAGCTTCAACTTTGACTCAGACATCTAAAAAGATTCAATGTATGAATTTACAATTTTGAGGGATCTCACATTCATGTCAACTTTCACAAACTCAAAGATATAATACATTTTCTTTGACGTAGTAATCATTACTTGCCTTCCCTCAAGTTGCAACCTTTCAACCCTAGATCTCATTCATCATGCTACACCACTCTGATGGGATCTGGCTATGCATCCAATTGGCTTTGTTTCTGTCCTGACACATTTTTGTGATTTGTTTATTAATTATTTAAAACAGTACTCTGCAAACCATCTTACTCCCTGGCTGATTGCATGTACAGAGTGGCACAGTACACACACAAAATACATACATGCCTCACTGGTCATACAACAGGATTATCTCAAGCTTGTCAATCTTGCCCCTCACCAAACATTATGCCAACGATTAAAAGATTGAAAGCAAGTCGTCTTTGTTTCTTGTAGAAAGCTGAGGTGTTTAGCCTGTTGTTGAATTTGTTGGTAATCATGCCTGAAAACTATTTCAGTTGGTTTTGAAAATATGAAGACTGTCATTTTTAGCACAAGTTTTTTGAACAAGGACAGGAAATGTATTGAAATGATCTTTAAAAATATTTTGTGCAATTTCAAGTTGAGCTTTTTACTCTATAATTATACTGAACATTGAAACACTGTTACTTTAATGTTTTTCAAGTGTGTATATGTGTATTTATTTTTCAGAATCCTTTTTCCTAACATTGTCATAGTTCTGCACTGAGAAACTTGTTCATTTTTCATGATATCAAACTTCACATGGTTGATCACTTTCTCCGGTCGTTCCCTATCACAGTGGAATTGTTTTTCTTCCTCGTCTGCATCTGGTTAGCAAAAAGAATCTGCATTTATAGTGCACTTTGTCATATCCTCAGGATATCTTCCAGATTCCGAATGAATCACTTTGAAGTGCTCTCATTATGTCGGCAAATATGATGCACACAACTATGTCTTGTAAACAACCATTGTACAAAACTGCTTGCTCTGCTTTAATTTTCACTGCAAGTTTTTTACATCCACTTTGTTCAAGCTACTGACATGTAGATCTTGAAAGATGCTGATTATGTTAGTATAGATTTAAACATAGAACCATTTAATTCACGAAAGTTTTTTAAATTTTTGACTGTTTTTCTTAATAGTCTTTCTCTTTTCAGTTACTTTCTGTACCTGCTTTGATATTAATGTTTCAATTTAAACTTCCTAGTGTAGGCAAAGTCGGGGAAGAAAATCTTGAATTGTTTGTGAGTTAAAAGAGATAATCAAAAGGAAAATGTTGGGTAAGTAGGATAAGCCAGAGGAGTACAAATGTTTGAACTGATGAGAAATGTTGGGAAATGGGAAAGAAATAGTCTCTAGTAATTGAATTTCAGTATTCTATTGTATAGTAAACAATTAGATAGTTAACAATGTTAAATTAACTTAGAGGGGCATCTGTCTAACTTAGGTAACTGCAAATAACTTTTACATCTGAGGCTGAAAAATAGAACTGTTTGAATTCAAGGATTTACTGCAAAGTTGGGTAAATTGTTTGTGTGTGGGGGGATGAGGGAGGAGGAGGAGAATGGTAATGGGGGCTAGATGGAGGATTGGGTAAATTGCTATGCTCCATGCCAGTGACGTTGTCTGGTAGTAAAGCATGCATATCCAATTATGTGATCTGTTGATTCTTGCATGTACATGACATGGCAAGGCAGAACCGGCAAGATATTGCAGATATGCAGTTGCCACACGAAAAATATGGATCTTGAAGTTTTGATAGGATATCTGCAAATTGGACCTTTGGTAAAAGTAAAATTGGAATGTAGGAGGTGGGGACAGTGTACTTGGTGTACCTGGATTTTAGATTCTAACAAGACAACATAAAGTAGTACTCTTGGGAGATAAGAGGCTAAAGTAGAGTCTCAAATTGATATTTGTAGTGGACTAGAAGGTAGATGATAGACCAAGAGTGAAGGATACTTTCTCAAAATGGCTATAAGTGGCAATGATATCCTACGTATATGATTCTGTTCTGGACTGCAAGTTGCTGAATACATCAATGATATGCATAAAGGACTAAATGTTTGCAGATAATACTAAGATAGGTAATATAGTAATTAATCTTAAAAAATTAAGCTGCAGAGTTCTATCGATGAGATGAAATGGCTAAGAAGTGGTAAAACAATTAAGTATCAGGAATTGAAAGGTGACCTGTTAGAAAATCTGTTGACGTAGAAAAGTGGAGACTTACGGTGTGGCTTTGTGAAAGTTTAAAGGTATGTTTGAATAAGGTCATAAAGCTGATGTAATATTGGTGTGGAGTATGTGCAACCTGATTCTTGAAGGATCTGGCAAGAGGGTACATGGATACAAAAGATATATCCTTGTTAAACATGGTTTATGATCCACCTCTGTAAAAGTTATGGTGGGAAAACAGAAGGCGCTGATATGAAACACACCTGTGTCATCATTTAAGTATATATCGAAGGAGCAGGGAATAGGGATGTGTGAACAGACCAAATGAAGGCATTGAATGCAGCTTGAGGCATAAATATGAATTCATAACATAGAGCATTTTAAATATACATTATGTTATGCCTGTTAAGTTGAAACTTGCAAAATTCTAACCGGACTGGACAGGATAAATGCAGGTAGGATGTTCCAGTTACCAAAAGTCCAAAACCAGAGGTCGCAGTCTAAAGATGCAGGGTAAACCATTTAAATGGATCAGGAAAAAATTTCTTCACTCAGTGGTGAGCCTATGGAGTCTCTACCACAAAAGAAGTCTCATGTTTTCAAGAAGGAATTCGATATAATTCTTAGGGCTAAAGGGATCCAAAGGTATGGCATTAAGAACAAGAATGAGTTAATAATCAGCCATTGAATGGTGGAGCAGGATCAAAGGGCTGAATGACTCCAACTTTCTATGTTTCTGCATAAAACATGTCAAGTCCTCCCAAGAATCTTTTGTTTCAATAGGGTCAACTCTCACTCTTCTTGACTTGATTGAGTACTAGCTCAATCAGCTAAACCTTTCCTCATAAGACAATCCCTCCATACCCTAGATTACCCTAGTGAACCTTCTCTGGACTGACTCAATACCAGGTGTACCTTTCCTTAAATAGTGTGCCCAGAACTGTCCACAGTATTCCAGCTGTGGCCTTACCACTACTTCGTATAGTTTTAGTAAGATTTTTTGTTTTCCAACTCCATTTCCATTGAACTAAAGGCCAACTTTCCATTTGCCCTTCTTATACCTGTTGAACTTCTATACTTGCTTTGAGATTTACACATATCCCTCTGTTCTGTAGTTTTATGCTGTCTTTCTCCATTTAAATAATATTATATTCCACCTGCCAAGTTTTTGTCTACTTGTCTTAACTTTTCTATATATCTTTGTCAATTTTTGTAGCATCCTCCCCACTTGCCTTTCCACCTATTTGTGTCATCCACAAATTTGGCTCTTGTATGTTCGTTTTCCTCATGCAGGTCATTAATATATATGTTAAGTTATGATCCCAGAACTGATCCCTGTGGCACTCCAGTAGTTACAGGTTACATTCCTGAAATACTCTTTTTAATCCAGCTCTAGCTTCTAAATATGGGAATATTATTTAAATACCCTTAATCAAAAAGGGTGAGAGATAAAATCAGCTAACAATTGGGCAGTTAGCTTAATTGTCTTTGGGAAAATGTTAGCCTTGATAAAGGATATGGTAGAGCATTTAGAAATACGTGATATCAAGCGTGACTTCACAAATGGAAAGCATGCCTTGCAACAGTAGAATTCTTCAAAGAACTAACAAGTGGGATAGATTAAAAAGGAACTTGTTTCTGTAATCTGTTTGGATTTCTAAAAGGCGTTCAGTAAGGTACTGCATGTAAGATTACTTAACACCTCATGCTCTTGGGAGCAACATATTTGCATGGATAGGGGATTGTCTAACCAATAGAAGACAGAGTTGGATTAAAGGACTTCTATGTTAATGATAAGGTCCTGGGGATTATTGCCAAACAAAGAGACCTTTGGGTGCAAGTTCATAATTCTTCAAGTGTAGCTGCAGGTAGGCAGGGTGATAAGCTTGCCTTTATTGGTTAATACGTTGAGTATTGGAGTTGGGAGGCAATGCTGCAGCTGTACTGGACTGTAGTGGTTCAGCCACTTTCGGAATACTACATGCAATTCTGGTCTCTCTGCTATGGGAAGAATGTTGTGAAACTAGAAAGGATTCAGAAAAGATGTTGCCAGGGTTGCAGGATTTGAGTTATAGGGAGAGGCTGAATAGGCTGAGGGCTTAGAAGTTTATAAAATCATGACTGGCATGGATAGGGTGAATAGTCAAGGTGTTTTCCCCAAGGTAGGGGAATCCAAAACTAGAGGGCATAGATTTGAGCTGAGTGGAGAAAGATTTAAGAGGCAACTTTTTCATGCAGAAATGGTGTGCGTATGGAAGGAACTGCCAAAGGAAGTGCAGGCTGATACAGCTACAACATTTAAAAGGCATCTGGATGGGTATATTGTGACAATGCTGCTCCTTTAACAAGGTTGTGTTGTCCTTTTTTTTTCCCAGAAGTGTCGTATGAGACACAGTTGCTGAAATGTTTGGCTTGATCGACTTCAAGAAGCTTTTAAGTTTATAAGAAAAAAACACTTGTACGATGAAAGGGGAGTGGCCAATTCTCCCAATTCAACTTTACTCTGGTTTGAGCATAGAACATTACAGCGCAGTACAGGACCTTCGGTCCTCGATGGTTCCACAGGTTGACGCAACAATGTGAAGCGCATCTAACCTACGTTATTTCATTTTCATCCATATGTTTATCCAATGACCATTTAAATGCCCTTAAAGTTGGCGAGTCTATTACTGTTGCAGGCAGTGCATTCCATACACCTACTGAGTAAAGAAACTACCTCTGGCATCTGTCCTATATCTATCACCCCTCCATTTAAAGCTATGTCCCCTCATGCTGGCCATAACCATCCAAGGAAAACTGCTCTCACTATCCATGCTATCTAAGCCTCTGATTTTCTTCTGTCTCAATTAAGTCACCTCTCAACCTTCTTCTTTCTAACGAAAACAGCCTCAATCCCTAGCCTTTCCTTGTAAGACCTTCCCTCCACACCAGGCAACATCCTATTACATCTCCTCTGAACCTTTTCCAAAGCTTCCACATCCTTCCTATAATGCAGAGACCAGAACTGCACGCAGTACTCAATGTGGCTGCACCAGAGTTTGTACAGCTGCAGCCTCACCTCGTGGCTCTGAAACTCAATCCCTCTATCAATAAAAGTTAACACACTGTATGCCTTCTCAACAACCCTATCAACCTGGGTGGCAACTTTCAGGGATCTATGTACATGGACACTGAGATCTCTCTGCTTGCCTACACTTCCAAGAATCTTACCATTAGCCCAGTACTCTTTATTCTTGTTTCTTCCAAAGTGAATCACCTCGCACTTTTCTGCATTAAACTCCATTTGCTACCCATCAGCCCAGCTCTTCAGCTTATCTATGTCCCTCTGTAACCTGCAACATCCTTCAGCACTATCCACAACTCTACCGATCTTGGTGTCATCCATAAATTTACTAACCTGTCCTTTGCGCCTTCATCTAGATCATTTATAAAATGACAAATAGCAATGGCTCCAAAACAGATCCTCACGGTACAGCACTAGTAACTAGTTTGGTTTGTGTTTTACCAGTCTGGCTGTTCAGAGCAAGCAGTCAGTCAGTTTTGAGGCTGCTTGTTAAAGGAACAGCTACATGGAATAAGGTGTTCTATACTGAATCTCTCTATCATCTCTTGTAAGATCCTGGGTTTGATTTTACCTTTTTTGCCAAGTGGTACTAATGGGGATGTTGCAAGTATTTGGAACAGCATCACTAAGTTGGAATAATTTGTTGGGTTTTTGGATAGGTTCAGTTATTCTGTGTTATATTTTCTTTTTGTCTTTGTCTTTTGATTTGGTACTCTGTAAATAAGTTCTGTTTTGTTTAAAACCAAGGGGTTTTGACTAGCTACATCACTTCTGGAATATCCACTTTACACCTGTTCAAAACAACTTGAAAAGTTAGGGTCTGGGCTGACTTGAAATGTTTTGAGGGGGTCTGACCTAGTCCATAGCAATATGAATAGAAAGGGTTGAGGGGGATGTAGGCTAAATGCTGGAAAATGGGATAAGAGCAGTTTTAGAATATCTGATCGGCATGGGAGAGTTGGACCGAAGAGTCTGTACATCACTGTGACTCTATAAAGGAGGCATTTTCAGGAAAGCAGTCTGGAACTAGTGGACTGCCACAGCGATGAATGCTGGTGCTACAATTACTTATTAAAAAAAATTTACTACTTGGATGTAGGAAGTGAATGTATTGATGCCAAGTTTGAGATGACACAAAAACAGACTTGAGTGATTGTTTGGAGTTGGCGTGTTCTCCCCATGCCTGCTTGGGTTTTTGGACAGTGGGAGGAAACCGGAGCACCTGGCAAAGATGTGCCCATTAGGTAGATTGGCCATGCTAAATTGTCCCCTAAAATCCAGCTAGATGGATTATGAGGATATATAAAATTACACTTACGGGAATTGGGTCTCCTGTGGGATGCTGTTCAGAGCGTTGGTGTAGACTTGAGGTTGAATGGCCTCTCTCTGCACTGTAGGGATTCTAGGATTCTGTGACCATGACGATACAGAAGAGCAGCAGCTACATGAGAACACCAGTACTTGCAAGTTCCCCTTCAAGTTAGAAACCATTTTGTCTTCAAGCTATATTGTGTTCCTTCACTGTCATTGGGTGAAAATCCTGTAAATGTCTCTTCCGCCTGAGGACTCCTGAGGTTGAAGAAAGCAGCTCATTCAGGGCAATTAAAGATGGACGATAAATGCTCTCATCTTATAAACAAAAGCAAAACTGGCCTGTTCCCTGAATGTGATCATAATAAACTGATTTTCAAGTCCATTGATTTAAAATAGATTAGATTAGATTAGATATCCTACAGTGTGAAAACAGGCCCTTCGGTCCAACCAGTCCACGCCGACCCTCCGAAGAGTAACCCACCCAGACATATTTCCCTCTAACTAATGCATCAAACACTATGGGCAATTTGGCACAGCCAATTCACCTGACCTGCACATCTTTGGACTGTCAGAGGAAACCGGAGTACCCGGAGGAAACCCACGCAGACACTGGGAGAATATACAAACTCCACACAGACAGTTGCCCGAGGCTGGAATTGAACCTGGGTCCCTGGTGCTGCAGTGCTAACCACTGAGCCACCGTGCCAGTTTAGATTATGACAGATGTAAATTTTCTTGTCAAACTGGATCCATTCTCCAAAGTCTCAATGGTCCATACCAAGCTGAATACACAACTGGATCCATTCTGTCTAACTCGTCCATGCCAACCAGGTATCCCATTTGCCAACACTTGGCCCATATCCCTCTCAATCCTTCCTATTCATATACCCATTCAGATGCTTTTAAATGCCTACACTGCTTCATCTGGCAGTTCATTCCTCTGCGTGAAAATGTTGCCCCTTAATTCCCTTTTTAAATTTTTGCCCTAAACCTATGCCCTCTAGTTCTGGACTCTCCCACCCCAGGGGGAAAAAAAACCATGTCTATTTACCCTATCTATGCCCCTCACGATTTTATAACCTCTGTATGGTCACCCATCATCCTTCAATGCTCCAGGGAAAACCGCCCCAGCCAATTCAGCCTCTCCCTATAGCTCAATTGCGAATGATTCAGGAGATAGGTCATGCATATTTATCTAAGTTGGTATCTTACCTACATGTAACCATCAAAGACAGACTCCATTCTAATGGTTTTGGTGTTTGTAATGGACGATATTCAGCCATCTTAGAAGCTGTGAAGTAATTTAAAAGTGGTCTTGTTTGGTCTGTCTTATTTGGTTTCAACTCCCTCAGTAAATATTTTTTGATGTGAGGAAAATTGCACAGCAAAGAATATTGCAGAGAATTTGCAGTATCGATGGGTTTCATTTTATCTACCTGCTTGTAAAACAAAAATTAGAGTGTATAGGTTGAAACTGATTAGCTGATGTAAAAGGGGTGATAATAGAAAATGCTTTTTCACATAGGGCGTAGCTAGTATGCGTAAAGGTGGTGGAGGCAGCTTCAGTTGAGGCATTGGATAGTTATTTGGATGGAAGTGGTATGTAGGGATATTGGACGTGGGGGTGGTGGGGAGCACAAGGAGATAGGAGTTTGGAACTTGATAATAGAACTGTTGTGCTTAATGACCTCCTTACCATAACAATTCTGAGATTGTGTCACTTTAAATACAAACTATTATAAACAAATACTCCAGCAACTGAAATATTGAACAAATACCAGCAGGTCTGGCATTTATGGAAAGAGAACAGATACTGTTTCAGGTCTGGGACCTTTCTGTATTCCATAATCTGTATGGAGCTATAATTGAGGAAGAAAAGAAAGAAGTGGGGAAAAATTATAGTGCCCACACTAATTTGAGCTGGTATCAGTTATCTTGGCATAGACTGTAATTAAAATTAGTATAATCAATGTTGTATGTCTCTGCTACTATGAATCGCATTTCATTAGTAATCTTGAAACTGACAGCTCTACTTTATAACATGATTTGGGCAGTCTTTCCCAATAGGGATTGAACTCATTACTATCAGTTTGTAACAAAATTAGAGGTCTAATTTGGTTTAGCTCAAACTTAAATGTTTAGATCAGAGTGGTGCTGGAAAAGCACAGCAGGTCAGGCAGCATCTGAGGAGCAGGAAAATCGACGTTTCGGGCAAAAGCCCTTCATCAGGAATAGAGGCAGGGAGTCTCCAGGGTGGAGATATAAATGCACATTGATCTCTCCACTCTGGAGGCTCCCTACCTCTATTCCTGATGAAGGGCTTTTGCCCCGAACGTCTATTTTCCTGCTCCTTGGACGCTGCCTGACCTGTGCTTTTCCAGCACCACTCTGATCTAAACTCTGGTTTCCAGCATCTGCAGACCTCACTTTTGCCTTAAGTGTTTACAGTGATAAGATGCTGAAACAGGTTGTATGTATGTCATATCTTCCATTAGGGGAGAAAATTGGCAGTAATAACTAAAACTTTTTCATTATGATTAATTGTGATGTGCATACTCTAGGCTTTTGTATTCTCGCATCAGCTTATTCTAAACAGATGATAAAAATACAATACCAGTGAGATATATTGAGTCTTCCTTTTCGGAATGGAAGAAAATATTAACACCTAAGTGGAACAGAACATTAATATTAAAGTCCCTTCTTTTTGAATGATGAATGTTGCAGCACTGTACTGTTATGAACTAATTGGAATGTCTAAATTAATAGACATTTTGGGTTGGATTAATTATCTCACTCTTCAGAATAAAATGCTGAGCAAATGAAAACTACTTCCAATTCTATAGCAACATCAGTTGGCTTTTAGTGACCTGACTCATGACATGTCTTAAAAAAATGGAACAAATCTTTTAGTTCCACCTAATGCTACTTGAAAAAGCATGGTTTCATCTTAGGTCCTGCATTCCAGTTCCTGGTTAAACAAATACTGTTGTGTTTATCTTTGCAAGGAAGGCTGCAGCTGTGCTTGTGTTATTCAGACTAGAAGTCTGGCCTTTGGGAAAAGAAAAGCAGAGTGAAAGAAAGACTTGTGATTAAGAAGCACCTGTGACTGTTAGCAAAGTCAGCACTCCATTTTTGAGCAGGAGCAGAGGCGTAAAAGTCAATAGCTGCATTGAGCTTTAAGTCACTGTCAAGGTTGGTTCGTTTGAGATCCATTTAAGAATGAGTTACCCCCAGAGTAGGCAAAAGATCGAAAATTACAAGTTGTAAACTGAAGTAAGTGTATTGATATTTAATATTGTTTGAAGATGCATTGTAGTAATATTTTTCTGTGATCCTTAGAGCAACAGGATGTGTATCTGTCAGGAGAGTGATACTGCGGCACAAGTGCAGATTGATGACCTTTGGAAATAATTTTTTAATACGTTAATGGATGACATTTTCTATTTGACTGTTTTCCCTTGACAAATGTAGTTATATTTCTAGAAATCTCAATCTCAATTCAAATCTGCACTGAACTGCATTTGGAGAAATTGAGCATTGCTCCATTTGGCCTGAGTTAAATTTGAAGTGTAGATTTTATATTTAACTATTGTGGAGAATCTATACATTTTCTCCATAGTTTTTTTTTATTTTAATGCTCTTTTAAAATGTGTAGCAAAAGGTGTTTTCTGTAATAGTAAACTATCAGGCATGTTTATTCAAATATTATTTGATGCAGGACGATGACACTAAATAAGTATAATTGCCTCCTGTGTAGGTGATCCCACAGCAGATATTTCAATGTGAAAAGTGTCAACACTTCCTTGTCAGGGCTTGTGTTGTACACAATACTGTAAAGGTGTCTGTATATGTATGATAATACTCAGTCAGCTCAGTCAGGCAGCAAATTCCCAAAAAATGCTTAATGCTTTCTGAAAATAATTTTCAGTAGCTGCTTCCTTTGCTGCTTTTTTCAAAAAATTGACAGACTATGGGCCTCACTGGCCAGGCCAGCACTTATTTGCTATCCCTAACTACTCTTGATAAGGCAGTCAGCTGTCGTCTTGAACCATTGCAGTGACGACTTTTTTTTAAAAATAGAGACAGCATTGCATCTTTCACAAAGCAAAATTTACCAACTGGATTACTTCTTAGTTATATTTCTGCTTTGCTTAAAGGTTTCATTTGACAGCCTCAGTTTATTTGAAATGACTTGGCTAGGCCAAATCATCTTTTACTTCAAATGGTGATTCCGATGTGAGCTTGCGTTGTGGACCTTAAGTATAAGGTGCCTGATGATCCAGGATACAATCAGCTATGTTCATAGAATATGAACATAGCTATGATCAGTCAGCTATGTTCATAGAATATTCTAGCAAATTTTCCTGTTTTCAACTTCTTTGAAGTTATGTTAGAGGACTAAATTTAAAAATCTTTAAGATCAAATTTATGTTGTTTTAAAGAGGATGCATATTTTAAATATGTGAAAATGTGAATTAGATGCGTGAAAAAATGCATGCACCTACCGTAGTTTTGCTCTGTATCTGTAAACATCAAAAGCCACACTACACTCTCATTTTTCTTCAGTTTTTGTTTTAAAAATGAGTTGTTAATTTTGAAGTGAACCTCTTTATCCCAGTTAAGGCATTGAATCATCAGAGCTACAGCAATAGAGAGGCAGTATATCTTCATTTAATTTGTCATTTGTCAAAGTAGTGACAAATGAGTTGAATGCTGTTGCTCATTCCCATCTGTCATGTTAGTTGTAAATATAATTTTCATGTGCAAAAGGTCATACATCCAGTAGGTTATCACAATAAATGTGTAGGTTAAGTGGATTGGCCATGGGGATCACAGGTTATAGGGATAGGGTAGGAAGAGGTCTGTGTGGACTTGATGGACCAAATGGACTGCTTCCACACTGTAAGGTTTCTATGATGTAAAATTTGTAGAATTCCAAGGTTATTAAAATTAAATTGTGCTAGATGTGGGAGACCCTTTTCTTAGTCGCCCCAAACCCCTATCTCCACAGTAATCAATATCATTAGCCCATCCCTGTCTCCAACTGTCTTCTGACTGTCATGAGCAATTAATTTGAGGTGAAAAATGTGTTCACATCTTCAGTTCACTTTTCATACATCTGCTGACTCTGAGGTTCTCCCTCCACATTGATGCCAGATCAAAGAGTTCTTCCAGTGACTTCAAACTGCCATCAACCTCACTATATTATCAAGCTGCAGGACCATAATAGTGCTGCTAAATCTTTATAACCCTAGCCAAGTGCAGGACCAAAATGGAGCAAAAATTTATTCTCCCACTCAATGCCAAATAATTTCTTCCATTTGGTGCATTTTGTATGTCCTCTTGCTTGTATTCTCAGCTTGAAAAAATAAAAAATACATGCAGACATAAAGGTAGATATACTATATTTTGCTTAATGAAGAAACATTGGTGAGTTTTTTCTGTGTATTTCTTAATTCATTTATGGTATGAGTGTTCCCTATCCTAGTTTCTCTTAAGTGATAGTGAGCCACTGCATTTGACATGGTGTAGAATATTCCTAATATTGTGAAGTTGGGAATTCCAGGATTTTGACCCAATACTAGAGAGAGAATTCCAGTGCAGAATGGCATATGACTTGAAAGGAAACTTTCAGATGATGGGTTGTAGGCCCATGGGAACATGTTGTTCCTCTGAGTGGTAGTGACCTTTGTATTGGAAGGTGATGTGGAAGCAACCTTGGTGAGTTTCTTCAGTACATTTTGTGAATATACACATGTAACCACTATACTTGTGGTGAAAGGAGTGATTGGTATGGTGCCATTCAAATGGGCTATTTTACCCTGGATGAAAATTTTCGTATTTTGCAATTGTTTTCAGGCAGTGATCTTCCATCAAGTTCCTGACTTGTGTCTAGTGGGTGATACGTATATTTTGGGGAGTCAGGAAGCGAGAAACTGGCCACAGAATATGATAAGTTTTTCTTCAGCTAATTTGATTCACTCCCATTAGGTCAAGAAATGGCTGACCACACTAGGTACAGAAAAGGTTGCAGGTTTTGTTGGCCTCTGGCATTGAAGATCTCCTGTGCTCCAGAAATAGCTGCTCCTCAAGCCAAACTGTCCCAATATAGCTAAAACACTGGTACCCACCTGAGATTATGGAAAACTTCTGATATATGGCACATTCACAGAAAACAAAAATAAGACCTGATTCTTTCAGTGAACATTCAAATTTACTATCAAAGCTTAATAGTATAAAGTGGGACTTCCTTTCCAATAACTTGCTGACTGACACGCAGTTTACATTTTGCAAGGGAACCTTGGTTCCAGACTTGCAATGTTTTAGTCATACTCTTGCTTCAGCTGTCTCTTAAATGGTCTTCCCCATCATAAGGTCACAAGTGCAGAAACTCAAAAATTATTGCATAGACTTGTTTGCAGTTTGTCAAACAATGAAGCTATTTGTTTCTGCAATCTGCAAGACCAAACAATAGTCAACTTTGGGCTGATAATAGCAAAGTAATGCTTGTACTGCACAACGGTGAGCACTGCCCATCTCCAACATCATAGAATCCCTACATTGTGGGAGCAGACTATTCAGCCCATCGAGTCCACACTGACCCCTCAAGCAGCATCCCACCCAGACTCATCCCAATGCTCTATCTCTGTAACCCCTGCATTTCCCATGGCTAACCCACCTAGCTTGCACATCCCTGGACACTGTGGGTAATTTAGCATGGCCAATCCATCTAACCTGCACACCTTTGGACTGTGTGAAGAAGCCAGATCTCCCAAAGGAAACCCAAACAGAAAAGGAGAATGTGAGCTCATGGAAACCAAGATCACCTTTTCTGCTTCAGGCTGAAGATGCTTGCCAGTGAATCAGGTTTTTATGCTTGCGTTGGCATCTGCGATCATTTCAGATGAGAATGTCTGTGGACCCCTGTCCCTCTGACAGTAGTTCAGTTGCAAGAACTTTTGAAAACTTTAGTCCAGTGCTTTCGTTGTGGTATCGTTTTTGTGTGTGTATAAAATTGTTTGCTACTGCTGTTTGTCATGTAAATCATCCATGTTCAAATAAGATATATATTTCTGACCTAACCTGTTCCTTTTAGGATGAAGCGTAGGAGTAGCAAGCTCAAAGAACTCTGGATATCTAGAAATATTCAGGACTGGATAAGAAGGAAAAGAGTTAAAGTGGGGGCTAATCAACAGTGGCCGAGTGGGGTATAAGTGCAGCAGAGCCGCCCACCCCCTTGCTGCAACCCCTATTGAACACTATTATGTAGGCACAGGCTGATTGATTGCAGTCACTTTCAGCCTGATAAGAATAGCTGAAGCATTTCTTTCATGTGTTATACAGCTTGCATATGTGAACTCTCTCCAGTTGTGAAATTCACATACTGCACCAACTATTTGTGTAGTTGGTGCTTTATGGTATGAAAGCAGCATCAATATTTTGCATTTAAAAGTTTGGGGTGATAACTGTTACCTCATGCATTCTCAATGACAACAAAATGACCAATTATGATCATTTCTCATAATATAGAGACATCGTTCGTTCGAAATTTGGTATTCTTGTATTTGTGTGGATGCAAGATTAAAAGCTTTTACAGCATAGATCTTTCAGCAATGCTGACGTTTGGTACTACCTACAGTAACCTGTTGATGACTGGAAATAGCACTACAGGCAGTATCTGAGGAGGGAAAAACCAAGGTTAACAATTCTATTGAAAGGGCATAGATCTGGCATGTTCTCATGTCTCTCCACAGGTGCTTACAGACCTGATGAGTACTTCCAGCAATTTGTTTTTTGTTTCTGTTTTCGTATCTTCGTGCTTTTACTTTTTGTGCATATTTTTCTTCCAAGTATAGTATTGCAAGTCCTTGTTTAACATTGTAGTTCCTGAAAAATGCAACTTTAAATGAAATGTGAAGTGAATAAGAATTTCCTATTACAGCTAGTGTAATTAATAGCAACTAACTTTTGTTAGGATCCGTATGAGCTTTCTCATCAGATGAAAAAACCATGTCTTATAAAATGTAAAACTTTACTAAATTTGTATATTTGTAGATAAACAAGCCTTTGCAATAAAACTGAAAGTTTAAAAGAAATATTCTGACAATTTGTATATGCTTCTGGTGTCTCTCTTTTTTTTGTATGTCTTTGTTGCACCCCAATCATCTAGCTTATTGCCTCTCCCAGTTCCTGAGCCCTTTGGTCGGACTGCTCTTTGTTTATTCATTCACAGGATGTGGGCATTACTGTCCAGGCGAGCATTTATGGCCCATCCCTATTTGCCCAGAGAGCAGTTGTGAGTCGACCACATTGCTGTGGGTCTGGAATCACGTGTAGGCCAGACCAGGAAAGGATGAAGTTTTGTTCCCGAAAGGACATTAGTGAACCAGATGTGTTTTTCTGACAACTGGCAATGGTCATCATTAGTCTCTTAATTCCAGAATTGTTTTTCATTTAATTCAAATGCCACCATCTGCCATGATGGGGATTTGAACCCTCATCCATAGAAGATTATTCGGGTCTTCCAGTCAGCTGTATATGATGACTATATATCCTGTTCCCTGACCCCACTCACTGACCTTACTCATGCCTGCTAACCTTCCCTACATCTGACCCTCCCATCATTTCTAACCTGCCCATTGTACCTTCTGTTCCCCTTTATTTTTAAACTGCTTGTTGTTTCCTCCTTCAGTCAATGAAAATGTCAATGAGAGAGAATGCTGGAAACAACTGGGAGGGTTAGTGAGATGGAAGGGTTAGGTCTGTGAGTAAGAGAGACCACTGAAAAAAATGGTGCTGATTTGGGTCATGAAACTCAACATCAGTCCCAAACGTAATTTAAATGGAACTCTCAATGCTAAGCATGAATGTTGCCCCTATAAACTGACATTAAGTTGGAACAACTTAAAATAGGAACTTACTGTTTGTTGGATTAAAATTCTGGAATTCCTATGGACATAATTCTATCAGAGCAAGGCCTGCAGCAGGTTGAAAATTGTCCACCCCAGTTTCTTCGGCCAGTTGGTGTTGAGCAATGAATGTGGTTTGCATCCTGAGAGCAAATATAGTACAGAGAATACGCAATTCTATGTTTAATGTTTAAATCAGTTAATTTTTAATTTAAAATAGTTTGCTGAAGGTTAGGAAAAAATTAATAGTTCAAAAGTTTTCTCTGGAAAGGGAGTACCCTGAGCTGCTTGCAATGTTGAAGCTTTGTTTGTGTTCTTGGGAAACAAAAAATAAATGTCGGAATGATCTCATTAAGCTGGTTTTAAAAAATCATATGGTGCAGAATGCCAGTTCAAAATTCTGCTCATTATTGCATTCAGTTTTTAAACATTAGAAAGTATGGAATGGAAGCAGGTGAAGCCCATTTGGCTCCTCAATCATGCACCTTTTTAAAATAAGGTTATGACTGACTATTTTCCTGTCTGGCCCTCCCAAATCTTTTGTTTCTCTTGTTGATCAAAAATCTGGCCAACTCAATTTTGCATGTACTTGGTGACCTAGCCTCCACTGCTCTCTCCACTTATCAGGTGCTAAAGTAATTTTTATCTTTTGGTAATTTGTTTAGAGACCAAATGCATATTTTGAACTTTAAACAAAACCTTTTATTATTTGTTTCACTTTATCTAGTTTTACCCAATTAAAATATTTGAGGTATTCTGGACAAGACCTACCAATATAATAAATATTCACTATCTTTTGTCGATAAGCATAATAGTCAACCGTGATATTGCCTGGCTCCGATTTGGTATTAACCCTGAAGCCAAATACCTGTCTCCCTGTAGTCAAAATACAATTTATTGAACCAACATTTTAAGCACCACAACAATATTCTAGGAGCTAGTTATTTGACCAGATGGTTAGAGTATAGTACTGTAGTTCCAGTACTATGGGTTGGATCCCATTCCAACTAGGTAGTTCTTAGGCCTGCCTTCTCTCCTTCCCCCAAAGTGATCAGAAACTTTTGGTCCACAAGAACATTACACAAAGAGAGAAAAGCTATCGGGTGATATGCAGTGGAAGAATCTGTGCTAGTGAACAGCTGCTCTTAATTTACAGCTATGAAAAATGTATCACTTTGAGCAGAATCATATCTCATAATTTGAATCCTTAATTAATTCTACTTTGCTTTCTTCACCAGCTACATTTAGCAGCCCTAGCATCATTAAAAACAGACATAGTGGATCTCAATAAAAGACTGCAGCATACAGAACGGGAGAGGGACTTGTTAGAAAAGAAGTTGGCAAAATCTCAGGTAAATGAAGGACAAAAAAATTATATGCTGTAACATTGGTTATTATTTAGAACAACTGAGTTTGTTAAAACTGATTATGGGGATAACCATGCATATAATGGCAAGATATTCAGCTTTTCTGCAATGATTAATTTAAAATTTGCTTCTTGAAATGGTTTTGCAAGGTATAGATTATGCCATCTCTGCTGAAATTTATATCATCATTACGAAATTACATGCAGTCAGTTTTAATTTCAGAAATTCTGTCTAGATAATCTGGTTTAAACAGAATATGATTTAATCTTCATAAATGGTTTTGAACGTGCAGATGTGTATAATATTGGTAAAATGTAATATGAAGGTGGAAGAATTGGGTACTGAAGTACAGTTTTTAAAGCATGACAATATCTGTGTTGAAAAATGGCTCTAAAATGCCCTTTTGATAGCAGTTATGTCAGATGTTCTGTTGGTTAAAGAAGTTTGTGTGCATCCAATGATTGCCTGCAGTATGACTTGGGCAGTTTATGACTTTAATGAATCATCATTAATTGCCACATTTCAACCTCTTGCCCTGTCTAGAACTTAAATGGATCAATGCAATGTTTAATGGATGAATAACTTTCCCCACTTGCATTATCTCAAAAAGGATTTTTAACTGTGTTGATTTTCTTTTGCTGGTTAAAATTATTGATGTTTTTGAAACTTTTCTATACTTGCTCTCACTGAAAGTTCGAGATTGGTTAATCCTGAAGTTCAGTTTAAAAACTTCTGTTGGAAACTAGTACTGAAATAAGTTACTTCCAAAGATGGCCTGGTAGGTCATTCCTGTTGAATTAATTTCATTGGGAGCATAAAGAGAAGATCTATTCCAAGGGTGAAGAGGGAGAAAAAGGAAGAAAAGAAGGGTTCTCCGCAAGTCATTTCCGTTAAGGGTCTTGAAGGGAGCAGTTTACTTCGACTTCTGCAATGGTCAATGCTGAAACATCTTCTGATTAAAACCTTCCAACAACTGCAGTCAGAAATGGCATGTCAATGGATGATAAGGATGGCAACTCTAAATTTGTGAAGTACTGTTTCCTTCTAGACTGGAGACATGAGCAACATCTTAGTTTGCATTACAATGCAGCATATATTTCTCTACGTACAGACAGGTATTTTGATTACAGTCTGCCTTGCCAGAGAGAAAAAGATGGCGTAAATACAAGGGTCTGCAGGCTTCCCCATGGTTCAGGGTGCCTTTGATTCCTGGACATTTATTCTTGTTCATTCTTGAAACCAGTTTCACTGGTACGGCCAGAATTTTTGTCCATTGCTAATTGCCCTTGCAGAAGTAGTGGTGCTGTGCTTTATTATACTGCATCAGTGACTCTTATGCAGGCACAATATTGATGGTGTTACAAAAGGAAAAATGACCACATGGTTTCAAGTTGGTCTGGTGTTCAGCTTGGTGGGGAACTTGCGGGTGTTTCCATACATTAGCTGTCCTTGACCTTTTATACGTAGTAGAAGTTGTTGGTTTGCAAAATGCTGTCAAAGAAACATTGCAGCAAATTGTCAAGGTATCTTGCTTATGGTACATACCACTATCACTGTACATTAGCAAGAGAAGGAGTGAATGCTATCTGTGTTAATAGCAGGCGATTTTAGAATCAGTAAATCTGAAAGCTCATAGAAAATATATTTCTTGTTTGAGTTTCTCTTCTGAGCAGCAAGGACATGTAGAGGAACAAGAAATAGGCCAGGGCAGGAAACTGCGATGGTACCATATTTGCCATCAGATCTAGATCATCTTTCTGACAATGCAAAAATAACTGCCAAAAAGTGTGCATTCCTATCTAAATTTATAACTTCAGTGATGACATGCATAAAAATATAAACTAACCACACTTGTGCATTTGCTTGGTACCATTCCTCTCCTGTCCAGTGAGTTCAACATTGGTAATAGAAAGCAGCTGAAGCTCAGTGAGGAAACTGCAAGTGCAATGGGCTGTTGGTGTTAAGTTTGGCTAGCTACAGTTGACAGCAAGTGCACTGGGAATGACTGGTGGAAGAGGAAATTGTTACCCTGAGAGAAGAAAAAATTTGTGCTATGTGTTCAAGAGCAATTGATGGAATGCTGTGATGTCCTTCAGGCAGTAGCATCCATACCCATGATAACAGTTTGAGTTTTTAATTACAGCACAAGCAGCTTCCACCAAAATAACATGGGACATATGACAGAATGTTAGGTTTCACATATAAGCTGAGGGAGGTGCGCTCTCGTTCAGGTTTTTAAAGAGGTGGATTTTCTATTCTACCAAGTTGGCTGCTGTGTTTCTCCATGTTTTGTGATGTTTGAGTATAGATTTCTGGTAGGCCTTCCACTGGGAGAAACTCCAATCTCCTAGAGATGGACCCCCCTTTACAAAAAAAAGAAAAACAGCCCCCTCATGCAGAAGGCATGATTTTATTGTATGACATTGTTAAATGGAATAGATTCAGAAAATATCTAGCATCTCAAAATTGGATTTTTGAGGTATTGTGGGCAGAAGAAGAATTATATTAAACCAAAATTTGCAAACTTATGGCCCAGCATATCTTTCATTACCATGACCATCAATCCTGCAGAGCAACCTTGTTTTCATTAGGCATTTTAAAGAAACAAGTCGGGATCAATGCCGACACAGCTTACAGGTTATATACCAACCTCATTAAGGTACAATAGAACACAGGACTGCATGCATGTTTAACATTGGGAGCACAGCATTACTAATAAAGCTAAGCAATTCTATAATTAATAGATCAGATCAAATTTCTGTAATTTCCCCACAGCCAATTGTGAACTGAGGCCCAACCAAACTCCATCCACTAATTCCACCTCTGCCTGATTTGAACTTGTTTTTCACATTGAACAACAACTTCTTCAATTCCAGCCACCTCCTTTGGAAAATCATACAGATCCTGCATATGATTACCCTTTTGATCAATTTATGTGGTATGTTCTTTGTTGCAGTGTTACTCAGGTTCCCTCATGTACCTTTTTGTTCTATAAATTGATTAGTACAGTTGTGATGCTGCCCTCAACTTGACAATTTCTTCGTTGTTTTTCAGTTTCCATTTAACTCTCCACTTTACATAATCCATCTCTGACTTCCCTTCCTATGATTCTTCTGTCTCCATTTCCGAGGACAAATTATAGACTAATATTCAGTACAAGTCTTTTGATTCCCAGAGCTTCATCAAATGCTTCCTTTCTTTCAATTTATCCATATCCATACTTTTTCAGATGATGCCTATGCCCTGACATTTTAAGCACCCTTCCAGATGCTTCATAAATGTGAGAGTGCCTGCCTAAGACACTCTGTAGACTATATGCTCTTTACCCATATACTCCTCCTGACAATTTACAATTCTTCAAATTTTGTGCCATCTGCAACCTTTGAATTCTCTCAACACTCCCTTCTTCCCTCTGCATCTCTCCATATAAGTGCAGGAAATGCAAGGTCAGCCATTTTACCTCCTCCCTTTTCACTGCCTCAGATCCCAAACATTCCTTCCAAGTGACAAAGCAGTTTAATATACTGTATTCACTGTTTATGATGTGGTCTCCTCTTCATTGGAGTGACTCAGTGCACACTGAGTTACTTTTTGGAAAACAGTTATTCAGTCTGCAAGCATAATCCTGAGCCTTACAGTTCCATGTGTTTTAATTCTCCACTTCCTTTCTGTCCTTGACCAACTCTATTCCAAAGAAACTAAACGCAAGTTTAAGAAACTGCTCCGCATCTTTCATCCATGCACTTTACAGCCTTCTGAAATCAAAAAGTTTAGATCATAATCTCTCTCCTAAGCATACCTCCTGATTTTGACTTTTTTTTTGCTTTCTCAAGTTAGTCTTTCTCACATTTGTCTCTCATTTCCTGTACTCTGCATTTTGATAGCAGCTAGCTTGCCATTCACACGTCTTCTAGACTTTTATTTCTTGTTCTGTTACCACTGCCTTTGATTTTGTATCATGGCTCCCTTTGTTTAATCTCACTTGTTCTCCTTTCGTAGACTTTCCTTTCCAACCACCATCTTTCACTTGCATTTCTAATCTTTTCTCAATTCTGATGCAAGATTAGACTTGCAATATTAATTGTAATTCTTTCTTCATAGATGCTTCCTTTCCTAGTGAGTGCTGCTAGCATCTTCTGCTTTTAGATGAGAAAATGATCATTTTATTCCAAGTTCTCTCTACTATGTTAATTTTCTTTTCAGTGTGAACAGTCTCATCTAATGAGGGAGCATGAAGAAACTCAGGAAAGGGCAACTCTGCGCTATGAAGAACGTATCACTGAGCTTCACAGTATAATTGCAGAATTAAATAAGAAAATTGACAGGCTTCAGGGAACAACAATAAGGTGAGGTGCGCATTTTGAATACAGTGTAAAATACATGAATGTTGTCACATTTCATCTTGTATTGAGGCTGAGTTTATTGTTTGCTTCTGCTGAGATTGCTAATGGATTATTAACATTCCGGGTATTTGATGCTTTGAAAGTAAAGCTTTGTTATTTCTGGTACCTGGATTCTGACATGTTAACTTTTTTTTTAAACCCCACTCCTCTTAGCTTAGATTACTTAGTGTGGAAACAGGCCCTTCGGCCCAACAAGTCCACTCCGACCCTCTGAAGAGCAACCCACCCAGACCCATTTCTCTGCATTTACCCCTTCACCTAACATTACGGGCAATTTTTAGCATGGCCAATTCACCTAACGTCCACATTTTTGGACTTAGAGGAAACCGGAGCACCTGGAGGAAACCCACGTAGCAGTATATACGGCTGTATGTTGAGTTTATGAATTCTGTGTTCTTATACAGGTAGGCAAGGTTTTTTGACTTACTGGTAGACCAGTACCTTGGGTAAAGTCTGGATATCATTGATTCCACTGCCAAATGTTCACGTGGTCGCTCATTACTTCGTGCTCGCAAATAACATTGCCCGCAGGGAATCAAGGCCCTAGAAAGTATTCAAGTTGTGCAGGATAAAATCCTCAGTTCTGTCTGATTTCAAGAACCCTTGTGTTAATCATGGCAATACTATTTGCCATAAAAATTGAAGAAAGGTTAAAGCACTGGAAGAAGCTATTTGGTCTGTTGTCTGTGCTGGAAAGGCTCAGTAAGTCTGACAACATCGGTGGACGGAAATCGGAGTTCATGATTTTACATGCATGTAAATACTCTGCTATTATATCCTTTATATAAACTAACATTTTCCCAATGACCTACACTCAGCTAATTGACCTGGAGCTGTCTGTTTTTCTCCTTTTTAATCAAAGTTGTTACATTGGCAATTTTCCGATCTCTTGCATTTTTAATCTAAGGATTCTTGGATGATTCCTATCAAGTGCATCCACTATCTATGGAGCTACTTTCTTTGTAGGTTTGGAGCCTTTTATTTGTAAATCATAGGTTGAACTGCTTTTTCAACAAGAGTAGCTTCTGTTTTCGGATGCACTATTTGTGAGCAGCTTTGATCAACACATTGTGTGTTGAAAAGTCTGTATGTGGAGGCGCTTGGGACTACAGCATGATCAATTACTAAAGCTCACTTTTATTATTATTGTGTATTTGGAAACTTTACGAAGTGACAGGATGTGATAGAGGATTTAATAATTCAGTCACATAATTAATATGCCAATAACATTCAGGTCTTCTGTTTCTTTCTAAACGGCTTGAATTCCACAGACAGGTCTGTTAAAACATTTTTGGGGGGTGGGGGGGGCGCGGGGGAAGAAAACCTTTACTTTTAGGTCTGTTCGGGATAAGCAAATTTTTTTTTTCCCCCTAAAGGCCCGAACTCAGCTTGTGGGCATATCTGTTCAGGTCCACAGAGTCATAAAGCCATAGAGATGTACAGCATAGAAACAGACCCTTCAGTCCAAAAAAATTTCAAATTTTTTGTCATTTCAATTTTCTGACATGCAGATAAAGCATTCTTGATTTGTTATACAGGTCATTCTTCTATAGCATGTGTTTCGTCAATACAAATTGGCTAGAACGTAGTTGATGAAGTGAACATTGTTTCTAAAGCATGAACCATGTTGGCTTTAACACAATTGCAGTGTCAGCACTAAGTGCTATTTTTATTGCACGATTTTTATGTAGTGTGGGGTCACAAGAATGCAACCATCGCGTTGTAGAAGAACTAACTGTAAAGTAGTTTGTATTGCATCAGGCCTAGGGGATTTATCAGTCTTTGGCCTGATTAGTTTTCCTAGTATTTTTTCTGGAGTGATAGTTGTATTTATTTCCTATCCCTGTTTTGCCCCTTACTTGTTCAGTATCTGTGGAATGGTTGTCTTCTGCTGTGAAGACTGATGCAAATTATTTATTCAACTTCCCTGCCATTTCCTAATTTCCCCATTATTATTTCTCCAACTTCATTCACTAAGGGAGTTTTTTTGTTGTTGTATTTTTAAGGAAGCTCTTGCTGCCCATCTTGATATTATTTGCAAATTTACCCTTAAACGTTATGTTCTCCCTGTCTGTTTTTTGTTAATCTTTTGGTTTTTAAAACTTTCCCAATTCGCTGGATTACCATTAATCTTTGCCACATTGCTTTTTTTTTCATTTTGATGCTATTCTTAATTTCTCTGGTTAACCATGGTTGAGCAACCTGCTTCCTAGAATACTCCTTTCTTAGTGCAGGACATTGTTTAGGTTCTGCCTTTTAATCTTCAGACATTATCTGATATTTCTGTATTAGAATGCCTGTTGCTCATGTAAATACAGTGCTTAGAGAGATTAATTATTTTGAATACTTTATTGCACGTTCATCCACTATTTCAAGTTTTTTCATCTTGTAAGGTTTTCATCTTTTCTATGGCTATGCTCCTAGCATTAAAATACACAAATTTTTAAATTAACAATTAATTTTTTTAATGCACCAAATTCCCTGTGGCCTGTCTATGATAAAACTAAGGATTCAAGCAGCCATGAGATCTATTCTAGCTTTGATAGAGTTTTACTCTAACTCTGAGAAAAATGGTATCAATCTCCAAATTCATGCACTACTTGACAACTTTTTTTCAATTTGTCAAGTCCAAATTTATTCTTCCAGCAACTTTTCATTCATTTCAGCTTTCAAATAGTTATACAAGCCTCTTGGTATGTTGTAGTTTTATGTGATATTTCTTATACAATTGAATGGATTAGATTTTTTTATTCCTTAGAATGTGTGGATTGTGATGTTTGTTGCTGTAGGTAAAATGTTGATAATATAGGAGGAAGATGATGATGGGAGGAACTGATCTCAGGAAGAGGGCATGAATTAAACATTTTAGCTTGAATGAATTGTGGAATGCTCCAAAATAAAATGCTGATGAGCAGAATTGTATAAAAATAAATGAAAAGCAGGCTTGAAAGAGAAATGAAATCAAGGAAAAAACTGAATGTTGTGAAACAGGTGATGCAGACACATGACCTGTAAAGTACAACACAAAAGGAGAAAATGAAATTTACTGGTGTTTCTTGGTTTGATAGATTAGGCAAAAGAGGAATTTAAACATGTTGATATCGAATGGGAGAGAAGGAAATGAACAAAATGGAACTTCTCAAAATACAAAATTTGGGGAAATTTAACAAGGCAGAAGCGCATGTAAAGTAGCCAGCTAGATTTGAAATTGCAGTATGGTATATAAACTCATAATCTAACAAGTGTGACCATAACGAACAGTAAGAACACTTGTGTGACTTGACAGCAAAAACACCTTCAGATATGGAATAAACTGTCAGTGCAGTACAAGGCTGTGTTGGGAAACTGAGGTGGCAAGGAAATAGCATTGTGAATGATGGTGCTTGGGAGAACGAAAGGTGAGAGGAATGGTAGCTAGACTCTCATGACACAGTAGCTGACCACCCTTCAAAGTGAGCAAGCACTGGTCAGACTGGGAAAGGAGAAGGAGCAGTGACTGCCTCAGCTGTAATCCATGAGGATTGTTTATAGGATCAGTGTTACATGTCCAATTCTGTTCACCATATCCCTTTAAATAACCGATTACAATAATATGTGTGTGTAATTTATAAATGTTTGAGATTGATTTGTTCAGTAAAAACATCAAACACAATTTGGATGGTAGCAAGCAGAATTCCTTTAAAACTAAATTGCATGTGAGCCAGCTGAATGGCAGAAATTATGAACCAATTTGCATATTAAAATATGTCCAGCATCACTGTTTATATTGCTAATAATGTGAAAGGCAACCCACAAGCACTGAGGTAAGTATTGTAATCCAGTTATGTATGTAATGGATTTATGTAAATGCTTCACAGGAGTAACCAAAGCCAATTTAACCTCTAGAGCGGGGAAACTTCTTGAAACAATTGTTTGGGACAAAATCAGTCGTCACTTGGGTGGTAATGATTAATGAAGAATATCCAGTATGGATTTATTTGGGGGAAAAATACGTTTCACTAATTTCCTTGGGAAGTTTGAGCTAAGAGGATAGATAAGGGTAGGGATGTTGCTGTCGTTTTATAAAAAAGGATTTTATATAGGGCTATAACACAGACTTGGGAAAGAGAAGGAGAATAGAAACTCTATACTGAACTGGCTGAGTAAAAACAAACAGTAGTGATGAACTGTGTTTTTCAGACTCGTGTAATGTTTTTAGGTGGACTTCCCAGTGAATAGTAGTAGAATTACTGTCTTACACAATGTAGGATGCATAATCTGGACTTGGAGGTTTTCCTACCTATGTTTTCATTTTGAAGTCAGGCCTGAACCACTGTGGATAGACCAAGAAGACTTTCTTGAAACCACCACCCAGCCAAAACGGGAATGATACCCTGTGCTGCTGGCATCAATCTAATTGTGCTGAAGATTGTTCAGTCGAGTGAGCCAACCAACCACTGAAGGGATGTGCCCTCCTGTGCAGTTAGCATTTGGGGTTGTGATGACCTGGTGCACAGTTATACAAGCAAGAAGGATGGAATGCATAAGCTCTAAAATTGAACCAATGAGCTAGAATTTGTTGAAACTTCAAACCTTGGAAGTTTGCCTAGGAAAGCTTTGCCTATTTATTAATTTGTAAAGTTTCTAAAATGCATATGGTTAAGTGCATAAATTTGTTCTTTTATGGTTACTAAAATGTACACTTTGAGTTAGTGTTTTCCGTTCAGAAGTATTAGTTTTTTTTTGATTTTGGAAGTAAGAAGTTATTGAAGTTCTGGGAAGTTGGCTAAAAAGCCTCAAGTACAACTACCTCCATATTTATGCAGCACTAAAAGGTCTGTTTCTTCTACAGAGAGGATGATGAATGTTCAGAGCTGCGTTCAGAACTTAGCCACAGCCATCAGGAGGCAAATGATGATGCTCAAAGTATAGATCAGGATCAAACTTCTGCCTCTGTGCCCGAGAACCAGTCAATGATGGTCTCTGCAGATATAGGTATGATATTTATTCTAGACATTGCTAAATTTCACTTATTGTGTACACTGTTTCAGATTTAACAGCAATCAATTCCCCTACCTGCTTATAGATTTAATATTTTGGTCCCTTTCATACTGAAGAATTGTACAAAATGCACAATTTCCAGCATGCATAAACAACAAATTGGTTTAATTGCATTATTCTATTAATGTGACAAGTGTGATTCTTTGATAATGAGTGCATAAAGTCAGGAATGAAAGATTGGTTGAGCGGTAAGTTATTTTTAGAGTCGTGAATTGCTCCATATATTGTACACTGACATATAACAACAGATTGTAGTGTATTCCACGTTGGATGAGCAAAACTTCATATCCTAACCATCGTCAACATTTATGTTTGCATCTGAGCAACAGTGCCACCACTCTGCTGAAATTCGTTCTTGTCACTTTTAGACTCAATAATTCTGTTGCACTCCTGTCTTCCTCTGTGATCTGTTCTGCAGTAAGTCGCATTTGCCCATTACTGACCCACATTGCCCCCTGTCCAAGCAATATTAAATTTGAATGACTCATCATGTCAAATTCCTTGATGGCCGCGCTGCATTTATTTTTGCAAGTGTTTCAGTCTTTTCATAGCTCCCCCTTTGCTCTGATTTTTTTTTTTCTAAACTTCTCTTTACCTCAGCAATGTGGATCCTTTCGGTGGCAAAAGCTTCCTCATGAAAGTGAAAACCCACTGGAAATCTCTCAACCATGAGTGAAAATGTAGTTAAGACCACCATTACATCATTTCTCCTGAAGTCCACCCAGTCTACTCTTGCCGTCGTTGCTTTAGCATAAGAAAAATGAGCTCTAAAATGGGTAGATTTTTAAATTAAGCCAAAGCAAATTACTGAGATGCTGTATGTTTGATTTGGATAAATGTGAAGTGTATTGCTTTTGGTAAAATAAACATGGGTAGGACTTGCACAGTTAATGGTTGGGCCCTGTTGTGTTGAACAGAGAGACCTAGGAGTTCAGGTACAGAATTCTTTGAAAATTGTATCACAGGTAGATGGGTTAAGAAGGTGGTTAGCACACTCGCCTTCATTGCTCAAACCACTGAGTAGAGGTGTGTTGAGGTCACATAGATATTATATAAATGTAGAGGATTTTCATGCAGCCACTTTTGGAGTAATGTGTATAGTTCTAGTCACCCCGATTTAGAAAGGATATTATTAAATTGGAGAAGGTTCAGAAAAGATATACCAGGATGTTGCTGGGAGTGGAAGGATGGAGCTGTAGGAAGAGGTTGGATAGACTGGGACTTTTGTCACTAGAACGTAGGAGGTTGAAGGGTGACCTTACAAAGGTTATAGAATCATGAGTGGCATAAGGGGAGTAGCAAAGGTCTTTTCCCCAGCAGCATATTTTTAAGGTGAAAGGATAAAGATTTAAAAGGGACCTGTGGGGCATTTTTTTTTTCACAGGATGGTTCATATGTTCATAAGATATAGGAGCAGAATAGACCAGAATTTGGTCCGTTGAGTCTGCTGTGCCATTCGATCAGGGCTGATATGCTCCTCACCCTCATTTTCCTGCCTTCCCTCCATATTCCTTTAATCCATTACCAATTAAAAATCTGTCGAACTCCTCCTTATATTTACTCACTGTCCAAACATCCACTGCATTTAGGTTAGTGAATTCCACAGATTCACAGCCCTTTTGGGAGAAGTAGTTTCTCCTCAACTCTGTTTTAAATTTGCTACCCCTTATCGTAAGACCTCTCCTGTCCTAGAATGCCTCACAAGAGGAAGCATCTGCTCCACATCTTATCCATACCTTTTTATTATCTTGATTACCTCAATTTGATCTCCCCTCATTCTTCTAAATTCCATAGAGTATTGGCCTAAACTGTTCAATCTCTCTGACAAACCCCTCATCTCTGGGATCCATCTAGTGAACCTCCTCTGAATTTCCTCCAGTGTTACTACTACATCTTTCCTCAAATAAGGAGACCAAAACTCTGCATAATACTCCAGGCGTGGTCTCACCAATCCTTGTATAGTTGCAACAATACTTCCTTAACTTTATAATCTGTTCCTTTCACGATAAAAGCCAACATTCCATTCACTTTGTTCATTATCTGCAGTACCTGCATGCTAGTTTTTTGTGACTTGTGAATGAGGACACCCCGATCCCTCTGCATTGGAGCACCTTGAATTCTCTGCCCATTTAGATAATGGGTTGCCATTTTTTTTCAACCAAAATGCATGACCTCACACTTATCCACTTTAAACTCCTTCTGCCACATTTTGGCCCACTCTCCTAACTTATCTATAGCCATTTGTAAGATTCTTTCTTCCTCATTGCAATTTACCGTCCCACCTGTTTTTGTGTAGTCCGCAAATTTGGCTATAGATCCTTCTATCCCTGTATTGTTAATGTAGATTGTAAATAGCTGAGGTCCAAGAACTGAACCCTTTGGCACCCCACTAGTTACATCTTGCCATCCAGGAAAAAACCCATTTATCCTGACTGTCTTCTGTCCCTCAGCCAGTCATCTATCCAAGCTAATTAATTACCCCAATAGCACATGATTCAACCTTGTGAATTAATCTTTTGTGAGGCATTTTGTGAAATGCCTTCCAGAAATCCAGATATATTACATCTAGAAACCACCATTATCCAGTTTGCTTGTTGCATCTTTGAAGAACTCTAGCAAATTAGTCAAGCGAGATTTGCCCTTCATAAAACTATGCTGACTCTGATGGATAGTGTATTGACTTCCAAATGTTCTGATATTGCTTTCTTGATTTGAATTTAACAGTTTTCCAACTAACTGGTCTGTATTTTCCCATATTTTGCTTCCTTTTTGAATAAGGGCTTTACATTAGCATTTTTCCAATCCACTGGAACCTTTCTCATGTCCAGGGAATTTTGGAATATTGTAACCATTGGATCCACTCTCTTCGCCGCCATTTCCTTTTAATACCGTACAATGTAGGCCATCAGGCCCAGGGGACTTGTCTGCCCTCAATCATAATAGTTTACTGAATACCTTTTCCCTATCAATGTTGATTGTTCTCAGTTCTACCCTTTCTATCGCCTTTGACTTGCCTGTTCCAATAGGAACGGTGCTATTGTCCTCTATTGTGAAAACTGAGGCATAGTATTGATTTGGCATCTGTGCCATTTCAGTGTTCCTCACTATTACCTGTCTGGTTTCATCTTCCAAGATCGAATGAACTTTTAGAGGAAGTGGTAGATGCAGGTACAGTTACAGCATTTAAAAGACATTTGGATAGGAACATGAATAGGAAAATATGGAGGGATATGGGCCAAATGCATGGAAGTTAAACTAGTTTAGTTTGGTAAACATGATTGGCGTTGACTAGTTGTACCAAAGCACCTGCTCCCATGCTGTTTGACTATGACTCTGACTCTACTGTGAATACTTAAAATCTGCAATAAAAACAAAATTGTTCCCACCCTCATAGGTAAGACTGTATCTATTCTGATGAAAGGACACAAGGTAAAATGTTAACCATTTCTTTCTTTGCACTTTTTCCGATGGCAGGGGAAGATGGGTTGGTGGGGCATGTGCACCTGACAAGGGAGTTAAGGAGGGAATGGTCTCTCCGAAACAGAGCTGGGAGGGGAAATATATCTCTGGTGGTGAGATCTGTTTCTAGGTGGTGGAAGATGATGTGGTGTATCTTGAGGTCGATGGAGTGGAATGTGAGGACCAGGGGTGTTATGTTCTTGTTGCGATTCTTTGAACACTGCCTGATTTGAGTGTGTTCATAATTTTCTGTTTGTACTCAAGGTTCTCAATTTGCTGTATGGTCTAGAATAACATTAAGACATAAGCACAGCTGCAAGGTAGAGTGGAAAACAGAAGAGATAAATGATAAAAATAATGATGCAAGGCAAAAGAAAACTAATTGCAAAATAAAAGTAAAGATGCTTGCAGGCAAGGTCTCAAAGGAAACTAGGAGAGCCATCACACTCAGTTGCCTTCTTAAAAACAAACTGACAATGGCAAAACTTGTACCCATACCTCCCCCCACGCCTTCGTCCAAGGTCCCAAAGAATCCTTTCACATCCAACAGAAATTTATCTGTACTTCCACCTGTGTCATCAGATCCATTGCATCAGCTGTAGTCTCCTCTATATTGGGGAGATAGGATGCCAACTTGCAGATGTGGGACACACACATCAACCAACCCCATCGTCCTGTGGCTGAACACTTTAACTGCTCCTCCCACTCCGCCAAGGACATGCAGGTCCTGGGCCGCCTCCATCGCAAAACCCTAACCACCCGACGCCTGGAGGAAAAACGCCTCATCTTCCACCTTGGGACCCTCCAACTGCACAGGATTAATGTGGATTTCACCAGTTGCCCACTTGTCTCTTCCCCCCCCCCCCCACCCCCCACCTTATCCCAAAACCCTATCCAATTTGGCACCACCCTCTTGAACAGTCCTATCTATCTATGTTCCTTCCCATCTATCTGCTCCACCTTCCTATCACTTTCACCCCCACCTTCATCTACCTAGCACATTCCCTGCTACCTCCTCCCATTTATCTCTCAACCCCCTTAACCCACAAGCCGCATTCCTGATGAAGGGCTTATCCCTGAAACATCGACTATCCTACTCCTCAAAGCTCTGATTGGCTGTGCTTTTCTTGGCTATTAGCAAAGTTAAGAGCTTCTTCAGGCTCATGCCCGAAACGTCGATTCTCCTGTTCCTTGGATGCTGCCTGACCTGCTGCGCTTTTCCAGCAACACATTTTCAGCTCTGATCTCCAGCATCTGCAGTCCTCACTTTCTCCTATTAGCAAAGTTAAACAAAGCAAAATGGCCCCAGTTTGTACAAATTATAATACTTTTCTACTATATAGTTCAATCTCTACAGTGGTTGAGTATAGGATACATGTTGAAGAAAAAGTTTGTAATCAGGTCTTGATTGTCATTTGCATTTCATCTTTGAGTAATAAGTTAGTATTTAAGTACTAGTGAAAGAAAGACAATTACAAACAAGTTAATATCCATATGGTCATTTAAACGGGAAATTTACCTACTAGGCAGCCCCCTGGTCCCTGGTTCTGGAACGTTCCCTGTAATACGTTCAGGCTGCGGTAAGCCGCGGGTAACTGAAACAGCAGAAGCAGGCTTCATGGAATACAGTGATCTGAAAACCTGGAATGGAGCATGACGGCTGGGGGACTGGAAGACCCGAAACAGAGCAGTATGGCCAGCAGACTGGAAAGCCGGACCAGAGTGCAAAGGACAGGCACAGTGACTCCTAGATGTTGATCTGTAACTGTGACTTATATAAGGTATATAGAAAATACAAGATTTGTTGGCCACAAGTAAGGGGTCTACTTATACATGAGATCGAATTGCACATGTGTATATATGGTCGTTTACATGAAATTCTATTATTTTAGGCTATCAGCAATAATCATGAACTGAACACTTATGCTTTTTTTGATGTTAGATAACTGTAGTGACCTCAACTCAGAGCTCCAGAGGGTATTGACTGGGCTAGAGAATGTAGTTTGTGGAAGGAAGAAGAGCAGTTGCAGTCTTTCAGTGGCAGAAGTGGACAGACACATTGAACAACTAACAACTGCCAGTGAGCACTGTGACCTGGCTATAAAGGTAATTATTTACTTGATTCAACAATATTTTGGCCATGAATTTCATTTTGCCTACTTTCATGTCACTATTTGAAATGTTTGTTTCGCATCATACACCTGTGCAGTCTGTGGTTTAACTCCTATACCACACCGAGGCATTGAGACAACTCCTCATGTTACATCACACATGGTCTTGCTGCTATTGGTATGTGATATACTTTAAAAAAAATCTGTCTTGCCTCTGTCGTACATAAATATTTGGGCATGTAAACTTGCCTGGTGTGTATCCCTGTGATGGTTCTGTAATTATGCCAAAGATCCATCTTCTGGATGCGCAGCAAACATTCCATTCTCAGCCAGTACTATGAAAAGAAAATTGATTGGTCATTCAGTCCCAATGGCTAATACAACAAAAACAATCTCATAAAATCACTGACACAAATTTCTGTATGTAATGAGGTTATTCTACCACATAAGCTTTGAGAACTTCGTGAAAAAATGTAATAAAGTACAGAGTTTTTTTTTAATAGACTATTTTCAAAGGTTAGCTGAGAGTTTTGAGCTAGGCTAGATTCATGGTATATATTTTTCTGTCCATTCATAGATTAATATAGGAATTATCCATTGTCCGCTTGACTTTGTGGCAATATCTTTCTACTGGACATCAGTTGAGCAAAACCAGCTTTGAGCAAATATTGAGCTTTGTCTTATCCAGCAATTATCTCCTTATTCTTTAGGTAGATAGAAGGGATTGTTTATTATATCACACTTCAGGGCAAAAATGACTGATTGTTGAAATTAGTATTTACCTATTATTTACATTGGAATATTCCAATGACTAAATGGGAGCAAATTAAAAACAATTTAACTTCTTAGAAGGAGGAACAATGTGGATTGATTAGCAAGAAATAGACTGATAACAGCAACCAACCAAGTAAAATGATAAAATTTTGATGTTTATCTGGCAATTTGATCTCCCTTTCATGTCTTGAGTGTACAGAACAAACCATTCCTACATGGGTATGGAAGGTAAGGGTGATGTTTGAAATGTTTGCTTTATGTCAGACACCTGTGCACTCTAGTGTACCTTGTAGACCACACTAGGCATTGAGACAGCTCCTCATATTGATCACACATGGTCTTAGTGTTCTTGGTATGCGATATCCTTTTTTATAAAAAACCCTCTTGCCTCTATAGTACCATTCATAAATACCTGGGCATGTAAATTTTGTTAGTGTGTATCCCTGTGATGGTTCTGTAATTATGCCAAAGATCCATCTTCTGGATGTGCAGCAAACATGCCTTTATCAGCCAGTACTATGAAAAGAAAATTGATTGGTCATTCAGTCCCATTGGCTAATATAACAAAAACCATCTCAAACACAATGAGACAAATTTCTGCATGTAATGAGTTTATTCTGCCACAACAGTTTTGAGAATTTCGCGAAAAATGTAATAAAATATTGAGTTTTTAAAATGTTTTCAGAAGTTAGCGGAGTCTTGCGTAGGCTAGATTCATGGTATATATTTTTCTGTCTGTTCATAGATTAATATTGGAATTATTCACTACTTGACTTTCTGGCAGTATCTTCCCTTCACCCCAGGGCCTGAGGATGTAACCTTTACTGACATCTGTGCCTTTATAAGGTACCAGTGAATCACCAGAAATATTGTCCTATCTGATTGAGTTAAACTGATCTGCAGATGGGTTTGAAAGATCCATTGAAGGAGATTTCCCCTGGTCAGCTTTGATCCTGATCCACCAAATAAATTAGGTTTTGACCTAGTTACTTGAAAAAAATTTGCAAACACTAAAACTGCCACACAATAATAATGAAGTACATTTCATTTGCACTTATTTAACATTTATTAACAGACTGTGGAGGAGATTGAGGGAGTATTGGGGCGTGGCTTCTATCCAACCCTTGCTGAAGAGAGATCTCGATGGGAGAAGGAGTTAGCAGCTCTTCGGGAAGAAAACGAAAGCCTCACGGCAATGCTGTGTAGCAAAGAGGATGACCTAAACAGGACAAAGGCTACAATGAATGCTATTCGTGAAGAAAGGGACCGTTTGCGAAGGAGGGTAAGTATATCTGCTCTGCAACAAGTTTACAATAGGATGAACAAGTAAAATATTAACTTTCATATAACGTGAAACATTTACTAGACTTTCCAAAAGTCTCAATGCCAAATAACACACACATTGCACAATATACAAGACCAGTATTAACATTTCAAATCTTCCGTTCATCTAAATACTTTAAACTCATGTTGGCCATTATCATTAATTATTTCTCATTTATACTAGTGAATTCCATTTTTTTCATTTTGTTTTTCAATTATTTTTATTTGTTTGTTGTTTTTATTCCTGGATTTTCTTGGCTGATCTATTTGTTTCATTTTTCCCAACTCCTCCTCCTGAATTTTGGATGATTCAGATGAATATCAGATATATCAGAAATTGACAGTAATTTACATACCTGTGATGATGAGACAGTGAGCAATTTATGCCCTATTTTATGCCCTAAACAAATGTCCTTTACATTGATATCAATTGTTAAGAAAATCAGATTGAATTGAAGACCAGCAGTCATCATGGTGCGGATATTTATTGTTCTCTGTTTGAATGTCATATGTAGGCTAGACCAGATAGATGTTTCATGCTGGCTTGATTAATCTAAAAGTACTTTTTAACCAAACTCTAACTGAATGGATTTCTAATTCTTTAAGTTTTTTTGGGGGAAAAGGTTGTGCCTAATGCTCTTGAATGTATGATTATTTCAAAAAGATGTAAGTTAATGGTTGAAGCTTAACTTTTAAAAATATTCTTCGTATTGTTTGTTGTAAATTATTTTATCTCTTTCTATGGTTTATGATGATTCATTCCAGTTATTGTAGTCTGAGTAGAGTAACAACTATTCCTTCTGTAAATTTTGTATGTGTATCTAACGATCTGTCCTGCATTTAGTTGCATTGCCAATTTCAGACACACTTGACTCTCCCATTGCCTCATGCCCTTCCCCCACTTCTATGAAAAAATGCCATTTATTTGCAGGTTTGCCTTTGGAAATGCCAGATACCTGAATCTATCTTGTGCAGCATTGCTCCAGTGACTCATTTAAATAATGCAATACTGGCAGTACATTGTCTCATCCTTCAGGGGAAGTGAACATCATTGTACTCTACAGAGGAACCTCGATTATGTGAAGGACACGGGCAATTTTGCTTGGTTAATCGAATTCCAGATAATCAAATGCCAGGTGGCATTGTTTAGCCGAGCATCGGGACCTTGTGATCTTGCTGGATAATCGAATGCTGGATAATCGAGGTTGCTCTGAATTTGTTTGCCTGTTCCTTACTTGAGGCGATAGTGGTGAGCTGTAGTCTTGAACTGCTACAGTCCATGTGGCTACAATGCTGCGTTAGGGTTATGAAAGTACTAAACAGTTTGGAGCTTCTCTTAGAAACTTGAAAATATAAACTTCAGATCTCCTCTGCACACTTCAACTACTTACCAGGAAGTGGACAACTAAATAAGACCTTTGTGAAGCAAGATCCTGAGAACCATTTGCCAATCTCACCCAGATGTTTTCATTGCTTTCCTCCCCATGTTAGCTGACACTGTTAACAGTTCTCTCACTTAAGGCAACATCCTGCTTTGTCTGATGTCATCACCCCTCTTGAATGAGCAAACACTTGACCTCATTATCTTTGCCCTTTAAATGTGTTGTTGCTCACAGCATCCATTCTCATCTTTCATGCAACTCCATGTCTAACTCCCTCCAGTCAGATTTCTGGATTCCATTTTTGAAATTGATGTCATCAAGGTTGCAAGTGTCATCTTATGCAAGATTGACAAAAAAAAATCCATTTGTAATCTTTGATATGGCTGGCCACATAAAATCAACATATCTCCACAATTGTTGGCTGGGTAGCATTGCATTCTCTTTCTTCTTTATCACCGGATAGTTTTTTCAATGGCTTCTCTTCCCACTTCTTCACCACCTCTGCTGACTCCATTTCTGATGCTGAAGTATTAGGTTGTATGTCTGGCATCCAATACTAGATGAACAGCAATTTCATCCAGTTAAACATTGGGAAGATTGAAGCCATTGTCTTTGGGTCCAGCTTCGATCTCTATTAACTGGCTACCCGTATTGTGCACTCCTCTCAAATGTCTGAGACTGAACCAGACTTAACCAACTTTTGGAAGCATTTGACTCTGAGTTGAGCTTGTGGCCATGTATCCATGCTGTCATTTAAAAGCCTCTATTTTCATCTTTGTGATATCACACAACTTTGTCCTGCCACAATCATCATTCCTCATCCATTCACTTTCACCTCTGTACTTAAGAAATTCAGTGCACTCTTAACTGTCCTCTCGTGCATTGCCCTCTTAAGTTCGTCCAAAGCTCTAGACTTATTCATGCCAATCAGCTTGCCAATCACCTCTCGGCTCACTGATGTAGGCTGGCTCCAAATTGGAACTCAGTCGGGGCACCTGTGGGAGAGGAGCAAAGAGGAGCATATCTGACGGTGAGCAGTGACTGTGCAGCTTGCAGATAAAGGTCTGAGGTCCAAGTCAAGCTCAGTTAGAGCAGCAGCGGGAGAGGAGCAGGTGGAATCGTCGCTGCATACAGGGACACAGCTCCTGTAGCTATATCAAGGTTCATAATGTGAAAGAGGATTGGTTGCTTAGGTACTAGCCTTAGGAGGGAGGCAGAGCGTCAGTTCTTTACTTGACATTTGTAATTTGTTAGGATGGTGTGAGAGTGTGAGATTAGTAGGTAAGATTGAGTAATTGGTTCCTATTGTATCACTTATAATTGTTAAGGATCACAATGGTAGGAGAACTCAGCCCTGTGAAATGCTTCTCCTGCAATATGTGGGAAATCAGGAACACTGCCAATGTCCATGCGGACCCTGCATGCAGGAATTGTGTTCAGCTGCAGCTCCTGATTGCGCAGCTATGGATGGACTGTCAGTGGAGCATCCATGATGCTGAAGATATGATGGAAAGCGAGTTTAGTGAGTTAGCCACACCACAAGCAAGGATAATACAGGCAGAAAAGTTTTAGGTGACCTACAGGTAAGCCTGGGCAGGTAGTACAGCAGTCCACTTTGGCCACCCTGCTCTCAAACAGATCTATTATGTTCGATACTGTTGGGGGTTTGGGGGCTGGTTTTAGCTCTTTGGGAAAGCTGCTACAGCGAAGTTTATGGCAACATGTTTGGTCAGCTGCACAGCAGAAGAGCAAAAAGACTACAAGAGCTTTAATGATAGGGGACTCAGTTGTTAGGGAACTGACAGACCGTTCGGTGGAAACAAATGAGACTTTCGAATGGTATACAACAAATGAAAAGAACTGCAGATGCTGAAAATCAGAAACAAAAATAGAAGTTGCTGGAAAAACTCAGCATGTATGGTAGTATCTGTACAGAGAAAACAGTTAATGTTTTAGGTCCTCCTTCAGCTTTGTTTCTGCAATTTCTGTTTTTGTCTGTTGAATGGTATGTTGCCTCCTTGATGCCAGGCTGGAGATGTCTCTGAGCAGCTGCAGGGCATTGTGAAGGGATAGAATGTATAGCTAGCAGTTGCAGTGCATGTCAGTTTCAACAACATGGGCTAATAAAAAAGTGAGGTCCTGCAACAGGAATATAGTGTTTGGGAGTAGATTAAAGAGGAAGACTACTAATGTAATCCAAACAACTTAACCTTAATAGTCTTCCTCTTTAATCTACTCTCAAACTCTTGATATTCCTGTTGCAGGGCGTCACTTTTATTTTGTCTCTTTTAGGTTTTTAAACCCTACCCACGTAGCCTGTTTTTAGTTTCTAAGGTCTACCCACACTGTCTCACGTGAGATCAAAAAGGGACAGTTACTTTGCTGTAATTATACTGTAGGCTTTCCAACATCCAGTGGGAGATAGAGGGGCAGATGTGTAGGCAAATCACAAAGCTGTGAGAGAAATAGGGTTATAGTTGTTAGGGGGTATCAACTTTGCAAACGTTAACTGGGATTGTCTTGGTGTGAAAGGATTAAACTGGATGGATTTAAGTGCATCCAGGAGATGCTACATAGGTAGTCCTAATAGACATTGGGCAGTGCTAGACCAAATCCCAAGAAGTTAAGCCAGTCAAGCAGTTGAAGTTTTGGTGGGTAGTGACTATGACTCTTAAGTTTCAAAGTCATTATGGAAAGGGATAAGGATAGTGCAGAAGTTAAGTGTCTTAACCTGGGGGAGTCCAATTTCAATATCATTAGACAGGATCTGACAAACCGACTGGGAGCAGCTACTTGCAGGTAAGTCCATATTTGGAAAGTGGGAGTCTTTTAAAAGTAATACAGTGAGAATTCAGGGCTGTTGTGTTCCCCTAAGAGTGAAGAGTAAGGCCAGCAAGTCCGGGGAACTTTGGATGTCAAGGGATAGCAAGTGATTGGTAAAGAAAAAGGAAGGAACCTACGTAAAGTATAGTGCATTAAAACAAGGGAAGTGCTTCAGAAATATATTGTGTGTGGGAGAGGTACTTAAAAAGGAATTAGGAGAACAGAGAAGGGCCATAAAATATCTTTGGCAGATGAGATTAAGTAAAGTCCCAAGGCATTTTACAAGTATGTTAAGAGTAAGAGGATTACTAGGAAAGAGTGGGATCTATTAGAGACCAAAGGGGCAACCTATACGTGGAGCCAGAGAATGTGGTGAGGCCTTATGTGAACATTCCTTATCTGTTTTCGCAGAAGAGTAAGACATTGTAGCTGCAGATTTCAGCTGTGAATGTGAGATCCTAGAATATATTAACATTAATATGAAGGAGGCATCAGGCGTTTTAGCAGGCAAAAAGGTACATATTTCTCCAGGAGCTTATGAGAAATATTCCATGCTGCTATGGGAAGTAAAAGGAGAAACTGCTTGGCCTTGGTGGAGATATTTAAAAGTTTGTCGACTACAGGTAAGTGCTAAATGATTGGAGGAGAGCTAATGTTCTTTTTTTCATTAAGGGCATCAGACATAGGCCAGGTAATTGCAGACCAGTTAGTCTAAGGTCAAGTGTCGAAAAATTATTGGAACAAATTCTGAGGGACAGAATTAATCAACATTTGGAAAAACAGGGATTGATCAGGGATAATCAGCATGGATTTATTAGAAGTAAAGCCTGCCTGACTAATTCAATTGCATTTTTTGAAAAAGTAACAAAAAGATTGAGTGTAATGTAGTTGATGGAGTTTACATGGACTTTAATAAAGTTTTTGACAAGTTCCACATGAAAAGCTGGTCCAAAAGGTAAGAGCCCAAAAAAATGTCCATGGGATCCAAGGCAAGTTGGTAAACTGGGATCTAAAATTGGTTTTCAAATAGGAGGCAAAGGGTGATGGTGGAGGTTTACTTTTGTGATAGGAAGCCTGTGACCAGTGATGTACCACGGTGTTGGGACCCTTGCTGTTTGTTCAGTACATTAATAACTTGGATGTGAATACTGAAGTATAATCAGTCATTTTATAACATGAGAATTGGTGATGGTGTTGATTGTAGCATAAGGTTACAATTTGGTATTGACCTGAGCAATGGCAGCTTGCATTTACCAGAAATAAATCACGTTGATACATTTTGGGAGGTCCAATAAATCCTCCACAGGGAGGAACAAAAGGACCTTGGTGTACAAATCATTGAATTATAGCATCTGTACAGTGTGGGTCTTCTGAAGAGCATCCCACCCAGAACCACTCCTCTACCCTACCCTTTATAACCCTGCATTTCCTAGAGCAAATTCACCTAGTTTGCATATCCCTGGATACTATGGGCAATTTAGCATGGCCAATCCCCCCCGCCCCACACAAATTTGGAATCTGGGAGGAAACCAGAACACCCAGAGGAATTCACATAGACATGGGGAGAGGGAAGGATTTAGGGTAATCCAAAATGGAGGATGGGAAAACTTTCTGGCCGTAACTGTCTGCTCCTTTTTTTTGAGGTATTTTTGGTGTCGGAGGTGATTTCCTTGAATTCCAGGGAAAAAACTTCAAAACAACTGCACTTTTAAAAGGAGAAAGGCAGACAACTGCAGCGAGTGCATGGTCTGTAAGGGAGAGTGAGAAAGAAATCCATGCTGCTAACTGACGCAGCAGTGAATCTGCATGGTTACTGCCTTTGCTGTTTGAATTCATGTATCGCTGGACATCAGTGTGTGTCTACGAAAGCTTGACAAGGAGCAAAATTCACAACTCATCTTTGAAGAACCTGTTTGGGAGAGGAACAGACGAGTAAATAGTTCTTAAATATAGCCTTGCTGTAAATCTACAATAGTGAGTAGAGTGGGTTCTCTCTTGTTGAATGTTATTATTGGGATCTGTCCCTTGATTAAATTTTAAAAATATAAGCCATAAGTATTAAGTTAGTTTGAAGCAGTGTTTTGTAAAGGAATAAGACCGTGCTATCTAGATTGGAAGGAGCAAAATTGTCTTTAGTAGAGTGATATGCTCCTCTTGTTGGATGTGGGAGTTTCAGGAGAGTTTAATGGTTACTGAGGATTATATCTGCAATAAATGTCATTGGTTGCGAATCTTGTCAGATGGAATGGATTGGTTGGAGTGACAGTTGGAGGTAATGAGGAATTTATAAGAACTAGGGGGGGTGATGGAGGCCAGTTATAGGAAGGGAGAAAAGCTGCAGATACGGTCAGGGAGATGGGTTAACTCCAAGAAAGGTAGGAGAGGTAGGCAGGTAGTACAGGGGTCTTCTGTGGCTATCCCCATTTCAAACTAGTATGCTGGTTTGGAAAATGTAGGTGGTGATGAACTTTCAGGGGAATGTAGCACAAACAGCCAAGACTGGTATTGAGACTGGATCTGATGTAATGAGGGTACATCTGGTTCCAAGCGATCGATTGTGTTTGGGGACTCTCTAGTCAGGGGCACAGACAGATGTTTCTGCTACCATCAGTGAAAAATCAGAATGACGTATTGCTTTCCTGGTGCCAGGATCAAGGATGTCTCAGAGGGTGCAAAATATTCTCAAAGGGGAGAGGGACCAGCAGGAGGTGATTGTGCACATTGGTACCAACGACATGAGATTCTGAGGGGAGAATATAAAAAGTTAGGCAGAAATTTAAAAAGACGGTCCTCGAGGGTATTATTGTCTGGATTACTCCCAGTGCTACGAGCTAGTGAGGGTAAGAATAGGAGGCTAGAGCAGATGAATGTGTGGCTAAAGAGTAGGTGTATGGGAGAAGGATTCACATTTTTGGATTATTAGAATCTCTTCTGGAGTAGAAGTAACCTGTACAAGAAAGATGGATTGCACCTGAATTGGAAGGGGACTAATATACTGGCAGGGAGATTTGCTAGAGCTGTTGGATAGGATTTAAGCTAATGCAGGGGTGGAGAAGGGGGTGTTGGAAAGGAGGAGGAGACAATCCAGGGAGATACTGAGGAAGCAGATCAATCTGAGACTGGTACAGTTGAGAATAGAAGCGTGTCAAACAGTCAAAGCAGGCAGGAACAAAGCTGAGAACAGGGTAGGACTGATAACTTAAACTGCATTTATTTCGATGCAAGAGGCCTAACCGGGAAGGCAGATGAGCTCAGGGCATGGTTAGGAACATCGGACTGGGATATCAAAGCAATTACAGAGATCTGGCACAGGGATGGACAGGACTGGCAGCTTAATGTTCCAGGATACGAACACTTTGGGAAAGGTAGAAAGGGAGGCAAGAGAGGAGGGGGAGTAACGTTTTGATAAGGGTTAGCATTACAGCTGTACTGAGGCAGGATATTCCCGGAAATACATCCAGGGAAGTTATTTGGGTGGAACTGAGAAATAAGAAAAGGATGATCACATTATTGGGATTGTAATATACACTCCTTAATAGTCAGCGGGAAATTGAGAAACAAACTTGTAAGGAGATCCTTGGCTATCTGTAAGAATAATAGGGTGGTTTTGGTAGGGGATTTTAACTTTCCAAACATAGACTGGGACTGCCATAGTGTTAAGGGTTCAGATGGAGAGGAATTTGTTAAGAGTGTACAAGAAAATTTTATGATTCAATATCTGAATGTACTTACTAGAGAAGGTGCAAAACTTGACTTACTCTTGGGAAATAAGGCAGGGCAGGTGACTGAGGTATCGGGGGTGGCGGTGGGGGGGGGGGGGGAGGAGGAGGAGAGAGCACTTTGGGGCGAGTGACCAGAACCCTATTAGTTTTAGAATAGTGATGGAAAAGGATAGACCTAAAAGTTGAAGTTCTAAATTGGAGGAAGGCTAATTTTGACAGTATTAAGCAAGAACGTTCAAAAGCTGATTGGGGGCAGATGTTCACAGGTAAAGGGATGACTGAAAAATGGGAAGCCTTCAGAAATGAGATAACTGGAATCCAGGGAAAGTATATTCCAGTTAGGATGCAAGGAAAGGCTGGGAGGTATAGGGAATGCTGAATGACTAGAGAAATTGAGGGTTTGGTTAAGAAAAAGAAGGAAGCATATGTCCGGTATCGACAGGAAAGATTGAGAGAATCCTTAGAATATAAAGGAAGTAGGAGTATACTTAAGAGGGAAATCAGGAGGGTAAAAAGGGAACATGAGATAGCTTTGGCAAATAAGAGAATTCAAAGGCTTGTTACAAATACATTAAGGGCAAAAGGGTAACTAGGGAGCAAATAGGGCCCCTCAAAGATCAGCAAGGCGGCCTTTGTATGGAGCCACAGGAGATGGGGGAGATACTGAATGAGTATTTGTGGAGAAGAACTGGAAGACATAGAATGTAGGGAAATAGTTACTGACATCTTGAAAAATGTCCATATTGCAGAGGAGAAAGTGCTGGATGTTTTGAAATGCATAAAGGTAGATAAATCCCCAGGTGTACCCTAGAACTATGTGGGAAGCTAGGGAAATGATTGCTGGGCCCATTGCTGAGATATTTGTATCATCAAAAGTCACAGGTGAGGTGCTAGAAGACTGGAGATTGGCTAACGTGGTACCATTATTTAAGAAAGGTGGTAAGGACAAGCCAGGGAACTGCCTGACATCAGTGGTGGGCAAGTTATTGGAGGGAATCCTGAGGGACAGGATATACGTGCATTTGGAAAGACCAGGACTGATTGCGGATTGTCAACATGGCTTTGTGCGTGTGGGAAATCATGTCTCAAACTTGATTGAGTTTTTTGAAGAAGTAACAAAGAAGATTGAGGAGGGCAGAGTGGTAGTTGTGATCTATATGAACTTCAGTAAGGTGTTTGACAAGGTTCCCCATGGAAGACTGGTTAACAAGGTTAAATCTCATAGAATGCAGGGAGAACTAGCCATTTGGATACAGAACTGGCTCAAAGGTAGAAGACTGGTGGTGGAGGATTGTTTTTCAGACTGGAGGCCTGTGACCAGTGGAGTGCCACAAGGATCGGTTCTGGGTCGTCATATAGATAGATGATTTGGATGTGAACACAGGAGTTATAGTTGTAAGTTTGCAGATGACACCAAAATTGGAGGTGTATTGGACAGCGAAGGTTACCTTCATTACAACAGGAACTTGACCAGATGGGCTAATCAGCTGAGGAGTGGCAGATGGAGTTTAATTTAGATAATTTAAATATGAGGTGCTGCATTTTGGGAAAGCAAATCTTAACAGGACTTATACACTTAATGGTAAAGGTCCTAGGGAGTGTTGCTGAACAAAGAGACCTTGGAATGCAGGTTCATAGCTCCTTGAAAGCGGAGTCACAGGCAGATAGAATAGTGAAGAAGGCGTTTTGTATGCTTTTCTTTATTGGTCAGACCATTGAGTATAAGAATTGGGATGTCATGCTGTGGTTGTACAGGACTTTGGTTCCTCTACTGTTGGAAAATTGCGTGCAATTCTGGTCCCCTTCCTGTGGGAAGGATGTTGTGAAACTTGAAAGGGTTCAGAAGAGATTTACTAGGATTTTGCCGGAGTTAGAAGAATTTTGCTATAGGGAGAGGCTGAACAGGCTGGGGATGTTTTCCTTGGAGCATCGAAGGCTGAGGGGTGACTCATCAAGGTTTATAAAAACATTAGGGGCATGGATAGGATAAATAGACAAAGTCTTTTCCCTGGGATGGGTGAGTCCAGAACTAGAGGGCATAGGTTTTGGGTGAGAGGGGAAAGATGTAAAAGAGACCTAAGGGGCAATTTTTTCATGCAGAGGTTGGTGCGTGAATGGAATGAGCTGCCAGAGGGAGTGGTGAAGGCTGGTACAATTGGAAATTCAAAAGGCGTCTGGATGGGTATATGAATAGGAAGGGTTTCGAGGTATATACGCCAAGTGCTGGCAAATGAGATGATTAGGTTGCGCTGTCTGGTCAGCATGGATGAGTTGGATCAAAAGGTCTGTTTCTGTGCTGTACATCTCTATGACTTTATAACATACAAACTCTTCACAGACAGCTGAAATAGAATCTGGGTCCCTGGAAAAGTGAGGCAGCAGTGCTAGCCACTGAGCTATCGTGGCATCCATGGATCCTAGAAGGTATCAGCACAGGTAGACAATGATGTAAAAGGTATATTTGATATTTGCCTTCATTAGATGAGCTGTACGATAGTGGCGCAAGTAAGTTTTGTTATGACTTACGCCACAGATGGAATGCTGTGTGCATTTCTGGTCACCACATTGTCAGAAGGAAGTGATTGCACTGGAAAGGGTGCAGAAGAAATTAATCAGGATATTGACCTGAGTTGAAAAGTCTCCATTATGAAGAGAAACTAGTTTGGCTGGGGTATGTTTTCCATGGAGCAGGGAAGACTGATGAGGGGATCTGATGAACCTAGACAAAATTGAGAGGTAGAGGCAGGGTAAGATGTGAGAATCTTTTCCCCATAACAGATGTAAATTAGACCATAGGGCACAATTTTAATGTGAGGAGTAAGTGGTTTTGAGGTGATCTGAGAAAATATGGATTGCGCTACCTGAGAGGGTGGTGGAGGCAAGTACTCTTTCTACGTTTAGAAGCATCTTGGTGAGCTCTTAAATTACTAGGGCATAATAGGCTCTTGGTCAGGTGCAAATAAGTAGGATTAATGTTTGGTATTTGATTGGCATAGAAATGGTGGGCTGAAGAGCCTGACTCTCTGATATTCTGTGGCTGGAAGTCAATCAACTCAAGGATATTAAAATTTTCATATTTCCAAATCCATCTGCTGCCCACCTCTCCCAAACTCCTTAATCCTCTCCAGCCCCAAAACTCTCCAAAGATCTGTGAATATCTCTTTCCCCCTCTTGAGCCGCCTCAATATTTGATAATTTTACCCTTGATACCTTACCTAGAACCTAAGCTCCGGAACCTTCTCTCTAAATCTCTTCAGCCACCTATGCTCCTTTTCTCTTTTAAGTCACCCATTAAAACCATTTTATCAACATCGGCCTCATATGGTCCAGTTTTACATTTGGCTTCTTAATAGGCTCCTGTGAAGCGCCTTGGGCATTTAAAATCCGGTGAGATTGTAAATTGCTGTTGTTGAATCTGCAGGCAAGTGTTGACAGGATTCAATAGTCCCACAGTGCAACTATACCTCCGAAGTTCAAACCCACAGGAAAAAAAACCCTTTAAGCTTGCGCCCTGCCTTGGTTGAGTACACAAGACAATAAAATCAAATTTTAATTCTAATTGCAAAATAAAGTGGCAATCATTAAATAATGTATACTATCCTTTGAAGAATTACAATTGAACACCTATTTATTTATGCTGTTTTGAAATAACTTCGTTAAATTTGTGATGACACATCACTAACCGTGCATTGGGTTTTCCTTTTCTGTCCCATTTGATTCAGGTTCGGGAGCTGCAGACGCGTTTACAAAGCATACAAGCAACTGGCCCAGTTAGTCCAAATCGTTTGACTGCAACCAATCGACCAGTGAATCCCAGTACTGGTGAGCTCAGCACCAGCAGTAGCAGCAATGATTTCCCTATTGCGAAGGTGAGTCACTATCGGTCTACAACTGATAGTAATTAGCTGGGAAATCTTAGTTGCGTCCTCTTGAGAGTATTTTAGAATATAAAGGCACGTAGATATGCTTTGGAATATGGAGATAGCCTGCCCATTATTCAGAGGCTTTTGGGTAGATTTAAAGGTATTAAAAAGTATTTTGTAAATGACTTGTTCAGAGAGGTTATTACACACCTCTGGAGCGGGTAGATCTTGACCCTGGAACTACTGGCTCAGAGGTAGGGATACTACCATGCCGCAAGGGTTTCAATTTAAAGGTGTATTTGAATATGTTAGTAAATTAATTAGTTTTATAACGTGGCAGTTTTTGAAATGTGTGCAGGGCAATTACTAATTCTGACGGTCATGCCTGATTGGTAGGTGGCTGAACGAGTAAAACTGTCAAAGACAAGGTCGGAATCTTCCTCTTCAGATCGGCCAGTTCTGGGTTCAGAGATCAGCAATATTGGAGTAAGTATTTAAAACTTGGAGATAACCATTCTTAATTGTCTTTAATTATCTGGTAATGTCATAATTCAGCCGATGAAATCCATTCACTGGCGAAGTGCTAATTGACCATGCATTTCTTTGAGTGCCAGATGAAGGGAAATGAAATCATATTTTTATAGCTTGTAATGTTCATAGTTCCTGACTGTTTGAAAGTGCAGATCTGCATCCATTTATTTGAACTCTTAATAGAAATATTCTAAACAAAAATATTCTAGATAGGCTAAAATATTGTGTGCAGCGATTGAAAGTGCCGTAGAATAGAATCTCTATTCATCCTTTGGGAAGAACCAGCTCTGTCCCAAATTGTAAGGACTATTTAAAGCAATGTAGTGATTGGTGCATGCTTTTATAAAGGAACCCACCTCCCGGAAGTGGCAGGAAATGTGAATGATGCCACAATTAGCAAAGGAGAAAATACTGGAAACGTTAGCTCTTTTTTTTAAAAAAAAGATCCTGTTATGGTAATATTGTCCTGTAGTTGGAGAGATTTGCTGTCTTTTGGAAACAGTTACTTTAGCTCTGCAGCATCAATAATACACATTTTCCTTGCTCTGAGCATTTGTTGAAACAGCTAAACCTCCCTTTTATACTGAGCAAAATTCTTGTTGTAGCCTGGCAACTCTTAGACCATCCTGTTTTCACTCCAGCCACCAAAACTGTAGCTTTGAGAAGTAGTGGTAAGAAAAGGTGTTTGAATCTTACTACCAAGTTTATGTCAGAAAAAATTGCTTGGAAAACCAGTGGGTTCTGCTTTCATTTATGTTTGTTCTTCTCTGGTGATTACTGACCTGAATTGTGCCACTCTCCATTCCTGGATCTTCAGCCTTAAATGATTACTGCATGATAAGAAAATAATAATAAACAGATCTAATAGAATCTAAAAGACCTAAAGAGTATTTCAAACAGGCAATCTTATTTGTTGAGGTTGAGATTGAAGAAATTCTTACAATCAACTTAATTTGATAAGAAAGAATGTGTTAAGGGGTAGAGCATTTGAACTTTTATTATTACAAATTAAATTACACTTTTTAAAGTATTGCATATGATGATAAAAGTTGACCACTTGAGGCTAATAGTAGCAGTGTGTACCATCTGCAAGTTGCATTGCAGAAATTCATCAAGATTCCTTAGCACCTTCCAAACTGACAACCACTAACATCTCGAAGGTCAATGGCAGTAAACACATGGGAGCACTACCTGCAAGTAGCCCTCAAGCCACTTACACTTCTGACTTAGAAATATATTGCCATTCCTTCAGTGTTGCAAGGTCAAAATTTTGCAACTTCCTCCCTAACAGTGTTGTGGGCCAACCAAGTGGACTAGAGCAGTTCAAGAAGGCAGCTCATCACCAACTTCTCAAGGGCAACTAGAGATGATGTTCAATAAATGCTAATCCAGTCAGTGATGACATCTTCTCGTGAACAAATAAAGTTATGCAGAAATCAAGGTTTAGGGAGGAACTTCCATAGAAGTTTTCATGGAGAAGGATTTGGAGCATCCTGAGCTTCAGGTTTGAAATGTAATGGCCATCAGATATCAGACTCACTTCTGGAGCAGTATCAGTGACTAATGAAACATTGTTGGAATGAATAATTACTTTTCTTCAAATTTTTTATTTTATGCATATTTTGGAATGAAATTTTTGACTGTGTTTTACAGTAACTCCCCTTCACCTTCAGTGATGCTGCTCTTCAACCAGTCGACTATGCTTGTTACTTTTCAATAAGGTTTCATACATCAACATGAAATGGCTTACTTCACAAATATCATAAATTTTGTTGGTTCTCCCTTGCACAGGTGTCCAGCAGTGTAGCAGAACATCTAGCCCATTCTTTGCAAGACTGCTCCAATATCCAAGAAATCTTTCAAACTCTGTACTCTCATGGTTCAGCTATTTCTGAAAGCAAGATCCGTGAATTTGAAGTGGAAACTGAAAGGTTAAACAGGTAAGGCTCTCATAACACTTGTTTTAAGAGGGGCAGAGAAGATGATTATTTTTAGTTAGGCAATGCCAGTGACATGGCTGATAAAACAGAATGTTGTGGCAACACAAAATAGCAAGGTACTCCCCGACCCCCTTTCAGTTTCATAAATGATATTTGCTGTTAATTATCTGGGCAATACTGCATCATGCTTTCTTGTGGTAGTGGGAAGAAGTGAGAATAGTGCATATCTATCAATAAATTCACCTATTAACAAAGGTTTAGGAATAGGTTATCATTTACTTGATTGACAAATGGGAAGACTGAAAGCCAAATTGGGCAGGAGGTGACTGGGCAATTTTCCACATTGCCAGGTAGATGCCAGTCTCATTCTTGTACTGGAAAAGCTTGGCTAGGGGAGTAAATTGAATTGGCTGATATCTGACATGTGATGCATTTATTGCCAACCATCAATTAGCGTATAGATGGTAGTGTGCTTTCTTGAACTGGTGCAGGTGCACTCTGTGTTGTTCGGAAGGGAGTTCCAAGATTTTTACCTAGTAGTAGTGAAGGAATCATGATATAGTTCTAAACCAAGATGGTATGTGCCTTGAAGGGGAGCTTGCAGTTGGTGGTATTGAGAATTGCCACCTGATAGCACTGTCAATCACCCCTCCATCACTTTGCTGCTGTTTTGAGATGGGGTTGATTGGGTAGTTGACCAGATTGGATTTGTCCTGTTTTATGTGCAAAGGACATTCCATTGCTGGATAGATTTCAGCTAGCCCTGGAAGACTTGGCTGGGAATGTAGCTAGTTCTGGAGAACAATCTTCAGTACTGTTGCTGGAATGTTGTCAGGGCCCTTGTCTTTGCTGTATCCAGTGCCTTCAGCCATTTCTTAGTATTGTGTGAGTAAATCGAATTGCTTGAAGGGATACTGGGGGTCTTGAGGAGGCTGAAGTAAACGTCCTCCTTGGCATTTCTTGCAAAGACTTCAGTCTTGTCTATTGCACTGATGTGGGTGGGGATTGTTTAAGAAACCTCATTCGCCAGTGGATTGTTTAGCGCTCAACACCATTTATGTCTATATATGGCAGGACTACAGACCTTAAATCTGAGCTGTTGGTTATAGTATCGATTAACTCGCCCCTTGCATGCTGCTTAAGCTGCTTGGCTTGCAAGTAATCCTGTACTGTAGTTTCAGCAGGTTGGCACTTAATTTTAGGTAAGACTAGTACTAGCCCTGACATATCTTCTTGTAGTTGACATTAAACCAAGGTTGATTCCCTGGCTTGATAGTAATAGCAGAGTACGGGATATGCTGGGCTATGAGATTGCAAACTGAATACAATGCTGATAGCTCATCTCATTGCTAGTTTTGAGGTGTTGGATCTGTTCAAAATCTGTCACATTCGGGACAGTATGGTATGAAATGATGGAAATGTTCAGTATGAAGGTGGGACTTTATCACCATAGGGATTGTGCGATGGTCAATCTTACTGATGTAGGGGAATGGGTCTGGGTGGGTTGCTGTTCGGAGGGTTGGTGTGGGACCTGTTTCCACGCTGTAAGTAATCTAATAAAGAAATGGCAAGAGAGGAGGGGGAGTGGCGTTTTTGATAAGGGATAACATTATTGTACTTGGGGAGGATATTCCTGGGAATACGTCCAGGGAATTTATTTGGGTGGAATTGAGAAATAAGAAAAGGATGATCACCTTATTCGGATCATACTATAGACTCCCTGCCCCCCCTCAACAATCAGTGGGAAATTGAGAAACAAACTTGTAAAGAGATTGCAGTTATCTGTAAGAATAATAGGGTGGTTATGCTGGGAGATTTTAACTTTCCAACATAGGCTAGGACTGCCATAATGTTAAAGGTTTGGATGGAGAAGAATTTAAGTATGCAAGAAAATTTTTTTGATTCAGTATTTGGATGTACCTATTAGAGAGACTGCAAAACTTGCCCTCTTCTTGGGAAATAAGGCAGGTGACTGAGGTCTCATTGTGGGGAGCACATTTGGGTCAGCGACCATGATTCCTGTTTAAAATAGTAATGGAAGAAGATAGACCAGATCTAAAAGTCCTAAACTGGAGGAAGGCCAATTTTGATGGTATTAGGCAAGAACTTTCAAAAGATTTTTTTGTGGCCTGACTTTTTCCAGCAAAGGGATGGCTGGAAAATGGGAAGCCTTCAAAAATGAAATAACAAAAGTCCAAAGACAGTATGTTCCTGTTAGGGTGAAGTGCAAGGCTGGTAGGTGAAGGAATGCTGAATGATGAGACAAATTGAGGTTTTCGTTAAGGGTAAGAAGGAAGCGTATAGCAGGTATAGACAGCAGAGATCAAGTGAATCCTTAGAGTATAAAGGCAGTAGGAGTATACTTAAGAGGGAAATCAGGAGGGTAAGAAGGAGACATGAGATAGCTTTGGCAAATAGGGTTAAGGAGAATTCAAAGGGATTGTACAAGTAAATCAAGGACAAAAGGGTAAGTAGGAGAGAATAGGGCCCCTTAAATATCAGCAAGGCTGCCTATGTGTGGAACCACAGGAGATGGGGTAAGATATTGAATGAGTATTGTGCGTGCATATGGAAATGGAAGGTATAGAACATGGAGGAATAATAGTGATATCCTGAGAAATGATCATAATACATAGGAGGTGCTGTATGTCTTTAAAACACATAGCTGGATAAAACAGAGACCTGATCATATATCCTCTAGAACTTTGGGGAAACTAGGGAAGTGATTGCTTGGCTTTTTGCTGAGGTATTTGATTCATTGATAGCAACAGGTGAGGTGCCAAAAGACTGGAGTAAAAGGGTGTTTGAGAACAGTAACATCAGATCTAACATAAAGATCATGGTTTACGGAGCTGTGGTGGTTCCTGACCTATACTGCTCTAAGATGTGGTCTGTCTACAGCAGACACTTCCAGGAACTGGAGCAGTACCACAGACTCTGCTTGCATAACATCCTGCAAATCCACTGGAAAGAAAAACACACCAACACCAGAGTCCTTGACCAGGCCAACATTCCCAGCATCACTACACTGACCACCTCTGATTGACTACGATGCATTGGGCATGTTGTGTGCATGACTGACATGAGACTCCACAAGCAGGTGCTCTACTCTCAGCTTTGAAATGGCAGGCAAGCCCCAGGTGGACAGAGGAAATGCTTCAGTGATACCCTCAAGGCCTCACTAGTGACCTGTAGCATTTCCACGGGCACCAGGGAATCACTGGCCCAAGATTGTCCAAAGTGGAGGAGGAGAAGAATCGGGCAAGGCATGGAGCTCCTGAGACTTACCATTGGGAGGAAAAATGGAAGCCAGGCGACAACAGCAAAAGGAGTGCTCTGCTGCACTCCCCCTTCCTGTGAAGACCACCTGTGTGTACAGAACCTGCGGTTGCCACATTGGTCTGTGGAGCCAATTAAAGGCTCACCCTGAGAGTGGAAGAGAGTCATCCTCGCCTGTGAGAGATCACCGATGATGCTAGTACCTGCAGCATTGGAAAGTGCGATTCTGAGAATGCCTATATCAAACTAATGTTTGTTTTGTCTGTGGGACAGCTCTGCCAAGTTTGGCATGATTCCCCAAGTTTTAGTAAGGAGAATGCTGCTGGTCACAGGGCTGTTTGTGCCATTGTCATATCTAATGCCTTGGCCATGTGCCCAGTATCTATCTCATTTGTAACTTTTATCAGACATTTTTGTTGTTATATACGATGTGGTGTTTCATTTAGAGGGCAGTTAAGAGTCAACCGCATTGCTGTGGATCTGGAGTCCTATGTAGGCAGATCAGATGAGGATGGCCCTAAAGGGCATGTGTACTAAATGGGTGTTTACAACAGTTGACAATGTCATGGTCACCATTGGACAAGCTTTTAATTCCAAATTAATTAATTGAACTCAAATTTTGAACTTGCTTTGAATCTGTGTCGCCAGAGCATTAGACTGGATCTTTGGGTTACTCATCCAATGAAAGTGCCAATAAGCCATGGGCATCCCTAAGTTAATAAGGCAGTTTAAAAAAAACTGTATGGCATACTTAGGCAGTAAATAGGAAAACAAGATAGTCATGTTAAACATTTACGAACCTCAGCTAAGGATTTGTGGGCAAATCTGGGCTCCATATCTTGAGGTTTTAAGAGGACATGGTGGACATTAACTGTCAGGAATGAGTGAATTCAACTTTCAGTCAGGAAAAACCGGAATTGGTTTCCTTAAAGCAGAGAAGGTTAAGAGAACATTAAATAGAACTACACAAATTTGACAGGATTTGAAGAGTAGGTTGGGCGAAGTTGTTTCCTCTGTTAAGTGGGTCACTTATCCACTGTCATGGTTTTAAAATAAAAGATCTGGAGGGGAATTGAGAACTTTGTTCAGATTTGTTGCCTGGAATGTACTAATGACAGTACAGGAATTATGTTCTTAAGGAACCTTTGTAAGGTAATTGGGCATGTTTTAGAGGCAAAATAATTTGCAGCATTTGGGGGAATGATTTGTTGAATAGCGCTTTTGAAAGAGTCCATACAGGCATGGCAGATCAAATGGCCTATTTTTGTGCTGTAAAGTTTATTTCAGTTATTTCACTACATTAAAAAGCTTTTAACGTAAGCTGTTGTGATTTGCAGTCACACCCTCTGTTCACAGTTCCATAACTTATCAGTTTCTGTTAAAACATTTTATTGATTCAATTGATTTATAAAGTTAGCTTTTGTCTTTTTTTTTTCTGTAGTCGAATTGAGCATCTAAAATCACAGAATGATCTCCTAACTATAACACTGGAAGAGTGCAAAAGCAATGCTGAAAGAATGAGTATGCTCGTTGGTAAATATGAATCCAATAGCACGGCGTTAAGACTTGCACTACAGTACAGGTAAATGAACTGAAACTAGTTTTATTCATGCTGTTAGCTTCACTAATGTATCTGTTTTTGTTTTAAATTGTTTATTTGAATCTTTGGTTCTTACCCTTGCACGTGCGCGCACACACACACGCATGCATGCATGCATGCATGCACGCACGCACGCACCCCTCTTCTCCCCCCCCCCCCCCCCCCCCCCTCAAGTTCCTGAAGGGAATGAAATAGTAGATGAGAACTCATTCCTGGTGCTGGAAGGGTTGAGATACTGGTTTATAGTGATTGGCAAAAGAACCAAAAGCCACATGAAGAAAAAAAGTTTCAGATGCATGGTAAGAATTTGGAATGCGCTGCCTGAGGTGGTGGTGAAGGCAGATTCTGTTGTGGATTTAAAAAAAAAGAGAATTGGATATACAGCTGAAGAGAAAAGAGCCATATGGCCACAAGGAAAAAATGGGAGTGTGAAACTAGCTGAGTTGCTCTTGCACAGACCCAAGCAGGCTAACAGGCATCTTTTTCTGCTCTAGCTTTGATTCTATGGTTATGTTGTTTGTTCTTCAGTAGCAAATGAACAGTCAGAAGATATGCAGACCTCTATATTTCACATACTGCAGCGAATAGTATGTGACAAATCTGAAATGTCTTATTTAACGTAGCAGTTTTAAAATATTCTGTTTAATAAAAGCAAAATGTTGAAGATATTGGAGATCTGAAATAAAAACAGTAGGTAATGGAGAAACGCAGCAGGTCTGGCACTATCTGTGGAGAGAGAAAAACAGTGAATGTTTTAAATCAACTATGAATCATCTTTGGAACCAGGAATTGGAATCCATCGAAATTAGAATGCATTGTTTTCTGAATGTGTTCCCTGTGAATTAGTGAATCAATTTTGGCTATTCCATAGAACATTCTAGCGGTTTGTTAAATTAACCAATGAAATTATTGTATCCTTCTATTCCTTTTTGATCTACCTTTCTAATGCGTTTATGTTATAAAATATCTGCTTGGCTTGGTTCTGAAAGTCTTGCACCTGAATCAAAAGTTATTGGTCCAAGTTCCACTGCTGTCTATGCTGAAAGTTCTGTGTAATTCCATCGGAGTGTCACACGTTTTCCACGTGTGATACCCAATCAAGATACAGTATTCCTTCTCAGTATGGAAATAAATAATCCCATGACTTCTCTGGAAGAAGAGAAGGGGAGTAATGATCAACGCTGGTTTATCAAACATAACCAGTGCACATGAACTGATCATTTAGTGCACTGCAGCAACAGTAATAATGGCTTACAAGTAATTCATTATGTGGAGGTGTCATTGACTGGGGTGGGTAAGGCCAGAAGTCCTGCGACATCAGATTATAGTTCAACAATCTTATTTGAAATCACAAGTTTTGATATCATATAAACCTGTTGGACTATAACCTGGTGTTGTGTGACTTCTGAAATACTTCATTGGCAGTAAATCTTTTTTGAGTGAATAATTTAAAATATGATTGCTCACATGTATACTTGGTGTGTTTGTATCCCAGTGAACAGTGCATAGAAGCCTATGAATTACTGCTGGCACTGGCTGAAAGTGAGCAAGGACTCATTCTGGGACAGTTCAGAGCTGCAGGTGTTGGATCTGTTGGTGGGTAACAAAGTATTCATGCATTATTTTGTATTTATCTTTGAAAGTTATGCATGCAATACATGCTTCCACTACCTCGTTACTTGCACAATATTTCAGTCTCACCTTTGTGCATATCAAAGCTATATAACAACATCAGCATCAGTCATGTCTTTTAATCTGCATATCAATACAGATTGTCTTGCTGCAAGTTCTCTTTCAAACTTCTTAACACTAGGTTGCAGTACTTTATCTGTTGCTCCATCTCTGACAATTATATGTTTATCTTGCTCAATAAAAACTGAAAGTATTGGGAATGCTTTAAATCAGAAACAAAATCAGAAATTGCTTGAAAAACTCAGCACGTCTGGCAGCATCTGTGAAGTGAGATCACAGTTAATGTTGATATCCAGTGACCCTTCCTCAAAACTGATGGTAGCTAGGACAATGTAGTTTTTATGCAGAAGATATGGTAGGGAGAGGGGTCAAGGACTAAACAGTAGGTGGGGAAAGAGCCCAAAAAGATAGAGAACAGTTGGACAGACAAAGGAGTGGATAACGATCCGGCTAGGAGGTTGAATAGCTGTTAATGGAGACTGTTAGTGGTTAATAATGGGTTGTGTGTCATAGCAGACTCTAACATAATAAGGTCTGGTGTGTAGAGGTGGGGACTAGGGCATAGAAGAGTTCAAACCCTATAGATATTGAACTCGATATTGCTTCAGTATTCCTAATCTCTGACCTGCAGTTGTAGCCACTTTAGGTGGCGAGTCCAGTTGTGTTTCTGGTCAATGGTAACGCCAAAGATGTTGATGTTGGTGGATTCAGTAATGTTCACACCATTGAATGTCTGAGGGAGGTGGCCTGATAGTCTCTTATTGGAGGTGGTTGTTGCCTGATATCTTTGTGATGTGGACGTACTTGCTGTTTGTCAGCAGAAGCCAGGATATTGTCCAGATCTTGTTGCATTTGAACATTTAACTGCTTCAGTATTTGAGTTGTGCAATCATCGAACATCTCTGCTTCTGACCTTATGATGGAAGGAAGATTATTGATGAAGCAGCTGAAGGTGGTTGGGCCACAGACACTACCCTGAGGAACTCATGCAGAGATGTCCTGGAGCTGAGATGACCGATCTCCAACAGCACAACTATCTTTCCATATACTAGTAAGACTCCAACCAGTGGAGATTTTTTCCCAGATATCCATTGTTTCTGATTTTGTTAGAGCTCCTTGATGCCAAGTTTGGTTAAATGCAACCTTGATGTCTGAGGCTTTTGCTCTCACCTCATCTCTGGAATCGAGCTTTTTTTTGCCATTTGGTTTGAACCAAATAAGTAATGAGGTTAGGAGCTGAATGCCTATTATTGGAACCCAAACAGTGTTCCTGAGCAGGTTATCGTTGAGCTGGTTCCAGTTGATATCATTATTGATCACACTTGCCATCATTTTAGTAATTGAGAGTAGATTGATGGGGTAGTAATTGGCTGGCATGGATTAATCTTGCTTTTTGTGTAATTCCGGAAGAGCTTGTCTTGGGGAGTGGCAAATTTTGGAGCACAAGTCTTTCAGTACTATTGTCAGAATATTGTCAGGGCCCAAAGTCTTTGCTGTATCCAGTGCTTTCAGACATTTGTTGATATGATGTGGAGTGAATTGAACTGGCTGAAGACTGGTATCCAAAATGCTATGGATAACTGGAGGAGTGTGGCCATTGTAGTCATAGAGTCCTAGAGATGTACAGCATGGTAACAGACCCTTCGGTCCAACCTGTCCATGCTGACTACATATCCCAACCCAATCTAGTCCCACTTGCCAGCACCCAGCCCATATCACTCCAAACCCTTTCTATTCAAATGCACATCCAAACGCCTCTTAAATGTTGCAATTGTGCCAACTTCCACCACATCCTCTGGCAGCTCATTCCATACACTTACTACTCTCTCCATGAAAAAGTTGCCCCATAGGTCTCTTTTATATCTTTCCCCTCTCACCCTAAACCTATGCCCCCTAGTTCTGGACTCCCTGACCACAGGGAAAAGACTTCGTGTATTTATCCTATCCATGCCCCTCATAATTTTGTAAATCTCTATAAGGTCACCCCTCAGCCTCTGACGGTCCTGGGATAACAGCCCCAGCCTGTTCAGCCTCTCCCTTTAGCTTAGATCCTCCAACCCTGGCAACATCCTTCTCAATCTTTTCTGAACCCTTTCAAGTTTCACAACATCTTTCCGATAGGAAGGAAACCAGAATTGCACGCAATATTCCAACAGTGGCTTAACCAATGTCCTGTACAGCCGCAACATGACCTCCCAACTCCAATACTCTGACCAATAACGGAAAGCATACCAAACGCCTTCTTCACTATCCTATCTACCTGCAACTCCACTTTCAAGGAACTATGAACCTGCGCTCCAAGGTCTCTTTGTTCAGCAACACTCCCTAGGGCCTTACCATCAAGTGTATGAGTCCTGCTAACATTTGCTTTCCCAAAATGCAGTACCTCGCGTTTATCTGAATTAAACTCCCTCTGCCACTTCTCAGCCCATTGGCCCGTCTGGTCAAGGTCCTGTTGTAATGGGAGGTAACCCTTTTCGCTGTCCACTACAACTCCAATTTTGGTGTCATCTACTAACTGTACCTCTTATGCTTGCATCCAAATCATTTATGTAAATGACAAAAAGTAAAGGACCCAGCACCGATCCTTGTGGCACTCCATTGGTCACAGGCCTCCAGTCAGAAAAACAATCCTCCACCACCACCCTCTATCTTCTACCTTTGAGCCAGTTCTGTATCCAAATGGCTAGTTCTCCCTGTATTCCATGAGATCTAACCTTGCTAATCAGTCTCCCACGGGGAACCTTGTCGAACGCCTCACTGAAGTCCATATGGATCGCATCTACTGCTCTCCCTTCATCAGTCTTCTTTGTTACTTCTTCAAAAAACTCAATCAAGTTTGTGAGACATGATTTCCCACGCACAAAGCCATGTTGACTATCCCGAATCAGTCCTTGCCTTTCCAAATACATGTACATCCTATCCCTCAGGATTCCCTCCAACAACTTGCCCACCACAGAGGTCAGGCTCACCGGCCTATAGTTCCCTGGCTTATCTTTACTGCCCTTCTTAAACAGTGGTACCACGTTTGCCAACCTCCAGTCTTCTGGCACCTCACCGGTGACTATTGGTGATACAAATATCTCAGCAAGAGGCCCAGCAATCACTTCTCTAGCTTCCCACAGAGTTCTCGGGTACACCTGAACAGGTCTTGGGGATTTATCCACCTTAATGCATTTCAAGACATCCAGCACTTCCTCCTCTGTAATCTGGACATTTTGCAAGATATCACCATCTATTTCCCTACAGTCTATATCTTCCATGTCATTTTCCACAGTAAATACTGATGCAAAATATTCATTAGTATCTCCCCCATTTTCTGTGGCTGCACACAAAGGCCGCCTTGCTGATCTTTGAGGGGCCCTATTATCTCCCTTGTTACCCTTTTGTCCTTAATATATTTGTAAAATCCCTTTAGATTCTCCTTAATTCTATTTGTCAAAACTATCTCATGTCCCCATTTTGCCGTCCTGATTTCCCTCTTAAGTATACTCCTACTGCCTTTATACTCTTCTAAGGATTCACTTGATCTATCCTGTCTATACCTAATATATGTTATGTCTAGTTTTGCACCTTCTCTAGTAGGTATATTCACATAGTGAATCAGTCATTATGGTAGGAAAGGAGGATGTAACAGGAGAGGAGTTGCATTCACATTGAAAGGGCAAGCACTGTTGGGAATGACTGAGGAATGGGACAGAGTGGTGTTGAGTGAAATGGCAATTTCAAATGCTGAATGAAGAGAAGATGTTTTGGTGATGACAGAAAGTTATCAAGGCTGGTGGAGTAAAAGGCTAGGACAAAGGGAGTCCTATCATGGTTTCAGGAAGGTGACAAAGGGCTGACAGCAGAAATACAGGAAATAGAACAGCGAGTTATGGACACTTCAATAAAGACAAGTCCTCAGCTGAAGAAAAAAGGAAGCTTCTGAAGCATTTAAGTCTGCAACAGAGTGGGAGAAACTGAAAATATAAAGAGTTCTTGTAAGAAGGGTGAGGGTGTAGTTCATGTTGATGTTTTGTATGTATAATTGAGTATGCTGCCTTATGATGTTCAAGTGTTAAAGCCCCACCTCCCCTTTCATGTATATGTTTGAGAAAAATTCAGAAACTGAAATCCGACAGTTTGTACTGTTACAAGAGTACAAATGAGATTTCTCATTTGGAAAATTTGCTGAATATTTAACAGAACCACTGATATCATATTTTGCAAACCACCTTGATGGATTGGTCAGTTTAAAGCACAAACATTGGTTCCATCCAGTTGATTTGAGCATCTTATTTCTCTAATTCAGTAATTTGGTACTGCCAGAAAAAAAGTGGTTTTACTTGAATGATCAAAATGAACTCTAAGATGTGGAGAATCAGATCTTAACTATGTTTATGCTATCATACAGTTAATTTTACTCTTGTACCTTGGCCACCACTGTTTTGAAGCCAATTGCTCTACACCAATATACTCTGAGCTGAGTTGCCACCTTCGTCCACTCCCCTTCCCTTTTCATATTGTAAATACCTTTTTGTCAACTTATTACCTCTTGGGTGTTGTTGCTTTGCACTGAAGTTTTTAAATGCAGTATAATGATTTTCCCAGTAAATAAAAGGTTTTGGCCATACAGTTTATTCTTATTTTGACATTCACAGCATGTTAAAACTTCAATTTAAAAAAAATGTTTAAAGTTTTATCACTTAGGAGAAAGCAGCTCAATTCTGAATCTGAGATTTGAAACATTTTTCTGGTGATTCTGCACATCATTGCTGTTTTGACTATGTTGTCATTAACAAGGTAAATGACATCTCATCTGAATAGGTGATCAAAATGGTGAGGAAAACATAACAATGATGTTAAAGAGAGCACATGACTGCAGGAAAACAGCAGAGAATGCTGCAAAAGCACTACTGATGAAACTTGATGGCAGCTGTGGTGGAGCATGTACTGTAACAGGATGTAGTATTCAGCCCTGGGAAAGTCTGTCTTCTCACAGCCACACCAGGTAAGTAATATTGGGCAAAATGTTAACTATTAAGGCAAAGAAATCTCAAGTGTTGGTGAGCATTAGAGCCCTGAAAAGTGACTTTTGGTGAGGAATTCTGCATGCTCCTATTCACTTCCAGGTGTAACCCAGACTGGTTTGCAGAGAAATCCTGTGGACCCCTCAGGAAAGTCATTAAACTTTTCAGAGGCAGTTACCATAGAATTTAACTCTTCATTCCTTCCATATTTCCCAAGCTGTGTCAAACCAGCTAGGGTTAATTAGGTGAGAGCTCGGCAAGGACTACTACTTCGATTAAACTGACAAGCTGAGAAGTCTTCAAACTGAGAATAGTTGCAGCTAAGGTTCTCGTTCTCACAGCACGTCTTCTGATAATCTGCTCCAACTGCTTGACAAGTGAATTTCTAACTTATGAGCCAGTTTGGTGTGGGTAAATTGCCACAAGCTACTTTTAATTTGGCTACTTAAGAAATCTCTCAGACAATCAATATTGAAACAATTATTTAAACTTTTTGGATGTAGCATCCAAAATTAAGTTTCACCATTCAACTTGGCTATTACCCAAATTAACAGTGGAATTTAACTGTGACTCCTATGTTCATCTGAGGAACAAGAGAAGAAGCCTTGTACCAGCTGTTTTCTCCTTAGCCACGTACTGCACTGCAGGTCAGAGGGAATATACTTAGACGTCCAACTAGAAGGAGACATAATGTGTCATCCAAGGATCAGCGCGCTCACCAATATCTCTGGAACATTTAGTTGCCTCCCCCTCTGTGAAATGTATAAAATTCTAACAGGACTAAACAGGCTACATACAGAGAAGATATTGCTCTGTTCACGATATCTAGAACCAAGGGTCACAGTCTCAGGATACAGAGTAGGCCACTTAATACTGAGATGAGGAAATATTTCTTCACCTAGATGCTGGCCAAGAGGCCAGATCACTGAAAATGTTCACTAATAAGATTGATATACTTTTTGCTACTAAAGGCATCAAGGGGTATATAGAGAAAGTGGGAATAGAGTCACGAGATCTACAACACAGGAAAGGCCCTTCAGCCCATTGTGGCCATAAAAACTACTAATTATTCTAATTTAATTTGCGGCATGACCCATAGCACTGTATGCCTTAGCAAGTACACATCTAAATATTTCTTAAATGTTAAGGTTTATGCCTCAACTGCCCTTACAGGCCGAGCGTTCCAGACTTCCACCACCCTTTGGGTGAAAAATCACTTGTTCAGATCTCCTCTAAATCTTCTGTCCTTTAATTTAAATCTATGCCTCCTGGTCACTGATCCTTCCCTTAAAGGGAAAACTTTATTTCTGTCTGCCATATCTTTGCCCCTCATAGTTGTAGCCATTTCAGTCATGTTCTCCTTCAGTCGATTCTGATCTCAGTTTACCCAATCTGGTAAATCTGCTCTGCACCCTCTCCAGTGTTATTTCATTCCTCCTATAATGTGAATTCCAGAACTGCATATAGTACTCTAGCTGTGGCCTAACCAATGTTTATACAGTTCCAGCATAACTTCCCTGCTTTAAACTCAGTCTCTCGACCAAGAAAGGCATGTGTTCCATATGTCTTTCTAACCACTTTATTCACCTGCCCATAAGGAATCGATGAGCATTCCCACCAAGCTTTCTCTGATCCTCAGTGCTTCCCAGGGTCCTACCATTTATCACTTATTTCCTCGCCTTGTTTGTCCTGCCCAAGTGTATTTGTTTATTATTTATATATTTATCACATTTATCTGGATTGAATTCCGTTTGCCACTGATCAGCCTATTTAAATCTTTTTGTTGTCTAAGTCTCTCCTCCTCACTATTTACCATCCCACCAATTTTTTTATTGACTACAAACTTACTGATCAGCCCTTCTGCATTCAAATCTAAATCACTTATGTAAGCCGCAAACAGCAAGAGCCCCAACATTGACCCTGTGGAGTCCCATTGGACACAGACATCTGGTTGGAAATGAGCCCCTCATCCATTACCCTCTGTTTCCTACCAGTAATTTTGGATCTCATGTGCTCTTACCCTTGCTATGTCTCCCATGTGGAACCTATTAAAAGCCTTGCTGAAGTCCAAATAAAGTACACCAAATGTATTGCCCTCGTCTTAATACTTGGTCACCTTTTCAAAACATTTAACCAAATTGGCCATGTGGAACCTCCCTTAACAAAACCATGCTGTCTGTTCTTGATCAACTCCCTCCTCCCTCCTCCCTCCTCCCCCCACCACCCCCCAACCCACCAAATGCAGATTTAAAAAAGCCATATTTTTTCCTTCAGACCATCCAAAGGGCATGGGGCACCAGACAGTGCCAAGGTTAAATCACATTGCCACCCTAGATTGGTGTATCATCCATAGTGAGAAGAATCATCATCCAGCCTCTGCTCAGCAATGGTAATACTATCTGCTACATCTCACTCACTCTAACTCTGCAGTTATGTGTGCCGCCTCCCCCACCACTACCACCACCCAGGCTAATGGTCTACCTGACTCTCTCACTATTACATGTAGCGTCTTCATTCTGTGGTTCTTAACTATCTTCTCCTCCCAAATGTATAAACCTTAATGCCCTCTGCATTTCCTATTCACTCACTTGGGGCATCTCTTAATCTTTCCTGGTCTGCTATTAATAGTTTTTCCAGCCACTTCCATCTCACTTAGTCTCTCTTTGTCTCATTGCGGGAGAAAATGTCTCATGACAGGTTAAAGATAGGTGGCGGGTGGGCTGACATTTGTGTCCTCATCCGTGAGGACTTAGCCTCAAACATGCTGGAGAGGATCAAGACTTGTCATGGAGTCATAAAGTTATACAGCATGGAAAGAAGTCCTTCAGCTCATTGTGTCTTTGTCAGTCCTCAAATATTTCAAGTGCTCATTAAATAGTTCTTAAATGTCTTTGTGAGTTCCCGTCTTTTCACCCTTTCAGAGGGAGAGTTTGAGATACCCAGAACTCTGCAGGATGAAAAAGGTTTTCTTCAAATCCCTTACTTCTTAAACATGTGCCCCCAGTTATTGACCCTTCTCCTAAGGGAAAAACATTTCTTTCCATCTATCCTGGTTGTGCCCCCCAGAACTTTATCCACCTCAATCAAATATCCCCTCAACCTTCTCTGCTCTAAGGGAAAAAGCTTTAGGCTATCTAGTCTATTTTCAAAGCTGAATCAATCCAGCTCAGGCAACACCTGGGCGAATCTCTGCTGTGCCATCTCCAGTACACTCACAACCTTCCTATAGTGTTAAACCCAGAACTGCATACAGTAGTCCAGCTGTGGCCAAACTAACATCACACACAGCTCCACCATAACCACCTTGCTCCTCTGTTCAGTGCCTTGACTAATAATGGCAAGTATTCCCTATGCCATCTCTTATGGATCAGACCAAGCCCCCTCAAAATATATTCAGAAGATAGTCTAGACCCTAACTTTTTCTTATTTTTCAGGCCGATACTGTCTGGAATTTAGTAGAATGAGGGGAGATCAATTTAAGATAATCAAGATTGATACAAGGTGTGAACAAAATAGATGTGGAGCAGATGCTTCCTCTCTTGGGCATTCTAGGCTGAGAGGTCATAGTCTTAGGATAAAAGGTAGCAAATTTAAAACAAAGTTGAGGAGAAACTACTTCTCCTAGAGGGTTGTGCATCAGTGGATGCTGGGTCAGTGAGTAAATTTAAAGAAGAGTTAGACAGATTTTTAGTTGGCAATGGGTTGAAGGAATATGGAGACAAAGCAGGAAAATGGTGGTGAAGTGCATATCAGCTGTGATCGAATGACGTGATCTAGGAGGATCACGTTGCAGAGCTCTGCACTGCAGCACAAGTGGGTTGAACTTGAACTTCCAACCTGCCTGTCCCGGACCATTGCAATATCCTGGGACTCTGGAAAGGTCATGGAGTCCCCAGGAAACTGTCAGACAGCAACTTCTCTGTTTTCACCATCCGGGATGGCCGAAGAAGGGAGGAAGAGTGTCCAAGGCTGGGCCCGCAGCTCAGCCTGCCGGATCCTTGGACTCTACTATCTACCAGGCCCTGGTAAGGGAGCTTGCAAAATCTTGCAAGATGTTGGGTAAGCAGATGGAGGGGAAGCTGGCCCCGATCTCTCTCATGCTGCAGAAGCATGAACAGCAGCTGGGAATCCTGGAAAAGAGGATGGATGAGGTTGGAAACAAAGTCACGGTGGTGGAAGTCGATGCCAGTTCCTCCAAGGATAGGATCCGAGCCTTGGAGACGCAGGTTCCTAGTTTGTGTGACCAAGTGGATAATTCTTGAACAGGTGTAGGAGAAAAAAACATTCGGATCATCAGTCTGCCTGAGGATAAGAAAGGTGTGCGGCAGTGGAATTTATTGAGGACTGGTTGCCATAATCCCTTAATTTGGAGGCTGGCATGAGAAGTTTGAAGATAGAGAGGGCTCACCGGGTCACTGCATGGAGATCAGGTTTGGGTCAACGCCTCGTCCTCTCCTGGTGCAGTATTATCACTATAGGGACAAGGAGAGAGTAGTGAAAGCTTCCAGGATCCAGGGGAAGCATTCAAAGGCCCTAATTTACGAAGGTTCTAAGATCATGTTCTTCCAGGACTTCTCAGCGGCGGTGATCCAGAAAAGAAAATCCTACGACAATGTCAAGGGAAGACTGAGGGAGTTTGGGATTCAGTACTCTCAGGTATCCGGCGCTGCTTCGGTTCACCTTAGATGGATCCGTACATCTCTTTTGACACGTTGGAGAAAGCAAGAGACTTTTGTGGACAAATTAACCTAATCTGATCAATTTGGTATGGACAAATAATAGCGTTGTTTGAGTATGACTTTTTTTTTAAAAAAGACAGAGGAAGTCCGGTTGAAGCTTTCTTTTCCTTTTTTTATTGGTGGTAATTTGGTTTAAACTATGTTTGCCGGCGGTTAAGATGTGTCCTTTCAATTTCTAAGTTATACCAAAGGATGGGTGGGTATTCACCCCTTTTTTTTCTTTAAAAAAACATTCTGTATTCATATTGCTATTCCATGGTGTGTTTACTTTCTTTTCCGCTTGTGTTTGCGGTGTGGCTCTAGCTAGGAGGAGAGAAAATGGTTGGGATGGTTAGATGCCTACTTATGGGCAGTTTGGAGTGGGTAGTTGCTCCCTTAGGGCAGAGGTTGAGTTCCCTATTCAGCGCTGTTGGCGCTTTATATGTTGGTTTGTTTTTTTTTGGCTTTTGTTGTATATAATCTTTGATAGCTTTGTAGGTTTGTTAAATATAGTGGTTTTAGTTTATGTAGTTTTATGTTTGGATTACGTGACACAGGCTCAGCGATTTGTGGTTGGAGTTCCTCTGCAATTTAAATGTTACTGCAGAAGGTTATGGCTAATGTCTTGGTTAAATGGTGCCCCTGGAATATCAAGGGGAGTCACTCACCAATTAAGAGGAAGAAGGTACTTTTGAGTCTTAAGAAAGGAGAAGGTGGATATTGCTTTGTTACAAGAGACACACTTGGATGATAGGGAATATTTGAATCTACAGCAGAATGGCTTTGATTGGGTTTAGTTTTCATCTTTTAAATCTAGAAGTAGGGGAGTGGCTCTCTTGGTTAGAAGGAATCTCCCATTTAAGTTACTAGAGTGTGTAACGGGAGGTTTGTAATTCTCAAAGCCCTGATAAATGGGGAAGAATATGGTGTTTTAAATATTTATTGCCCTCCAACTTATTCCCTCAAATTTTTGGTGGATGCGTTTTCTAAACTGATCAATCTTGAGTCCCGGAATATCATTATAGGGGAAGATTTTAACTGCCTCATGGATCCCATAGTAGACAGGTTACCCAAAGGACCCTCAATACCCTCTGTACAAACTAAACAATTAGTGGATCTGTGTGTGTGGAGGTAGTGTTGGTGGATGTCTGGAGGCATCTCCACCCTACAGGCAAGGGTTTAACGGTTTTTTTTCCAATCTGCACAGATGTCACATCAGAATTGAATTTTTTTTTTCTGCCCCCCCACGACAACCCTGGACTTGGTGGCATCTTGTACGATTGGTGATATTACTATCTCCGATCATGCTCCAGTGTACCTGTTGGTTAAGATTAAGGATGTTACAGTGGGTTTGAGGTAGTGGTGAATGCCACCCTTTATCCTCAAGGATAATAAGTTTATAGAGTATTTCTCTAGGGAATTTCGGGCATTCCTAGACATTAACACAGGCGCGGTGAGTAGCCCATCCGTCCTTTGGGAAACTGCCAAAGCCGATGTCAGGGGGTTAATTATTTCCTACTCTGCCAGCAGGAAGCGACAGAAGGGCAAGCAGCAACATCTCCTTGAAGCATGGTTGAAGGCAGCCAAGAAGGCTTACTTTGACATGCCCTCAGGGTTACGGTGCTGTGGTCTGCATTGAATTCCGTGCGCACGCAGATAGCAAAGGAGGAGCTTGCTTTTGCGAAGCAAAGGGTGTATGACCATGGTGACAGGCCAGGCAAATACTTAGCATATCTCACCTGGAAAAGAAGTGCCCCTCAAGCCATTATGGCAATTAGGGAAGGATCTGGGAACCTAACGTGCGACTCCAAAAAGAATAATGTGACGTTCCAGAGATTTTACTCTAAACTATACCAATCTGAGGGTTGAGGGGAGGGTTGGGCCAAAATGGAATCTTATTTTTAAGGATCTGGAGCTCTCCGAACAAAAGTCCTTTTTCAATGCCCCCTTATCAGAGCAAGAGGTGCAGGAAGCAATGAAGCCGCTTCAGAATGAAAAGGCGCCCAGTCCTTACTAACTTCCCAGAGAATTCTGTAAGGAATTTGTGAACATACTACCAGGCCCAATGCTCAATATGTTTAATGACTCATACAGCCATGATTGGTTCCTGCCATCTCTGAGAATGGCCAATATTTTGCTTATTCTTAAAACAGGGAAGATGCTAGAGGACCATGCTTCTAACAGGCCCATTTCACTCTTAAATGTGGTATCTAAAATCCTCTCTAAGACTCTTGTGTTAAGGGTGGAGACTGTATGATCTTCTGTTGTTAAAGAGGGCCAGACGGGCTTCAGGAAGGGCCGCAGATCCTCCAATCATGTTAGGAGGCTGCTTAATGTGATTCAAGTGTCTCAATGACAGTCTATATAGGGATTGGTGATTTCTGTAGATGCAGAGAAGGCATTTGAGAAAGTTGAGTGACCGTACCTTTTTTATACTCTGGAGGGGTTTGGCTTGGGTGAACTCTTAATAAGATGGGTAAAGGTTCTCTCGTGACCCTCTTGCTGCGGTCATCACCAATTGGGTTCAATTAATTTTAACATTTTTAGGGGCAGCCGGCAATTGCTTTTTACATTGATGATTGAACCATTGGCGGAGGCCATTCATAGAGATCCTAATATTACCATCTCCAGAAGTGGGATCAAAATTACATAAGATTTCATTTACGCAGAAGATGTCCGAATTTTGTTTTTGTCAAATCCAGCAGTTTTGGTGCCTCACATGATACAGTGTATCTGCGCATTTGGTGCCTTTGGCGCCTTTTTGCAAAATCAGAGGCTATGCCTATGGGTGGTCTTACGAAGGTGCAAGGTCTTGAGGGTGAAAATCGATTCCCGTTTAAGTGATTATGGTGGTTTTTGTCTATTTGGGTATAGCAGGCATGTTTGTGCCAATCACTTGAACTAGATCAAAGTTTGGAAAACTCCTCCAACATCAGTGCAGTGCTGTCACCGGCATCTCTGTCTAGTTGTCTTCATGGACAGATTGGCACCCATCTTGGAAAGCCAGGTCCAACGGAGCACTCAGTAGTTGCTGGAGATGCGTGCAGACCTGTATGCATCACTTTAGCCATTGACACTTGCCCCTGTAGCCTTGCTGCTGAACCTATGAGGGATCTCCACCTCTCTCCAAGCCTCCTTTCTTTTTAGAGGCGTTATGCCAGCAGTCATCCAGATGAAGTATCCATTAGTCCGCTTTTTGGACTTTCCAAAGATGTTTGGTCCTTCTGCCTCCACCCTATTTGTGATCCCTAACACAGTCTAAGTTTCAGCCAAGGAGGGTGAACCTGCATCTGGGCAGGCCACACTCAACATGTCTAGCCATAAATGCCCCAGAATCCTCCCCAAAATCTTCAAGGCTAACAGGCTCCACTACAGATAAGGCTCCCTCTAACAGAGCTGTGGACCCTGACATTACACATATGCATACTGGGAAGGCTAGAAAATAAATCCTCTGAGGTTATATCGTTGGGACTTCACAGGTATGTACTCTAATGTGTAAATACATGCCCACTTTAAATGATCATGTCTGATCAACTATCATTTTAGCTTGTAGGACCAGATTATGTAACTACTTTGTCAAAGCTAAACAGCCTCTTTATACATCCCAAGGAGGATAGCAGTTACACTGGCTAGGCGCTGCTGCTGCTTTCCTATTCTCCACCTCTATATTCTGAGGGGATCTTCTGCTCTGCCTCTTTTAAATTCAGTTGTAGAACATGGGCGTCACTGGCTGGGCCAGTATTTATTGTCTATTCCTAGTTGCTCTCGTGAAGGTGGTGGTGAGTTGTTACCTCAACGCTGCAACCCATGCGCTGTAAGTACAAGCAGTGCTGCTATGGAGGGAATTTCAGGATTTTAACCCAGCGAAGGAATGGCAATATACGGCAGTGGTGGCATTCCCATGTGTCTGTTGACATTGTCCATCTAGATGTAGGTAGTCATGGTTTTGAAATGTGCTATCCAAGGATCTTTGGCAAATTTTTGCTATCCATCTTGTTGAGGATATACATTGGTGCTACTGACCAGTAGTTGAGTGACTGAATGTTTGTGGAGGCTCTGTGGGAGTTGCTGTTGTTCCTAGACTTGATACCTTTGTATGTCTTAAACGCTTCTGTGTTTTCTTTGTATGATTGCGACAGCGCCGTTAGCACCTGTCATTGCCTTATCCCTTCTAGACAGGTGAATGAACTGATATGAGAAATATCAGAAACAGAGCAGCTTAACAGTGATGTAATTCCTGAACAGTCCTGCCAACAGAAGTGAGGTTTATCATAGACCATTTTACATTATTACATGGAAGTTTCCCAAATGGAGGATCATTCATTCCCCCTATATGGGCCCTTGACATGTTGTAAGTCATGGCAATGTATACAGCAGAAGCTGTTTCTTGCAAAAATATTACAATATTGTAACTATGGTAAGAATACCTCCTCCTACCTAAGCATGTAAGGAAACATCACACTGTGATGTAAGAGGCCATATTTTCATGTACTTACAGTTCACTTTGCAAATCAAGCAGCTCTTAAGCCAATCCCTCCATACGAGAGGTAATCCTAATGAACCTTCTGTGAACTGCCTGCCATGAAACAATATAATTCCTTAAATAAGGGGGGCAAAACTGCTCTTAGTATTCCAGGTGAGGTCTCGTCAGGACCTGGTGCAGTTGTACCAGGTCCTGACACTCCCCTCCATTGAAATATGGGCAGCATTCCATTAGGCTTCCTGATTAATGGCCGTACTTGTGTGCAAGCTTTGTGTTTTGTGCACATGGGCCCCCAGGTCCCTCTGTGTTTCAGCTTTCTGCAGTTTTCTCCATTTAAATAATTCTGTATTGTTCTCCCTTTCAAAATGCACAACTTCACATTTTCCTACATTCTATTCCATTTGCCAACTTTTTACACATGTAATCTATCACTATCTCTTTATAAACTGTTGTATCATTCTCACAACCTGCGTTTCCACCTATTTTTGTGTGGTCTGTAAATTTGACTACAGAATATTTATTTCCTTCCTCCAAGTTATTCATAATATATTATAACTAGTTGTGGTCGGAGTACTGATCTCTGTGAAACCTCACTGGTTACAGGTCACCAATCTGAAAAAGAACCCATTATCTTCACTCACTATTTCCTATCCATTAGCCACTTCTCCACCCATGCCAATATACTACTATCAATGCATAGGCTCTTATGTTATGACTTAATCTTTTGCCAGCTTCAAAATGTTGAATGTTCTGTTAAGTCACCTTTCATTCTGGGATCTGATTTGTCCAGTATCACTATCAGCTGGGATCATAACTCAATTCCCAATGGTTTAACCCAAGAAAGATGAATGTGACTTTTGATGACCAGTTATTTAATCATGTGTTTTTTGGGCTAGTGGTCAAGCCTGTATTTTCTTCACTTCCTCCTTCAATGAGCTCTCCCTCGGACATTAAGTCAGAAGTGGTGCTGGTTGCAAGTGATTGCAGTGTTCAACTCCATGCACAATTTCTTCCTGAATGACGTAGAGCATGAAACAAGACCTGGACAACAACCAGGTTTGGGCTTCACTCAATAAGCATACTTGATAATGGCCATCTCCAACTTGAATGAGTCTAACTTACTCCCCTTGACATTGGTAATATTTTTGCTATCATCATTGATCAGAAACTTAACTGAACCAACCATCTGTTTGTCGCAGCTGATCAAAAGCTATGTTTTCAGTGATGAATATCTCTTGAATCACCAATCAATTAGCAAAAGGTAGACATGTGATGGAGTACTCTCAATTACTTGGAAGGGTGCAGCTGTAACAAGACTCAAGAAGTTTACTTTTTCCAAAATGAAGGAATTTTATTAACATCTTTAGTTTAAATACCCACCCCCACGTCCACTGACATTTGATGCTGGGACATCTACAAAATGTGCCTCAGCAACTTTTTACATTCTTTGGCAGTATTTCTCAAACATGCAACCTCTACTACTTAGGAAAAGGGCAGTAAGTGCATTCCTTCACTGGTTCAAAACAATGGAACTCCCAACATGACAGTGCTGTGGGACCATTGTGACACACGTTACTACAGTTTACCTTCTTGAGATAACTGAGGAATGGGCACTAAATCCTGGTCTTGCCATTAGTGAAAATGATTTTTAAGAATAATTTTTCAGTGATTTGATTTTCTTTTATCCGTCTGCTTTCCTTAGTATTGTGGTTAATTTTGTTTGATTTTATTGTCCTAGCCAACTAATAATATACTGATTGTTAAATTTTATCCGTAACACACCTTTTCTCATTTCAGCCCTGTTCTGTTCAAATCAAAGGAAATATAGATTTATGTTCCAATGATTAGCATTTCTACCAACTTCAAGAGGAGGAGAGATTGACAACTGAAGGCTACTTAAATGTACTTTGAGGATCACAGTGGATGAATATTGCTGACCTTGAACGGGCTGTGTTGGCATTTTACCATGGCATAATAGCATCATTCCTCCCTATGCATACTTACTACTTTACCTGTTTGTCATTTTTATGTAATTTATAGGTGTGTAATTGAATATGTGAATCACTCAGCCTTCAATCAAGAACTTAAATTAAAAACTGTGGATAAGGCTGGCATTTTCATGTTAATATATTGCTCTGCAAATACAACGAGCTGACTTAAATATACACAACTAGCTCAATGTTTTGCTTAATTTTTGTCACAAATTCTTTTGTTCCTCGGCACAGTTTTTATGTTTATTTATGTGCTCTATAATGCAGCAATCTGGCAATAATTAAAGTTATATTTTAATTTTTCATAACAGAATCTGTGCAATTAATCCAGCAATAATAGCAAAATTCAGGAGAACCCAGATCAGCTGGAAAATGAGTTTTAAAGAATTAGTTCTTTGGTATCATTATCCACAGTTGTGACAACTTACTATTATGAATATAATTTCTAATCCTCTAACATTGATTGCATATTCATTTTGTAGTCCTGATCAAGGTGTTGTTGTGATCTGTCCACTACTTCTAGGAGTGTTTTGTTTGGATCACTCTTCCTATGTAACTGAGGAACAGTAGCAGTGAACTACCATTGTATAGCATTCATGCTTCCTGTCTGTCCAAGGTTATGTGGTAGATTGGGAATGAAATCTAGAAGAGCTCTTGAACACAGTTTGTAATGGAATTGAGGGCAGCAAGCTTCGAAAGCTGTTCTAAGTTTTATGGTTTGTAGCACTTTGCATGTTTGGCAACTAAGTGTACATAAATCAGAAAATCACCAAGCTTCCTACAATCTTTGTATTAGATTTCAGTTTCTACAATGACAGTCTTTGAAGGGCAACAAATGCTACTAGAAATGGGGAAAATACAAAGATTACAAATCTGCAACTACAATTTATCGGATAAAGTATGCACTTTGATAATAGGAGTGACGTTTCTCTGTAGTGATGTGTTTAACTTAATATTAGGAATTGTTAGAATTTGGTAGTCCAAACTAATGTGTGAATTTATTTTTACTTAATACCCTAACAAAACATTTTCTGATTGTTGTTCTTTCAGCACTACAAGTTCAACTGCTAGTAGCTGTGATACAGAGTTTACAAAGGAAGATGAACAGAGGCTTAAGGATTACGTTCAGCAGCTTAAGAATGACAGAGCAGCTGTCAAGTTAACTATGCTAGAGCTAGAAAGTATTCATATTGATCCACTTAGTTATGATGTTAAACCTCGGGGCGATAGTCAACGACTTGATTTGGAGAATGCAGTTCTAATGCAGGAGCTCATGGCTATGAAGGTGAGTGAAGAATCTCTTACTTTTCATATTGCAACAGCTTATTTTATAAAATGTACTGAAATATTTACTGCATTTAAAAGCATTTGTCTAGACATAACTCAATAAGCTAATATTATAAAGCAAGAACAGAAAATGCTGAATATAACATATTACACCGTATGCTTATCCAACAACTTTTGTTGTAAAGTTTAAAGTTACAACCATGTCTGGAGGTCTGAGGGCAGTTTTTGTACTTGTATCGTAATTATTTCAATCTGTTTTTTTCTCTAATACCCTTTTAAGTTTTTAAAATAGAAGAGCATTTTGCTGATTTTAATGAGAAGTAGTTGCGGGATACATTTTTGTTATGCAGAATAAATTGCAACATATATTTTTTTTAAATGCTCAGTGTAAGCAAACTGGTAGGTTGATGTTTGCAAGTAGATTGTTTAAACTATCTGGCTTCTATTTAAGACAATCAGACACGCTGCCTACAATCACAAGCAATTGACGGATTTAATAGCCTCTTTAAAAAGTTTATTGTAAATTGGAATAGATGAAATTATTCTAGGTATGATTGGATCATTCAGTTTGGAGGCTGAAAAGGCAACAGTAAAACAAAATGATTATAAAATCTGGAAGACAATATTGCATTTCTTTAAAATCCTTCAATGATGTGGAGGTGCTGGTGTTGGACTGGGTGGACCAAGATAAAAATCTCTCAACACCAGGCTATGGTCCAACAGGGTTATTTGGAAATCCAAGCTTTCAGGGCGCTGCTCCTTCATCAGCGCTTTGATAGCTTGTACTTCCAAATAAACCTGTTGGACTATAACCTAGTGTTGTGTGATTTTAACAAAATCCTTCAAAGCATTTTAAGTATGAATATGTAAGTTCTGAGCAGGAATAGTCTATTCAGCCCCGAAATCTGTCCTACGATTCAATAAGTTGATTGATCTGATTATGGACTCGATTCCACATTCCTACCTAGCCCAATAACCTTTTTGATTTACTTGTTATTCAAGAATCTGTCTACTTCTGCCTTTAAAAAAAATTAAATGACTCCATCTCTCCTATTCTCTGGGAAAGAGAATTCTGAAGACCTGTGACTCTCGAAGAAATTCTGCCCATCTTAAATGGAAAAAGTGAGGACTGCAGATGCTGGAGATCAGAGCTGAAAATGTGTTGCTGGAAAAGCGCAGCAGGTCAGGCAGCATCCAAGGAACAGGAGAATCGACGTTTCGGGCATCAGCCCTTCTTCAGGAATCATTCCTGAAGAAGGGCTGATGCCCGAAACGTCGATTCTCCTGTTCCTTGGATGCTGCCTGACCTGCTGTGCTTTTCCAGCAACACATTTTCAGCATCTTAAATGGAAGGCAACTTATTTTGAAATAGTCCTCTAGTTCTAGTCTCTGTCACAAGGGGCAAACAGCCTTTCAGGATTCACCCTATAAACTCCTCCTTAAGATCATAAATGTTTCTTTAAGATCATGACCCATTCCCAGCCTGTCCAACTTATCCTTGTCAGATACCTCCCCTTCCCCCATATCCGTTCAGTGAGCCTTCTCTAAACTGATGATTCATTCATGTCCTCTCGAAGATGAAGAGACGATAACTGAATGCAGTACTCTGGATGTAGTTTCATCAATGCCGCGTATAATTAGTAAAAATATCTAAGTTTTATTTAGTTTTCATTGCAATACATAAGAGTATTCCATTGGCTTGCATAATCACTTGCTGTATGTGAATGCTAAATTTGTGATTCCTGTGCACAAGCCCGCAGATTCCTCTACCTCCGTGTTCAACGGTATTTTAACTAATGTGCTGATTTTCTATTCTTTTTGCCAAAGTGGACAAGTTCACATTTTTCAACATTATACTTCATCATTCACGCTTTTCCCCACTCACTTAAACTGTCCATATTTTTCTGCAGACTCTTTATGTCCCCTTTACAACTTACTTTCCCATCTATCTTGTGTCATCAGCAAATTTAGCAACCACGCACTTGTTTCTTTGATCCAAATCATTAATGTAAATCATACGTAGTTGAAGCCTCAGCACTGATCCCTGTGGCACTCCTCTTGTCACATCCTTCCAACCTAAAAATTATCCATTTATGAATACCCTTTTTTCAGTTAGCCAACCAATCATTTATCCCTACTGTTATGTTACTGTCTACACCCAGAAAATTTATTTTGAGGAATTACCTTGATGTGGCACTTGTCAAGCATTTTAAGTAGAAGTAAGTACATTCACCAGTTCCCCTTTTTCCGCAAAAGCCTTATTTAAACATCATTTCTCTTTCGTAAAATGATGTTAATTGCCTGATTGCAATGAGATTTTGTAAGTGCCCTGCTATATCGTCTTTAATAAATGTCAGCATTTTCCCTATTGCAGAGATTAAACAAACTGGCCTGTTCTTTCCTACTTTCTCTGCATTTTTCACAGATGAATAGCACTGTTTTTCAATCTGATGGGTCATTTCCAGAATCTAGGGAATTTTGGAAGTTCAAAACTAATGCCATCTTCTATCCCATCAGTCACTTCTTTTAAAACCCTAAAATGTTGTCCAACAGATCTGGGGTCTGAAATAAAACAAAGAATTATGGATGCTGAAGATCGGAAACAAAAACAGAAATTCAGAAGAAAGTTCACTAGACTCGAAACATTGACTTTGCTTTCTCTCCACAGATGCTGCAAGACCTGCTGAGCTGCTTTAGCAATTTCTGTTTTTCTTTCAGATCTGGGACTTGTCAGATTTTAACTCTAACTTTTTTTAAATTAAAACTTTTTCCCTGTTGAATATAATTATGTTCCTCCCTCTCTTTCACTACTTGATTGAGTTATTTCTGAGATGTTGTTTGTATTCTTCACATTGAAGACACATTGATTAGATTAGATTACTTACAATGTGGGAACAGACCCTTCGGCCTAACAAGTCCACACCGACCCTCTGAAGAGCAACCCACCCAGACCCATGCCCCTACATTTACCCCTTCAGCTAACACTATGGGCAATTTAGCATGGCCAATTCACCTAACCTGCACAGTTTTGGACTGTGGGAGGAAACCGGAGCGCCCGGAGAAAACCCACGCAGACACTGGGAGAACGTGCAAACTCCACACAGACAGTTGCTTGAGGTGGGAATTGAACCTGGGTCTTTGGCGCTGTGAGGCAGCAGTGCTAACATGTAAAATGTCTTCAATTCATCTGCCATTTCCTTATTTTTTAATATCATTAATTCCCTAGACACACAATTCAGCTGACAAGATTCATTTTTTTAAAAATAGTAATTAACACTCTTACTTTTTTTAAATTTCTAGCTTTCTCTCATAGAATCACAGAATCCCTACAGTGTGGAAACAGGCCATTCAGCCCAACAAGTTCACACCAACCCTCTGAAGAGTATTCTGGCCAGACCCATTCCCCTACATTTACCCCTAATTGCACATCCCTGAATGCTATGGGCAATTTAGCATGGCCAATTCACCTAACCTGGACATCTTTGGATGAGCATTTCCCTCCTTTTGTCATACTTTGTTCTTTTGATTTTGTCCAGTCTTCTAATTTGTCCCTCATTGTGGAATAGCATGGTTTCTCTTTTAGTTTGATATTATCTTTAACTTCCTTAGCTGAGGATATCATGCCTTTCCATTGCAGTCTGTCTTTTGATTTCACTGGACTGTACCTTTTCTGGGTGTTCTTAAATATCACACCTCTACTGACGTATCCTGTAGCCTAATTTTCCAATTCACTAGCCAGCTCTGTCTTCGTGCCCTTATGATTGTTCTTAGTGGTAAGTATTTTGAGATACAGTGACAAATAAGAGTGCAAACTTTGGCATCCAACATTTAAACTGCAAAATCCATAAGCATCAATTCACTTTTAGAAAGTATGGCAGTTTTTGGTGATGACCCTTTAAGATGGTTGAAATAAGAATGCTGGCCAGGACGCATGTAGAATTGCTATTTCTTGTGTACTCTAGCGGGTCAGGTTGAAATATTGCAGTGGAAGGAAGGCAACCATGTAGCAAATGGGAAACCAAAAAGAGTTGATCAAGTTTTTGTACAGAATAGAGATGCAAGGCAAAGTTGTCATGAATTTGGTCTCGCTTGTGTAATGGAAGAAATTCTAAGAAACAGTATTTTTAATTCTAAGAACACTTCCATTTGCGAAGGCTTTGAATTTTAGTGTGCCTAACTGTTAAGTAAAAAGAAACCAATCTATTTTCACCTTTGCTTCAGTTGAAGTATCAGTTTTACTCCAGTTTCCATTTTGTGTCACCGTTTTGCTCCCTTGCCACGTACTGGATTTGCTGGTAAACAATTTTAGTTCCTTTTTTGCACTTTGCTTGACCCTTTCTCTTACTACTTTTGAGCAAAGTCATGATGAAGCTGCTAGTCTAATTAAATAAAACAAAGCGGTGGTTGCACTCAGCAGGTCTAGCAGTACTTGGGATGAAGAAACGCAATTATTTTGAGTAAAGTATGACACTGCAGTATTCCTGCACAAATCTCATAGACAAAACTATCCCATTAAGATACCATGGATCAGTGGTTTTGGTCACCATTTTTTTGCATGGGAAGCTGAGATACTAATGAGGTAAAAGGTTCCTTCCCAGAATCTGTACATATTCTGCTCCAGATAAATTTGATAACTTGGTTTATATCCATTGTTTGGATATTCTTGACATATTTGACACAAGTCAATACATATTTATATAATCTGGAATATATTTGTTTTACCTGAAGGAGGAAATGGCAGAACTTAAAGCTCAGCTTTATTTGATGGAGAAAGAGAAGAAAGCACTTGAACTGAAGCTGAGCACTCGAGAAGCCCAGGAACAAGCTTACTTAGTACATATTGAACACTTGAAATCGGAAGTAGAAGAACAAAAGGAACAACGCATACAATCTCTCAGCTCAACCAGCAGTGGAGGAAAGGATAAACAAGTTAAAGTAAATATCACCATTGGTTTAGTTGATAAATGCTGTGCAAGAATCCTAATAATGCAACATTGTTGTCTGGACATTATTCTTTCAGTCGATAAATCTTAAAGAAGACCTGAATAATTCTCATAACAATGAGTTAACATGCAAAAGTGGAGATATGCACTCTACTGTGTTGGTAGAATATGACTCATGAGAATCTGTGTTGGAGTGTCGTTTATGTATCATATTATTAATGGCCAAGATGATGGGACAGAAAGCTAATTATCTTAAGTTTGCCAATGAGGCAAAGAAATGTCATATAAGCAGTAATGAAAGTATGACATTGCAAAGGTATATTAATGGATTAAATGAGTATCAAAACTTTTATCCTTAAATTTCAAACCAGGCGCATGTTTACATGATGAAAGCTAGCAACATTAGAGTTCTGAAGAGACTTGAGTGTCCAAATACATAGATCATTAAAATATAATGGACTGGCATATAATGGTTTAATGATCTGCCTTTCCATTGCCTATTCTATACTACTTTCCTTAAAACTAATGTGTTTATATAAGCTTTTATGCATCCCTTTTATAAGATCTCATTTTGTTGAATGTTTATTTTTGTCTGATTATACCTGTGTGAAGAGCATCAGGATATATCTTTGTGTTACTTACATAGATAGTATAAATGCAAGTTTCTGATAACTTAGAAAAAGAGCACCAAAAAGTAGCAAAGGCAGGCTAGATTAAGAATTACCAACATTGTTTAGTTCTTCTGAGTAGTAATCAATGACTTTAGGAGCAGTCCTAGATCAGCACATATGTACTTGGGGTAAAAATGTCTCTTATTAAAGAGGGGGAAGCTATTATAGATTTAGTAAAAGTACATTATTGTAGCATATTTCTATCAGTGTCAAGGTAATGAATATTAACTCTGAGCAATGAAAATTTTATTTCAGTCAGCATCAAACATTGTTGTCAGGTCTAAACAATGCACTTTGTTTCCACTAGTAACTTCAGTTAAAAGTGTAACTCTTAATTCCAGTACTAGCTCATCAAAAAGGTGTTTTACAGCACAACACTAGTAAATATGATGCAGTGAGAAATTATTTGATAGCAAGTGAAATATTTTAATTTTTAAGTACCTGATGACAGTGTGCTGAACAACAAGGGGATTCTCTTCATTCTTCTATCAACTTTTCACCTAGGAAAGCTGTAAACTTTATTGGTTTCTTTGTAACAGCCTGAAATGAACATATTCGCATTTAACCTAACAATTTTATTATTTGTATCCAAAGATATTGTTAGTTCTGATTATGTCCTTGTTTTATTTTAATCCATTAGGAATGCAGTGATGGGATAACTCATTCTCTCACTGAGCTCCAAACTCTCAATGACAATGAACTTGCAGTTGAGCTAACTAATGCATTAAAACGGTGAGTGGAGTTTCATGGAATGAATATATAATTTTAGAAAAACTCAATCATGTGCTTTTTAAATTTTGTTCTTTGCTATAAATTAGTTCTATCCCCTTAGATTGAATTTGATGACCCATTAGTTTTTGGGAAAATATGGAGCGTGCACAAGCAATTTCACATGTTATTTAAGAAAATTGGTAGTAATTAGCTGTTAAGAATACATCTTATCGAACAAGTTGAATTGCAAGAAATTAACAAAGCAATAAGGAAGAGTGAGTTAAAAAAAAATATATTTTAGAATAGTGTGTTCTGCTTCTGGCCATGAAGATGAAATTGCTACAGCATTTTGATCCTTCATGAGTTGATTTCCTTCCACAAAATCCTTGTAGAATTCTGTAACACTTGCTTGAAAGTACATGGAAGCTCCATTCAAATTACTTTGTATGGAGCAACTAAAAAAGTATACATGGAATTGTGCAACTACATGGAACTTCATTAAGGCACAACGTATAGGTGTCCAAGCCTGTACCCCCGAGTTAATTGCGCTCAACTACGATGTATTTGACTTTTTTCTTTTACCAATGCGTTTGGGGCAAACGCTATTACTGTTCTCAATTTTGAGCAATAAAACCTATTCTTCACCCACTTTTTAAAATGTGTAATTGCTCTCCCTAATATAAATATAGTTTACTCTGCTTATTATTAAAGGCAGAAATTAGATTAATTAAATAACTTGCAGAATAACACAATTGATGAAGGGATATTGGCAAACAAGGTCCAATATGTACTTGAATGTACTTAAATTTGACTTCCAGGTACAATTACACATTATTAATTCTCTTAAAATTTGCATGAATTGTTCTCTTATAAATTGCCTGTGCTGGCTTAAATATCTTCAGGTTTGGTTATACTCCATAATCTCTGGGTCCACATTATATGAGTTGGAGGATATAACAGAATGCAAAACTATAAATAATTTATTATCAATATTCTATCAGGCCAGCATAAGTTTTTTATGGTTAGCTGTACCTATAATATCGGAATTTACAGATACAGGCTTGATCATGGTTTCAGTTTCTCCACATTTCTGCATTTCTCAATGCCTGTCTATTTTGTTGCAGTTGGTAGCTAAATTTAAATTCCTAAAACAGCTTTTAATTGACCCAAAATGATCAGATGCCAATCAGAAATCAGTAATTTTTAAAATACTTTTAACATTTAAATTCCATATGCACACCCTGCAAATATTGAATTGCTGTTTAGCTAAATAAGCAGCATGCAATATTATAATTTCTGTTCACTTGTTAAGTCGATTTTAGATATTGTTTTGTAGAACTGATGTGACTAAACAAACATCATACCACTGGCATGGAATTCATACTATTTGTTATTCTAAATGCATTTGGGCCTTGCATATAAATTTGCTGAACTGATTGTCAGAAATTCTAAAGAATTTCAATTCAGCAAGCATGCATGACTTTGATTGACATTAGACCTTGTTCTAAGATCAGGAGCAAGTCATAGAGATGTACAACATTTTTTTTTGTTTTGAAACTCGCAGAAAACAATACTAAAGTATATGCACAGGCGTTCAAGGAAAGGGAATGTATAGACATTTTTCAATATCTGTTGACTTAAGATTACGAATAGGACTAGAACTGAATGATTTGAAGTGCATTCCGTTGCATAACCTGGGAAGTTGATGACCCTTGTTGGCTAATTAAAATTTGCATGATTGTTCTGCCACTTGGCTAAAAAAAAACCTGAATATTGTAATGTCTTAAAATGTAATTTAAATATATAATATCGTAATTTTAAAAAAGTATCTTGACACAGAATGTTATGTTCAAAATATTTTTGGAGGTAGTTCGAGAACAGTGTTTGATTTTGGAAAATACCATGAAAAACTCAACTTCATAAATCACCAAGCTCTGCACAAACCACCTGAACTAAATAACTTGTTTTGGTGGTAAAGTAACAACGTCTTCAGTTTAACTGTTTTTGCTCACATTTAACAAAAGTTGAAAGTGGTGTGTGCTGAAGGAGGAGGGTCAGTATTCAGTCAATCTTTGTTATTTCTGGTTGATTTATTTTGATAAATGTGTATAGCATCGATGTTTACACACAACACAAAAGTAAGGGCTTCAAATAATATGAAGACTTGTTAAATACTTCAGGAAGACAAGGTGTAGGTGTCAGGACAAATTTGATATGGAAAACTGAGGTAAGGTACTTTGAGAAGAAATAAATAACAATGTGCAAATATACATCACCTTTTAATATTGAAAGTATTCCAAGAGATTATCAAAAATAGATAACAAACCAAATGAGTGAAATATTAGAAGGTGTAACTAAAGAAGTTGTCAAATTGGGAGTTTTAATTGAGAAGGCAGCAGAGACATTCAGTGGTTGGGGGAAGGAATTCCCAGACCTGGAGCACTGGGCAAATGAAGGCATGAGAAAAACTGAAAGTGATGCATTGGAGAACAGAGTCCAAGGTTCAGAGACTGGCATTTGGGTCCATGGTGGTTGTGAGATTGTAGGACATTACTTCTATATTTAAGACATTAAAGTAAAATCAAAATTGCTTGAGTAAAGTTAAATCGGAACCAGTATAAATCAGCAACAAAAGTGGGGGCCGGCAGGATTTAGTATGGGATGAGATTCTAACAGTGCAGCCTCAAATGATCTGAAGTTGATGGGTAATAGATGAAAAATCTATTTGGAGAGTAGTGAAATATTTTGAGTCTGGAGTGAATGATATGACAGATATCCGGTGAATAATGAAATCTGAATGTTGAAGGTTGAGAGTGGAATTTGAAAGGCAAATGAGAGGAGTGGGTGTGTGGGGAAAGGAATCTCAAGGTCTTCTATAGGGATGCAAATAACAAAAGGGTCCTAAAGGAGGAGTAGGGCCAATTATGGGCTAAAAAGAGATTAATATATAGAGGCAGGAGGTATAGTTGAGATACTAAATTAACACACTGCATCTGACTTTACCAAGGGAGAAGATACAATTCAGGTCACACACAGCACAAGAAAAGATGATTTCTCAAGATATAATATGTGCCTAATTACTTAAAGTTCTGAACATTGTTTTACACTGATTCTCCAAAATGCTTGTTGGAAATGTTGCAAGCCTGGAAATTCTGTTTTTCTTCTCTTAAGGAATGGTGAAGTTGAAGGTTTCGCGATGAATTCATAATCTCACTCCAGCTATAGCAGACTTCAGGGTTTTCCAGCCAAAAATGTGATCATGCTCTTGTAGTAAAACCTATAATCTGCAAAGAGAATACTCTGTCTCAGCCTGAGGTGGTGTGTTTGGGCAAGATTTCTCCTCCTCCTAGTGTTGACTGACTAACCCTGGTGTGTCCTTAAATATTTTATTAATGAATTTCCACATAATGAATTGTTAATTAAGCAATTTTCTCACATAATGGTGTGGTTTGCACTTATTGTGATGGCATGGTTTCTTCACACTCCTGTTTGTTAGATTTCAAGTTTGCAGACATCAAGTCTGAGCAACTACTGTACTTTGAGTTTCGGTTAGTACTGTATTCAGGCAACTGTAACTATAAATCCCATAAATTATCTTGTTGCATCCTGATTTTATTTCAGTGGGAGGCCTTGCACAAAGACAATTACATTTTATTTATTTTCTGAAGAAGTGAATATTCTTTTATGGGACTTGGGTATCAATGGCAAAGCCAGCATTTATTGCCTAGGCCTAATAGCCCTTGGGTAGGTGGTGGTGAGCTTCTGCAATTCATGTGATGTAGGTACATACACAATGTTGTTAAAATGGGAGTTTGCCTCAGCACAGTGAAATAATGGCATTAAATGTCCAAATCAGTATGATGTGTGGTTTGGAGGCGAGCTTGCATGTGGTGGTGTTCCCAAGCATTTGCTGCCCTTGACTTTCCTCCGTGGTTGCGGTGACAGGTGTGGAACGTGTATCTTGTGGGTGATGCACACTGCTGCTGCTGTATGAAGGAGGTGGAGGAAGTGGATGTTGAAAACTGGACGGGATGTCCTGGATTGTGTAGAAATTCCTTTATCTTGTTGGAGTTGCACTTATCCAGATAAGTAAAGTCTATTCTGTAATACTCTGGACTTGTGCCTTATGTGAATAGGCTTCGGAGGTTTTGGAGGTGAGGCATAAATCACAGCCTCTGACCTGTTCTTGATGCCATAGTATTTATGTTTTAATTCATTCATTGATACAATATGGGCTTTACTAGTTGGGCCAGCATTTATTGCTCATTCCTGGTTGCCCTTGAGACTCGTACAGTTCAGTCTCTGGTCAGTGGTGTCCCCAGGATGTTGATAGTGGGGGAATTCAGCAATGGTTATGTATTTGAATGTCAAGGGAAGATGGTTAGATATTCTTTTGTCTGAAACTTGTGGTCTAAATTTTAATTTTCAAATGTTAGCCATGCTTGGATCTTGTCCAGGACTTAATGGATATGATCATAGACCACATCAGTACCTGGAGAGTAACTAAAAGGTGCTGAAAAATACAGTCGTCACTCAGCATTCCACTTCTGACCTTATGATGAGGAGTAGGTTATAAATGAAGCAACTAAAAATGCTTGGACCCAGGATATCACCTGCACAATGCCTGTGATGATGATCTTGGACTGAACTGATTGATCCCAACCGCCACAACCATCATCTTTTGTATTGGGTGTGACTGCAATTATTGTTGAGTTTTCCCCAAATCCTATTGACTCCAACTTTGCAAAGGATATTTGGTGGCACTTGGTTAAATGCTGCCTTGATATTGAGTACAGTCTCCCTCACTTTGAGTTCAGGAGCTGTTCAGCCCTTGTGGAATCAAAACTATTCTGATATGACTTGGCTGTACAGAAACTACAAAAGAAGTTAGTTGACCCTTCAGTCCATTTTGTCACAGTGAGCTGTGAATTCCTTACTGCTTTCTAAAATTGATTTACCCATCTTGCAAGCTTTATGGGCATATAACACAGGAACATAAGACTTAGGAGCAGGAATACACGAGTTACTCCATCATTTAATAAGATCATGGCTGTGATGTACTTGTGATGTCAGTCCATTTTCCTGTCTGCACCTGTGACTGTCTTGTCAGTCGAAAATCTATGCATCTTTGCATTGAATAAATGTAAAGACGCAACCTCACCTACTTTCTGAGGAAGAGAATTCGATACTCTAAAGACTCTCTGTGAAATAAAAATGGCCCAAGGGAACAACTACTTCTTAATTTATATCCCTTGGTTTTAGTCTCTCCCATATAGGGTGAATATCCAGACAGTGTTGCCATATCAGGTCCACTCAAGATCTTGTAGGTTTCAGTACACTCACGTTTTGTTCTTTTGACCTTCAATGGTTTAGTTATGACCTGTTGAACTGATCATCCCAAGAATGAGTTGAATGAACTGTCTCCGACTGCTCTTCAAACAATTGTATCATCTTGCCAAATAAGAACAGCAAAACTACACAGATGTGGTCTTAGCAACATTCTATATAGCTTCAGCAAAACATTGCTTATATTCCATTCCATTTACAATAAATGGCAGGAATATGGTGTGCATCTCTGGAATCCACATTTTCTGAAATGTTATTTGCACTGGAGATGGTGCAAAGGAGATTTACCAGGATGTTGCCTGGGCTAGCAAGTTTCAGTTATGAAGAGAGATTGGATAGACTTGGGTTCTTTTCCTTGGAGCAGAGGAGACAGAAGGTTGGGGCTGGGAAGCATGATTGTGATGGAATGACAATTTCTTTACTCACTCACCTAACCTATATATATAAAACCCTTTACAAATGTTCCACTTTTTCACAATTTACTATCTTACCTCTCCTGATGCCATAAGCAAACTTATATGCATTTCTGATTTGGAGATGCTGGTGTTGGAGTGGGTGTACAAAGTTAAAAATCTCACAACGCCAGGTTATAGTCCAATGATGAAGGAGCGTTGCTCCGAAAGCTAGTGTGCTTCCAATTAAACCTATTGGACTATAACCTGGTGTTGTGTGATCTTTAACTTTGCTATAAATTCTGTGTCTTACAATTGCGTCCTCCACAGCCACCTGATGAAGGAGCGACGCTCCAAAAGCTAGTGCTTCCAATTAAACCTGTTGGACTATAACCTGGTGTTGTGTGATTTTTAACTTTATATGCATTTGCTACCCTTATTCAAATCAAAAAATATATTTCTCTAGATTGTAAATAATTGTTGTGGCACCTCATTGGTGGCAGCCTGCCAACCTGAAGATAATGCAATTGTCCATACTCTCTGCTTTCTGTTCACTAGCCATTCCTGCTAAAATGCTTTCCCATGCGCAATTTTTTAAAATCATGTGCAGTGTCTTATTAAATGTCCTTTTGAAATCCAACTATCCCATATATTACATGTCATAACCAGTAGAGGGTAGATGGGAATATTACAGTTTATATGGTGTACATAGATTCTCAAAGGACATTTGGTAGTGTTGTACAACTGACCTGTGAGTAAAGTTAGAGATCATGAAAGGGAGAGTAATAACGACCTGTATATTAATGACCTCAACTTGTGTAGTGGCTCAATTTCAAGCTTTGTGGTAATGCAAAACTTGGAACTATTTTGACCAATAGGAAGGTAGTGTTAACTTCAAAAGTGCATAGGCTGGTGTAATGAGCTGGCGAGTGACAGAAAAAATAATACACAAAAAACATGAACAGGTTTGATTCTGGTGGTTAAGTATTGTGTGGGCATTCCTTCAAACCTAAGTGGTCTAGTATAGATGAAGATAACTTCCTTTCTAGTCTAACTAGAAGAGCCCTGTTCAGCAAATAATATAAATTGAATTGCATTACTACAACTATTTTCAGATTAAGTGAATGTGACCATCGTTAGATAGAGACTGTTAGGAGTGAATTTGATTCAGGTCTGTCCCCTGCCAACTCCTCCTTTTACTTTTCGCAAGTCCCTGTACCATTGCTCTCAATTAAGTATTAACTCTTTGATACCCATAGTTTGGAGGAGCCGGTGTTGGACTGGGATGGACAAAGTTAAAAATCACACAACACCAGGTTATAGTCCAACAGAGTTATATCCCCCAAGTGTCTCTTTCCCTCATACGGTTTTGTTATTCACATTACTCACTAATTAATTTTACCCCTCCCTATCTTTGACTTTACAAATTTACGAATTCAGATTTCACTAATCAGGTTTCACTAATCTCTTTTGTATAGATTTGGAAGAAGAATAATCTGTTGGCTAGAGGTTGATTTGGCTTGAACTGACTTTCTGATGTTATGAGACCTGTAATTCTCTCTTGAACTGTCGGGTCTTCAATCTTATCTTTTTCATGGAGGACTTGTGTGATTTATTTCTATTGCTTATAGATATCAGTGTGGTCCTTTGCTATAGCTGGCAGCTTTTTTTACTTTGCATTATCTTGAAATTTTGCACATTGTCTCTTATTGATATCTTCCATGAAGTTATATGCATCACACCTTCAATTTGTCAGTGAAATTTGGTTCTCATTTTGTTTGTACATCTGTGTTGAAGAGGTAGATCAAAAACTTAACTACTTTGGGCTTTTTCTTACTTATCAGCGATTGAATTATTGGTGAAACTAACTTGTTCACTTTCTCATTTATGTTACTTGGACATTCATGCGACATCCTTTATTGTTGTGGATTCTTCTTTGGAAGAGGAAAATGTCCCTATCAAGTGGTGTAGGCAGAAGTTTGTTCTTGTTGGCTCGCTTGTCATTTCAAACTGGTTGCAACTAGGAATCTGACTTTTTTAAGAATTTTGATAGCAGTGGAAAAAATTTCACTCAAGCCACTTAGGCACAGTTTTCCATCTTATTTATGGCATGAAACAGATTTTTTTGTTCCAAAGTAATTAAATTCAGAAAATTCTGTTTTTTGTTTAAACTCTGGGAAACAGCTTTTGGAGCCCAACAATGTTATCGACTGGCTTAGCATTTTGTTGTTTAACTTCTTCTACCTTTTGAATAAAATTGAGGTCAATACATATGCTTCTATTGGTAGTGAAAATCTTTGGTTCATTGGAGCACATTTTTAACATTAAATGCCCTTGCTCCATGTAATTGCGATCTGTTGGCTTTAAGCAGTGTTTTGTCAACAAAAGCTCACTATCGGATGATGTGGCGACACTTCCTCCTCCTGACTTAAAATTTGAGAGCTGCTTGATTTGGGAAAACTTTGGGATTATCTACAGGTGGAGACTGTTTACCTTCATTTATCATTTGCTGGGGGTAGTTCTTTGGTTTTATGCTTTTGTGGCTGTGTTCTGCTTTGACAAACTTTCTTACAATGAAAGCATACAATTTTAAAAGCTTTTTGCCGCGCATGGATAAGGGTTTTCTTTGCTCCACAGTTTTGGCAAGGCATCAGTGTTTAACATCTGTCCTACCCAGTGTGTTGTATTATCTGCTGTGTGTTTTGTGGCTTTGTACCTTAAGAAGTGAATCAGTTCTGTAGATCTCCTGTGTCTTGTCTCATCTTTTCATAGGATTGATCTGTTTTGGTTCCAGACCTCCTGATTCACTCATGATCTGGTTTTCTGTCTGGTCAGTTCTCCTTCGAACTGTAATAAATCTGACAAAGATTCACCCCATAATCCTTACAACAATTCAGTCACTAATGAATTCTGACTTTGAGTCACATCCACGAGCCTGTAGAAACCATTGATCATGTGGTACAGTTGAGAACAGAAGCGAGTCAAACAGTCAGGGCAAGCAGGGACAAGGTAGGACTAATAAATTAAACAGCATTTGTTTCAATGCAAGGGGCCTAACAGAGAAGGCAGATGAACTCAGGGCATGGTTAGGAACATGGGACTGGGATATCATAGCAATTACAGAAACATGGCTCAGGTATGGGCAGGACTGGCAGCTTAATGTTCCAGGATACAAATGCTACAGGAAGGATAGAAAGGGAGGCAAGAGAGGAGGGGGAGTGGAGTTTTGATCAGGGATAGCGTTACAGCTGTACTTCGGGAGGATATTCCTGGAAAAACATCCAGGGAAGTTATTTGGGTGGAACTGAGAAATAAGAAAGGGATGATCACCTTATTGGGATTACATTATAGACCCCCTAATAGTCAGAGGGAAATTGAGAAACAAACTTGTAAGGAGATCTCAGCTATCTGTAAGAATAATAGGGTGGTTATGGGAGCGGATTTTAACTTTCCAAACATAGACTGGGACTGCCATAGTGTTAAAGATTTAGATGGAGAGGAATTTGTTAAGTGTGTACAAGACAATTGTCTGATTCAGTATGTGGATGTACCTACTCATGGGAAATAAGACAGGGCAGGTGACTGAGGTGTCAGTGAGGGGAGCACTTTGGGGCCAGCGACCATAATTCTATTAGATTTAAAATAGTGATCGAAAAGGATCTAAAAGTTGAAGTTCTAAATTGGAGGAAGGCTAATTTTGGGTATTAGGCAAGAACTTTCGGAAGCTGATTGGGGCGGATGTTCGCGGTAAAGGGACAGCTAGAAAATGGGAAGCCTTCAGAAATGAGATAACAAGAATCCAGAGGCAGTATATTCCTGGAAGGATGAAAGGAAAGGCTGTTGGGTATAGGGAGTGCTGGATGACTAAAGAAATTGAGGGTTTGGTTAAGAAAAAGAAGGAAGCATATGTAAGGTATAGACAGGATAGATCAAGTGAATCCTTAGAAGAGTATAAAGGCAGTAGGAGTATACTTAATAGGGAAATCAGGAGGGCAAAAAGGGGACATGAAATAGCTTTGGCAAATAGAATTTAGGAGAATCCAGAGGGTTTTTACAAATACATTAAGGACAAAAGGGTAACTATGGAGAGAATAGGGCCCCTCAAAGATCAGCAAGGTGGCCTTTGTGTGGAGCTGCAGAAAATGGGGGAGATACTAAGTGAGTATTTTGCATCAGTATTTACTGTGGAAAAGGATATGGAAGATATAGATTGAAGGGAAATAGATGGTGATATCTTGCAAAATGTCCAGATTACAGAGGAGGAAGTGCTGGATGTCTTGAAATGGGTAAAGGTGGATAAATTCCCAGGACCTGATAAAGTGTACTGTAGAACTCTGTGGGAAGCTAGAGAAGTGATTGCTGGGCCTCTTGCTGAGATATTTGCATCATCGATAGTCACAGGTGAGGTGCCGGAAGACTGGAGGTTGGCTAACGTGGTGCCACTGTTTAAGATGGGTGGTAAGGACAAGCCAGGGAACTATAGACCAGTGAACCTGACGGTGGTGGGCAAGTTGTTGGAGGGAATCCTGAGGAACAGGTTGTACATGTATTTGGACCGTTTCCTCCGCTACATCGATGACTGTATCGGTGCTGCCTCGTGCTCCCACGAGGAGGTTGAACAGTTCATCCACTTTACCAACAGTTTCCACCCCGACCTCAAATTCACCTCCACCATCTCAGACTCCTCCCTCCCCTTCCTACACCTTTCCATTTCTATCTCGGGTGACCGAATGGACACGAAACCGACCGACTCCCACAGCTACCTAGACTACACCTCCTCCCACCCTGCCCCCTGTAAAAACACCATCCCATATTTCCAATTCCTTCATCTCCGTCACATCTGCTCCCAGGAGGACCAGTTCCAAAACCGTACCACCCAGATGGCCTCCTTCTTCAAGGACCGCAATTTCCCCCCAGACGTAGTCGACGATTCCCTCCACCGCATCTCTTCCACTTCCCGCTCCTCTGCCCTTGAGCCCCGCCCCTCCAACCACTACCAGGACAGAACCCCACTAGTCCTCACCTACCACCCCACCAACCTCCATGTCCAGCATATCATCCGCCGTCATTTCCGCCACCTCCAAACGGACCCCACCACCAGGGATATATTTCCCTCCCCTCCCCTATCAGCGTTCCAAAAAGACCACTTCCTCCGTGACTCCCTCGTCAGGTCCACCCTCCACTCCTGGCACCTTCCCCTGCAACCACAAGAAATGCAAAACTTGCGCTACACCTCCCCCCTTACTTCCCTCCAAGGTCCCAAGGGATCCTTCCATATCCGCCACAAATTCACCTGCACTTCCACACACATCATCTGTTGCATCAGCTGCACCCGATGTGGCCTCCGCTATATTGGGGAGACAAGCTGCCTACTTGCGGAATGTTTCAGAGAACACCTCTGGGACACCCGGACTAACCAACCCAACCACCCCGTAGCCCAACACTTCAACTCCCCTTCCCACTCCACCAAGGACATGCAGGTCCTTGGACTCCTCCATCACCAGACCATGACAACACGACTGTTGGAGGAAGAGCACCTCATCTTCCGCCTGGGAACCCTCCAACCACAAGGGATGAACTCAGATTTCTCCAGTTTCCTCATTTCCCCTCCCCCCCACCTTGATTCAGTCAAATCCCTCGAACTCAGCACTGCCTTCCTAACATGCAATCGACTTCCTGACCTCTCCGCCCTCACCCCATTCCGGCCTATCACCCTCACCTTGACCTCCTTCCACCTATCGCATTCCCAACGCCCCTCCCCCAAGTCCCTCCTCCCTACCTTTTATCTTAGCCTGCTGGACACACTTTCCTCATTCCTGAAGAAGGGCTTGTGCCCGAAACGTCGATTCTCCTGTTCCTTGGATGCTGCCTGACCTGCGCTTTTCCAGCAACACATTTTCAGCTCTGATCTCCAGCATCTGCAGTCCTCACCTTCTCCATGTATTTGGAAAGGCAAGGACTAATTAGGGATAGTCAACATGGCTTTGTGCGTGGGAAGTCATGTCTCACAAACTTGATTGAGTATTTTGAAGAATTAACAAAGAGGATTGATGAGGGCAGAGAAGTAGATGTGATCTATATGGACTTCAGTAAGGCGTTCGACAAAGTTCCCCATGGGAGACTGATTAGATCTCATGGAATGCAGGGAGAACTAGCCATTTGGATACAGAACTGGCTCAAAGGTAGAAGACAGAGGGTGGTGGTGGAGGGTTGTTTTTCAGACTGGAGGCCTGTGACCAGTGGAGTGCCACAAGGATCGGTGCTGGGTACTTTACTTTTTGTCATTTACATAAATGATTTGGATGCAAGCATAAGAGGTACAGTTAGTAGATGACACCAAAATTGGAGTTGTAGTGGATAGCGAAGAGGGTTACCTCCCATTACAACAGGCTCTTGACCAGATGGGCCAATGGACTGAGAAGTGGCAGATGGAGTTTAATTCAGGAAAATGTGAGGTGCTTCAGTTTGGGAAAGCAAATCAACGCAGGATTTATACAATTAATGGTAAGGTCCTAGGGAGTGTTGCTGAACAAAGAGACCTTGGAGTGCAGGTTCATAGCTCCTTGAAAGTGGAGTCGCAGGTAGATATGATAGTGAAGGAGGCGTTTGGTATGCTTTCCCTTATTGGTCAGAGTATTGAGTACAGGACTTGGGAGGTCATGTTGTGGCTGTACAGGACATTGGTTAGGCCACTGTTGGAATATTGCGTGCAATTCTGGTCTCCTTCCTATTGGAAAGATATTGTGAAACTTAAAAGGGTTCAGAAAAGATTTACAAGGATGTTGCCAGGGTTGGAGGATTGGAGCTATAGGGAGAGGCTGAACAGGCTGGGGCTGTTTTCCCTGGAGCGTGGAAGGCTGAGGGGTGACCTTATGGAGGTTTACAAAACTGAGGGGCATGGATAGAGTAAATTGGCAAAGTCTCTTCCCTGGTGTCAGGGAGTCCAGTCCTAGAGGGCATTAGTTTAGGGTGAGGGGGGAAAGATATAAAAGAGACCTAAGGGGCAACTTTTTCCACACAGAGGGTGGTACAGGTATGGAATGAGCTGCCAGAGGAAGTGGTGGAGGCTGGTACAATTGCAACATTTAAGAGGCATTTGGATGGGTATATGAATAGGAAGGGTTTGGAGCAATATGGACCAGGTGCTGGCAGATGGGACTAGATTGGGTTGGGATATCTGGTCGGTATGGATGGGTTGGAACGAAGGGTCTGTTTCCATGCTGTATATTTCTATGACTCTATCTTCCTTTGAATTTATTCTTGGATGCTGCAATCTTTTTTTGTTAAATCTTACTCTTTAAAGAATTTTATTAGTTCTCAGGTTGAAATAATTGTCAAAGGCTTTCAGACCACTTTGAATTTGTTTGATATTTAAGTTAATTTTATTTTTTGGAGAATTAAAAATATCATCCATTATACAGCCGGTTCTGATATAGCAAGAAGTCAACCATCTCAATCTTAAAAATATTCAAATGCTGACCCAGCCAGCAGTGTCCACATCCCACAAGTGAATAAATAAATTAAAATAACCCAACTGTGCATTCTCCTGCAAGCTTGCGTTTTCAGAAAATCACGCAATAGCTTAACCATTTAAACTAATGGGGCTAGAATTGCATTATACCCAATACAGATAATGAAAGTTCACATTCTATAACTAACAGTCTAAATTCTTCAATCGTGTTAAAGCCAATTAGTGTTAAAGGAATGCATTTTATGGCAGAACAGACTGTGCTCCCACCTGTTTACAGAAGTGGATTTAATTATTCAGGTTCTGTCTTGCTAACCAGTTTAGAAGCTGTCCATCAGCTCCTGGAATATGCATATTTTCTGTGATAGCCCTCTTAAACTTCCTTCTTTTGTAGACCTGCCATGCGATATCTGCACATTATGGCAGTCATGCTGGATTAGATCTGTACATTATTTTTAAAATTACTGGCCTTTCTGTCTGAATTACTGCATAGTTTAAGATTTCCCCATTTGTACAAGGTATGTTTGCCTTCAACTTGCAATCTTTTTAATGTCTAGTCACCTTTGTGGTTCAACCTCAGCTCAAAACCACTCCCCCAGACCTCCACCTCACAGTACGGCCTGTATCTCTGCCTGGGAGTTGCAGGTTTGTTCTGATTGTGTACATCTTCTGTCAGGTCTGAAATGCTTTGCTATTCTTTGAAATATTATTCTATCTGGAGTGCTTGTGGGGTTTGCCATCCTCAGTAATCAATAGGATCTGTCTTCAAGTTTTTTGGGTCACCAGAACAATTTTGTTCTGTTTTCTCTTTAAGATCTGAATCTAATTTCTCTTTGTTGGCACCACTTAGAAACAGTGCTAACTACTGTCACTCTAGGTTGTGGCAGGAGCCCACTGTTGTCACCACAGTGCTGCTTATCACCTTGTGAGAATTTCTTCAAGTCTGAAGTTGTCCAGTGTAAATGAGGATAGCCACTTTTCTGGTGTAACTACAAGGGTTGACTAATTAATATGAAACTTATTGTGTTCCTGCAGCTATTTATAAATTGCATGAGCATCACCTACATTACTACAGAGACTATTAGAGCACATTTGTCTCAGGTCTGTTTCCTGACAGCTGCTTCTTTACTCTGACCAAGCTTCTGTAACATCATCACAATGCGTTTAGTGCATTCAATTACATGCGAACCCTTTCAGGACCATGTCCAGCACAAGGCAATATAAAGTGAGTTTGTATGTACTTAAATCATTGAAGGTGGCAGGACGGGTTGAGATTTTGTGGTTAGGGCTGGGTGATTGATTTATCTGACACAGATGCTGTTTGGTCATTAAATCCATGCTGAAGTTTCTCAGCTATGCAGTTAGTTCCACTGGATTAGTGGTGCTGGAAGAGCACAGCAGTTCAGGCAGCATCCAACGAGCAGCGAAATCGACGTTTCGGGCAAAAGCCCTTCATCAGGAATAAATTATTCCTGATGAAGGGCTTTTGCCCGAAACGTCGATTTCGCTGCTCGTTGGATGCTGCCTGAACTGCTGTGCTCTTCCAGCACCACTAATCCAGTATTTGCTTTCCAGCATCTGCAGTCATTGTTTTTACCCAGTTAGTTCCACTGCTCTACTCTTTCATCTATCTTGAAACTTTTCCTTTTTAATTATTTTTCTAATTCTTTTCAAAATAAATTATTATTGATTTCCAATCTATTTGCTGTTTTGTTGTAAGTTTAATGATTTAGATGAGACAACTAAATGTTACATCTCCAAGTTTGCAAGTGACTGGGTTGAAGGATGAATTGTGAGGAGGATGCAGAGATGCTTCACTGTGATTTGGACAAGTTGAGTGGGTAAATGCATGGATGATGCATTATGGTATAGACACATGAGGTAATCTACTTTGGTAGTAAAGATAGGAAGGTGAATTATTATCTGAGTGGCAAAAGATTGGGAAAGGGGGAGGAAGTGGGGTTCTTGTACACTGAAAGTAAGTATGCAGTTGAGGCAGGTGGTCAAGAAGCAAATAGTACGTTGGCCTTCATAAGAGGATTTGAGGACAGGTGTAGGATGTCTTGCTGCAATTGAATAGTGCCTTGGTGAGATGACACCTGGAGTATTGTGTGTAGTTTAGGTCTCCTTATCTGAGGAAGGTTGCTCTGCTTATGGAGGAAATGAAATAAAGATTTAAAAGACTGACTCCTAGAATGACCGAACACAGACTGGATTGTTTAGCACTACATTCATTGGAGTTTTGAATAATGAGGGGTAGTTCTCAGAAAAACTATGAAATTCTAACAGGTCCAGAAAGGGTAAATGTATAAGAATGTTCCTGATGACTGAAGTGGCATAATCAGGGATCATATCTGAAGATCAGGGTTAGGTCTTTTATGACTGAGATGAGGAGAAATCTCCACCCCAGAGAGTAATGAGCCTGTGGAATTCTCTGCCACAGAAAGCAGTTGAGGCCAAAACATTAAATGTTTTCAAAAAGGATTTAGATATGATTCTTGGAGCTAAAAGCATTTAGCTTTCGATTGTTTGTTTGTAACACTTACTCAAGTACAAGAATACATGAGTACTGTAAAAAGTGCACAATGTCACCATTCTCCGGCACCATCTTAGTATACAAAAGACAGGATTAAAAACAAAAGCAGAAATAAAAGAAACAGTCACTTCACTCCCCTGCCTCTGCCATGAATCCTCACTACCAGAAAAACACAACCACAATGTCCATTCCTCAATCTGTGAGCACTCCAGTGCCCTGAGTACCAATACGCCACCACAGCTGGAATGCCACTGTCTACACCATCAGCCTTAGCTGCGCTGCTGCTAGAACTGTTTTGTCTGTCTTTGGCGCCATCTTGCCTCCACCATCGTTGCTGCCATGAATTCGCGCTGGGCTCAGAATTGATGCTGAGCCCACAATGCCAAAGCAGCTGGTGCCTCTTTTCTGCTTATGTTGCTGCCACCTCCTGGGACCGCCATTTCAGCTAAGGAACTTGCTACTGCCAACCCCTGGGAAGGAACTCCTGCTGCTGCCAACATTCTTGGAGGAAACATCTCCCACTGCTGCTGACGCTCTGGGAAGGAACTGCTCCTGCCGCTGCCTCTTCCTTTAGGAAAAGAAAGAGAGGAAATAAAGAAATACAGACTGAAGCAGATGAGCCCAGGCTCAGGAACCAGGCACAAACAGTATGGGGAAGAACTGGGAACAACATACTGAAAAGGATGATCAGCCATGATCCTATTGAATGGCAGAACAGGCTCAAAGGGACAAATGGCCTTCTCTTGTTCCTTTTTGTATGCTTTTCAATTCAACTCTGGTTCTTCATTAATCATCATAAATCAATATCCTCTAATCACCAATCAATCTGTCACTGGAAACAATCTCAGATTTACTGTTGGAAACCTCTTCTAAATTTGAATACCTCTGTCAAATCTGCCTTTTTTGTTCTTTGCTGTAATGAGAGAAAAGAAATTTCTCTTGTCTCTACATAACTGTCGCTGCATAACTCTTTCATCCTAGTTGCCAATGTAGTGAATCTCTTCTTTACCTTCTCTAAGACCTTGACCCCCTTTCTAAAGATGTGTTTCCCAAGATTAGGCATAATACTCCAGCTGCAACCTACTTGGTGTTTACAAAGACTTGGCAAAACTTCCTTGCTTTTGTACTTTGTCTGTCATTAAAAAGGCTTAACATTCTTTTTTTACCAGCTGTTTTAACTTGTCTTTCAAAGAGTTGTGTACATCCACTTCCAATTTCCCCTTATCCGTCCTGCCAGAATGAATCACTTAACAGTTCTTTGAACTATTTTTATACCGTGTCTATGTCCTTCTGAAGTTTGATACAATCCTCTTTACTGTTAACCACAAATGAGTTTCATATTATGTACTGATTTAAGATTAGATTAGATTGCTTACAGTGTGGAAACAGGCCCTTTGGCCCAACAAGTCCACACCGACCCGCTGAAGCGCAACCCACCCATACCCCTACATTTACCCCTTACCTAACACTACGGGCAATTTAGCATGGCCAATTTACCTAACCTGCACATCTTTGGACTGTGGGAGGAAACCGGAGCACCCGGAGGAAACCCACGCAGACACTGGGAGAACGTGCAAACTCCATACAGTCAGTCGCCTGAGGCGGGAATTGAACCCGGGTCTCTGCTGCTGTGAGGCAGCAGTGCTAGCCACTGTGCCACTGTGCTGCCCATCAACATCAATCTATTCTTAGTGCTGGTGATGACCATTGATTACTGTAAAAATCAATCTGGTGAAGAAGTCTGCTGTACTTCCCTGTATGTTTCTCCAGACTCTTAACAGTTCTGTGATATGGCCTAGTAAGTCATTCCACAATTGCTGGCATTGCCTGCAATGCCGGTATCCCATTGAATCATAAATTAAAAGAAAATACACAGTGAGAAGGGATTGAGAGATATGGTGGCCTGAATGTCATCAGGGCACTTAGGAAACCTGACAGATCGTATGCCAGGTTGCAGCATCATGTTTAGCAAGAGAAATATTGGGAAGTGATTTATGGGCCCCCTGCTGAAATATTTGCATCATCTATAGCCGTGGAAGTTTGGTAGTGTGGTTCCATTATTTAAGAAAGGTGGTAAGAAAATGCTAGGGGAATTATAGACCGTGACCCTGACATAAGTGGTGGGTAAGTTGTTGAAGGGGATTATAAGGGGCAAGATTGACATGTATTTGGAAAGGCAAGGACAGTCAACATAGCTCGTCAACATGGCTTTGTGCAAAGGAAATCATGTCTCACTAATGATTGAGTTTTTTGAAGAAATGACACAGAAGGTTGATGAAGGCAGAGTGATGGATGTCTCTTTGGACTTCAAAGCATTCGACAAGGTTCCGCCTGGTAGATTGGTTAGCAAGATTAGATCATGTGGAATACAGGAAGAGCTAGCCATTTGGATACAAAGTTTGCTTGAAAGTAGGAGATGGGATGGTGGCTTTTCAGACTGGAGACTTGTGACTAGCGGTGTCCACTTTTTTTTTCATTTATATAAATGATTGTAGGTTTGCAGATGACAAATGATGACAAATGATCAGATAGACGGAGGATTGGCAGAAAGTTTGCAGAAGACACCAAAATTGGTGGTGTAGTGGACAGCGAAGATGGTTACCTGAGTATAATGAGACCTTGATCAGATAGACGGAGGATTGGCAGAAAGTTTGCAGAAGACACCAAAATTGGTGGTGTAGTGGACAGCGAAGATGGTTACCTGAATATAATGGGACCTTGATCAGATAGACGGAGGAGTGGCAGATGGCGTTTAAGTAAATGTGACATGCTGCATTCTAGCAAGGCAAATCAGGGCAGGACTTATACACTTAATGATAAGGTCCTGGGGAGAGTTGCTGAATAAAGAGACCTTGGATTGCAGGTTCGTAGTTCTTTGAAAGTAGAGTTGCAGGTAGATAGGATAGTGAAGAAGACATTTGGCATGCTTGCCTTTATTGGTCAATGCATTGTGTATAGGAATTGGGAGGTCATGTTGCGACTCTACAGGACATTGGTTAGACCACTTTTGGAATACTGCATTCAGTTCTGGTCTCCCTTCATAAGAAAGATGTTGTAAAACTTGAAAGGTTCAGAAAAAACTTACAAGGTTGTTACCAGAGTTGGAGGGTTTGAGCTATAGGCACGGGCTCAACAGGCCAGTGCTGATCTCCCTAGAGGGACTGAGGCTGAGGGGTCAGCTAATGGACCCCTGTTAGCTTTGATAGGTTGAACAGTCAAGGTCTTTTCCCCAGGGTAGGGGAATCCAAAACTAGAGGGCATAGGTTTAAGGTGAGAGGAGAAGGATTTAAAAGAGATCTAAAGGGCAACTTTTTCATGCAGAGGGTGGTTTGTGTATGGAATGAGCTGTCAGAGGTGGTGATAGATGCTGCTGCGACAACAACATTTCAGAAAGTATTTGGATGAGTACACTAATAGGAAGGGTTTAGAGGAATATGGGCCATATGCTGGACTGGATGAGTTTGGGATATCTGGTTGGTATGGACGAGTTGGACCGAAGCGTCTGTTTCCATGCTGCATATCTCAGTAACTGTATTTTCCAATCCCAGTTGAAGCAGATATTTGCAGCATAGGCATTCAGCTGAAGTTTAAGTAGCATATGTGAGTTTCAGGGTAGGAAAAGACATGGCCCCATTTACAACAGCTCCCATACTTGGGCAAGTTTGTAAAGGTCTCAGATAGATGAATGGGTGTGATGGTTATGCGGGTCTGGTTGTGGAACAGCAGATGTTCTAATAATCAGATCTGATCTGTTTTGGTCAGATTAGTCAGGTCTGATTAGTGATTGGAAAGTTGGCTATGTTTGTGGTGGGTGGGATAATCAGCTCCAGTCAGGGTGGTGAGTGAGTTGTCTGATCATTGCATGGGAAAGCACATGTTGGGGGTTCAGGTGGATGCATATGTTCGGGTGAGGGGATTCAGGACTGTTATAGGCAGGGGGGTATTTGTGTGTGGTCAGATAAGGGAGTAATGAAGAGCCATTGCAGTTTGATTGGTCAAATCACCGTCTAGTATTTTGTAAGCACATGGAACCTTTCAGTACGTTGTTATTGAAGCTATGGAATGCCCACTCATTCCTATTTTAGAAAACATTGGATAAACATGAAAAAAGTTAGTGAGGGAAATAGATGAGGTAGAGACTTCTAGTTGGCAGCTAATTTCAGTTCTTCTATGATGGTTTGAATGGTCTTTTTCATATGAAAATTTGCATGATCTTCTGTTTATTCCTATATTTTGATTCACAGAGAGAAAAAGATGAAATCCCGTGTTCAGGAATTAGTAACTGCCTTGGAACGAATGACAAAAAGCAGTGAAGTGCGACATCAGCAGTCTGCAGAATTTGTTAATGACCTCAAACGAGCAAACAGGTATGTGAGTTGGTAAAAGAATAGATGAACAATTTTCATGTAGAACTTTTCCTGACAGAAGAATTGATCGTGTTATTTATGTCTCTGCACCATTCACTGAATGAAAATAGGATCGGTGCTAGAAAGAGAGGGGCTAAAAGGAGCATAGACCCATTAGAAAATGTGCTGGGGAAATAATAACATTACTTACTATCTTTGACTGTTAAAGCTGATGCTATTGCCATTTCAGGCATTTCAACAACACTGAACAATCAAGGGGCAAAAAGTGGGGGCGGAGGTAGGTAAAATAATTATGACGAGAAAATGAGTTCTAGGAAATCTAATGGGGCTAAAGGACGTTAAGTCCCCTGGACAGGAGTTAAATCCAATTTTATTGTTGGAATTTGCTACAGAGATCGTGGGTGCACTAGTAGTAATCTCCCAAGAATCTTTATGTTCTGGGCAAGTCCCATGGGATTGGAAAACTGCCAATGTAACAACTTTATTCAAAAAGAGAGGAGCCAAAATATGGCATCTCTAGGCAGGTTAGCTTAACATTTGTCATTGGGAATATGTTAGAACAAGTTACTCTTAGAAATAAGTAATGCAAGGAAGCAGAGTCAGCTTGGTTTCATAAGTAGAAATCATGTCTGACAAATTTATTGAAAATTCTCCCTATTTTGAGGAGGCAACAAACAGGATAGATGAAAGGAAACCTATACCTGTAATGTATTTGTATTTCCAAAAGATGTTTGGTTAGTTATCACAAATACAGCCTATGATGATAGAGGTGGTATATTGGCATGGATAAAGAATTGGCTAATAGAAGACAGAGTTGGGATAAGGGAGACATTTTTTAGGATGGCAAATTACGACGAACAATGCCACAGGGATCATTGCAGGGCCTAGTACCATATTATATATAAAATGTTAATGACTTGAATGATGGGAGTGAATGTACCACTGCCAAAGTTGGGAATGACGCAAAAATAAATAGGATAGCAAGTGGTGAGAATGTCTACATTCCTCTGTAGACTTGGTGTCAGGTTCTGTGATTGGGCGAAGACTTGACAGATGGAATGAAATGTGGGTAAATGAGATTAAACACTTTAAGAATAGAAGAGCTGAATGAAAACTGCAGAAGGCTGCAGTACAGAGAAATTTGGATGAATTCATGCATGAATCACAAACTGGCATTAAAATTCAGGTAATAGTGAAGAGATGATAAGGGTGACTTTATTTCAATAGAAATAATGTGCAGAAATAGTCTTGCTGAAAGTGTACAAGGCACTGGTTAGACCATGCTTAAATCCTGTGAACAGGTTGGTCCTTTAATCAAAGGAAAAACATATTGGCATTAGAGGTAGTTTAGAGAAAGTTCATTAAGTTGATCCCTAGTGTGTAGGGATTTACTTGAAGAAAGCTTGAGTAAATGACCGTGTATTCATTGGCGTTTAGAAGACTGAGAGCAACCTTACTGAAAAATGTTAGGTTCTTTATGGGGAAAAAGGGAGGAACGTGGAGATGGTAAGATCAGCCATGATCGTGTTGAATGGTGGTGCAGGTTCAGTAGGCTGAATGGCATATTTTCTACTATGTTTTTAAAGTTTAGTGTGAACCTAACTGTACCACGTTGCTACCAATTTGAATCCTGTTGATATCAGTTCCAGGCACTCACTGTACATTAATGCTACTCAATACAGTTTCCTTGTCTTTAACAGAATTAAAAATCCAGTGTTTAGTGTGTCTCCTGTTTTGACCCTTTTATGATACAGTAATGTAAATGCAAGGAGAGATACTTCATCTGCTCAGAGCAGAAGACTATAAGACCCAGAATCTAAACTAAGTATGCATAAGATTCCATAAAATGTACAATACAGAAGTAAGCCACATTTTTGCAATTAGCTGTGAAAAACAATAGTGAGTTTTGAATTATTACTGGGTTGTGTTTTATTTAAACCTCCTTGTTCGGGAATTGCCTTAAATCTCTTTTTTTAAAAGTCCACATCCACCCTATCAAACTTCTTCAGGGTTTTGAAGCTTTCTACCAGGCCTCATATGTTTGCTTTCCCAGAAGAAAATCCCAATCTGCTCAAACTTTTGTCTCAATGTGTCATAATATTTTTGTAAACTCTTTCTGAAGTTTCACCAGTGTTTTTATCTCCTCTCTTTCGAAAGTTCCTTGGTATCGAGGATGAGGCTCATCCACTGTTGTTGTGGATCCTGAGTGCTTTCATATATTTTTCCTATTCAGTACACTGAATTTGCAAACAGTATTTAAGGTGTTTCTACGTTAATTTAATATCACCTTCCTGTTTTTATGTAAGAACTAGGAGAAGGAGTAGGCAATTCAGCCCCTCAAGCTTACTCTGCCATTCATTACAATCATGGCTATCTCATCTCTGCCTCAGCTCCACTTTCCTGTCTAATCTCCATAACCCTTCAACCTATTACTAATTAAAAATCTGTCTATTTCCCTCCTTAAATTTACTCAAGGCCCTGGTGTCCATCATATTCTGAGGTAATGAATTCCACAGATTCAGGATCTTTCGAGAGAAGTATTTTCTCCTCATCTATTTCATCTTAACCTAAAACTAAGATATCACGTTCTAGATTGCTCCACCTAAGGAAATGTCTTTTCTACACTGTGTCAATGCTCTTTAGTACTATATACACCTCAATTAGATCTCCTCTTATTACTCAACTCTAGAGTATAAACCTAAACTGCCGAATCTCTCTCTCCATACGTCAAACCTCTGATTCCTGGAATCCATCCAGTGAACCTCCAATGCAGCTGCATGCCTCTTCAAGTAAAGGGACCAAAACTGTCTGTAATACTCACTAATGCTTTGTACAGCTGCAGTAAGACCTCTGTACTTTTACTGTCCGTCTACTCCAATCTACCTCTCTTCTACCCCCCCCCCCCCCCCCCACATCACCGATCTTTCCTACTGCCACATCATAGACCCCTCCTCTTCAATCACAAGCCCTCCTTCCTTCTCACAGCCTTGTGTCACAGGCTTTCCCCACTGTAGGGCAGGAAGCCTGTCAATCATCCTGGTTGTGTCTCTTGAAAAATCAGAGAAAACCATTAAAAATCAGTTAATTCCTGCAAAACCTCAGGGCGATTCGCATTTCCCAGATTTACCATTCATGGCTCCTCAATCCTGGCCTCACCACTCCCTCCCCTTTAAATGCCAGCGACCAATCATTCCTCCGAGAAATTACCACTGAAGTGGATACAGTCCTGAACATAAAACTGGAAGCCACTACCATGACCAGGAAGGACTGGTAATCAGGGTTTCTGTATTTCAGTCACATTAAACTGAGGAACCATCTGTCCTTTGAGGAGGATGTAAGGGATTCACAGAGTTTATCTCAGTTCATTTAAACAACATCAACTGCACTACTCCCGTCGACACATCTAGTCACCACTTTGAACAATTCAATCAAATTTGCCAGGCATGATCTCCCACCAAAAAAGCTATACCGATTGACTAATCCTTGTCTTTTCAAGTGAAGATAAATTCTGTCCGTCAGTTTTTTTTTTGTCTAATAGTTTTCCTACCATTGGTGCCAGATTACTGGCATGTTGTTTCCTGGTTTATCCCTTGCTATCTTGCATAATGGAGCATTAGCTGTCTTCCAGTCCTCTGGCAAATCTTTTGTGTCCAGAGAAGGATTGAAAATTAATGTCAGAGGCCCTGGTATCTCTTCCCTTAACTCCCACAGCAACCTGGGATACATCTCATCTGGGTCTTGGGATATCCAATTTTATGCTTTTCATTCGTGCTAATACCTCCTCCCCTGTGCTGTAACTATAGGCAATCCTAGGAAAGAGTCCAGAGTCCAGGTAAGCCTGACATTTTAATCAGGTCTGGGTGGCAAATCTCAACAAAGGGAGTGAAGATATGGTGGCTGTGTTTTAGAGGCAACAGGAGGAATCTTCATGGGGGATGTACAATCTTGATGGGTGAGATGGGTACAGGGTTGCCCCCCCCCCCCCCCCCCCCCCAAAAAAATAATTACTTTCACCTTCCTCCCTGATAGCATGGCACCTGAAAAGTCAAAGTGATACAGAATATGGCCCTTAAATGGCCATTAAGTAACTGCATTATAGCCTTACAGGGCAATGGGTCGTTGGTCTGCTTGAATCCTTTCCTGTTATCATAATATGGAATAGAGGTCGGGGGGCGGGGGGTGCGTGGCAGGGAGGTGAACTGAAGCAATAAAAATGTCACCTGTTTTATTTAATGAGCCTCCTCACCAACAACTATGATGAAGGAATGGGGGGGAAGGGAGCAGATATAAAATCCAGTCCATTATCCAAGTTAAGTGATGAGATATCAAAAGTAATTCACATTTAAAAATCGGCAGTGCTTAATTGTCTATTAATCATTCTAGGATTTCCTGAGTCAAAAATAGCACTGTATAAATGCAGGTTCATAATGGGTGACGCTGTCTGTTGTCTTGAATAGTTACTTTGTTCATGGCTTTGAAGTCAAGTAGCACGTCATTGAGAATGATCAGCAAATCTCTGATGACTGTGTGGAGTTGGCACATTCTTACAGTGTCTGCATCGGTTTTGTCTGGGTGCCCCAGATTCCTCCCACAGTCCAAAGATGTGCAAGTTAGGTGGATTGGCCATAGGAAATTGCCCATAGTGTTCAAAGATGTGTAGGATAGATACATTAGCCACTGGAAATGCAAGGTTACAAGGATGGGTTAGGGGGAATGGTTCTGGGTAGGATAATCTTCAGAGGGTCGGTGTGGACATGTTTGGCCTGTTTCCATGCTGTGGGTATTCTATGAAATGCCGAAATTTCATTTGCCTTGTTTTATGACCTGCTGTGCATGCATACTTGCTTTCCATGGTTCATGTATGAGGACACCTCGATCCCTTTGAATTAAAGATCCCTCTGTGCCTAAGCACTTCAAAGTTTCTTTCCATTTACAGTAAAGCACTCTAAAGTTTCTCCCTATTTACATAAGTTACCCTTCTATTCTTCGAGTCAAAATGGATAATATAACACTTATCCATATTAAACTCCATCTCATTTTATATCCTGTTCTTCTAGGAATAAACTCATCTACTTATCAACTCATCTTTGTATTTTTTGATATTTTTAATAATCTTCCCAGTTTCAATGCTTTATCTTATTTAGTTTCATACTTCAAGTAAACAACTAGAATACTTATTCTTTCTATCAGCATTAATTATTTCATATTTCGGCAATTTGAACTTTATTTGCCATTCATCTACAAACTCTGCAAATCTGTTTGTGGTCTTTTTTGCTGAAGTCCACCGTTTTATTAGCTATGCATCCAAATTTGGTGGTATCTGCATTTTCTATGATGTAGAATGGATAATTAAAAATAAATGAATAAACACTGGCATGGATCTCTTCCAGAAAACACCATTTTCTGCTAATCCAATTCTCCTATCCTCCAGAGGAGAACTTATGTTGTTGCACACTGGTATTTGTGTTTTTATTTCAAATTCTAGCATTTATTCTTTTTGTTGTCCATGATTGTGCTCCACAGTGTGTGGTTTTTATTTTAGAGACATACAGCATGGAAGCAGACCATAATCCCAAACTAAATTAGTCCCACCTGCCTGCGCTTGGCCCACATCCTTCCAAACATTTCTTATTCATGTACGTATCCAAGTACGTTTAAACATTGTCACTGTACCTATGTCCTCCACTTCCGCTGGAAGTTAATTCCACTTTCTCTGTATCACTCATGATTTTTTATAAACTTCCACAAGATCACCTGCTCTGCTCCAATAGAAGAAGTTACAGCCTATTTTTATCAACTCAAACCCTCCCTTCCCAGCAACATCCTGGTAAATCTCTTCTGAACTTCCTCCAGCTTAATAATATCCTTCCTATAACAGGGCTATTTTCTAATATAAAAACACATTTTTTTTTCTTTTTCCCTACCTCACCAAATGTTGGTCTGATATGATTAGCTGTCTAGAACATTGTACATGTGGCATTTTTACAGTATGGGCTAAGATGATAGATATCTTCAGAATATTTGGCCAAGCATGATCTGATCCACATATGACATCTAGATGTTTTCTGGCAGTTAAGATAACTGTCAAGAGAAACCAGTCTGGCTGACTTGCTTCCCACTGCCCTTTCTTCCTAGGGTGCTGAGGTCCGTCATAGCATCCTAACTGTTGTCATGGCTGTGATCAATTAATTCAGCACTGACTATAAATAGGACCTTTAGACTTTCTGGTCTGCGTGACTTAGTTCCACACTAAGCAGTTCCTTTACCCATCAGGAAGGTTTTTTAAAAATATCTATCTCTCTGTTTGGGGGTGGAGGAGGGACCTATCTAACACATGGGGGCTTAGCACTTTGACCTTCCATCATTTAGACTTCATATATAGAATCATTTAGTATAGAAGAGGCCCTTTGGTCCATTGAGTCTATAACTGCTAAAAATGCACTACTACCCACACTTGTCCAACTTTCTCTCAGTAGTAGTCCGTAGCCTTGAGTGTTATGACACTTCAAGTACATTTAAGTCGTCATTGGACAAGCATATGGACGTACATGGAAATAGTGTAGATTAGATGGGCTTCAGATTGGTATGACAAGTCGGCGCAACATCTAGGGCCAAAGGACCTGTACTGCGCTGTTAAGTTCTATGTAAGTGTTGATGTAAGTACGTTTTAAAGGTTGTGAGGTTTCCCACCTCAACTATCATTCCAGGTAGTGCATTCCGAACCCATACCCCCTCTGGGTGAAAATGTCTTCCTCCTCCTTTCACTTTAAAATTATGCCCTCTTGTTATTAATCCTTTGACTAAGGAAAACAGCTGCTTTCTATTCATCCTGTTCATCTCGCTCATAATCTTTTATACAACTCCATCAGGACCCCCTCAAACCCCTCTGCTCCAAAGAAAACAACCTGAACATCTCCAGCCTCTCCTTGCTAAAATGATTCAGTCCAGACATCATGCTGGTGAATCTCCTTTGCAACCTTTCCAGTGCAATCACATCCTTCCTATACAGCCAATACCAAAACTACACATAATGCTCCAGCTGTGGCCTAACCAAAGTTCTGTACAACTCCAACCTGACTTCCCTACTCTTAGAATCTATGTCACAACTGATAAAGCAAGCATTTCACATGCGCCTGAACAACTGTATGAACCTGTCCTGGCACCTTCAAGAATCTGTGAACAAACGCTCTAAGAACACTCATTTCCTCTGACCTTCCTAATGTTCTGTCAATCATTGAGTACTCATGTGTCTTATCATAGTCTGATGGAAGTAAGGTGTTCCTGTGCACCAGGAAATTAGCTCGTGTAGGTTGCCCTGTTTTAATTAAGTTTATTTTCTACACAGTTGATACTGGGACAGGACAAAAGTCTTAAAACATTGAAAATAAATCCTAAGAATTCAAAATACACAGTAGTCATCAGTATCTTTTATTCTTCTGCAGTGTTATTTCATGTATAATCAAAATTTCATCAAGATAGATTCTACTTCTCCAGTGCTTGTAGTTATGGACCAGTTGCACGGCATTATTGTGGTCAAAAACTCCACAACCACCTGATGAAGGAGCAGCACTTCGAAAGCTAGTGCTTCCAGATATACCTGTTGGACTGTAATCTGGTGGTGTGATTTTTAGCATTATTGTAGTGAGTTTAATATAAAAGCTATTATTTTTATTTCTCTTTCTTTGTATAAATGGTAGGTGAAATTATTTCCTAGCTTTCTATTACTTCTATAATGTCTGCTTCATATAAGCAATAAAACTATCCAAAGGCAATGCTTTCCATAATAAAAACTGTGCTTCAGTTTAAGAGAAAGATATTGGATAAATTTGTGTAAACGTCAATCTCATGATGTTTGTCCTAAACAAAAGGTTTTTTTTTCATATTCCAACTGTAGGACTTGACCCTGTGGTGTGTTTTTGTGAATCAAAGTCCAGAAATTTCAGAACCAGAGGCTAGAGTTTTAAATGTTTGGGCTGTGATTTAGGAAGGCAAAAGTGAAACCAACCAAATACTTCTCAATGTAACAACATAAGCAAAAATTCAATCCTGGTTATGGTGGAAGCTGGAGATACTTATACTGATATGTAAATAGTTGTGTTTATAAATGCTGAATTTTTTTCCAAAAAGGGAGAGGAAATTGCTTGAAATTTTGCAAAAGTAGAAGGTGGATTCTCTGAACTATTACTCATAAACTTACTTACAGAAAGATATTGTTACAAAATGCAATAACAGACCAGAATCATTTGCAGCAGTTAAGAAAATTGAGTGAATAATTGATTTTGAAAAGTCGCAGTGTCCTAGAGACGTGCAGCATGGAAACAGACCCTTCTGTCCAACTTGTCCATGCCAACCAGATATCTGATATAAATCTAGTCCCATTTCCTAGCATTTGGCCAATAACACACTCAACCCTTCCTATTCATATACCCATTCGGATGCCTTTTAAATGTTGTAATTGTGTCACCTTCCACCACTTCCTCTGGCAGCTCATTCTATACACACATCACTCTCTGCATGGAAAAGTTGCCCCTTAGGTCCCTTTTATATATTTCCCCTCGCCTCACCTTACCTTAAGCCTATGCTGTCTAATTTTGGACTCCCCCACATCAGGGAAAAGATCCTAATTATTTACCTTATCCACTGCCTCTCATGATTTTATTAACCTCTCGAAGATCACCCCTCAGCCTCCAACACTCTGGGAAAAATAGTGCCAGTTTATTCAGCCTCTCTAATCCATCTATTCAACAAATTTTGGCTCTCTTTTATATTAGACTCTATCAAATTAATTTGGCATCGCCTCAACTCAGGATTGTACATTGTTATGGAAGGAAGACCAAATAAATGAATAAGAATGGGGTTTCACTGGTGAGCCTTAGTAGTTGTTTTAGCTGGGTAAAACTTTCTTGATTTAAAATTTTGAAATATAAGTCTTTCTAAGTACAACATTTTAAAAAGGCTAAATTGTATTTTGTTTGAACAAGTTAACAAATTTGTTTTTACTTTTTATAAACACTCAAGGTTTATTTTTTCACTTTTGCATCCTTCTATATTGTAATAAGTAATGTAATCAGCCTAAAAATGTGAAAACAAAAGATTGTCATAAGGATAAATTTGATCCTTACGAAGCAAGATAATTATGTCTTAATCATATTTACAATTTGTAAATTGTTTTGACTTTTTTTATTTTAGTAATTTAGTAGCAGCCTATGAGAAAGCAAAGAAGAAACATCAAAATAAATTGAAAAAACTGGAAGCACAAATGATGGCAATGGTGGAGAGACATGAAACGCAAGTAAGAATGCTAAAACAGAGAATTGCATTGCTAGAGGAGGAAAACTCTAGACCTCAAACAAATGAGACATCACTCTAAGAATACGTGCTGATGGTACTGATGATGTGATTCATCAGCTCTGCCACATCGATGCCGAAGATTTTAAAAATGAGGCTGGGAAAAGTGAAATGGCACCTTTCTTCTGATCAGTATGAACATATGCAGTTCCCACATGTAAAGCACTAGCTTAACATTTCTTGAGGAACTATGTATGTCATAAGAATAATAGTGGTATTGGACCAAATATGGGCCGTCAGTTATTAGCTGAGCCCACTTCATTCCTAAATATATTTACATCTCTAAAAGAACATGAATTTTTAAATACTGTCCAAATACAGCAAATTGACTTTTGGAATTGCTTTACATGTGGCTAAATGTTACCATTAAGTTGTATCAAATAGACACACAATTATACAGCAAAAAATATAAAGTTTAATAGATGCTGCTGGGAGATAGTTTTTCACCATCATTAATGTTCTATTGAAGTTCATGAAAATTACAAATATGTTCTAGCAAAGCTGTTTAACCATTTTCATAACACATGAGGCTGCTGTACTACCATTGTCAAGATAAACATCATGTAAATTAATTCTTATGGTGAAGACTGGAATCTTAGGGTGATGTGGGCTGTAGCAAGATTTGTGGCAGAATCGAGTGCAAAGTCTAGCAAGGCCCATCTCACTCCATCATATCTGTTTCCACAAGGAATGTAGCTAGTTTCTTACAAGGAAGCGATCAGTTGCCAATGAAGGGAATTATTGCTTGTTAAGTGTATTGTTAATGGTACAGCTGGTTTCATTAATATTTGGTTTCCTGTCCTGCCAAATGTGCCAAACAAGCTAGATGTCAAGAAATTTCAGCATGGAAATCAAAGTGGGTATCTGGCAAATTTAGCTCGTCACTTGTCTCCAAAGGACTGCATGTTGGAAACAGGGCATCAGCATCTCAGGGCATGCTCTATGAACCGAGTACATGCAACATGTCTTCCAACATTGATATCTGATGTACCAGTCTCTAAGAACCCATATGGAACATCTGTAATCTACTTACAGGATATTTCTACCCTTCAGTACAGCAACAACTATCATTGTATTGCTGCAACAAGGACATTACACACTTAAGGACATCACCCAGCTCATGGCTACGTGTCCAGACTGTCTACTTGGTTATACAGTGCTCACCCTTCAGACATACCTGGATATTCACAGCATCTTTGCCTTTTTGTGCTTTTTCCCCCTCAGCCAGAGATACAATCTTATGATCATGCTATCTTGCTGTGCTGTTTAATGTGGACACAAAGGCATGCAAATTTGTCGTAGTTGTCAGCAGGCCTCAATCAAGGGGCAGTCTTCAGTCTGGGGTCCAAGCACAGCAAGTCAATAATAACTTCCAATACCAGTTCTGGGGGCTTGGAAACAGACATCTAGTCACTCTGGCAGTCAGTGCTAGGAACCTTTGAAAAGGGATGAGGACCCAAATGTTAGGTAGCCCACCATCTATCTTAACTCTTTCTAATTTATTATGGGCTAATTTCTTCCTGGAACGAGAAGGAGGTAGGTATTAAAGGGGATATAAGTGGGTGATAGAGCTGCTACTTTTGGTGCAGGTAGGAAGATACCCTGAGCAAGTAATTAAGCAGCTTTGAAGGCATGCAGGATTAGTGGTGTGTGCCAGAAAGTGAAGGAATATGTTTCAGCCATTAGTGAGAGTGGCAAAGAATGAGCCTTTGGAGGTGAGTGCAGTAGCAGAGATAATGAATGTGAGGTATGAAGAGAAGATAGTGGCAGTTACACTGGTGGGGTGGAGAAGATCACTGACCTCCTTTCTACATTGCTGTGAATTCCTCCAGATGGTTGAGTCTGTTTTAACCCAGTAATCTTGGACATATTCTGGCATAGTCTTGTGATATAGCCATAAACGCTGGCTCTTAAGGAAGAGGGAAAAATAGGTATGTCACCTCTGCCAGCAGGACCTCCAGGTCCCTGCTGACAACGTGGGGTTACAATTTCTATCTGCTGTGTCCAGGACAAATCAGGAACTGTGCTGGGTCACTCTGGACTGACGGTAAGTGTCCAGGTGCGGAATGGCTTTTTGCAGGCACATGGTTTACCAGTGAATTCTGGAATATCTGCTGACTGCCTGTTGTTTCTGGTGATAGCATGTGGTGACTTGGGGCTGGAATCAGATGTAAGGGATGCCATGGACATGGGTAGTTAACATGAGTTTAATAAGATGCAGTCATAAAACCCGCTAGGTCTTATGATGAAAATCTCTTCAAGAACTTGATGCAACTCAGACTTGGGCAAAACAAAAATGGAAAATTCAGCCCAAGGTGTTTTATGTAATACTGATGTAGAACCAGGGAAGAAATAACTGGAAAAAATGTCTGTGATCTCTCTGGACTACATTTATATTTAGTAAATCAATGTTTTGTATGAAAACTAAAGTACTGTATCCCACCCACAATTTAAAATCAACCAGTCCATATTAACTGCCTACAGAATGGAAACTACTTTGTGGTTAAAAAGACAAATAGAATTGTTCATGACTCTTCAATTAATCATTTTACCAGTATGGTACCAGTTACCATAGCAGGTGGTACTGGGTTTGGGTATTCATTTTCTGAACCAAAATAATCTGATATTGTTGAACATTAAGCAATTAGTAGCCAATCACATTGGTTTTTTTGTACCAAATTCTGTAATTACTAATTTAATTTGCTAATTCTTCATATTTTGGCTAAATTATCACAGAAATGGAAAACCAAGGGTTATAGGAAAATTGTAGTGTACATCAACATGGCCCTTCTTTCCAACATTTTAATCATGTAATTTTCAGTTAGCTATAGTAAAATCACTTTCACATTGACAAGTGGATTTGTCAAACACTAATATTTACATTATTTTTAAGGTGTTTTTGGAGAATTTGCATCTTATTGTTAAAGGATGTATGAGCTAAAGCTCCAGAAATTAAAACTTGCACTCTGATTTGGGAATTTTGAATTCAAGTAAACTAAAAGTTCAGGTATTTATTTCGTAAGATACATTCTTTTGTTTAGTCCCAGGAACTAATATTGCAAAAGATTTTGAAGACTCCATTATACATTTTGGCATTGATATTTTCTGCAGGTTTCTATTATCTCCATTAATTGAAAACGTATTATTTGTGAATTGAAGTGCAGTAGTTCAAGAAATAAGCTCCCCAACATCATCTCGGGCAGCAAGACTGGGTAATTAATGCTGGCGAAATGCAATCATAGTTGCACAGAAGTAATGATTATACAAATTTCAAATGACAGAGAAAAATTGCTTATTGAATTTATTTAAACCAAGTGCTCCCTGCACTGGAAAGTCTCCTCAGCGGACCTTCCTTATTTTAATATCTTTGAGAAACTGAGATCCACATATAACTTTACATTAATCAGGATGTTCAAGATGATCAAACAAAATAAAGCCATAATGATCTCTTTGACCTTGCCATATCTGGATGGACATTCATTTCTATTCTGACTATTATAATGTAATCCCACTGCTCTTAGTTTGCAATAGATCAAAATCTGCTAAGCTTCTAAAGGCCTTTCAAAGAATGAAAACTGTTCTGGTAATTGTGATTTTTGATTTTGAGTCTGCGAGCTCCTTGTGTAATTATAACACCCTATTTACTAAAGAAAGAACTTGTGCTTTATCATAGCTTTCATGATCTCAGAATATTCCAAAATGCTTTATTGCCAATAAAATATATTGGTAGGGAATACCAATCCAATTTATGCTCCGCAAGTTGCCACAAACAGCAATCATGTAAATAGTTACATAATCTGTTTCAAGTGCTGTAGAAGGGATGAATGGATTAAGATGATTATTTGCCTTTGCTTTGTGTTATTATTGTTAAGTTTATTTTTAAAATTCAAACACTAAAAATGGAAAAGAAATTAAGTGAATATTGCTGTCACATGAAGCAGTTCATCAAATTCTCTACTTTGAAGCCAACATTTGACCTTTCTTCAGCAAAACTAAATCAAAAATAACATTAATACATTACTTTTCTAGCAATTGTAAGTGATCACTAGACAAATGGCTACTGTACAGTGGAGGCCTGCTGCAAAAGATATACCCACAGCAAATTAGTGTTTATACCCTGATGTTAAGACCGGCTGGTTCTTTCACCTTCTATTCAAATACAATTTTGATTAAGTTAACATTCACAAATAAGTGTGAATTTTCAACTGTGGTTTTTATAAGTATAGTAATTTCTTTTAAAAGCAAGATATACTGAAGACCCTATTTTCTATATCAAACGCAAGCATATCTCTGTTTTCTCTTGAGAGGAATAAAGATCTGAGTATGTCTTATTTGTCCTGTCATACAATTAAACATGTATTTGTGCATAAGTTTAGGACAATGTTATAACTATTGTAAGGTAAGTGTTAGTTTATTTCGCAAACCTTACAATAGATGTTCTTGTAGTCAGAAGGATTAAAGCTTACAGGATATAATTATTAGGGTGTCCTGGCACAAAGAATTACTTATAACAGGTGCTCGCAGAATATACTTTGTTTGATTAAAGATGGATACATATAACCACATGTTTCAGTTCTGCTTTCATTTTAATAACTGTCCAGTACGTTCCAATGAGTTTTTGAAAGTTGTTTTTTTTACACACAATTATTTAAAATATTTGTAAATTACTGCAAAAGCAACTTTTCTTATTTTATCACATACTATTTTTAAATGATAAATTAACAGGAGAATTATTTATTTCCCTGAGCATAATTTCATATATATATGTGTGTCACTTAATTTTTACATGTAATATAGAAGACAGGAGCTCCTTTCATGGTATAATGTAGATATTCTGAGAGTGACGAGAAGGAACATATCGTTTGACTGAAATAGGACAGAGAATCTTGAATACTAAAGGAAATCCATTCTGAAATGAGTTTATGAATTGAATATGGCTATCTTCATCAAAGTGGCATTTTAAAACTCAGCATCTCTCCCCAGTTTATCTCTGATCAAAGTTAAAATCATGAAACAAGAAAAATGGATGATTTTGAGAATCACTAGTAAGTTGATATGCATTTCTCTTTGGGCCGTGTGTACAGTATTGTGTGTTTAGGATTATGTCAAGTCAGTCGAATACCACTTCACTTTATTGAACCCGTTGTTGTAAAGTTGTGAAGGATTTTCTTTGGAAGGGGGTATGTGGGGAGGGGAAGGAAATTCTGAATGTGGAACCTAGACAGATAATACGAGGAATGTCACAAGCCAGGATGTTAAATATATGACAGCACTATTGACTTACCTTCTACACTTACAGTAACTTGCACAGCTGTTTTTAACAAGATTTTTGGATTATATTTACGTGTAAAATTTCCAAATGGCTAGCACCTAAACCATATTAAGTTGTTCCAGATCTGCCTGATTTGTTCTGAAAACTTAAACACCTCTCATCTTTGAGGGTTATGATTTGTATATCCTCCTATTTAAGTTTGTAACTGTTCGACTTTGTAGTTTTCCTAGTTGCTGTAAAATGTAAAACAACTTGTTTTATAAAAAATTGTACAAACTCTGCATTTATTTATATGAAGATACATTTATACTATTATTTTCCAAAAGATCTTGTATGTAGAATAAATACTTTTATTGACAAATTTTAATGCTAATAATTTAACATTGAGCTTTGTACATGTCTGTTGGAAATCTTTATTTGATCACCTGTGTGTATAATATCATATAGATTATAATCTTGAACTCATAGTTCAGAACCTAGTGATCTGGTTTGAGTTCAAATTTTGCAATAGCAGTTTGTGAATTTAGATTTTCTATTCCAATTTTATTTAATTAACTATGAATATTAGTTTTAATGAAACAAACAGATTTTTGGAAAAGACCTCAGCTAATTCATAAAGGCCATTAAGGGAAGGAAACCTGCTCTTTTAAAAAGGGCCTACCAAGTCTCTTGGCTACACCAAGCCCGTGTAAAGAAGTTTAATGAGAGAGGAAAAAAAATGGATGGACAACTCCGATGAGTTCGATACCTAGGTTGAAGCTATGCCAGTACAGTAACCCTGCAAAGTGGTTCTCAGCAACATGTACAGACATGCCAACATTGGGAAAGTTAGCAGACAGTATCTAATACACCTAATCTTTTATATCCTATCCCACTGATAGGGCACAGTGGTACATAATTTAGAAGAAATGGATGTAAAGTCGATCTATCCAGTGGCATCAGATTACACGTGGATCCTGAAAAACAATCCTATTAGTTTAAACGGTAGCGTTTGAAAACGTCTTATTGATTACCACTTATCACCTTTCCTTGGCTGATTTGATCAGTCTGTGTCAATCACCACTCTTCACAAGTGGCACAGAATGCAGTCTGGATAGGTAACTTCAGTCTCCCTCATCAAGGGTGGCAAGTTATGCTTATTGATCAAGCTGTCTCAGTCCTGAAGGATAAATGCCAGATTGAGCTCTGGTATATGAATGATCACTGCAAGGTCCTCATGGAAATTAAGTTCCTTCTTTACATGAAAGCGATTCCTGATTTTGTTGGGTGACATTAGCAGTGTACTGATTGACACAGATTTAGAATAAATCAACCAGCAGAATATTATTCTACACACACAAATAACAGAATTTGCTGCAAAAACTCCAGAGATGCTGCCAGACCTGTTGAGGGAAAGCAGAATTAATGTTACAGGGCCAGTGGCCATCTTTCAGAATATTCGCCATGGGTGACACAGTGGATAATGTTGATCCTCACAGCTCTAAGGCTGCGGCTTGAATTTCAGTCTTGGGTGACTGTGGACTTTGCACATTCTTCTCATGCCTGTGTGGCTTTCCATTGGTGGTTGTGGTTTCCTTTCACAGTCCAAAGATGTGTGGGTTAGGTGAATTGGCTATGCTAAATTGCCCCATAGTGTTTAAGGATATGTAGGTATGGGGAATTCGCTATGATTCATGCAGGGTTACAGGAAATGATGGGGGACTGGGTCTGCTGCAGTCTCTGGTGAAAAGGCTTCTATCTTCACTGTAGGGATGCAATGATTTATGACCTCAGTATTATTACCATCAAGGCAGGTAATCAACCCTTATTCAATGAGTGCAAGGTCTCAGCAGACATGCTGAGACATGAGTTGCCAACTTGGTAGAGCTGCAGCATACGCATGTGAAATATTTGAAGCAGTTACTAAAGTTAAGTAATCACAATTCACTGGCTCAAATCCAGGTTCTGTAGTTTTAAACTTCCATATAAATGCTTAAAGACAAATGAAGAACTGTGGAGGAGAGGGCTCTGTGAACATCCCATCCTGGATGATGGTAAGCATCAATCATCTGCAGCCAGAGTACTGATTGGCTGATCTGTCTTGGCTACATCCTACGGTTTCTACCATCATAGATGCTCGTCCTTGAGGCAAGAACAAAAAAGGATACAGTGACATTAATGAGTCTTAATATTATTCCAGCTGTAGTGCTGAAGCCTTCTGTGCCATAATGAATCTTATTTCTTGCCAATTCGTGTTTCAGTATAGCTAGAATGCAGGTAATCCAATAAAGTGGAAAATTGCCCAGGGATATAGAATAAATGTTATGGTCTCATTGTTTGTAAATGAAATCCATCTAGTCTATTGTCAACAGTATCAGCAAATTACTGATAACCTATGAACTTTGAATTTTGCCAGGGCCAAACTGCTCCAGAACTCATTTACAGTTTTAGTTTAAACATGGAGAAAGAGTTAGGTTAGTCAGATAAATGCTGTGGTTACAAGAGCAGGTCAGAGGCTGGGCGTTCCAAAGCAAGTCACTACCTGACTCCATAAAGTCCACAAGTTAGGAGTGTACTGGAGTACTCGCCACCTCTCTGGATGTTTGCAACGTCTGAAAACGCACAAAGCTCGACATAATCCAGGATGCAACGGCCCATTTGATTGGTAGTCTGTCCAGTACCTTTGATATTCACAAACTTCACCATCGATGCACAGAGGCAGCAGTGTATAACATCTATTCTAATTAGATAGCACATTCTAATTCTCTGATTTCAATCTCATTGATGGACAAGCACACCAGATATGTAGGAGTATCACATCATCCTGACTTGGAACTATATTGCCATTCATTGTCATGGGTCAAAGCTCTGGACACCATCTCTGACAGAACTGTAGGTGTCCTCACACCATGTGGACTGCAGCAATTCAATGAGAAAGCTCACCACCACCTCTAGAATAACTAAGGATCAGCAATAAATGCTTGCCTTGTCAGCACTCCCAAATGAATTAAAAAGATTAATGGTGCAAAAATGTTATTGCCACAACTTTTCAGTTGAATATCAACCCAGTGATGCACTGTTTACTCAAGGACGGCAGAGTAGATTCAGAGTATGCAGGTAAATCTGGTAACTATTGCCACAAAAGTAATGTCTTGAATTTAAAAAGCACTTAGGATAATGAAACATCACAAAGGAGAGCCTGTAATTTTTTTTGAAGAGAAAAAGATGAATCCACCCAAAGACACTGGAGACACACTGTGTTTGGGAAAAGATGCTATTGCTAGTGATTGTTTAGCCTGGTGAATACAGTTCCTTCTACATGAATGACAGTGAAGGGGTATTGAAAAGCATTATGTGGTCAACAATACTAAAAGTTGCTGTTAGGTTAAGGGACTAATGGAGGGTTAGTTAACCTTTGCCACAGTAATAGGTGTCTTTTGTGACTTTGATAAGAGCAGTTTTGATATTGTGGTTAGTCCGGAAACCTGCCTGAATAGATTTAAATATAATATTCTGAAGAGATGAGCACAGATTTCGAAGATAACAATATTTAGGACTTGAGAGGAAAGGAGAATTTGGAGATGTATAGAATCAAGGATTGTGTCATTGAAGAGTGACTAATGAACAATATTGGACAGCACGGTGGCTTAGTGGTTAGCATTGCTGCCTCACAGCATCAGGAACCTGGGTTCAAATCCAGCCTCTGGTGACTATCTGTGTGGAGTTTGCACATTCTCTCTGTGTCTGTGTGGGTTTCCTCTGGGTGTTCGGGTTTCCTCCCACCATTCAAAGATATGCAGGTTATGTGAATTGGCTATGCTGAATTGCCCATAATATAAAGGGTTATGTAGGTTAGATGCATTAGTCAGGTATTATGTAAAGTAATAGGGTAAGGGAATGAGTCTGGGTGGGTTACTGTTCGGAGGGTTGGTTTGGACTTGTTGGGCCAAGTGGCCTATTACCACTGTAGGGATTCTGTCTCCAAACACAGGAGCCAAGAAGGAAAGATGGGTGTGACTGTGATTATTAACATCAATTAACATAGGAGTCAAGAAAGAAAGATGGGTGGGCCATTGTTCAATGGAGTAGGAGAAAGTGAGGACTGGAAATCAGTGTCAAAAGTGTGGCGCTGAAATGTGTGGCACATTCCTGATGAAGAGCTTATGCTCGAAACATTGACTCTCCTCCTGGGTTACTGCCTATTAGGCTATGCTTTTCCAACGCCGCAGTCAATGGAGTAAGGAGATAGGTTTCATGACAAGATGAGCACATAAAGAGTATGAGTGGAAGCAGGAGAGAGAGTTATAACTTTTAATTGTTTTGGAGTGTCACAGAGCAAAGCCACATCACATCCGCCTATCTTGGGTGGACTAGGCAAGACTGAGATTTCAGTCTTTGAGTCTAGTCCCATTTGCCAGCATTTGGCCCATATCCTTCTAAAACCATCCTATTCATATACCTATCAGATGCCTTTTAAATGTTGTAATTGTACCAGCCTCCACTGCTTCATTTGGCAGCTCATTCCATACACACACACCGTCTGTGTGAAAAAGTTGCCACTTAGATCCCTTTAAATCTTTCTCCTGTCACCTTAAACCTAATTTTGGACTCCCCCACTCCAGGGAAAAGATCTTGGCTATTCACTCTATTCATGATTTGATCAACTTCTATAAGGTCACTCCTCAGCCTCTGATAGTCCAAGGAAAATAACCTTAGTCTTACATCTCAAACCGTCCAACTTTAGCAATATCCTTGTTAATCTTTTCTGAACCCTTTCAAGTTTCACAACATCCTTATAGCAGAAAGACCAGAACTGCATGCAGTATTTCAAAAGTGGCCTAACCAATGTCCTGTACAGGCACAACATGAGCTCCCAACTCCTGTACTCAATGTACTGACCAATAGAGGCAAGTGTGCCAAACGCGTTCTTCACTGTCGTATCTACTTACAACTCCACTTTCAAGGAACTATGAATCTGCACTCCAAGGTCTCTTTGTTCAGAACACTCTCCAGGACCTTCCTGTTAAGTGTATAAGTCCTGCCCTGATTTGCTTTTCCAAAATGCAGCACCTTATATTCATCTAAATGAACTCCATCTGCCACTCCTCAGCCCATTGGTCAATCTGATCAAGATCTCAATGTATTCTGAGGTAACCTTCTTCACTGTTCACACATCTCCAATTTTGGTGTCATCTGCAAACTTACTAACCATGTCTTATATTGTTCATTGTCACTTATATAAATGCTGAAAAGCAGTGGACCCAGCACCGATCTATGTGGTACACTGTTAGTCACAGGCCTTCAGTCTGAAAAGCAACCTTCCACCACTACTCTCTACCTGCTACCTTTGAGTTAGTTCTGAATCCAAATAGCTAGTTCTCCCTGTATTCCATGTGATCAAACCTTATTAATCAATCTAAAATGAGGAACCTTGTTGAACACCTTACTAAAGTCCATATAGATCACATCAACCGCTTTGCCTTCATCAATCTTTGTTACTTCCTTTAAAGACTTAATCATGTTAGTGAAAGACAATTTCCCATACATAAAGCCGTGTTGACTATCCATAATCAGTCCTTTCCTTTCCAAATACATGTACATCCTGACCATCAGGATTCCCTCCAACAAATTGTCCACCACTGATATCAGGCTCACTAGCCTATAAGCCCCTGGCTTTTCCTTACCATGTGTCTTAAATAGTGGCACCACGTTAGCCAACCTCCATTCTTTTGGCAGGCCACCTGTGACTATTGATGACACAAATATCTCAGCAAGGCATCGAACAAACACTTCCTTAGCTTCCCACAAAATTCTAGGGTACCCCTGATCAGGTCTGGGGGATTTTTTTTCACCTTTATGCATTTTAAGACATCCAGCACTACCATCTCTGTCATAATTTTTTAAGATGTTGCTATTTACTTCTCCACATTCTTTATCTTCCACATCCTTCTCCACAGTAAACACTGATGCACAATACTCATTTATCATCTCCTGCGGTTCCACCCATAGGTGGCCTTGTTGATCTTTAAGAGACCCTATTCTCTCCCTCATTACTCCATTGTCCTTAATGTATTTGTAGAATCCCTTTGGATTCTCCTTATTTGCCAAAGCTATTTCGTATCTTGAAGCCATAGTACTTATACAGCTAGTCAGTTTCTGATCAATGCTAATCTTCCATGGTATTGATAATGGAGGATTTAGTGATACTAATGCCAGTGAATGTCATTGGGTGATGGTGAGATTTTCTCTTATTGGAAGTAATCATTGGCTGGCACTTGTGATGCAAATATGACTTTTCACTTATCAGCCTAAAGATGGATACCCTATATTATCTTGGCCTTTCAATATCCTAAATCACTTCACCGGTTTCCTGGCCCTAACGTCAACACTTCAGATATTTTCAAATCTGACCTGTTCAAAGGTGTTGCTACCCACCTCTGAAGCAGGTGGGATTTGAATCTGGGCCTCCAGGCTCAGAGGCAGGGATACGACTACTATGCCTCAAATGCCCTGTCACATCCATATACATCTTATAAGCAAACTGTTCAGAGATGGTTTTACACACTTCTGGAGTAGGTGGTCTAGAGTGGTTCAAGACGGTAGTTCATCACCACCTCCTCAAGGGCAACTAGGGACAAGTAAGAAAATGCTGGCCAGCCAGTGATGTCAGTGTCCCATGAGTGAATTAAAATGTGTGACTTGAATGCATGTCTCCTGGTTAAGAGGCAGGGGCACCACCACTGGACCACAAAAAAAACCCTGTCTACTTTTTTTTAATATCCCGGCAACCTTTCAGATACTTTAATTAACCTGGCCAAAGATATTTTTACAGTTCTCTGCAGCTGGTGGGACTTGAACCCAGGCCTCTTGTTTCAGAGGTAGGGAGAGTACCACTTGTGCCACAAGGCCACTCCTGTCATCCTTTAATTTTGTTTCTTAATCTGCCAACCTTTCATTCTACCCATTTCAGTTTTTCAAGGCTTTAAATATTAAATGTTTAATCACTCTTTTCAGAGTTATTATCCCTGGAGCAGGGGTGGGACTTAAAGCCAGGCCTCCTGGCCCCACAGGCAGGGAAACTAACACAACAATACTCCTTTTCATCTTTCATTTTGTTTTTATATCTGTTAACCTTTCATTTTTTTCTTCAAATTTTTAAAAAATGTTTTTATTAATCTATTTTTCTAATCAACCTGTTCAGAAATGTTATTACACACCTCTGGTAACCTGGGACTCTGGGTCCAGGGGGAGATACACCACTACTGTGCCACAAAAGATGTTTCTGTCAACCTGTCAATTTATTTTTACATCAACCTTTTTTTTAACCTTTTATCATTGATGTCCTGGTAGCTGGGAAGACAATAGGTACATGCAGGTGGGAAATGCTAGTGATTGGTCGGGGGGGGGGGGGGGGGGGGGGAGGGGGGCGATGGAGCAAATAGATGGGAAGGAAAATGGACAGGTAGAACAGTTCAAGAGGGTGGTGCCAAGTTGGAGGGTTGGATCTGCGATGAGATGGGGGGTGGGGGATTAGGAAACTGGTGAAGTCAATGTTGATGCTGTGGGGTTTGAAAGGTCCCAAGGGGGAAGATGAAGCATTCTTCCTCCAGTCTAACCCTAACCCAGTCATAGGGTGGCTTGGGTTTGGCGGTGGAAGAGGCCCAGGGCTTGCAGGTCCTAGGTGGAGTGGGAGGGGGACTTGAAGTGATTGGCCACAGGATAGTGGAGTTGTTTGTTATATATATCCCAGAAATGTTCCCTGAAATGTTTCATCCATCGGCATCCTGTCTCCCTAATGTAGAGGAGACCACATTGAGAGCAACAGACACAGTAGATGAAGGGTTTGGAAGTGCAGGAAAATCTCTGCCGGATGTAAAAAGATCCTTTGGGGCTTTGGACAGAAGTGAGAGGGGAGGTGTGGGTGCAGGTTTTACATCTCTTGTGGTAACAAGAGAATCTGACGGGTGTGGAGGTTGGGTTGGTGGGAAGCATGGACCTAATGAGGGAGTCATGGAGGGAATGGGTACTGCAGATGCTGATTATGGTAGGGAGAAAAATATACCTCTGGTGTGGGGTGTGGGGTCTGATTGTAGATGGTGGAAATGGCGGAGGATAATGCACTGTATCCAGAGGTTAGTAGGGTGGATGGTGAGGATCGGGGCGTTTAATCCTTGTTGTGGCTGGAGTGTTGGATTTCAAGGGTGGAAGTGTGCGAAGTGCAGGAGATGTAATGGAGGGCACTGTTGATCAGCTGGGAGGGGAAATTGTGGTCCTTGAAATAGGAGGCTATCTGTGGTGTCCTGGAGTCGAATTGCTCCTGGCAGTAGATATGGCAAAGGCAAAGGAGTTGGGACTAAGGATTTGCATTTTTACAGGAGGTGGGCTGGGAGGAGGTGCAGTCCGGGTAGGTTGTGGGAGTTAGTGGGTTTAATACAGACATCTGCGTTGAGTTGGTCGCTGGAGATGGAGAGGTCCAGGAAGGGGAGGGAGGTGTCCAAGATGGTCCAGGTGAACTTAAGGGTGAGAGGGTGCTTCAGGATGTGGTTGAAGAGGTTCAGGGCAGACGAGATGACCTGGGGGTGCAGGGAGGGAGAGAAGCACTGAGATCCTTGTGGAGGCAGGAGGAGAACCTCTTCAAGGTTGGCATCCTTGGAAGAGGCTTCACAGTAAGGTTACAGCAACTAGGAGTAAGTGAGGACTGCAAATGCTGGGGATCAGAATTGAAAAGTGTGACGCTGAAAAAGCATATGCCTCAGGATGGTGTTGAAAAGGTTCAGGCCAGAGTTGCTTCAGGATGTGGTTGAAGAGTGCCACTCCAACCTCTCACCCTCGCAAAATATTAAACCAGCAGATGGGGTAGGGGGCAGTGGCAGTTTGTTGCATTGACCTGTACACCACTGAAGCCAGGCATCAATTCACGGACACCCCCTCCTATTGCTCCCTCAACCACAACCTCATCACAAAACCATCATCTCTCAGATCATCACCTCTGGGGATCTCCCACCCACAGCCTTTAACCTCATAGCCCCAGAAACCTGTACCACCTGTTTCTACCTCATCCCCAAAATCTGCAAACCTGACTGCCCTGGTCGACCTATTGTTTCCACCTGCTCCTGCCCCACCAAACTTATTTTTTCATATCTCGATACCGTATTGTCCCCCTTGGTTCAGGAACTCCCCATAGACATCCGGGACACCACCCACGCCTCCCAGCTCCCCTGTGATTTTTGTTTCCCCTGCTCCCAATGCCTTGTCTTCACCAGGACATTCAGTCCCGATATAAGTCCATCCACCGTGGCGAAGGCCTCCAAGCCCTCCATTTCTTCATTTCCCACTGGCCCAACCAATACCCCTCCACTGACACACTGATTGGCGGAACTCGTCCTCACCCTCAACAACTTCTTCAAATCCTCCCACTTCCTTCAGACCAAAGGGGTAGGCATGGGCACCTGCATGAGCCCCAGCTATACCTGCTTCTTCGTAGGATATGTGGAACATTCCAACTTCCACAGTAACACTGGCACCACTCCCCCACCTTTTCCTCCACAACACTGATGACTGTCACAGCACCACCACGTGCTCCCATGAGGAGGTTGAACAGTTCATCACCTTCACAAACACCTTCCACCCTGACCTTAAGTTCACCTGGACCATCTCAGACACCTCCCTACCCTTCCTGGATCTCTCCCCATCTTCATCTCTGGTGACTGACTCAACACCGACATCTAGTTCAAACCCGACTCCCACAGCTACCTGGACTACACTAGTCCCACCCTCCACCGCTGTAAAAACACGATCCCTTACTTCCAATTCCACTGCCTCTGCTCCCAGGAGGAGCAATTCCACTCCAAGACATCGCAGATGATCTCATATTTCAAGGACAATTTCCCCTCCCACAGTATGGTCTTCATTGCATCTCCTCCACTTCCCGCACCTCCGCCTTGAACCCCACCTGTCCGACTGCAACAAGGATAGAACCTCCTGGTCCTCACTATTCACCTCACTAATCCTCGGATACAGCGCATTATCCTCTGCCATTTCTGCCACCCACAATCAGACCCCACCACTAGAGTTATATTCCCCCCATCCCTATCTGCGTCCCTCCATGAGTCCCTCGTTAAGTCCACGCACCCCCACCAACCACCCTCCACACCGAGCACCTTCCCTTGCTGCTGCAAGAGGTGTAAAATCTGCACCTATACCTCTCTCCTCACCTCTGTTCAAAGCCCCAAAGGATCTTTTCACATCCGGCAGAGACTTTCCTGCACATCCAAACACTTCATCTACTGTCTCCGTTGCTCTCGATGTGGTCTCCTCTACACTGGGGAGACAGGATGCCAATTCACGGAACGTTTCAGAGAACATCTTTGGAACACACATACCAAACAAGCCCACCACTCTGTGGCTGACCACTTCAACTCCCCTTCCCAATCCACCAAGGACATGCAAATCCTGGGCCTCCTCCACTGCCAAATCCAAGCCACCTGATGACTGACAGAACAGCGCCTCATCTTCAGCCTTGGGACTCTTCAACCACACAGCATCAAGATCAATTTCACCACTTTCCTCATCTCCCCTTCCCCCACCTCATCCCAGATCCAGCCCTCTGACTCGGCACCCCCCTTTTGAACGGTCTGACCCTTTCAACTTCCTTCCCACCTAGCCGCTCCACCTTCCCCTCCAACCTATCAGAATCACCCCTCACCTGCATGAACCTATCGCCTTCCAGGTACCTTCCTCTCATCCTCACCCTCTTATTTATCTCTCAGCTCCCATCCCCTGCGCCCACATTCCTGATAAAGGGCTTATGCCTAAAATGTCTAATCTCCTGCTCCTCAGATGCTGCCCGACTTGCTGTGCTTTTCCAGCACCACACTTTTTGACAGACACTATCCTCTTTACAATGATCTACTCCTCAATCATACACAGCAATTTATGGTACATTTCCATGCCAGCACATGAAACACAGCACTTTTCCTTTTGCCTCCTCCTGTCTCTAAACACTCTACAACATAATTGTGCTGCCTCTGATTTACTGTCCCGTTTTTGTTGCTCATGATGTGACCATCTCTACATTTTTTAACTTGATTTATTATTATCACATGTACCTCGGTACAGTGAAAAGTTCTGCGTGCAGTACAGGCTGATAATACCAAACAAAGTGCATAACAGTAATAGAACAGACAAGGATTACAATGTTATGGCTGCAAAGGTGAACAAAGAATGAGCTTAACATTAACAGAATCGAAAAAGGTGGTGCTGGAAAAGCTAGGCAGCATCCAAGGAGCTGGACAGTCAATGTTTCAGGCATCAGCCCTTCATCCGGAATGTGGAGGGGGAAGAGGGAATGAGAGATAAATAGGAGGGTGGGGAAGGTGATAGGTGGATGCAGGTGGTGGGTAATTGTGACAGGTCAGTGGGGAGGATGGAGCAGATAGGTGGGAAGGAAGAAGGACAGGTAGGATTGGTCAAGACAGCAGTGCCAAGTTGGAAGAGTGGATCTGGGATGAGTTGAGGAGAGGGGAGATTTGGAAACTAGTGAAGTCGATGTTGATGCCATGTGGTTGAAGTGTCCCAGGGCAGAAGATGAGGCATTCTTCCTACAGTTGGCAGGTCCATTCAGAAGTCAAATAACAGCCGGGATGAAGCTATTCTTGAATCTGTTAGTATGTGTCTTTCAGCTTTTGAACCTTCTGCCAGACTAAAGAGGTTGGAAGAGATTATAACTCGGGTGGGAGCAGTCTTTTATAATGTTAGTTGCCTTCCTGAAACAGCAAGAAATATAGATGGAGTCTGTGGGTAAAAGATTGGTTTAAGTTGGCTTAGTAGAGTTCTTTGAGGAAGTGACCAAGTTGATAGATGAAGGAAGGGCTGTAGATGTCATATAAATGGACTTTAGTAAGGCGTTTGATAGGGATCCCCATGGTAAACTAAGGGAGAAAGTGAAGTCACATGGTGTGCAGGGTGTTCTGGCTAGGTGGATAAAGGATTGGTTTAGCAACAGGAGACAGTATAGTAGTTGAAGGAATTTCTCGAAATGGAGAAAGGTGACTAGTGGTGTTCCACAGGGATCAGTGCTGGGGCCACCGCTGTTTGTGATACACATAAATGATCCGGAAGAGGGCATTGTTGGTCTGATCAGTAAGTTTACAGAAGACACGAAGATTGGTGGAGTAGCAGAAAGCATAGGGGATTGTCAAAGAATACAGGAGAATATAGACAGATTGGAGATTTGGGTGGAGAAGTGGCAGATGGAATTCAATCCGGGCAAATGTGAGGTGATGCATTTTGGGAAGTCTAATTCTACAGCGAACTATACTGTAAATGGAAGAGCCTTGGGAAGAGTTGATGAACAGAGAGAGCTGGGTGTTCAGGTCCATTGTACCCTGAAGGTGGCTACACAGGTGGATAGAGTTGTCAAGAAGGCATATGGTATGCTTGTCTTCATTGGACAGGGTATTGAGTATGAGCAGGTCATGTTAAAATTGTACAAGTCTTTGATTCGGCCGGATTTAGAATACTGTGTACAGTTCTGGTCACCACATTAGCTAAAGGATGTGGACATTTTGGAAAGAGTGCAGAGAAGGTTTACAGGGATGTTACCTGGAATAGAAAATGCTAGCTATGAAGAGAGGTTGAGTAGATTAGGATTGTTTTCATTAGAAAAAAGGAGATTGAGGGGGGACCTGATTGAGGTCTACAAAATCATAAAGGGTATAGACAGGATGGATAGAGATAAGCTTTTTCCCAGGGTGAGGGATTCAATAACGAGAGGTCACATGTTCAAGATGAGAGTTGAAAGTTTAAGGGGGATACATGCAGAAAGTACTTCACACAGAGGGTGGTAGGTGCCTGGAAAGCATTGCCAGCAGAGGTAGTAGAAGCAGGCACGGTAGATTCATTTAAGGTGCGACTGGACAGATATATGAATAGGTGGGGAACAGAGGGATGCAGATGCTTAGGAATTGGGTGGTAGGTTTAGACAATGGATTTCGATCAGCTCAGGCTTGGAGGGACAAAGGGCCTATTCCTGGGCTGTAAATTTTCTTTGTTCTTCGTACATGATGGTCTGGCAAAGGCAGGCCTTCATGGAACCACTCTTTGTCAGTCTGCAAGCTTGACTCTGGATTTTGAATTGTTACTTCTTCACCTTGCTCTGATCTCTTTAATCCTTTGCAGTCAGGGTAATGAAGTCTCCTGTATTTACCAGGCATTCAAGATCTGTGTCTTGTATTAACACCTGTTGAGATGCTGTTTGACCACTTAGTTTTGTTGTTCTTTGTGTGTCTTCTCATGCATGCATTCTTCCCAATGTTCTGCTCTTTTGTGTCAGGCAGCACCCCTTCACAGCTCTGGCAGCATGACCTGCAAACTCCCAGTTCATGTCAAAAAGTACTTTATTATCTGAGGGTTCATCAACAACGTCTCTTCTTCCTCAGGCAGCTGAAGAAATTTGGCATGATGGCGAATACACTTGCCAACTTTTATAGGTGTGCCATCGAGAGCATTCTGTCTGGATGTATCACTACCTGGTATGGTAACTGTATCATTCAAGATTGGAGGCAGTTACAGAGTGGTGAAATCGGCCCAGACAAACACAAAGCCAACTTCCCATCTACAGAATACATCTACCAGGCCTGCTGTGAAGGAAAGGCTGACATCATTCTCAAAGATCCATCCCACCCTGGCAATGCTTTTCAACCTCTACAATCAGGGAGAAGGTACAGAAGCCTGAACACACACACCAGCCGGTTTCCAAACAGTTTCTACCCCCTACTGTTGTTAGAATACTGAATGGACTCACAAACTGTTAACCTGTTCGCCTGTATCTGTGTTTTTGTATTTGCTGCTGTTTACATAGTATTTACTTATCTATGCTACTTGTCTATGTGATCTGCCTGTGTTGCTGGCAAGGCAAAGCTTTTCACTATGCCTCAGCACACGTGACAGTAAATTCAATTCAATACAATTCAACCAGGCTGAGGACTTCCAATGAAGTTCAACGCAAACTAAGGAACAGCATTTCATCTTTTGACTTGGCACTCAATAACCTTCTGAGCTCAACACTGAGTTCGACAATTTTAGATCAAAACTTATGCCCCCGTTTTGTTTTTTTTTGTTTTTAATCAACTGTTTCGGTTTTGTCTCATTTCTTTCTACACTGCTTCAGTTAGCCACCTCCCTTAGCCAGATTTTTATCTTTACCCATTTCTCTTTAACTTTCGTCATTTAATCCCTTGCGTCCATCCTGTCGCAGATCTATCTCTTTGCTCTTCCTCCTGCTTTACTCGTTCAAAGCTATTTCTCATTTCTGATTGTGTCTTCACGACCTGATGCGTGCTTCTCTGCAGATGCTGTCAGACTGCTGAGTTATTTTGCATTTTTTAAAGATCTGCAGTAACGGTAGTTTATTTTGTTTCCATTCGTTTCTGATTTAACGGTGCTTCAGAGTTTTCACCTCTCGTTTTAAAGGCGGTGTGTACCTTCGCACATCTTTTCCTCACAGTAGAACCTGAAGGGGCCAGTGAGCTCGAGCCGCGACCGGTAGCTGTCGGCAGTCACGTGAGTGGGCGGTGCGCTCTCGAGCAGGACGTCAGTCGGTGGGAACGAGCGAGCGATAGGGTGGACTGTGGTTGGAGGGGGGGGGAGGGGTGTTGAGTGGTCGTGACAGGTGAGTGCCCCGGCTGTTTATCTCTTTCGGTGAGACAAAATGGGTTAATATAGTCGTGTGTGAAGTCTTGCCAGCCCGCCTGCATTCAGTTCGCGATGCCGAGTGTCGTTTTTTATCTTGACTCCGAAGGAGAGGACCAGGCGAGCGGCGCGGCCTCCGATGCAAATGAGTCTGTTCCAGCCGCCGCTGATTTAGCTCATTGAGTTCTCACCTGATGGACTTCGACCCCTAACCCCAGACTCCAACCCCCTCCCTCCTTCAGGGTAAGATGGGAGTGTCCAGAGACACTGGATTGTACTTCTCCCTCAGAGTTGAATGATATTAACATGGAGCGCCATTAAGTATGACACCTTTTTACATGACTGCAATATCCAACAATTCAACTGTTTGCTTTTGAAGACAGGATATAAACTAGTGGCGTATTTATGGGCTTCAAACCAGATTTTGTCCTATGCTGAATGATATTCACTTGGGTTTAAAGCGTTCTGTTGGATAGAAATAATTTATAATATATGCCTAGTTCAACATTGCTCCATAACAAAGCAGTTTCTGCGGTGACGCCACAGCTGGATTACAACTGCATAACTAAAACACTTTTTTCAGTAATCTGAAAGTGAAATCCCCATCCGTGGTAGGGGTGGGTTCACCACCAGACCTGTAAATTCCGTCCTTTAAAGCTGAAAATCTCAACACCTGTTAAATGCCCAGCATAGTGATTTCACCATTTAGATTGATATGACTGGGCCAAAATTTCAAATAGTATATGCTTGAGGAGTGCCAAAAACAGACTATTGAAGAAACTCAGCAAGTCTGGCAATATCGGTGGAGAGAGAAACAATTAATGGAACAGTTTCAAAGAGGTTTGACTTCTCAAAACATTAACTCTGCTGCTCTGTCAACAGATTCTGTCTGACCTGAATTTCTCCAGCACTTTGACTTTTAGTGTATGATCAGTCTCATTGGCTAAATATTGTGACCAATTCTTGATTTGATTTTTATTTTACAAATAATATCCTTTCTTATTGATATCATGATCCATTGTCTCATGATCCACTATTTAATATGCCAATCATTTTGTAAGATAATTATTTTTGTAAAACTGTGTCTCTCTGTAGAATTGTTAAATCTAAGCAACACCAATGAGCCCTGATAACTTACATCCTAATATCCTTTTAAAAAAAAGTAGCTGCAGACATGATTGATATGGATGCAGTTTTTCAAAATCCTTGGATTCTGAAGAAAACTGCCAATGTCACACCCCTATTGAAAAAGACGAAGAGGTAAGAAGTGGGTAACTCTAGGCCAATTAGTCAAACATCTGGTGTTGGATGTAATGATGTAATATCAGAATATTTGGAAAATTATAATCAAGCAGAGTCCGTACGAATGCATGAAAGGGAGTTTATGCCTGACTGAATTTTCAAGGATGTTGCAACCAGCCTAGTTAGAGGGGAGTTAGAAGATGTGTTGTATTTGGATCTCAAGGAGGAGTTTGATAAGGTACCTCATAAAAGATTAAGTCGTAAGATAAGAGGCCATGGTGTTGGAGTTAGTATGTTGTTGTGGATAGGCAATTGGCTAATGGACAGGAAACAGTGAGTTTGGATAAGCGATTCCACAGGGATCCCACAGGGATCAGTGTTGGGACTGCTAATGTTTACAATATATATTAATGACATGGAGGAACAAAAGCAAATGTACTGTACTTACATTTGCAGATGTTTTCTGAGGGGTTGATAGATGGTATCTAGATCTATGTGTTTGTTTATGGTGTTGTGGTTGGAGTGTCAGGCCTCTAGGAAATCTCTGGCATGTCTTTGCTTAGCCTGTCCCAGGATAGATGTGTTGTCCCAGTCAAAATGGTGGGGTTTTTTCCTCCATGTGTAGGGCTTCGAGGGAGGACTACGTAGGACAAAACAGGAAGAAAGTTAGCCACCAGATTACACGAACACCAGCTAGCCACAAAAAGACACTACCCTCTCTCCCTCGTAATGAACAGGAAATGACATCACCACAAACCCCAGGAATCCTATCCAGGACAAACACATAAATAGAAAGCAGGAGACAACAGCTTCGCTTCACTTGGAGGTCGCCACTGATGTTACCTAGCCAGGCAATGAAACATCTGGATATCAAACCTACAGCTCAGCGAGCAAACCTACACCCTAAACCTCAACCTGAGCTACAAACCTTGCAATAACCTTTGTTTTGTGTGCTGCTGAATATATTTAATGACTATTCACTGAGATCTTGCATAAATAATTTTCAAGTTTTAATTCTTGTCAAGGAATGTAAAAATACTAAGCATTAAAAAATTGTTGATAAGAGATACTTGGTTGTGCAAACTTGTGAAATATGAACTGGATTTAATTTGAACTAAGCAAAACAGTCCAATTATGTAGGTAGATTTATAGTTTTGATTAAATACTTAGTTATGTTTTTGCATATTGTGTAAAATTAATTAGATTTATTCATCAAACTATTTCAAACATTTTTGTTTTCCTAGGTCTAAATATGTCAAGGCCTACAAGTGTGTCACCACGGCCTGGGAGTGCCCAGTCAAGCCAAGCTGTCTCTAAAGCTAAGGGATTTAAGGATATTCGGATTGAAGAAGAAGTGAAAATTGCAGTTAACATCGCCCTTGAGAGGTTCCGATATGGTGATCAAAAAGGTGATTGTAGCAGCAATGCATTTCATAGAATCATAGATTGTTGTGAACATTCTTTTAAATTTCACCTGATTGATATTGGAAGAATGAAGGAAAGGCAGCATGGATTTCGTAAATGCATTATTTTTTAATTAGAAGGGTCGATGAGGTAAATGTGGTTGATTTTGTGCATGGAATTCCAATAAACATTTGGTCCATTTAACTAGCCACAAAAATTGAAGCATGTGGAATAAAAGGGGCAGTAGCTGCATGGATGCATGGTGAACAGTTGTTCCAAGAAAGTACAGTGAGGTTTGAACTGATGTGCTCTTCCGGCACCACTAATCCAGGTTTGCTAGAGATCCTAGTACTGATATCTATTTATCTTGATCAATATTACTGATCTAGACTTGAGTGCATAGGCCATGTCTAATATGGAACTTGAAGGGCCTCAGGACCCCAGAGAGAGCTTATGATGTCAGAGATTGAGCATAAATAGCATGTAATGAGAGGAGTTAGAGCAGACCATTTGTTGACTTTGCTGACTGGTGAAGAATAAGCATTGAACCCAAACTCATGGTGTGGCATCAAACCACATGATAAAAAGTGGTGGCAACAATGTGAAACACTGACTAGAAACTCCACAGCAGGGAAAATCCAAGAATTAGACTCAAGATATATAAAGAGAAAAGAAGAGTTTAAAAAGTATATATTTTTTTAAAGCAATTGTTGGTACAGCTTTAAGATCGTATAGCAGCAGAAAATCCACAGCTGAACAGCTGCTGTGAAGGAAAAATCTCTGGACAAAATTCTCTTCCAGATCAACCACCAGAATGCTGTAGGTCTCTCAACGTCTCCAGGTGGTAAGAGAGTTATCTTGTAGAGAAAGGTGTGACTGATGGCCACATATCTAGTTTAAAAGAATTGGAAATGATCTTTTTGAAACATACAAAATCTTGAGAGGGCTTGATATGGTAGACACTGAAGGGATGTTTCACTTTGTGGGAGAGACTAGAAATAGAGGATGCATTTTAAAAATAAGTGGTCTTCCATTTAAAACTGACATGAGAATTTTTTGAGGGTTGTTTTTCTTTTGAACTCTCTTCTCCCAGAGTGGTGGAGACAGAGTCATTAACTATTTTTAAGGAGGTAGGTAGATTCCTGCTTCACAAGGGACTGTAAGGTTTTTAGAATTAGATAGCATTGAGTGCACATCTAGATCAGGCACAATCTTACCGAATGATAAAGCAAATTTTGAGTGGTGTAGTGCCTGATTCATGATTCTAATCTCCGATTCAAATGTGAAAAAAAGCATCATTCGAAATCTTCCAGATAAATCATCTGCATTCACAGTTGGAAGTAATGAGATGGGATTTTTTTACAGGATAGTATTGATAAGGAAAAGGTTGACTGCTAATGTTCTTGACTAGAGAATGAAACGTGAAAGAAAAAACTAAAGAGGTGAAGGAATTTTGTGGTGTACATTGATGGGGAAAATGATACTTGGGTAGTAATCCTATTTAATAGTCACAGTCTCGTGGCTCAAAATTCCAACAACAGTTCACCTTCTGACTCTTGATATGTTTACTAACTTGGAAATCTTTTGCTGCCAATAGATGCTGTATGTATGGAGTCTATTATTCTTGTATAATAAACTTTACATTTAAGGATGGACAGTAGCTTTGTAAAAAGGCAGAATGTATTAATAAAAATGATTGAGGAAGGACTGTTTCACCATTACAGAGTCATGGAGATATACAGCACAGAAACAGACCTTTTAGTCCAACTTGTCCATGCTGGCCAGATATCCTATATAAATCTCGTCCTATTTGCCAGCATTTGACCCATAGCCCTTCCTATTTGTATTTTAAAAGTTGCAATTGTACTAGCCTCCACCACTTCCTCTGGCACCTCTTTCCATACACGCACCTCCCTTTTTTTTTATAAATCTTTTCCCCTCTCACCTTAAATCTATGCCTTCCCAGTTTTCGATTTCTCCCACCCTGGGGAAAATACCTTGGCTATTTACTCTACCCATGCCCCTTATGATTTTTCTAAACTTCTATAAGGTTTCCCCTCAGCTTCCAATGCTCCAGGGAAAATAGCCCCAGAAAAATTGAAATTTGAAGTTTTAACACTATGCAATAATCTGTCTTGCTATGATTGATGCTCCAAAAGATTTTTAAACTGTGAAAACTAGATAAAATATTTCATAAGTCGTTTGCTTTATCCTCAACTAATTTCTTTTTTCTAGAAATGGAATTTCCATCTTCCTTGACTAGTACAGAAAGGGCATTTATTCATCGTCTTGCCCAGTCCCTTGGCCTGATTTCTAAAAGCAAAGGGTGAGTTACATAGAGTTAAGATGTGTTTGTGTAGGGATGTGCCATGCCAAAGCTTTAGTTTTACACAAGACGTGGTACGGAATGAATGTGCTTTGCTTGGGTTACAACACCGCATCAATGAGATGTTACTTATTCATATTACATCTCTTTTAATATATTTGCATTCAGAGTTCTGTATTTAACAATGTTTTTTTTTCAATCTGCTTTACACAGATATAGCAAGAGATTAATTACTGTTAAGATACTGTGCTGTATGTTCAACATGGAAATTGTTGCAAATTTCACTTCATCAGGCTGATTCAAGTCCCCAAGGTGAACTTAAACAAGCAACTCATTTACTACATGAAAATCAAAAAATCAACAAGACTTTCAATTTCAAGGGGACAAAAGAAAGCTAGCTTTTTCACTTGCATTTTAAATAGCTGGATGAGAATCAAATGGGTGTTGAAGAATAAGGGCCTGTTCGTATGTGTTAGCATCTCATTACCTAATCTCAACTCAATATACCCAGGAAGAGACCACATGTAACATTTGAGAGTGCTAAACCATGAGCCAAGACTGCAACATAATAGATCAAGTGAGTGTGAGCTAATGTGAGAAGATTGTGGCATTCACTCCTTGTGAAGTGCACAAGGTCACTCATTAATTACAGCATTGCTGCGTGTTCCTCTAGACTGTGGACATCACACTTAGCTAGTGAGTACTTCAGACCAGGCTGGCAGCATTTGAAATGGTGTATGGCTGAGGTTTAAATGTGGCTGTGATGTGAACCCTATAAGGCTCCTGGTGACTGTCTCCATTGCTGCTGAGCATGACAGCAACACTGCGGAGTTGAAGTGAATAATTAAAGAGGTGAGTAGCTGAGAATTGAGAGAGAAAGCTAACTAGGGTTCTCAAAGGGAAAGCTTCCTTGAGGCTCCCAAAATTGACACTTGATGAACATGTAGAAAAATGCAACATTGTCTTACTGCTGTTGTTTACCTTTTATCAGAATTCTCTTTAAGCATGGAATCAGCATCCATGTTTACATAGGTGATATTGCAACTTGACTTCACTGTCATCATTTTGAGATCCAAGACAGCGTACTTTCCAGCTACTTATCTAACATCAAATTGTGGATGGACCAGAGTTTGCTATCTTGATGACTAGAATTTAAGTAATTTCATGAAAATCCTCATTATTGCCCTGTACCCAACTTTGTTCTCAGACCAGACCTGATGGTGTGCAATTGTATAGCATTTTTGACAATTAACTGAGCTTCAAACCACACATTCTACCTAATGTGGTTAAATTTCCTTTATATCACCTGCTTCCATCCCTATCTGCTATTGCTGCCACACAACTACAACCACAAGCATTCACATCAAACTCTGCTGTTATATTGATCATTTCACCAGCATCCCTCAAGCTTCATTGCTCATCACATCCAGTATCAAGTCCAGCTCATCCTATTTTCTTTTGTTGCCACTGAATTCCAGCTCTGTACCTGTCAGTAGTTGTCTGGTGTTTTGTTTTTGTTTATAAATCTTTCCATGGCTTTGCCCCAATCTTAACACACTCTCTTTTACTGGTTAACTGCTGTACCAAGTTTTACTGGGCCAAACTCTCAATGGTAATGATGGCCGAAGTTTGTTATTATGACTATGTGGTTTGGCAATATTTTAGTAAACACCATTATTTATGTAAGCTCTTTACATTTGTTATGTTTGAAATCTCTATTTGGGTTTAATTCTTTTTCTAAGTGAGCATTTTTTTCTTTGCTTTTCCCACCCACATACCTCTCCAATCAATGTACTAAGTTTTAGAGTCACTTGCTATGAAAGTGCTGTTGAATATTGGGGTCCCGTGCAAACTGAATTTTCCTATTACTTTGTAGCAGGAGATTTTATTTAATGCTATTGCAATGATAATTAACTTACCAAATTTCAGCATTTGTAAACAAAGGGAAAAATTACAAAAGACAAGTTACAATGTCTATACAGCTAGCATCAACAATTTATCTGTTGCCAAACACAACCAATTGTCAGTATGTTGTTTTCAAAAATAAGCATTTCTTCTTAGAATGCTAAACTAAGCCTTAGAGTAGGTCTGCAGAGGAACAATGATCATGGAATATTCCGAGGGCCTGTGCCTATTTATCTTTTTCGCCAGAACACTGGTTCCAGATCGGTTCAGGTGGAGACTGTCCCATCAGTACAGATCTCTCCTGTTCCAAAACTGATGCCAATGCCTGATGAAATGGAACCCCTCTTTCCTACACCACTCCCTTAGCCATGTGTTTACTTCTCTAATTTTCTTATCCCTAAGCGAATTTGCACCTGGCTTGGGTAGCAAATCCAGAGATTATAACCCTTGAGGACCTGATCCTTAATTTTGCTCCTAGTGCTTGATAGTCCCCAAACAGGTGCATCTTGCTAGCCTAGGTCAGGTTGCTGCCCCTACCACTTCAATGAAACATTCCACATTGACAGCCCATATCTACTCTAGTATCAGTGAACCATCCACAGTTGTTCTGGCTGTATACCTTCTTTATCTAATTGATTCATGTATCATATCTAAACTACTGTTTCTTAAACTCAATAAACTATCACAATATTACTTGGTTTGGAGGTGCTGGTGTTGGACTGGGGTATGCAAAGTTAAAAATCACACAACACCAGGTTACAGTCCACTGGGTTTATTTGGAAGCACTAGCTTTCGGAGTGCTGCTCCTTCATCAGGTGGTTGTGTATTGTCGCCTACGTCTATTAAATAAGTGATCACGAACCCCTGAAATCAACATACTTATTGGTGTCTTTGTAATGAATATTTTTATCAAATTATCTACTCAAATAGTGGAATAGACACTGCCTGAAATTAAGAAAAAACAAAATAGTGTTTAAGTGATTTGAAGTGCAGGACAATTTGACAATATTACAACACTATCTTTTATTTTCAGAAAAGGAGCACACAGATTTCTTACGGTAAAGAAAAAAGATGGCTCTGAGATGGCTCAGGCTGTCATGACCTGTACTCTAACTCACAGTATGAAGCATGCCATTCGCAATTTAATTCAGAGGTTTCCTGTCACTAATAAAGAGCGCACAGATCTTTTGCCCAAAACTGAACGTGGGAATGCATTAACTGTTGAAGCAGGTATGTGTTATTATTTAAAAAACTGAAAGAACTGTGGATGCAGTAAATCAGAAACAAAAGCAGAAGTTGCTGGAAAGGTTTAGCAGGTCTGGCAGCATCTGTGAAGAGAAATCAGAGTTAACGTTTTGGGTCCAGTGACCCTTTGTCAGTTCTGAGGAAGGGTCACTGGATCCAAAATGTTAACACTGATTTCTCTTCACAGATGCTGTGAGATCTGCTGAGTCTTTCTAGTAACTTCTGTTTTTGTTTCTATATTACTACTTAGTTTGGAGGGAGGCAATATCCCTATTTGACAGGCATTTTAAAAATGCCAGAAAATATTCAAATTAAGTTGGTCAACTCTTCAGAGACCTACACTAGCAGGTGGACATGGGGTTGTCTCAGGGCTGGCATTCTGAAGTTATTGGATTTAAAAATGCATCAATGTTACTTAAATTTCTAATTACCATTATTTAAAATCATGGGTTCTTGCTGTTTAATTTTTTTTCTTGATTGGAAAAGCATGATCTAAAGCTGTAAGTTAAGACATATTTCTGTTTTTAAAAATGTACACTTGATATTTTGTTTGTTTTTAGAAATTTACTGACAATCCACTCAAAGCTGTCCTTAGCTTTTGAAACATTTCACACTACTTAGGCAAAGTATTTTTAAAGTGTTGTATGGGTTTTGGAAGACTGTCAAAATTTATTTTGTCAATTGGAATTAAATTTATGGCATTTATAGATTTGGAAAATTTTTAATATTAACGATAACTTTTCATAATGGCAACAGTTCAACTACTGTTGTATTTGCTTGCCAACGAATACCAGTCATTGGGCATTAGCTCACCAAAGGCTGAGGACAAGCATGCGTAGAAGCCTTGACATTATGTGCAATCAGCATCAGTCTCTGTTAGTGGTCCAGAAATTAAAAATATGAACAACAGCATAATCCCATATATTCTGGAAATTTGAAATAAAATCTGGAAATACCCAGCAGTTCTGGCAGGATGTGTGGAGAGGCAAGCAGGTAGTTAACTCTTGTTTCTGTCTGCACAAATTCTGCCAGACCTGCTGAGTATTTCTAGCATTTGTTTTGACTTAACCTAAACACTAATTTTATTTTGATCAAGTCTGTCACTTTTTGTGAGATACATTGTAATTATCTTGATTGTACTGTTTTTTTAGTTATCGTGTTGATTTTCAAACTGTGCTTCAGTTGGTACCATGTTTTTGCCCTCCTAGAAAACAACAGAGAGATGAATAAGACCAGTGGTAGACTCAATAATGGTATTCCTCAAGTACCACCAAAACGTGGAGATTCTGAATTGGATGCCTTTCGGCAGTCGCTTCCAGTTTTTGAAAAGCGGGATGAAATAGTGAAAATCATAAAAGAGAACAGAGTGATTTTAATAGTTGGAGAAACAGGATCTGGAAAAACCACGCAGGTGTGTTCCTTTAATTTGTAGCTACTTGTCCCAGCATGAAGGTTAAATCTATCCCTTGATCACGGTAAATAAAGAACTTAGGCCAAGGAAGGTTGTGCCATTTTGGGAAGGGGTTTCAAGGGTAGGCTTTGAAATCCATGCTGTGAAAAAGTTAGGTAGGCATCTTCTGAGCTGGTGCAGCTGATGCCCATATGGCACCATCTGAAGAGAGTAGCCCTCACTTTCTTGCACTTTTAAAACTTATATTTTAAAAGAAAAGACTGCCCACTATGCCTGCCTGTTCTCACTAATTATAATACTATTGGGCAGGGTATTATTGGGGTCAGTTGAGCTTTTGATCAGGTCAGTTAACCCTTAATTATTCATTTACATATGGTGTGTTGGCTGCTGCTTTAAGTATCCAGCCAGTCTCTGTTATGGGGTGAGTTTCGTGGTAGATGTGAACAGCATGGGCTGAGGAACCTCCTTATTTTATATATTGTCCTGCTGAAAACATATCCAGCAGGGTAAGTAATAAAACCTGAAAGAACTGTGGATGTTGTAACTCAGAAACAAAAACAGAAATTGCTGGAAAAAGCTCAGCAGATGTGATCGCATCTGTGACGAGAAATCGAAGTTAATGTTTCAGGTCCGGTGTTTTTGTTTCAGGGTGTATAATATCTAGTTCTTGATTTAAGAACAACATTGTAGATTTGACTTTGCTGGTAATGTGTTTACTCCTGTTCATAGCTAGTTCTTATTTCCAATTAGATCAGTATCGGTTGATTTTAATGTTTAAAACAAAAGGTTTAGCAGTTGGTATTTGGGGCGGCACGATGGCACAGTGGTTAGCACTGCAGCCTCACAGTGCCAGGGTCCCAGGTTCAATTCCAGCCTTGGGTGACTGTCTATGTGGAGTTTGCACATTCTCCTCGTGTCTGTGTGGGTTTCCTCCAGGTGCTCCGGTTTCCTCCCACAGTCCAAAGATGTGCAGGTTAGGTGAATTGGCCATGTTAAACTGCCCATAGCGTTAGATACATTAGTCAGAGGGAAATGGGTCTGGGTGGGTTACTCTTCGGAGGGTCGGTGTGGACTGGTTGGGCTGAAGGGCCTGTTTCCACACTGTAGGGAATCTAATCTAATTTTAAAGTGTTTTGTTTTAATGTTAGTTTGAAACTTTTAGCTTCTTGGAAAACATACAACAGTGAAACTCATGATCACAGAATATAAAGTCAAGGACACAATATTTTTAAAATTTCCAACTACTTTACAGTAGTGCCATTACTTTATTGGGTCTTTGCTTAATTATGAGACTGTGTTCACTCTTCATTGCATTATTTTTCAGATTCCCCAGTTCCTTCTTGATGACTGTTACAAGTATGGAATACCTTGTCGTATATTCTGTACCCAACCTAGGCGACTTGCAGCTATTGCTGTAGCAGAAAGGGTTGCTGCAGAGCGGGGTGAGAAGATTGGGCAGACTATTGGTTATCAGATTCGACTGGAGAGCAGGTATAATGAAAGAAGCTGCTAAGCATAACAGTGCTTCTGGCATTTCAGCTTTCTAAATCAAACTTATTTTGTTTGTTTTAGGGTTTCCCCAAAGACACTGTTAACATTTTGTACTAATGGAGTACTACTTCGAACACTAATGGCAGGAGATGGCACCTTAGCAGCTGTTACACATGTGATAGTAGTAAGTTTTTCAGAATGATTACTGTATTTGTTTTAGCAGTTTGGGGAGGAATTTGTGATTGTAATCTGGTTTCAGAAGCTCCAAAACACATTTCAGGCCTGCAAGTGAGGCATTGACAGAGTATTCTGCACTACTGGCAAGGGATGACTTCATAAGTGGCACTTGTAGCAGACTTCCCTTTCCAAAATTTGCTTGTTGAGACATCCAGAAGTAGTGCAGCTGATGGTCTTGCTTAAGTTCAGAAGTTGCATTCTCATCATCTCTTGTAGGTAGAGATGCTAATCCATATATTTTCCTAACTGAACAGAACATAACACAAATGGAAGCAAAAATTTTACACCTCAAAAAAGTGATTTAGTATTAATTTTAGTTGTGGACTCCTCTTCTGAAATAGAGGACATCCTTTTGAAGGACTGATTCTCTTGATGAAGAAAGGGTAAAGCATTTTACTGGTGCAGTGGAGACATGGAAATATGGCAGACCTGTGGTCATCAGCTTTTCTTTCATGCTTAAACAAAAATCTTAGATGAAGGAAAAAAGACTGATTTAGAACTTGCAAGCTGGCCTTTGGGCCATTTGAGCATTTGCCATTTAGGAAGATCATGGCTGATCTGATTGGGATCTCAACTTCCTAATTCTTGACTATCAATCTATCTAACTCAGTCTTAATAAATTCAATAACCTAAATTCCACATTTTAGGTGATGAGAATTCCATAGATTAACGTTCCTCTGAACTAAATCTTCCTCCTTGTCTCAGACTTAAAAACGACACCTTTTATTCTTAAACTGTGCCCCAAGTTCTAGTCTCCCCTACAAGGGGAAACTTCCTCGAATAATCTACATGGTCAAGTCACCCATGGATCTTGTATTATTCAATAAGATCGCCTCTAGTTTGTCTAAATTCCAATTGCTAAAGATTCAACTTGTTCAACTTTTCCTCCGACATTAAGTCCTTCATTCCAGCAATGCATTGATTGAATGGTTTGTCAATTGCTTCTAACAGTTATACTCTTTATCAAATAAGGAGACCAGAATTGTATACAGTACTCCAGAAAAGGTCTCATAAAAATCTTAGGTCGGGTTATACTGCTAAATTCCATTTCCCTTGTAATAAACACTAAAATTAATTTTCCTTCCTAATCACTTGCTGACTTCCAAACTAACTTTTTTTTAACTTGTGTACCAAGTCATCCTGATCCTGCTTTACTTCTGTTCTGCAAAATCTTTCAATTTAAATAATATACTGGTTGTTTGCTTTCTTTTTGCTGAAGCATTTTTCATTTTTGCTGCCACTTCTTTGAATTGAGTGGCTTTGGGCATTTCATAGAGCAGTTAAGGGACAATCTCAATGTTGTGGGTCTAGAATCACATGTAGGTCAGACTGGATGAGGACAAAGTTCACATTTTCTAATGTTATGCTCCCATCTTCCAGGTTTCTGTCCACTCACATAACCCTATCTATGTCCCTTTGCTGACAATACCTTTTCTTGATAACTTAATTTCTTATCTAATTGGGGTTATAGACAAATTTTTGTTACCATGCATTCAGTCCCAGCACACAAATCATTGATTGTAAATAGTTGAGTTGCGGCATTGATTCCTGTGTAAGTTCTCCCAATAGTTCTAGCTTGTCAATCTGAAAAATATTCTTTTATCCCTGATTTATCTCTTTTCGTTAGTACCAAGGGATTGGTTAGTTAGTATGTCATCTCTTAAGCTAAGAACTAATTTTTATGTATTCACGTGTAATGTGGCACTTTATCAGATGTCTTTTAGAAATCCAATTACACTACACCTACAGGTTCCTTTATGGGATGTGGACCAGCATTTATTGCCTGTCCCTAGTTGCTCGTGAGAAGGTGGTGGTGAGCTGCTGCACCTTGATACATAATGCCACTGGGGAGGAAATTCTAAGATTTGACACAGCAACAGTTAAGGAACTGTGGTATATTTCCAAGTCTTGGAGGGGTACTTGAGGCTGATGGTGTTCCCATATATCTGCTGCCCTTGTCCTTCTAGATGGAAATAGTCGTGGGTTTGAAAGGTGCTGTGTAAGGATCTTTGGTGAACTTCTGCAGTGCATTTTGGGATAGTACATACTGCTGCTACTGAGCATCAGTAGTAGGGGGCGTGGTTGCTTGTGGATGTAGTGCCAGTCAAGCAGATTGCTTTATCCTGGATAGCGTCACGCTTCTGGAGTGTTATTAGAGCTGTACACATCCAGGCAAGTCGGGAGTATTCCATTACACTCCCTATTTGTGCCTTGTATATCATGGACAGACTCTGGGGAGTCAGGAGGTGAGTCACTTGCTGCAGTATACCTAGCCTTTTATCTGCTCGTGTGTGACCACTGTGTTTATGCGATGAGTCTAGTTGAGTTTCTGCTCAATGATAACCTCCTGGATGTTGGTAGGGGAGAATTCAGTGATAGTAAAGCCATTGAATGTCAAGGGGCGGTGGTTAGATTGTCTCTTGTTGCTGATGGTCATAACCTGGCATTTGTGTGGCACAAATGTTACTTGCCACTTGTCCAACTCTTGTTGCATTTGAGCAAGGACTGCTTCAGTATCTGAGGAGTCATGAATGCTGCTGAACATTGCGCAATCATTGGTGAACATCCCACCTCTGATCTTATGGTGGGGGAGGGAAGGTCATTGAGCAGCTGAAGATGGTTGGGCATTTGGACACTGCACTGAGGATCCTCTGCAGAGATGTCTTGGAGCTAAGATGACTGATCTCCAACAACCACATCCATCTTCCTATGTGTCAGGTATGACTCCAACTACAGAGTGTTTGCTCCCTGATACCAGTTGTTTCCAGTTTTGCTAGGGCTCTTTGATGCCAGACTTGGTCAAATACAACCTTGATGTCAAGGGCTGTCACTCACTTCACCTCTAGGATTCAACTTTTTTTTCCATGTTTGAACCAAGTCTGTAAGGATGACAGGCTGAAGAGCTGAAAGGCCTTGACGGAACCCAAACTGGACATCATTGAGCAGGTTATTGCTGACATCACTGATGATACCTTCCATCACTTCACTTTACTGATGATTGAGAGTAAACTGATGGGGTGATAATTTGGCTGAATTGGATTTGTTCTGCTTTTTATGTACAGAACATACCTGGGCAATTTTTCACATTATCAAATAGATGCCAGTGTTCTAACTACTGGAAGAACTTGGCTAGGTCTGGAGCACAAGCCTTTAATACTATTGCTGAAATGTTGCTATGGCCCATAGTCTTTGCAATATCCAGCGTCTGCAACCATTTCTTGATCTCGCATGGAGTGAATTGAATTGGCTGAAGACTGTTATCTGTAATGCTGGGGACCATTGCATCATCCACTTGGCATTTCTGGCTGAAGATTGCTGTGAGAGCTTCAGCCTTCTCTTTTGCACTGATATGATCATTGAGGATGGAGATATTTGTGGAGCAGTCTCCCCCAGTGAGTTGTTCAATTGTCTACCACCATTCACAACTGGATGTGACAGGACTGCAGAGCTTGGATCTGATCCAAGGTTGATTGCAGGATCACTTAGCTCTATCACTCTCTGCTTATGCTGTTTGGTATGCAAGTAATCCTGTTTGGTAGCTTCATTGGGTTGGCACCTTATTTTCGGGTATGCCTTGTGCTGCTTCTGGCATGCCCTCCTGCACTCTCCATTGAGCTAGACTTGATCCCCTGGCTTGTTGGTTGTGGTTGAGTGGGGTATATGCTGACCATGAGGGTACACATTGTGCTTGAGTACAATTCTGCTGTTGATGGCCCACAGCGCCTCATAAAGGCAGGACTTTGTCTTCACAAGGACTGTGTGGTGGTCGCTCTTACCGATACGAACATGGACAGATGCATCTACAGCTAGCAGGTTAGTAAGGATGTTGGTTCCCTCACCATCTGCTGAAGATCCAGTTTAGCAGCTATAACCTTTCAGACCCAACCAGCTCTATTGGTAATACTGCTATCGAGTGACTGTTGGTGATTGAAATTCCTAACCCAGAGTACATTTTCTGCCCTTTCAATGTTCAGGGCTGCCTCTAAGTGTTGCTCAACATGGAGGAGTACCGATTCATCAGCTGAGGGAGGATGGTACAGGGTAATGAGCAGAGGTTTTCTTGCAGGGCTGTTTCTGCCATTGTCCTTTTGGTACCTAGGGCATGCCAGGTGATAGATCCAGTTTAATTTCTTTGAGACTTTGCAGCAACTGGTACAATTGAATGACTTGCTAGGCCATTTGAGAGACCGCCTCATTGCTGTAAGTCTAGAGTCCCATGTAGGCTAGGCCAGGCCAAGTGAGGATGGCAGATTTCCTTCCCGAATGATATTTAATGAACCAGAGAGGTTTTTCTTACAGTGGTTTCATGGTCATCAATAGGTTCTTAATTCCAGATTTTGTTTTCTTGAATTCAAATTCTATCTACCATGGCAGGATTTGAACCTGGGACCAAGACATTAGCTGACCTTCTGGATTAATAGTGTAGCAATAATACTGGGTCAATGCCTCTCCATCCTTTATCCACCTTGTCTGTTGCTGTATCAAAGACACTAAATTAGTTCAACACTATTTCCCTTTCTCACACGTCTGCTCTGTTTGATCCTGTTATTATTTTCAAGGTACTGTGCTATAACCTCATTGACAATAGATTCTCATCGTTTCTTTGACAGATGTTAGGCTAACTAGCCTAAAGTTTACCGCTTTTTGAAATGTGTTTATCAGAGTGTAAACCATGGTGAAGTGGTGAAGCTGAGTAAAAGGGTTGGAATCTTTGTAGGGTTTTGCGGGACCATGTTAGTGATTCCACTACCAATGCATATCTCATTCCTATTCTTACTCCATTTCCTTCATTTTTACTGAGTCCTGTGAAGTGGCTTTATTATCTTTTACTTGCTAATTGGAACAAAGGTTTATGACAAAAGTATATAACTGTCATTTTTATTTTCAAATATTGGTAGACTGAATATGCATTTCCATCACTTGTTTGATTTTCTGATTCCTTGTCTTTCTCTGTTTTGAACTAAGTGACAATATAATTTAACACTTTGGTTACAAAAAACAGAAATTGCTAAAGTTACTCTCCAGGTCTGGCAGCATTTATGGAGAGAAAGCAGAGTCAACATTTTGGGTGCAGCTATGTCCTTCAGAAGAAGGGTGACTGGACTTGAACATTAACTCTGCTTTCTGTTCACAGATGCTGCCAGACCTGCTGAGTTTCTCTGCACTTCCTAGTTTTGTTTCTGATTTCTAGCATCTAAAGTTCCTTGCTTTTTTTTTTAAATTTAGCAATGCAGTTAATTTTACTTGAATAAGGAATTTCTTGCAAGAAAATCTGGTGGTGTGCTTCAATGGTTTAAGTTTGCATAGTAGACTTAGAGTCAAACTAATCATGCTAAAAGGGTGCCAAAGAATGATCGTGGAGGGGAAAGTCACAGAAACTATTTTCATATCCCTTTTTTGGGGTAAATTACACATGAGCAGTGTTATGGAAGTGGTTCGCTGAGGAATTATGCTTTTTTGGGGAGGGAAGGGGAAGAAGAGAAGTAATTCTGTGGAGGAGAATGAAATAATTCCACAGAGGCCAGTATCCTGTAACCAAGTCATCCTTTATTTACACATGGAAAGTCCTTGACACTGATCCAACTTGTCTGAGACTCCTGTTGTTTTTTCCTTTTTTTTAAATCTTCTCCCCCACACTACCACCAGACAGCGGTAGTGCTTAATTTTCCCCAGCACCCATGTCGTGTGTGTGCAGATGGAGATTCCTGTAATTTTTAAAAACTTTTTTAAGAGCAGAGCCCTTCACTCACACTGATCCAGCTCTGTGTAAACAGAACCTCAGACACTCCTGTTTTTTTTTTCTTTGTTATGTGTGTACAGCTATGAGATACTGTGAAAGACATCAGGTGTACAAATCTTTATTCAATTTCCACCACCAGGAAGAAAGGAAACACCCAAGTGGCCAGTGACCACCAGTGCCCTTCTCAGAGGACATTGCTGTGTGATCAAAACAGTGAAGGGGAGGGCAGGGATTAAATCAAAATAGAATTGGATGGGGAAATAATACACTTCACTCCCAGCGGCGCCCACCTCTCCCTGAACACCTGAAGGGTGTTGGTGGATACTCTGTGCTCCTTCTCCAGAGACATCTGGGCTCTGACATTAACCACAGAAAAGGGGAAAGAGACTCATGTTTTTATTTTCAATTTTTTTAGTAGCACACTGACTGTGGTCCAGCCAGCACAGAGTCAGTTCCCTGACACAAATTGAGAGGAGACTCATGTTCTTTTTTTTTCTCATTTTATTAAACCGTTACAAAACAGTTTTCAAAAAACAGTTAACATTTACAGCTGTATACAAATAAACAGCAATTTTACAAGAAAAGGAGCAGCAAAGCCAGGCTCCAAAACCTACCGTCCAACCAGTTTACAGGGAAGTGAGGACAAACCTCAAATCCCACTTTCAAACATTACAAGATAACAACAATGACATTTGTACATAAAAAAGGACAATCCAGTTACATAAATAGGTGCATACAATACAGACCCAGCAAGCCCCTGTCCCTCCCACCTTTCGGCCACTCTAAGACAGCCCGCCCCTACACACCCTCCAGCTCTTGGTCCACCCCGTGCCCCTTCCAGCTCTTGGTCCGCCCTGACACACCTTTCGACCACCTCTAGGACAGCCAGCCCCAGTACCCGCCCGGGGTGTCAGTGGTCAGGAAGGCCTACCCACCTTCTGGCTTCACTAACCACCCTCTGCACCTTTCGACCACCTCTAGGACAGCCAGTCCCAGTACCCGCCTGGGGTGAGAGCACTGAGGATGGCCTACCCATCTTCCGGCTCTCTGTCTGCCCCTACATACTGTTAGGCTCTCACCCACCCCGATGTGCCATCTGGCCCGTGGACTGCCCTGACACACCTTCCGGCCACCTCTAGGACAGCCTGTCTCCTTTCCCCCAGGGACGACAGCATGCAGGGCAGCCCACAAGCCTTCCGGATCTCAGCCTGACCCTACGCACCTTGTGGCTCTCAGCTGCTCTGACATACCTTCCAACCACCTCTAGGACTGCCCGTCCCGATCACCCCTTCTCGGGACAACAGCGCTCAGAACGGCCTTACCCACCATCTGGCTCTCGGGGCGACTGGCATCAGGGTGGCCTACCCACCCTCCAGCATTCGGGACAACCTACCATCCTTCAGGTTCACAGGATGGCCTACCCACCCTCCGGCTCTCTGGGTAACAGCTTTCAGGACAACCCATGACCTTCCCAGCTCACAGTAAGGCCTGCCACACCCAGAGGGACACAAGACACAAGAGCCTAGTGATGGGAGATAAGGAAATAGCAGGAGAACTTAACAAGTACTTTGCGTCAGTTTTCACAGTGGAAGACAGGAGTAATATCCCAAAAATTAAAGGGTGTCACGGGGCTGAGTTGAGTATGGTTGCCATTACGAAAGAGAGAGTGCTAGAAAAGTTAAAAAGTCTTAAAATTGATAAATCTCCTGGCCCCGATGGGATACACCCTAGAGTTCTGAGAGAGGTTGCTGAGGAAATAGCAGAGGCATTGGTTGAGATCTTTCAAGAGTCACTGGAGTCAGGAAAGGTCCCGGACGATTGGAAGATGGCTGTAGTAACCCCCTTGTTCAAGAAAGGATCAAGGCAAAAGATGGAAAATTATAGGCCAATCAGCTTAACCTCGGTTGTTGGTAAAATTCTAGAATCCATCATTAAGGATGAGGTTTCTAAATTCTTGGAAGAGCAGAGTCTGATTAGAACAAGTCAACATGGATTTAGTAAAGGGAGGTCATGCCTGACAAACCTGTTGGAATTTTTTGAAGAGGTAACAAGTAGGTTAGACCAGGGGAACCCAGTGGATGTGGTCTATCTGGACTTTCAAAAGGCCTTTGATAAGGTGCCACACGGGAGACTGCTGAGCAAGGTGAGGGCCCATGGTGTTCGAGGTGAGCTGCTGGGATGGATTGAGGATTGGCTATCTAACAGAAGGCAGAGAGTTGGGATAAAAGGTTCTTTTTCAGAATGGCAGCCGGTGACGAGCGGTGTCCCGCAGGGTTCGGTGCTGGGGCCACAGCTGTTCGCATTATATATTAATGATTTGGATGAGGGAACCGGGGGCATTCTAGCGAAGTTTGCCGATGATACAAAGTTAGGTAGACAGGCAGGTAGTACTGAGGAAGTGGGGAGGCTACAGAAGGATCTAGACAGGTTGGGAGAGTGGTCCAGGAAATGGCTGATGGAATTTAACGTGAGCAAGTGCGAGGTCTTGCACTTTGGCAAAAAGAATATAGGAATGGACTACTTTCTAAATGGTGAGAAACTTAATAAAGCCAAAGCACAAAGGGATCTGGGAGTGCTAGTCGAGGATTCTCTAAAGGTAAACATGCAGGTTGAGTCTGTGATTAAGAAAGCGAATGCAATGTTGTCTCTTATCTCAAGAGGGTTGGAATATAAAAGCAGAGATGTACTACTAAGACTTTATAAAGCTCTGGTTAGGCCCCATTTGGAGTACTGTGTCCAGTTTTGGTCCCCACATCTCAGGAAGGACATACTGGCACTGGAACGTGTCCAGCGGAGATTCACACGGATGATCCCTGGAATGACAGGTCTAGCATATGAGGAACGGCTGAGGATACTGGGATTGTATTCGTTGGAGTTTAGAAGATTAAGGGGAGATCTAATAGAGACGTACAAAATAATACATGGCTTTGAAAAGGTGGATGCTAGAAAATTGTTTCTGTTAGGCGAGGAGACTAGGACCCGTGGACACAGCCTTAGAATTAGAGGGGGTCATTTCAGAACGGAAATGCGGAGACATTTCTTCAGCCAGAGAGTGGTGGGCCTGTGGAATTCATTGCCACGGAGTGCAGTGGAAGCCGGGACGCTAAATGTCTTCAAGGCCGAGATTGATAGGTTCTTGTTGTCTAGAGGAATTAAGGGCTACGGGGAGAACGCTGGCAAGTGGAGCTGAAATGCGCATCAGCCATGATTGAATGGCGGAGTGGACTCGATGGGCCGAATGGCCTTACTTCCACTCCTATGTCTTATGGTCTTATAGTCTTAAGACAGTGCAGGTGATAACCCAACAAGAAATATGGTAGAGTTAATTGTGTACAAACTGTCCTTTCTGGCGCACACGCAGTCTAAATAGTCTTTAAAAAATATACAGTCCACTCCAGTTTACGACGTGCATTGTTAGAAGTGGAGTCCACTGCTAAAAGCAGGGTTCATAACCAATGGCAGAGTCTACTCCCAAAGACAGCAAATGCACACCCCACAGCACACAGGTGTTCAGTCTTCATGGAGTCCTGGCACCTCCATTGGAGAGCCAGGGCCATTCACAGGAACATAGTACATTTTAAAGATGCAGTTAACTCACAGGGGTTTTGGTCCTCTCCTGAAGGCAAGGTCTTCTCCAAAACTCCAGGATACAGCAAGTGCTCACCTCTCAGTGCGCACATAGGTGTTCAGTCTTCAGAGGCCCAGTCCCAGGGCTAGGCCTCCCCACTGGAACAGTTCCTCTGGTAAATTGTATGTTTTCCACAATGGCCCAGTCCAAACACCAAAGCAAAAGTGAAGACAAATACAAGAAGTAAAGAAAACTAGAGTCCAAGGGCTAAGCCCTACCAAAGAATTAACATTGTCCTTTTCTCAAAAGTGAGAAAAGAGTAACACAGGCTGTAACCAGCCAGTGAAACAACAATTCCCTAATGAGAACCAAGTCACACCTGAAACACATTATGTGCATCAGGAGTTTAGAAATCAGTCCTCATTAAAGAAATACCAGTTAACAAATTGGCTAAATAATTCAGCCAGTTCAGGAATCCGGTTTCCACCCCAAAAAGAGAAGCAGAAATCAACTGCAACAGTTACACACTGACTGTGGTCCAGCCAGCATAGAGTCAGTTCCCTGACACAAATGGAGAGGAGACTCCTGTTCCTTTTTTGTTATTTTGTTTTATTTTTGTTTCTTTTTCTCCCCTTTTTACCCCCACATTACAGCCTAATTGCGGTAGTGCTTATTTTTCCCCAGCACTCATGTTGTGTGTGAGCAGGTGTGAGACACAGTGAAAGAGACAAAGTGCATGAAACTTTATTCAAATTTCCACCACCAAGAAGAAAGGAAACCCCCGAGAAGCCAGTGACAAGTAGTGCCCTTCACATCAAAGAGCAATGCTATGTGATCAAACAGTGAAGGGGAGGGCAGGGATTAAATCAAAATAGAGTTGGAGGGGGAGAGACTCATGTTCTCTTTTTTTTCTTTTTTTTTCACACACTGATCCAGCTCCCTCAGAGACAGCTCTCAGAATGAACAGAACCCCCAAGATTCCTTTTTTTTTCTCACTTTTAACCCCCATACTACCGCCTAACTCCAATAGTGCTTATTTTTTCCCCCAGCACCCATGTTATGTGTGTGCAGGTTTGAGAGACACAAGGTGTACGAATCATTATTCAATTTCCACCACCAGGAAGAAAGGAAACACCCGAGTGGCCAGTGACAAGCAGTGCCCTTCACATCAAAGAGCAATGCTGTGTGATCAAACAGTGAAGGGGAGGGTAGGGATTAACTCAAAATCGAGTTGGAGGGGGAAATAATGCACTCCACTCCCTATGGCGCCCACCTCTCCCTGAACAACTCCAGGGTGTTGAGACTCCTATTCTTTTTTTTCCTTTTTCTTTTTTTTTCTTAAACCCCCACACTACCACCTGACTGCGGTAGTGCTTATTTTTTTCCCCAGCACACGTGTGTGTGTGTGCAGGTGTGAGACGCAGTGAGAGACACAAAGTGCACGAGTCTTTATTCAATTTCCACCACCAGGAAGATAGGAAAACACCCGAGTGGCCAGTGACAAGCACTGCCCTTCAAACCACAGGGCAATGCTGTGTGATCAAAACAGTGAAGGGGAGGGTAGGGACTAAATCCAAATAGAATTGGAGGGGGAAATAATGCACTCCACTCCCTATGGCGCCCACCTCTCCCTGAACAACTCCAGGGTGTTGAGACTCCTATTCTTTTTTTTCCTTTTTCTTTTCTTTTTTTTTCTTAAACCCCCACACTACCACCTGACTGCGGTAGTGCTTATTTTTTCCCCAGCACACGTGTGTGTGTGCAGGTGTGAGACGCAGTGAGAGACACAAAGTGCACAAATCTTTCTTCAATTTCCACCACCAGGAAAATAGGAAAACACCCGGGTGGCCAGTGACGAGCAGTGCCCTTCACATCAAAGGGCAATGCTGAGACACATGTTCTTTTTCTTTTCTTTCGATCACCTCTAGGACAGCCCACCCTGGTAAATCTCCTGTTTTCTTTTCAGAGCCAGCTCTGAGTGGCCCGAACCTCTGACACTACTGTTTATATTTTTTTCAAATCTTTTCTCCTTAAACCCCACACTACGCCTAACTGCGGTAGTGCTTATTTTTTTTTTCCCTCAGCACCCATGGTGTGTGTGTGTGCAGGTGTGAGACACAGTGAGAGACACAAAGTGCACAAATCTTTCTTCAATTTCCACCACCAGGAAAATAGGAAAACACCCGGGTGGCCAGTGACGAGCAGTGCCCTTCACATCAAAGGGCAATGCTGAGACACATGTTCTTTTTCTTTTCTTTCGATCACCTCTAGGACAGCCCACCCTGGTAAATCTCCTGTTTTCTTTTCAGAGCCAGCTCTGAGTGGCCCGAACCTCTGACACTACTGTTTATATTTTTTTCAAATCTTTTCTTCTTAAACCCCACACTACGCCTAACTGCGGTAGTGCTTATTTTTTTTCCCTCAGCACCCATGGTGTGTGTGTGTGCAGGTGTGAGACACAGTGAAAGACACAAAGTGCATGAGTCTTTATTCAATTTCCACCACCAGGAAGATAGGAAAACACCCGAGTGGCCAGTGACAAGCACTGCCCTTCAAACCACAGGGCAATGCTGTGTGATCAAAACAGTGAAGGGGAGGGTAGGGACTAAATCCAAATAGAGTTGGAGGGGGAAATAATGCACATGTTCTTTTTTTTTTCTTTTCTGGAACAATATTTTTCTTTTTTTTTCTTTATTTTTTTTCCACCACCCATGGAGTGTGTGTGTGTAGATGTGAGACACAGTGAAAGACACAAAGTGCTTGAATCTTTATTCAATTTCCACCACCAGGAATATATGAAAAAACACCCAAGTGGCCAGTGACACGCACTGCCCTTCACATCAAAGGGTAATGCTGTGTGATCAAAACAGTGAAGGGGAGGGTAGGGACTAAATCCAAATAGAGTTGGAGGGGGAAATAATGCACATGTTCTTTTTTTTTTGTCTTTTTTTTCTTTGCTTATTTTTCCCCAGCACCCATGGTGTGTGTGTGCAGGTGTGAGACACAGTGAAAGACACAAAGTATGCATATGTTCTTCTTTTTCTTTTTTTTTCTTGCAGTGCCCTTCACATCAAAGGGCAATGCTGTGTGAATCACCTATTTTTTTTCAATTTCCACCACCAGGAAGATATGAAAACACCCAAGTAACCAGTGACAAGCAGTGTCTTTTTGAGAGAGCAATACTCCTCTCCTGCTTATATTTTTTTCTTTTCTTTTTTTTACTTTGTGTGCAGGTGTGAGACACAGTGAAAGACACAAAGTATGCACATGTTCTTTATTTTTTTTATTTTGTGCTCCTTCTCCAAGGACACCCAGGCTCTAACGTAACCCATTCCTCCTTTTTTTTTTCTCTCTCTTTTTCTTTTTTCTTTCTTTTTTTTAAATTTTAACCCCCACACTACCGCCTAAGTGCGGTAGTGCTTATTTTTCCCCCAGCACCCATGGTGTGTGTGTGTAGGTGCGAGACACAGTGAAAGACACAAAGTGCACGAGTCTTTATTCAATTTCCACCACCAGGAAGATATGAAAACACCCAAGTAACCAGTGACAAGCAGTGTCCTTTTGAGAGAGCAATACTCCTCTCCTGCTTATATATTTTTTCTTTTCTTTTTTTTTCTTTGTGTGCAGGTGTGAGACACAGTGAAAGACACAAAGTATGCACATGTTCTTGGCTGTCAACCAGTGCTCCTTGATTGGACCAGGTTAACAGCTCCAACAGGGAATGTATACTCTATGAAGTCCACCTGGCTGACCTTGTTACAATCACTGCATCCTTGTTCTAAGTCCGAGGACATGGGCGAGTTCTTTATCTTATAACTCATCCTGGGGCATTATAGCATCTGGTTCAATTCCTCCAACTCTGCCTTGAATACATGCAGCGTGTAATGTGCAGTAGTTTCACCTCTCGTGCCTGGACAATCTTGGAAGAAATTTATTCTGTTCATCAGGTGGTCAGGCAGCAACATCTCCGTGTCCATATGATTCTACTGTCTCTTCAGCGCTTGACAGAGGGAGAACCCACATGTTCCATCAGCCTTTCCAACTGTTCTGAGGAGTGGGGCTCATTTTGATCCTGCCCTGTTTGTATCTTTGTAGTCCATGTGCTCGTTCAGGACTGTTGCACTTACCCCAACTTGATACGTCATTGGACCTAACCTCATGTAGACCATGCCTCTTACCATGCAGGCCATTCCTGTGGTTCTTACACTAAAATTCACCCCCTGTAGTGAACTGTCATTTTCGCTTAGCAGAGTCTTATGTCTTGCTTTGGAATTCCTGATGCCGTCCTCCATCCACAAAGGTCCATGAGGATCTGATTTAACCTGGTGGGAGGGTCTTCTCCCCAACTCTGCAGGTGCTATCCCTATAGTTGCATGAGTGGTGGTCCTAAAATGAAATAGGAACCAGAGCAGTTTGGTATCTAATGAAGTTGTAGGCTGTTTCTTTAAGCCTACCTTCAAAGTTTAGACTGCTCCTTCCGCCAGACCATTATATGATGGACGGAGTGGAGCTGTGTTCATATGTCAAATGCCATTTCACTTTTGGAAATACTCCACGTCCCGGTTGGCACACCTTGGCCAACACACTCTGGTATCTGTGTATTTCAGAAGATATCTCAATAATTGCCCCTGTGTTTAATGAATGAATTCTCTGTCCAGCCACTTTGAATGGGCATCCACAATGACTAAGAACATTGACCCCATGAAAAGACTTGTTTGGTCGATGTGTAACTGAGTCCAGGGCTTACCCATCTGTTTTAACAAATGTGGGGAAGTGCTGGCAGTAATCTTTGTCATTGTTAGTAGTCTGGGCACTGTCCACTGACATTGTTATTTCTGCATCCAATCCTGGCCACCAGACATAACTTCTTGTCCCTATCTTCATTTTGGAATCCCAGGTGGAGTTCGACCAGTAGCTGGTGGTGGACCTTTAATCAGGAAAATCACTCTTGTTCCCCATAATAATATGCTATGATCTAGTTCTCTGGGTCTTTAGTTTCCCATACCACCATCTGCCAAGACCAAATCTTTGTGTCCACAGTCTGATATTATCAGCTGTGACCGGAAGTGTATCCAGAAAATTTAAAACCATTATAGATTTTTCCAGTCATGATACCACCAGCAGTGTATCTGTCAGCGGGAGGTGGCTCAACGCATCTGCATTCGCTACTTGGCCTCCCAGTGTAATTGTGTACACTGAATTCAGCGTGAAGCTGTGAATGGCACTGCCTTGTCCTCCTCGAAGTGGATCTCGTAGGGGTTTGTTTGCAAAATTATGTCTGTAAAGGTTTGGTGGAATGTCCTGACTCCAAAATATGCCAAACCTTCTTTCTGTATCTGGGTGTATTTATGCTCTGCATTAGCCAAAGTCCTCGATGCATACGCTTCTGGGCATTGCTCTCCTTTGGCCACCTGTGAGCCAATGCTACCCTGATGTTATACTGGAAAGCATTGCATTTCAGTACCAGATCCCACTTGGGATCATGGTGTGCCAATACCTTAGAGGATGATAGCTATTTCTTCACTTCCCTGAAAGCTGTGGCTTGGCTACATTACCACTTCCAAGACCGATCCTTTTTTTTTTTTGAGGGATTGATACAAGGATGTCAGGGTGGAAGCCACGTTATGTTTGAACTTTCCATAATAATTCACTAGCCCAAGGAAAGACATCTAGTATAAACATGAGAGCCGAGTGACCTTTGATTGCCCTCACTTTATCTTCCAACAGTATAACTCAACAAGACTGAGTTTGTAGGCCAAGATCCCTTGGGCTGTCTGGAACATCTTTTTCCCTTCTAAGGCATACGATCGCCTGGGGAAAAGATCTAAGGATTATGACCAAGTTCTCTAAATGCTCCTTTATTGGTCTTTCCTATTAGCACATCATCTAGAGAAATGGTGACCTGGGGTAGACTTTGTAAAATGTTCCTCATTGTCTGCTGAAAAATTGCACAGGTTGATGATACTCTAAGTGGCAGTATATTGAGACAAACCCTCTGGGTATTAATTGTAGTATATATTCTAACCACAGTTGCAAATACAATTGGCTCATGTCCAGCTTCATGAACAGCAGTATCCCCCGCGACCACCACCATCCTGCCAGCTTTGAGTATAAATCCTCTGAGAGCGGGATTTTGTATTTATCCAGCTATGTAAAGTGGGGTTACCGTTTAAAATCCTCAAAAAAAGCCAAGTGACTGTCATCACAATCTAATATGACCGGTGCTGCCCATTCCACATTTGATGATCCGTTCACTTCCAGCCTTCTGATTTCTGCATGTCCTTTGTCCGTACAGCAAATGGCACTGGTCAAGCCTTGCATGGAATTGCTCCTGGTCAATATGCAAGGTGGCCTTGGCTCCTTTGATAGCCACCTGACACCTGGAGGAAGAATGCCTCACTTCCGCCTTGAGACCCTCCAATCACATGGCATCACTGCATTAGTGTCGATTTCACCATTTTCCTCATCACTCCTCCTCCCACCTCATCCTAGATCTAATTCTACACTGCCCTCTTGAACTGTCCTACTTGTACATCTTAGAGTAATCATAGAGATGTGCAGCATGGAAACAGACCCTTTGGTCCAACCCATCCATGCTGACCAGATATCCCAATCCAATCTAGTCTCACCTGCCAGCACCTGGCTCATTTCCCACCAAACCCTTCCTATTCATATAAGTATCCAAATGCCTTTTAACTGTTATAATTGTACCAGCCTCCACCACTTCCTCTGGCAGGTCATTCCATACACGTACCACCCTCTGTCTGAAAAAGTTGCCCCTTAAGTCTCTTTTATATCTTTGCCCTCTCACCCTAAACCTATGCCCTCTAGTTCTGGACTCCCCGGCCCCAGGGAAAAGACTTTGTCTATTTATCCTATCCATGCCCCTCATAACTTTGTAAACCTTTATAAGGTAACCTATTAGCCTCTGACGCTCCAGGGAAAACACGCCCAGCATGTTCAGCCTCTCCCTATAGCTCAAATCCTCCAATCCTGGCATCATCCTTGTAAATCTTTTCTGAACCCTTTCAAGATTCACAACTACTTCCTGATAGGAAGGAGACCAGAATTGCACACAATATTCCATCAGTGGCCTAACCAATGTCCTGTACAGTCGCAACATAACCTCTAATACTCTGACCAATAAAAGAAAGAATACCAAACGGCGCCTTCACTATCCTATCTACCTGCGACTCCACTTTTAAGGAGCTGTTAACCTGTATTATTCAGTAACACTCCTTAGGACCTTACCATTAAGTGTATAAGTCCTGGTAAGATTTGCTTTCCCAAAATGCAGCACCTCGCATTTATCTGAATTAAACTCCATCTGCCACTTCTCAGCCTGTTGGCCCATCTGGTCAAGATCCTGTTGTAATCTGAGGTAACCACCTTTGCTGTCCACTACACCTCCAATTTTGGTGTCATCTGCAAACTTACTAACTGTACCTCTTATGCTTGCATCCAAATCAGTTATGTAAATGACAAAATGTAGAGGACCCAGCACCGATCCTTGTGGCACTCCACTGGTCACAGACCTCCAGTCTGAAAGACATCCTCCACCACCACCCTCTGTCTTCTACCTTTGAGCCAGTTCTGTATCCAAATGGCCAGCTCTCCCTGTATTCCATGAGATCTAACCTTGCTAATCAGTCTCCCATGGGGAACCTTGTTGAACGCCTTACTGAAGTCCATATAGCTCACATCCAACACTCTGCTCTCATCAATCCTCTTTGTTATTTCTTCAAAGAGCTGAGTCAAGTTTGTGGAACATGATTTCCCACGCACAAAGCCATGTTGACGATCCCTAATTAGTCCTTGCCTTTCCAAATACATGTACATCCTATCCCTCAGGATTCCATCCAACAACTTGCCCACCACCGACGTCAGGCTCACCGGTCTATAATTCCCTGATTTGTCCTTACCACCCTTCTTAAACAGTGGCACCACGTTAGCCAACCTCCAGTCTTCCGGCACCTCACGTGTGACTATTGATGATACAAATATCTCAGCAAGAGGCCCAGCAATCACTTCTCTAGCTTTCCACAGAGTTCTCAGGTACACCTGATCAGGTCCTGGGGATTTATCCACCTTAATGCATTTCAAGACATCCAGCACTTCCTCCTCTGTTATATGGACATTTTGCAAGGTGTCACCATCTATTTCCCTACATTCAATATCTTCCATATTCTTGTCTACAGTAAATACTGATGCAAAATACTCATTTAGTATCTCCCCCATCTTTTGCGGCTCCACACAATAGCCGCCTTGCTGAGCTTGGAGGGACCCTATTCTCTCCCTAGTTATCCTTTTGCTCTTAATGTATTTGTAAAAACCCTTTGGATTCTCCTAAATTCTATTTGCCAAAGCTATCTCATGTCCCCTTTTTGCCCTCCTGATTTCCCTATTAAGTATACTCCTACTGCCTTTATACTCTTCTCAGGATTCACTTGATCTATCCTGTATATACCTTACATATGCTTCCTTCATTTTCTTAACCAAACCCCCGATTTCTGTAGTCATTCAGCATTCCCTATACCTACCAGCCTTTCCTTTCACCCTCAGAAGAATATACGTTCTCTGGATTCTCGTTATCTCATTTCTAAAGTCTTCCCATTTTGCAGCCGTCCCTTTACCTGTGAACATCTGCCCCCCCCCCCCCCCCCCCCCCCATCAGCTTTCGAAAGTTCTTGCCTAATACTGTCAAAATTGGCTTTTCTCCAATTTAGAACTTCAACTTTTAGATCTGGTCTATCCTTTTCCATCACTATTTTAAATCTAATAGAATTATTTTCACTGGCCCCAAAGTGCTCCCCCAATGACACCTCAGTCACCTGCCCTGCATTACCCAAGAATAGGTCAAGTTTTGCACCTTCTCTAGTAGGTACATCCACATACTGAATCAGAAAACTTTCTTGTACACACTTAACAAACTCCTTTCCATCTAATCCCTTAACAGTCCATTTGGAAAGTTAAACGCCCCTACCATAATCACTCTATTATTCTTACAGATAGCTGAGATCTCCTTCCAAGTTTGTTTCTTAGTTTCCCTCTGACTATAAGAGGGTCTATAATGCAAACCCAATATGTTGATCATCCCTTTCTGATTTCTCAGTTCCACCCAAATAACTTCCCTGGATGTATTTCCAGGAATATCTTCCCTCATCACAGATGTAATGCTATCCCTTATCAAAAACGCCACTCCCCCTCCTCTCTCGCCTCCCTTTCTATCCTTTTGTATCCTGGAACATTAAGCTGCCAGTCCTGTTCATCCGTAAGCCATGTTTCTGTAATTGCTATGATATCCCAGTCCCATGTTCCTAACCATGCCCTGAGTTCATCTGCATTCCTGTTAAGTCCCTTGCATTGAAATAAATGCAGTTTAATTTATTGGTCCTACGTTGTCCCTGACTTTTGACTCTCTTCTCAATCATTCCTGGTGAAGGACTTGTGCCCGAAACATCGATTCTCCTGCTCCTCGGATGCTGTTTGACCTGCTGTGCTTTTCCAGCACCACAATCTCGACTTCTGTTGTGTTTGCATTGTCTCTTCTTTGAAACCTCCATAATCAGCTTTTTCTGCTTCAGACAGCATCACTAGTTTCTTTTTTAGTGAAAGTATTTCGAATTTAAATTGTGATCCTTTTCAGTGATGATCTGGCATTGAATTGAGAAAACGCCTTTTTCTTGTCGTAAGTGCACTTTACAATAGGGAGTCATAGTTATACAGCATGGAAACAGACCCTTCAGTCCAATTCGTCCACGCCGATTAAGTTTCCCAAGTAACCTAGTCCCACTTGGCTGCATTTGTCCCATACCCCTCTAAACGTTTCTTATTCATTACCTACTGAAATGTCTTTTAAATGTTGTAACTGTACCTGCATCCACCAGTTCTTCTGGCAGTTCATTCCACAAACAAATCACCTTCCATGTGGAAAAGGTTGCCCCTCATGTCCCTTTTAAATCTTTCTTTTCTCTCACCTTAGAAATGTGCCTCCTAGTTTTGAACTCACCCACTCTCGGAAAAAGTCCTTGGTTATTCACCTTATCTATGCCTCACATGATTTTATAATCCTCAATAATGTCACCCCTCAACCTCCTGTGATTCATTGATGAAAGTCCCAACCTATCCTGAAAAACTCTAAAGTTTTGGTAGGCTGCATGCTTAATCCCTTCGGTTTCCTCTGGTCTGACAGAGTGTCTCTTTTTGTAATTATTTACTGCTTGAGGTGTTGTGAGAGAACAAAGAATAATCGAAAGAAAGGATAACCATACTTCACCACCCGGGATTCTGGAACAAATTAGTTTCAAGGTTTGGCGTTTTGTGACGTGTAATGTTATCTTTTCAGTCAAAAATAATTTCTCTTGAACAGATTAGACATGAAAATAATCCTTTTGTGTATGAACTTCAGTGTAAATTTATAGAGTGAAGCCAAAGTAAATGGATTAAAACAAAGGATTAATAAATGAGTTCATTATTGTTGACAGTCTTTGTTACGCCCTCTTGAACCTTTTAAGTGTAGTTTCTTTAAAAATCATAAGTGTTCTCAGGTAGTTCTATTTCCAAACTAGTACAGTGATGGATATGCTAAATAATTTCAGTTCATCCACAAAACGTCTCCTTGGCTGCAACTCATCTTAAACAAGGGCGAGAAAGAGATGTTATCAGAGGTTTGAAGCTGGAAACAGCTGTATAGCTCAGCCACAAAGTAACCTTATCAGAGTAACAGAACTGAAACCATCTGAAGAAAATAAACTCTCATTTAAGCCAAGAGTTGGGCAAGACCCAGAAAGTTTCTTTGAGGAAAATTAAATAATTTAAATGCTGCATTACTAGTCGATTATTTCTTCAATCTAACTTTATTAATAATAAATGCTCATTAAAAGTTTGTAGAAAAACATTGTCAGGCTTTACTGCTTTTAAACTTTTCTGCTAATGTACAACTTACAGCAAAATGAAAATTGTCAGTCTTCAACTGATGTATTTGGTTCATGTTGACATTCTCCAATTCCAATGAAAATCTTTTTTTCATGTGAAGTACGGGCACAAATTGAAAACCTGATGGATGGCATGTTTAGTAAATGATTGGCTTTCATCTTCTTTTCAATAGCATAGTTTAGTTGTTCAAAACTTCAACAGCTTAGAAAAGTGGCTGTTCATCCTTGGATCATGTCTTATGAAGAAGAATTTGGAAGTTCTTAAGTGCTACTAATATTCAATCACAAAATGTACTTAACCTGTTTGCATTCATCCTACAGAGCAAAAGCTGTTCACTACATGTCGTGAGTTAATTGCTTTGGTAAATGTATTGGGGGCAGGAATAGGGGTATAAACTGTACAACTATTAACCAATTAATTGTAAGCAGAGGTTACGCACATTTAAAATGGCTGTTATCTTGCCTTTGTTCCACTATTTGAACAATAAATATTAACAATTAAATCCTTTTCTTTAACTTTTTTTATGTGACAGGATGAAGTGCATGAGCGAGATAGGTTTAGTGATTTCTTACTAACTAAACTGAGGGATCTGATGCAAAAACATCCGTCGCTAAGGCTTATACTTTCTAGTGCAGCTTTGGATGTTAATCTCTTCATCAGATACTTTACCGGCTGTCCTGTAATTTACAGTAAGTAAAAATTGGTGAATAACATTTGTCTAACCTAATATCTTAAAGTTGTGCTGTTGATTTTACCTCCGCCTCAGATCTATTTGGATGGCTATCAGTTTTCCTTTTCATGTCTGAAATGGTTCAGTTAAACAATATTTTGTCAACAAAAAAAAAACAAAGAACTGCAGATGCTGGAAATGTGAAGCAAAAACAGAAATGATTGAGAAACCCAGCAGATTGTAGGGATATACAGAATGGAAACAGACCCTTCGGTCTGACTCGTCCATGCCGACCAGATATTCTAAATAAATTTAGTCCCATTTGCCAGCATTTTGCCTGTGTTCCCCTTAAACCCTTCCCATTCATATACTCATCCAGATGCCTTTCAAATGTTGCAATTGAACCAGCCTCCTCCACCTCTGGTAGCTCATTCCATACACGCGTCACCCTCTGTATGAAAAGGTTGCCCCTTCGTTCCCTTTTTAACCTTTCCCCTCTCACCTTAAACCTATGCCCTCTAGTTTAGGTCTCCACCTTCCTGGGGAATGTGAATTCCTGTTGAACACAGTTGCTTGACTGTACCTACAAGGTGGTGATGGTTAGAAAACCAACACAAATAAGGTAACTATTTGAGCTTTTCCTTACCAATCTACTTATCCAAACAATCTTGGTTAGAGTGACCACTGCACAGTATGTGGAGTCAAATTTCTGCCTTCACATTGAGGAATACCCTTCATCGTATTGTGTGCCATTCCAATTGTTAAATTATTCTGATTTAAGAGATTTTAGTAGAAGCAACTTTATATTCCTCCTGGCTTGTAACCTCATGGCCTGCATATGTAACATTACCATTTCCATTAAGTCAGATGACTTGGCTTGATGAGTGTAGAAGAGCAGCAAATGAAGATTGACCTGGATTTTACCTGCTCTCTGAAGATGAAGTAGGGGAGTTGGTAAAGTTGTGACAGAAACAATAGGAAGTCAGTTGCCTGTTGACTTCAAGATTAAGGCAGGTGGCCAATTAATTCAATTGTAACCAATGAATAAAATATTAACATTTTGTGCACTGCCTGGCATCTTGTTAGCATCAGAGTGACCCCATACTCAGTTGGGAGACCATTGGTTATAATGTGACAGCTTCTCGGGTCATCAGTAATGTTGGGGGATGCTTAATCTTTTGGGGTACCTTGTCCTTCCAGTCTAATCTGGCACAGAATGGGCAGTTGAGCAATGGGTCTGATTAACAGGTAAGGCTAGGTGTTTCACATAACTGCAATGCAATAGCAACAGTAGAGATGTTGGTCACTATCAGTATGCTTTCATTGAATAAAAATGCTGTTCAATTTTCATATTTTGATTTATTGTCAAGTGTACCCAAATAATGAAAAGCTTTGTTTACAAACAGTACAGGCAGATCATAATAAGCAAGAACATACAGATCATGGGGTGATTTTAAAAAAAAAAGCAGGCATACAGGTTACAATACACTGGGTGTGCACTTGGCAAGATCAACATCAGCATGTACGAGTTTGTCGATTTGAAGCCAGATGTGTAGACCGTGTCTTACAGACTGGTGTGTCATATGAAACAGCATATTCCTTCAGCTGTTCGCAACAGGCAAGGTACTGATTGTACCCAATCAACCCATGCTGTGAAATATCTAAATATTGTCCAATTGCTGGGTTATATCAATGTTAACACAATGTTTGCCAAAACCTGTGTATATCAAGAATTACCCTGACAACCAGTTTAGAATATCAGCTCATGTTGTGGAGCAATTGTATGTATTGAAAGCTTCATTTTTAATGAACAAGGTCCTGTTCTTTGAAGACTGAACAAATATATACACACACATTGCACCTGTTTCATCTTAACAAAGTAGTGACAGCCATTGTGTTCATTTTTCGGGGCAATTCTTAACCAATTACAGTCAACTTGCTCTTGTTTAAAATTTAAAGAGCTTGGCAGTTAACTCTTTGTCACCTGATTGCATTATCTTTGGCAAAGTCTCTACCAAAGAAAGTCCACTTGTCAATTAATCAGCAGTCGTCTTTCATGAAGCATAAATGCTGTTTTTCCTTTCATTGGTATTTCTTCTATATTGTCCTGAAATGGGCAAGATAAAATGCTTTGACAAAATGACTTTACAACTATAGTTATTGAAGTTACTTGAATCTCTGGAGCAAGTTACTTGATCTTGTAAGGTAGGATATGAGATTTACATATATTTTAGGATCTTTTATTTTAAGTTTGATTTTTTGATTTTGAATTATTGGCTTTTTTCTGTGTCTGATGGGCTTAGTTATTAACTTGTAAAAATGTCAGCAGCTGTAATGATATCTTTAAAAGAATTTGAGGGAAATAGTTTTCCAGGACTAATGGGTTTTCATTTACATTAGGAAAATTCATAAGTGAGCAAGGTACTTTAAGCATTCTGATGGAAGTTTATGAAATTGCTTTTTTTAAGATTTTGGAAAATACACCACCTGATTTAAAAAAAACTATTTTCAGTTTGAGGCAATTCTGCAGAACTCTTGAATGATTATGGATATCTAAAACATGTTCCTGAGAAAAGGAGAAGATGGTAAAAATAGATTACATTCAAGTAAGATATTTAGTAATAGTTCCAGACCAGGATAAAACCCTGAAGAGGTCATTTGAAGCTGAGGACATTTAAGCTCAGGATGGTTAAAAACTCCAGGAAGAGGCTAATAGATGTTCCAGAATGGAAGTTGAAAGCATTGTCAACTTGAGCCTGTGGCGATGTTGGAGAAGACCATTGTCCTCTTGAGTATTTAAAGGGGGGTTTTTGGGAGATGTAAAGGCTTTTTTGGGGGGGATTAATGCAGTTATATTTCACCATGTGTTTCAAAATATTTAAAGGTGTGTTATATATAAACAGTCAATTCTAATTTTTCATTTCACTTGTTTCATAAACTACTGATTTATTGGTAAAATGAAATCTTCAACATTGCTTATATTTCAGTGGAAGATTACTTTGTCATAACAAAAAAGAAAATCAGATGTTTAGATTAGATTAGATTAGATTACTTACAGATGTGATCTACCAAACCAAGTTTCAGAATAAGAAATACCGGTAATAACATCAGCTGGGATTGTAACACTGAAAGAATAGTTAATGGCATAAAAGGACTTGGAATTGTGTACCAGAACTGACCAGGCTTTTTTAAAGCTCTTGGTTGTGGTGGACAATTTAAATTTGTCGACTGGATCAAGAGTACAATCTATGAGAAAATTCAAATACAGATTTTTAATATTTGGTGCCTTTCTATCAAGTTCAGGGGAGACCATTTGAAGTAAAAGAACTCTTTTTAGAGGACATCTTGCGTACAACTGGATATACAAACAAAGAAATGTTAAAGTATAAAAAAGAGAAACAACGAGGTAAGTTCAAATACATCTAATATCACCATTGCTACCTGACTCCTGGATTTAAAAACAAAGCTAATAATGATCCAGTAACAGGAACAGTCCTTTTTTGGTAAGATTTTAACCTAACAATGTAACGTAACATGTTTCAGGAATAATATTAACCTTAAACCGTACTTAGAAAAACTAATTCATGAGCTAAGAGTAATTTATGTTTTACCTTCTCAGAGGAAAAACAGCAAACAAACTTAAATGAGTGGTATAAAGCTAAGGAGACCAGCAGTGCCAGCAGATCCGAATATCAAAGACAAAGATTTATCCCGAGCCTGATAGCAGAAAATGATTTGCTCGATGATGGCGGAGACAGTGTTTTCAGTCAGTTGGTAATTTGACTATTTTTTTTTGAGATTATTCCTATTTTCCTGCTGTTCTGCCCACATTGACCATTTTACATTTAGTTTCAAGAACATGTGGTTCAATCCACAGATCGTATTCATAGTAATCTAAAAATGGGTACCCCTGCAGGATGGGGTAACTAATTTATTTTCTTCATAATGTCAACATCTTGTGCCATCAATAGAGATTGTGATTTGTTCAAACTTCTGGTTAAGTGTTCATTTCTGTTTCATTATATCAGTATTGCATTTGGTCAAGAAAAACTCACAGAAAGCACAAAACTAGCTATTAGACTCACCCTATGGTGTAACCAAGTACACAATTGACTAAACAAGAATTGCTCGTGAAAAGCAAGAGAAAATCTGTTTCCAATTCAAGGAATATTCCCGAGAATTCCTGTTGACTCTGCAAGCAATCTAACAAAGTCTTATTGTCAGGACTTTCGTCCCCTAATATACAAAGCAAAGCAGAAAAGGAAAGTTAGTACTGCTGACTGCTATGCTGGTTTATCTTGGCCATTTTCCTGAGACTGGATGTGAATTTGCAGGGTTACCTGAATCCAAACAAGTGATAATTAACTAAGGACAATGCATATTACCAGAGGGCTCCTAGGATTTTCCAGTCAATTTGCTTGCCCTGCAAGAACTACCTTGGGGGTGGACTTCTGGTGTCAGGCCAATGTGGCCAGCGTTCCTAGCAGGATTTGAGGCTGTCCTCGCTTACCTGACCACAGCTGTGGTTATAGCTTGCCCATAGAAGGGGTGTACTCCATGATGGTGACCTACTTGGTTATTGCGTTTTTCTAAATCAATGGTTTAAAAGTACCATGAAGTATAGGAGCAGAATTAGGCCATTCAGCCCATTGAGTCTGCTCTGCCATTCGATCTTTGATATGTTTCTCAACCCCATTCTCCTGTGTTCTCAGCATAACCCTTTATCCCCTTACAGCAACAAGGCTCAAAGGAAGCATGCTGTGCTGGGACTAGAACCTGAGGCAAATCTTGCTGAGAGCACTCTAGTAGGCCGGGACAGTGGTGGAGTGGGGGCGAATTTCTGGTTGGTGAAGAAATAGGGTTGTTGTGTGTAAATTACCACAAGCTAACTTTTAAATTTGACTACTTATTAAGAAATCTCTCAAACAATGAAATACTGAAACTATTATTGAAACTTTTTTGCATGTAGCAACCAAAATCAGACCTCCTTAAGTTAACAAGTTAAGCCTCACAACTTGGCTATTACCTAATTAATTGTGTAATTCAGCTACGATTCCTACCAAGTGTCTGTCTTTGGATGTCTGGGGTTTGATCCTTGTGCAGTATTGTTGAAGTACTGAAGAATTGTGGAGTTGAATTCTTGAACAATTTTTCCTCTTTGAAGTTTGTGATGTGACATTAACAATCCTTTTAGGTGCTTTCATCCAAAATATTGACTACTCCTTTGGAATCATCAAGTCTGCAGCTTGTCTTATCAGAATGTTCTTGGTTACATTTGGCATTGACTGAAGCCACAACCTTTCCTGCAATTAGCCCCTTTACCTGAGGACAGGCTGTCTTAATTGCCCATTTGCCATGAGGCAGCAGGTTATCAAGTGGTTATTAGCACCTCTCTCCCAGGGAAAAAACTTGTTTCAACTCCTTCCCAGGGGTGGCTAGTTATCATGTTGCTTTTAATTCCTTTAAAACAGTTTGCCCTTGTCCCTTTTGAGTTTACTCCAGATAGTTATTGCTGATTTCTTCAATGCATCAACAATTACTAAAGTGCTGATGTTTACAATACAGGATAGATTGGTTTCCCACACCTGGGTGGACTAGGAAGCACTTCCCTGATTGCTGTTCAAATTGCAGCGGTAGAGAAATGACATGCTTATTTGGGCATAATGGCTTCTTAAGGGCTACTTGATTGGCTAGCGAGTAGGTTGCTCAACATACCCTGCACCATCCTATCACTGGTAAAGTTGCAAAGGGGGCAGGATGTGCATGAATCTTATTGGATTTTATGTTGATCTGTCTTCAAATGTGCAGGTGGTTCAACACCCAACTCAGTATGCCCAGAGCAAACGAGAGGATAAGCTATTTTACAATTAAAGTTAGGATGCGTTAATAGCCAAATGGTCATAGAAATATATAACATGCAACAGACTTTAGTCCAATTCGTCCTTTGCGATCAGATGTCCTAGATAAATCTAGTCCCATTATTTCGGTATTTTATTTTCTGAGAGACTTCTTAATAAGTAGGCAAATTAAAAGGTGGCTTATGGTAATTTGGCCCATATCATCTTAGTCCTTTCTATTCATGTACTTCTCCAGATGCCTCTTAAATTTTGTAATTATACCAGCCTCCACCACTTCTTCTGGCAACTCATTCCATATATACAACACTCTCTGCATGAAAAATTTGCTACTTAATTCCCTTTTTAAGCTCTCCCCTCACCTTAAATCGATGTCCTCTAATTGTGGATTCCCGTATCCCAGGGAAAAGACCTTATCGATTTACCCTATCATACTCTTCATGATTTATAAACCTGTATGAGGCCATCTCTCAACGCCCAATGCTCCAGAGAAAAAAAACCCCATTTATTCAGCCTCTACCTATAGCTTGAACCATGGCAACTTGCAAAACTTGTTTTTTCTAAACCCTTTTCAAATTTCACAATATCCTTCCTATAGGAGGATGCGACAGAAAGTATTCCTATCGCAAGCAATATTCCAAATCTGGTCTAACCAATGTCCTGTACAGCCTGAACATAACCACCCAATTCCTATATTCAATGCACTGACCAGTAATGACAAACTAAGTTATCTACCTGCGACTCCACTTTCAAGGAGCTGTGAACTGCACTCCAAGGTCTTTTTGTTCAGTAACACTCTCCAGGACCTTACCATTAAGTACAGAAGTCCTGCCCTGATTTGCCTTTCCAAAATGCAGCACCGCACACTTATCTAAATTAAACTTCGTCTGCCACTCTCTGCCCATTGGCCCATCTGATCAAGATCCTGTTGTAATCTGATGCAACCTTCTTTGCTATCCACAGCAAGTCCGATTTTGGTGTCATCTACAAACTTACTAACCATACCTCCTATGTTCACATCCAAATCACTTATATGAATGATGAAAAACAGTGGACCCACACCAATTCCTGTGGCATACCACTGGTCATAGGCCTCCAGTCTGAAAAGCAACCCTTCATCACCATCTCTGTCTTCTACCGTCAAACTAGTTCTGTATCCAAATGGCTAGTTCTCCCTGTGTTCCATGAGATCTAACCTTGCTAACCAGTCTCCCATGGGGAACCTTGTCAAATACCTTACTGAAGTCCTCATAGATCATGTCCACTGCTCTGCCCTAATCAAAAAAAGTCAATCAAGTTAGTGAGACATAATTTCCCACACTCACAACCATGTTGACCATCCTTAATCAATCCTTGCTTTTCCAAATGGATGTAAATGCTGTCCCTCAGGATTCCCTCCAACCCACTTGTTCACCACTGATATCAGGCTCACTGGTCTGTAGGTCCCTGGCTTTTCCTTACACCTTTCTTAAATAGTGGCACTATATTAGCCAGCCTCCAATCTTCTAGCATCTCACCTGTGGCTATCAATGAAAGAAGTATCTCAGCAAGAGTCCAATAATCACTTCCTTAGCTCCCAGAGTTATGCGTTTTAAAATGTCCAATAGATGTCGCTATTTCCCCGTATTCTGTAACTTCCATATCCTCCTCCACGACAAACACTGATGCAAAATACTCATTTAGTATCTCCCCATTTCCTACGGTTCCACGCATAGGTGGACTTGCTGATCTTTAAGGGGTTCTATTCTCTCCCTAGCCACTCTTTTGATCTTAGTGTATTTATAAAATCTCTTTGGATTCTCCTTAACCTTATATGCCAAGGCTATCTCCTGTCCCATTTTTGTCCTCCTGATTTCCCTCTTGCGTGTACACCTACTGCCTTTATACCCTTCTTAGGATTCACTCGATCTCTGCTGTCTACAAGTGACATATGATTCCTTATCCTTAACTAAAATCTCCATTTCTCTAGTCATCCAGCATTCCATACACCTACAAGCCTTGCCCTCCATCCAAACCGGAACATACTGTGCCTGGACTCTGGGTATCTCATTTTAGAAGACTGCCCATTTTCCAGCCATCTCTTACTTGAAAACATCCACCCCCAATCAAGTTTTGAAAGTTCTTGCTTAATACCGTCAAAAGTGGCCTTCCTCCAGTTTAGAACTTTAACTTTCAGATCCAGTCTATCCTTTTCCATCTCTACTTTAAAACAAATAGAGTTATGGTCACTGGCCCTACACCCCACAATGCTTCCAGGCTTCCCACACCTCAGTCACCTGCCCTGCCTTATTTCCCAAGAGTAGGTCAAGATTGCACCTTCTCTAGGAGGTACATCCAAATACTGAATCTGAAAACTTTCTGTACACACCTAACAAATTCCTCTCTATCCAAACCTTTAACATTTTGGCAGTCCCTGTCTATGTTAGAAAGTTAAAATTCTCCCAGTATAATCACCCTATTATTTTTACAAATAACTGAGATCTCCTTACAAGTTTGTTTCTCAATTTCCCACTGACTGGTTGGGAGGTCTATAGTACCATCCCAATAAGGTGATCATCCCTTTCTTATTTCTCAATTCCACCCAAATAACATCCCTGGACATATTCCCAGAAATATCCTCCCTAAGTACAGTCATAATGTTATCTCCTATCAAAAATGCCACTCCCCCTCCTCTCTCGCCTCCTTTTTCTATCCTTCCCATAGTATTTATACTGTGGAACATTAAGCTGCTAGTCCAGTCCATCCCTGAGCCACTTCTAATTGCTGTGATATTCCCAATCTCATGTTCCTAACCATGTCTTGAGTTCATCTGCCTTGCTTGTTAGGCCTCTTGCATTGAAATTAATGCAGTTTAATATCAGTCGTACATTGTTCTCTGCTTTGCTTTGTTCCTGCCTGCCCTGACTGTTTGACTTGCACCTTTTCCAAACTCCACAAGTTTCAGGCTGACAACTTTCCTCACTGTCTCCTTGGTTCCTGGTCCCCAACCACCACCACAGCCACAGCCATTAGCACCATTTTAAATTCTTCTCAACAGCTCTAGCAAATCTTTCCACCAGTATATTAGTTTCCTTCCAATTTGGGTGCAATCTGACCTTATACAGGTCACTTCTACCCCAGAAGAAATTCCACCGATCCAAAAGTGTGAACCCTTCTCCCCTGCACCAGCACCTCAGCCATGCATACATCTGCACCATCCTCCTATTCCTGCCCTCACTAGCTCGTAGCACCAGAAGTAATCCAGATAGTATATCCTTGAGGACCTTTTTTTAAAAATTCCTGTCTAACTTAATATATTCTCTCCTCAGAATTCCATCCTTTTCTCCTCTAATGTCTTTAGTTCCAATGTACACAAGGTTCCCCCTACCCTTCGAGAATATTCTGCATCTTCACTGAAATATCCTTGATCCTGGCACCAGGGAGGCAACACACCATTGATTTCTTGCTGTCAGCTGTAGAAATGTCTGACTGTGCCTCTGACTAGACAGTCCCTAATACAATCAATCATTTGGAACCTGACATACTCTTAGTTAAATTGGCTGTTCATGCTACATTCCCCTGACAGTCCATCAACCCCTACATTTTCCAAACCTGCATGCTTGATTAAGATGGGGATAGCCACAGGAGACTCCTGCAGCACCTGCCTCTATTTCCTGGCAGTAACCTGCCTGTATCTGTGGGTTCTTCTCCTTTCCTACAGCAGTCATCCATCACACCCCCTAGCCTCTGTAAATTCCTCGTTGCCTCTAACTTCAGTGCCAACCGATCCATGTGATCCACTAGGATTCACAACCAAACATGCTTCCTGCAAAATAATCATCAGTAACATGGAAACTGCCTAATCTCCATCGTCTGACAGCAAGAGCACCTCGCTCTACTAAAGACCATCTTTGTACCTTAAATATCTACAGACCTAGAAAATAGCACAATCTTACTGCTCTAAAAATGACTGCTTCAGGCTAACTTAGTATTTATGTTTTATATTTTTAACATTTAATCAAGAGACAGATCTCAGTAAAACATATCATCAAAAAAGAACTTGCTTTACTCACTGTAGTTTTACAAAATAAGCAGTAAGGTTACACTTTAAAAAGCCACTTAGCTGCTCCCCTGTTGTTAGCTCTCCCACACAAGATCCTCCAAGGTCAGCTGTGAATTTTGTTTATTAATTTCTCCTAGACGAACTCCGATGTCTAGAGATACTTGAAATCAAACAGCAGATGCAATAGCTGTGCAGAATCGCTGCTGGGTCAGACAGCAGTGTAGGTTTCTTTCTCTGTTTGAATCGCTTCTCATCTGGTCACTGTCACTACCTTTGCTGTGTTCCTCCTCTTTTTTTCAAAAGTGTCATTGTTTTGATATCTTTTCCCCAAAGTTCCAAAACAATTCAACAGCTTATGAAACAGTAATTACTGCTCCTAATTCGAAGAACTCAGCTTTAACACTGAAAATACCTTAAAAGAGCAGCTCTTACAGCACAAAGTTTTCCTGTCCTTCATTTTGGATAACCCAGAATCTGTTTCCCTTGTGAATGAACATTTAATAACAATTGTATGATTGTGTTCAATTTTCTGTTTGAAAAGGAGTAACTGAGACTAAGATCCTAGATTGATGTGATGCTGATTTCAATATGTGACTAGATAGATCACTCAGATCTTAGTATAGAAGTTGGGATAGCATGTTAAGGTTTTACAGGATGTTGGCAAGGCCTCTTCTGGAGTATTGGGTCCAGTTCTGGTCCTCTGTTATAAGAAGGATATTAAGCTGGAGAGGTCCAGAAGTGATTTGCTAGGGTGTTGCTGGGACTTGGAGGGTTTATATTTTAAGGAGAGGCCAGATAGGCTGGGAGCTTTTACACTGGAGTGTAGGAGATTGAAAGGTGATATTACAGAAGTTTATAATATCATGAGGGGTATAGATGAGGTGAATGGCAGGTGTCTTTTCCCTAGCGTGTGCAATTTCAAGGCTGGGGGCATATTCTTAAGATGAGAGGGAGAAGATTTAAAGGGGACCTGAGGGGCAATTGTTTTTTATTTGGACAGTGTGGTTCATGTGTGGAATGAACTTCCAGAGGAAGTGGTGAATGAGGGTACAGTTACAATATTTAAAAGGCATTTGGATACGTATATGAATAAGTAACGCTTGAAGGAATACGGGCCAAGTGCAGGCAGAAGGGGCTAGTTTAGTTTGGGATTATGGTTGGCATGAAGTGATTGGACCAAAAGGTCTGTGCTGTATGACTCAATGACACAATAAATTAGATTGTGAAGCATTACAGATGATTTATGGGATGTATTCTAAAACATTTAATCTACTGTAGTATCATAAAGGATAAGGTGTTTAGGAATGATAGGAAAGCGAAAAAGGAAGAGGCATAGTGTTTTTGATTAAGGAGAACAAGGCTTAGCAGGAGGAGGAGGGTGACTGCTAAGTTTCTTGGACCTGATAGGATGCATCCTAAGATATTATTAGAAGGATATTGTAGCACTACAGAAATCTACAGCATAGAGGGATTTGGGAGCCCACGTGCATAAATCATAAAAAGCTAGTGTGCAAATTCAGCAGGTAACGGTAGGTGAAATGTTGGCTTTTATTTAAAAGGTGATGAAGTATAAAAATAAGGAAGTCTTGCTAAAACTATTCAAGATATTAGTTAGACCACATTTTGGTTCCTTTATCTAAGGAAAAATGCACTGACATTGGAGGCAACCCAGACAAAGTTCGCTCGTTTGGTCCTGTGCATGGAAGGATTTTCACATAAGCAGAGGTTAAGTAAGTTAATTCTGTACTCATTGGAGATCAGAAGATTGAAAGGTGACCTTAATGAAACGTAGATTCTTCGTGCATTTAAGAGGATTGATGTGGAAAGGTTGCTTTAGCTTGTGAAGCAGTATGCAACCAGCAGTGAGTGAGGTGTGGCAGTTTGGTAAGTGTGGGATCTTAAAAAGTAATCTCTTCCCTAAAATCTTTTACTAATTACTGCTAGTTATTTGATAACATCAACATAAAGGGTAGAAAGTTAACTAAGTCTGTTTTTACTCTCCTCAGTCCTCAAACAATTATGTGGGCCTGCTGTAGTTTGAATAGCTATTGAATAGTTACTCTTGTTCAAACCAGTTGAGGTAAAAAGCATTAAATAAGCCTCTGTGGAACCAGTTGTGAGCAGAGTGACGGTTTGGTAAGTGTAGGAATTACCTGATGTGGGAGAAAGAAGTCTTTTAGTTTTCTTGCTGTCTTGTTTTCCTAACTACCTTCACAGATCAGTCACAGATAATGTCCTACAAACCAGGAATTATTAAGAGATTACCTGAGAAGTACCAGGGGTAAGTAAAAGTCAGCATATGAGAAAAAGACTGAAGTTAAGTTAAAGGGAATATCTTTAAGTAATTAGAAAGGTTAGCAAGTACTTTAACTTCAAGATTAAGTCAGGTGAGGTCAACTGAGTGGAATGTATGATCTGTCATAGGACTGTATGATTACATGTGCAGGAAGTGCTCCCAACTTCAGAAACTTGAGCCCTGTTTTGGCTGGACACACTGTCACACATCCATGAAGCTAGGAGTCCCATGGATAGCATGTTCAGAGAAGTGGTCACAATGCAGCTCAAGACTGGAGGAAAGAAAGGAATGGGGTGACCACCATGCAGTAAAAGAGAGTCAGGCAGAAGGCCATTGGTGACCCACTCTCAAATTAGTTTTCCAATTTGGAAACTAATGAGGGAGCTGGTTCTTCAATGTATAAAAACAACTCGGTAAAAACAATGACTGCAGATGCTGGAAACCAGATTCTGGATTAGTGGTGCTGGAAGAGCACAGCAGTTCAGGCAGCATTCAAGTAGCTTTGAAATCGACGTTTCGGGCAAAAGTCCTTCATCCTGATTTTGAAGCCTGAACTGCTGTGCTCTTCCAGCACCACTAATCCAGAATCTTCAATGTATAGCCATACTGGAAAGGAGGAAGGTGGAAGCAGAGGAAATAGGGGATTAATTAGGGGCAGACAGGTGTTTCTGTGACCACAGATGTAATGACAGGATGGTGTCAAGGTGAGGGATATCATTGGACAACTGCAGGGTATCCTGAAGGGGAGGGTGATATGTCAGGCCATGATACACATTGTACATATATTGTTGGTATCAATGAGGGATGATGTCTTGAATCAAGAATTTAGGAAGCTAGATTAAAGAGAAGTAATTCAAAGATTGTAATCTGGATTACTCCCATTCCATTTGCTAGTGAGTACAGAAATAGGAGAATGGGACAGATAAATTTGTGGCTGAAAAGTTGATGCAGGGTTTTAGATTCCTGGATCACTGGTACAGTTTCTGGGGAAGGACAGAACCAACTTCCTTGTTTGCTTGTGCTATTGGAAGGAATTTAAATTATTTTGGCAGAGGGACAGAACAAAGCATATTAGTATAATCAGGACACTGCATACTTTCTTAAAGGAAGGAAGGCCGAGATTGTTCAGCAATGTTGAGTCATGGGAGTAAGGCAAGACTGACCTCTACAGTCATTTCTTCTGTAGCGCAATAATCATGTTCCTGTGGGATCCCATGCTATACAAAAATCCTGTAATATAAATAACAGTTAGTGTTGGTGATGCAATTGCACTGTAGCCCACACAAGTTTAAAAGTTTGCGGTTTAGAAACAGCATCCCCATTCGTCAATTGCATCACAGTGAATTTGTATTGACGAACACATGTTAAGCAGAATGACCTGTACTTTTAATGTTAGGAGTGCTTTAGATGAAACAGAAGGATGTGAATTTGCAATTTTGTTGTTTAGAGAGGTGCATTGTGACCACCATTCTAAGCATGCTATCCATGGAACTCTCAGCCTCATGCATGTGCTACAGTGTGTCCAGCCACGTAAGGATTGAGGGAGGTATAGGAATGGCAACAATCAACTCAACATTCTGGAATGTAAGAGCTTTAGGCAGGACAAAGGAAGGTGTAATAGTGGTGATAGTATTGTGTATTAATTAAGGAGTCAGTTTATTACAGTAAGGAAGTGTGATATCTTGGAATAGTCTTCAAATCAGGTTTTGTTAACTAAGCTTAGGGATAAAAGGGGGCATATATACTGCTGAGAATGTGTTAAAGACCCAGAAACAGTCAGTGGGAACTAGAGGAGCAGATATGTGGCCAATTCAGAGGTATGTAAAAACAACAATGGGGTAATAAAATTAAGAGATTTCAATTGGAGGTTTTCCCCAATATTAATTGGGTTAGTCATAGTGTAAAGGTTTGGGGGAGATCGGATGTGAGCAGATTTCTTGAAATATACTCAGGAGTGCTTTTTATATCTACATGAAGAAGGTCCAGTGAGGGAATCAACAGTGCTGGACCTAATTCTGGGAACAAAGCTCAGCAGATGCTTGAGGTGGCAGTGGGGTGACAAAAAGCGACTATAACTGTGTGTTTTAGGTTTGTTTATGGAAAAGGTGGCCTACAAGCAAAGTTGTTTTGAGGGAAGGCTCATTTTATTAAAATCAGGCAGGATCTGGCTAAAGAAAACTAGGAATAGCTACCTCTGAATAAATCTACAGCAGAACGGGGGGAGGGTGTTCAAAGTGGAATTGGTGAATTCCATTTTAGGGTGAAATGTAGGAACAACAAATTCAGAGAACCCTGGATGGATAGGAATATTCAGGATTACATAAAAGAAAAGAGGCTTTTAACAAGTACAAAAGGAGCAAATCAACAAAAGGCCCGAATTGAATATAGAAAGTGCAGAATTCAGAGAAACTTAAGAAAGCACTTAGAAAAGCAAAGTGTGTGTATGAAAAATGCTGGTGGGTAGGATTAGGGAGAATTCCAAGATGAACTTCCATTTATTAAGAGGGCAAGGACAACTAGGAAAAGAGTAGGGCCCATTAGAGACAAAGGGGAACACTCTGTAGGTGGAGTTGGAGGATGTTAGGGTATTAAAGATAAATAATTCATTTCTGTCTTCACTTTGGAGACAAAGGATGTAGGTACAGAATTTGGGAAGAGGGACTGAGATGATCTTGGGCAGATTGACATAAGGAGTGAGGAAGAATTGGAGGTTTTGTCAGACTTAAAAAGTAAACAAATCTCAGGGTCTGGATGAGTGATATACTAGGCTTTTGTGGGAGGCAAGGGAGGAAATTCCAAGGGTTCTGACACAGATTTTTAATTCCTCTTTGGCCACGGGATGTGCCCAAGGACTGGAGACAGCTTAAGTGATTCCACTTCTCAGGAAGAGTGGCAGAGTGAAAGCAGAGAATTGTAGACCAATGAGTCTCCTCGTGGTGGGGAATTGCTGAGATAAATCTAAATGAAAGACGTAATCTCCAGTTGAAGAGAAGATCTGATCAAGGATAATCAGCATGCCTTTGACAGAGGGAGGTCATGTATAACAAATTTGATGGAACCTTTTTGAGGAGGAACCAACCACGTGTGTAAATGAGGGTAGTGCAGTTGATATGGTTTACATAGTTAAAAGCTTTGCTGAAATCTCTGTCCCAAATGAGAGAATGATAAAGATAATAAATGGAATATAGAATAACTTGTTAAATTGGGACCAAAATTAACAGTAAAAGACAGCGGGTGGACTGAGAAGGCTGTTTGGGTGACAGGAGGGGGGTGTCTAGTCACATAGCACTGGGATCAGTCCTGGGTCCTTTATTGTTTATGATGTGTACATATAACAGAAGGAAAGACTTTTGGGTAGGCTGGAGGCAGTGAGGGCAGATAAGTCTACAGAAGGCGCAAAGATTGGCCAAATAGTTGACCATTAGGAAGAGGATCTTAAGTTCTAAGTGGACATAAACAGTTTGGTCAATAGGGCAGATGGAATTTATAGAATCTGTACAATGCGTAACAAGGCTATTTGGCGCATTGAGTCTGCACCCACTTTCCAAAGAGCATTGCATCCAGACACCCCTGCTTATCCCTATAACCCCATGTTTACCATGGCTAGTCCACCTAATCTGCACATCCCTGGGCACTACAGACAATTTAGCATGGCCAGTCCACTCAACCTTTGGATTGTGGGAGGAAACCAGAGCACCTGGTAGGAACCCACACAAACACTGGGATAATCTGCAAACTCCACACAGACAGTCACGCAAGACTAGAATTGAATCTGGGCCCCTGGTGCTGTAATGTATTGCCCTGAATTTAATCCTGACAAGTATGAGGTGATGCATGGAAGAAGGAACGAGACAAAGGAGTACTCGATGACTGCCAGGAGACTAGCACATTCAGAAGAACAAAGGAATTTTGCGTGCTTGTTCATTGATCTCTGAAGGTGGCAGGGCAGGTTAATAAGATAGTTACAAAGGCATATAGGATTCTTGCTTTTATCAGTCTGGCATAGATTCTAAGTGCAGGCACGTTATGTGGAGCTGTACAGGATTTTGGTTAGGCCATAGGTGGATTACTGTATGCAGTTCTGGTCACAGCACAGTAGGAAGGATGTAATGTAATGTAATGATATGATAGCATTGGAGGGGATGCAAAGGAGATTGACAAGGATGGAACAGTGTAGCTATGCATAAGTTTGTATTTTCTTTAGAGCAGAGAATGCAGAGGACCTGATTGAGGTGTAAAAGATTTTAAGGGGTATGGAAAAGGTAGATAGGAAAAAAAACTGTTTCCCTTAGTTGAAGAGTAAATAATTTTAAGGAGAAAGATTTAGAGGAAATTTAAGGAAAGCCTTTTTTACCTAGAGGGTGGTGGGAATCTGGAGCGCAGTTCCTAGAGGGTGGTTGAGATGAAAAACTTGAACTTCTGAAAAGTTCTTGGATGAGTCCTTGAATTGTTGTAACCTTGATGGCATGGGCCAAGTGCTGGAAAGGGGGAGTAGTGTAGACTTAGAGCAGTGTTTTTTTTAATTTTGTTAATGCAAACTTGATGGTCCAAAGGACCTGTTTTGTACTGTATGATTTTTTTGATAGTCTAGGATCAGATAGCAGTTGATTTTATTTATTTATTATTAGATTAGATTCCCTACAGTATGGAAACAGGCCATTTGGCCCAACAAGTCCACACCAACCCTCCAAAGAGTAACCCACCCAGACCCATTCCTCTACCCTGACTAATGCGCCTAACACTATGGGCAATTTAGCATGGCCAGCTTACCTAGCCTGCACATCTTTGGATTGTGGGAGGAAACCGGAGCACTCAAAGGAAACCCGCGCAAACACTAGGAGAATGTGCAAACTCTATACAGACAGTCGCCTGAGATGAGAATCAAACCTTGGTCCCTGGTGATGTGAGGCAGCAGTACTAACCACAGCCATCATGCTGTCAAGTACAGTGAAAAGCTTTGTTCCTCCCAGAATAAGGCATCGCCAAGTTAACACAGTAGACAATAGGTGCAGGAGTAGGCCGTTCTACCCTTCGAGCCAGCACCACCATTCATTATGATCATGGCTGATCATCCTCAATCAGTATCCTGTTCCTGCCTTATCCCTATAACCCTTGATTCCACTATCCTTGAGAGCTCTATCCAACTCTTTCTTGAAAGTATCCAGAGACTTGGCCTCCACAGCATTCTGAGGCAGAGCATTCCAACCCCTTATGTTTAAACTGTGTTCTCTGGTTTGGGACTCGCCCATCAGCGGAAACATGTTTCCTGCCTCCAGAGTGTCCAATCCTTTAATAATCTTATGTCTCAATCAGATCCCCTCTCAGCCTTCTAAATTCAAGTGTATACAAGCCCAGTCGCTCCGATCTTTCAACGTAAGACAGCCCCGCCATTCCGGGAATTGACCTCATGAACCTACGCTGCACTCCCTCAATAGCCAGAATGTCTTTCCTCAAATTTGGAGACCAAAATTGCACACAATATTCCAGGTGCGGTCTCGCCAGAGCCCTGTACAGCTGCAGAAGAACCTCTTTGCTTCTATACTCAATTCCTCTTGTTGTGAAGGCCAGCATGCTATTAGCTTTCTTCACTGCCTACTGTACCTGCATGCTTGCTTTCATTGACTGATGTATAAGAACACCTAGATCTCATTGTACTGCCCCTCTACCTAACTTGACTCCATTTGGGTAGGAATCTGCCTTCCTGTTCTTGCCACCAAAGTGCATAACCACACACTTATCCACATTAAACTGCATCTGCCATGCATCTGTCCACTCACCTAGCCTGTCCAGGTCACCCTGTAATCTCCTAACATCTTCCTCACATTTCACCCTGCTACCCAGCTTTGTATCATCAACAAATTTGCTAATATTACTTTTAATACCATCATCGATATCATTAATGTATATTGTAAAAAGCTGCAGTCCCAGCACTGATCCCTGCGGTACCCCACTGGTCACCGCCTGCCATTCCGAAAGGGAGTTGTTTATCACTACTCTTTGTTTCCTGTCAGCCAACCAATTTTCAATCCAAGTTAGTATTTTGCCCCTAATACCATGCGCCCTAATTTTGCTCACTAACCTCCTATGTGGGACTTTATCAAAGGCTTTCTGAAAGTCCAGGTACACTACATTCACTGGATCTCCCTTGTCTATCTTCAGAGTTACATCCTCAAAAAAATTCCAGAAGATTAGTCAAGCATTATTTCCCCTTCCTAAATCCATGCTGACTCTAACCTATCCTGTTACTGCTATCCAGATGTGTCATAATTTCATTCTTTATAATTGACTCCAGCATCTTTCCCACCACTGAGGTCGGACTAACTGGTCTATAATTCCCTGCTTTCTCTCTCCCTCCTTTCTTATAACGTGGGACAACATTAGCCACCCTCCAATCAGCAGGAACTGATTCTGAATCTATAGAACATTGGAAAATGATCACCAATGCATCCACAATTTCCAGAGCCACCTCCTTCAGTACCCTGGGATGTAGACCATCAGGTCCCGGGGACTTATCAGCCTTCAGACCTGACCGTCTCTCCAACACCATTTCCTGGCAAATATAAATTCCTTCAGTTCAGGTCTTGCCGCCATTATTACCTCTGGGAGATTGCTTGTGTCTTCCCCAGTGAACACCAATCTGAAATGCCAATTCAACTCTTCTGCCATTTCTTTGTTCCCTGTAATATATTCACCCGTTTCTGTCTTCAAGGCCCCATTGTTTTTCCTTTCACATACCTAAAAAAGCTTTTACTATCCTCCTTTATATTTTTGGCCAGTTTACCTTCGTACCTCATTTTTTCTCTGCGTATTTCCTTCTTAGTAATCCTCTGTTGTTCTTTAAAAGCTTCCCAGTCCTCCGTTTTCCCACTCATCTTTACTATGTTATACTTTTTCTCTTTTGACTTTACATGTTTCTTAACTTCCCTTGTCAGCCACAGTCACCCCTGCCTCCTCATAGGATCTTTCTTCCTTTTTGGAATGAACTGATCCTGCATCTTCTGCATTATACACAGAAATACCTGCCATTGTTCCTCCACTGCCATCCCTGCTAAGGTATTGCACCATTGAACTTTGGCCAGCTCCTCCCTCATAGCTCCGTAGTTCCCTGTATTCAACTGAAATATTGACACTTCTGAGTGTACCCTTTCCCTTTCAAATTGCAGATTAAAGCTTATTGTATTTTGGTCAATACCTCCTAATGTCTCCTTCACTTCGAGGTCCCTGATCAAATCCAGTTCGTTGCACAACACCAGATCCAGAATTGCCTTCTCCCTGGTAGGCTCCAGCATCTAGCATCTCTGAGGCACTCCCCAAACTCCCTTTCTTGGGGTCCAGTACCATCCTGATTCTCCAAGTCTACCTGCATGTTGAAATTCCCCATAACAACTGTAGTAATATCTTTGCGACAGGCCAATTTCAGCTCCTTATTCAACTTTCACTCTACATCCAGACTAATGTTTGGGGGCCTGTAGATAACTCCCATGAGGGTCATTCTACCCTTAGAATTTCTCAGCTCTACCCATACTGACTCTACATCCCCTGATTCTAAGTCCTCTTGCGCAAGGGACTGAATATCATTCCTTACTAACAGGCCACCCCACCCCCTCTGCCCGTCAGTCTGTCCTTATGATAGCACGTATAGCCTTAAATGTTCATTTCCCAGGCCCTGTCCACTTGAAGCCACGTCTCCGTTATCCCCACAACATCGTAACTGCCAATTTCCAAATGAGCCTCAAGCTCATCCATCTTACTTCTAATGCTTCGTGCATTCATATATAATATTTCTAATTTGTTACTGCCCTCACCCTATCAATCCCTATTTCACCCAACCTTACGGCATGATCCCTTTTTGAGTTTTCTGCAAAGATGGGGAATAAAAACAGTACTGGAGAAACTCAACAGGTCTGGCAACATCTGCGGAAAGTGAAAAACCTTTAACATTTTGAGCCAACTATGGTGTCTTTAGAGATGAAGCTTTTTTTTCTGAAGGTAGTGAATCTGTGTGATTCTTTATTGCAGAGAGTTGTGTTATATATGTTCAAGGCTGAGATAGACTTAGATTTTTCATCTGTAAAGGAATCAAGGGTTGTGGAGAGAAGATGAGATGAGTTGAGGATTGTCAGATCAGCCATAATCTTATTGAATAGCGGAACTCAGTCAATGAGCTGAATGGTCTATTTCTGCATTTATGTATTATGGTTTCAGAGGATCCTAGGACAGAATCAATTTGGCCACACCTAAGGAATAAGAACGGTGCAATCACATTGCTTTGTGTAATCTGTACACCACTACTTAATGGGAAGAATGTCGAGAAACAAATTTACAAGGAAATTCCAGAAGAATGTATACAACATAGTTATAATGAGGGACTTTAATTATTCATCTATATAAACTGGGATGGGGCTAGTGTAAGTGGCAGCAAGGACAGGCATTCCTCAATTGTGTTTAGCTCAATTTCCCTCTGTTATGTGTCTATAATCTGCTAGATTAGACACTGCTAGATATGGTTCGTGAGAATAAGGTAGGTTAAGTAGATCAAGTGACATAGAATCACAGAATTGTTATGGTGCTGAAGGAGGCTATTTAGCCCATTGTGCCTGCTCCAGCTCTTCAAATAATCATCATTGCCTGGTGCCAATCTCCCTCTTTTTTTCTGATACCCTTGCATATTGTTTCTATCCAAATAATCATTCAGTGCCTTTTTGAATACCTCAATTGAACCTACTCCATCACACTTCCAGATAGCGCATTCTATACCCTAACAATTCGCTGAGTGAAAAAGTTTTTTTTTCTCATTAACCTTGCTTCTTTTCCACGTCAGTTTAAACCTATGCCATCTCATTCTTGTTCTGTTTATAAGTGGGAACAGCTTCTCCGTATCTACTCTATTCAGCCTGCTAATGATTTTGATGATCTCTTTCATGTTTTCTCTTAGCTGTTTTCTCTCCAAGGAGAATGGTACCAACCTCTTCAATCTCATAGTATCTCATTCCAGAAACAGTTCTTATAAATTGTTTCTGCACTCTTGCCAATTCATTCATATTTTTCCAATATTGTAACACCCACTATACAATACTCCAGCCGAGGTCTCAAGTGTCACAAACAAATCTTGCTTTTGTATTCTGTGCCCCTGTTAATAAACCTGAGGACACTGTATGCTTTATTAACCACTCTCCACTCATTCTTTCACCTTCAAGGCCTGTACACAATTGCACCCAGGTCTATCTCTCCTGCACCCGCTTTAGAATTGTCCTCCTTATTTTATATTGCCTTTCAGTGTTCTTCTGACTAAAGTGCATCACCTCACACTTCTCTGCATTGAACCTCAACTGGCATCTATCCACCCATTCCACCAAATTGTCAGTGTCCTTTTGGAGTTCCACACTGTCATTGTCTCCATTCTTCCAAGTTTAGTGTCATCTGTAAACTTTGAAATTGTCCCCTTCATACCAATATCCAGATCGTTGCTGTATATCAGGAAAAGTAAGGGTCCCAATACTGACCCCTGGAGAACTCCACTACAAACCTTTATTCAGCCCAAAAAAATGTCCATTACTCTGTTTCCTATCACCTATTTGAGTTTGTATCTACATTGCTACTGTCCCACTTAAACTATGGTATATAACTTCCTTCACAATTCTGTGTGGTGCTGTGAGGTCTTATGGAAATCCATGAACACCCATCATTAAGCCTTTGTTACCTCTTCAAAAAAATCTAAGCTAGTTAAACATGATTTGCCCTTCAGAAATCTATGTTGACTCTTGCTGGTCAACCCACCTTTGTCCATGTGATTAATAATTCCATCCTGAGTAACTGTTTCTGAAGTGTCACCATCACCAAAGTTATACTCATGCACTTCCTCAGTTCTGAGGAAGGGTCAGTCAACCTGAAGCGTTAATTCTGATTTCTCTCCACAGATGCTGCCAGACCAGTGGAGCTTTTCCAGCAATTTCTGTTTTTGTTTCTGATTTTTCAGTATCTGCAGTTCTTTCAGGTTTGGATGTGGGTATAATTACAATGTTTAAAAGACATTTGGATAGATACATGAATAAGGAAGGTTTGGAGGGATATGGGCTAGGAGCAGGCAGCTGGGACTAGTTTAGTTTGGGATTATGTTTGGCATGAACTGGTTGGACTCGGAGGGTCTGTTTCTTTGCTGTATGACTCTATTACTGGTTTATAATTGTTGGGATTATCCTTTCAACCTTTTTTGAGCAAGGCTATAATGTTTGCAATTTTCCAATCTTCTGCCGTTTCTCCTAAATCAGTTGGGGGAGCATTTGGGGGATAGTGATCATTGTTTCATAAGAGTAATGATGATGATGGAAAATGACATTGGTCAGTCCAGAGTATGAATGATCAATTGTTGGAAAACTGACTTTGATGATGCAAGGATGGAACTAGGTCAGATAGACTGGAACTAAAGATTGACGTGAAAATCAATAGGTGAACAGTGAGCTACCTTCAAAGAGAAAATGGTTCTGGCACTGTAAATGTATATTCCTTTTTAAAAAAAAAAGGGTAAAATCAGCAGAGTCCTATCAGACCATAGGACCTCTCTCTCTCATATAGATAGAAATAGAGAATGAATCGTGGTGGTGGTTTAACCTGTGGATCATCGCACCTCAGATGAGTGGAAAGGTGAGTAGGCGAGTCCTTTTATAGTAACCTCAGTTGGCACAGGAATTGAACCCACACTATTGATATCTCACTGCATCGCAAACCAGCTATCCAGCCAGTTGAGCTGTTTGTTTATGCAGAGGGAAAGATTATGACAGATGAGTTAGAGCCAGAGTGTATATAGAGATTCAGCAAGCAACAATTAGTTGATGAATTTCTGAAAGATGAGGTTTGCTCAATGTTTGAAATATTGTTATGGATGTATTGGTGTACTTTTGTAATTATAGTCTCAATTTTCTTCCTTTTATATTTTACAGAATGAAAAAGATGTTAATTCTCTTGAGCCTTGGCTTATAAAGGAAATGGATGCCTGCCTCTCAGATATTTGGCTGCACAAAGATGTTGATGCTTTTGCTCAGCTGTTTCATCTTATTTTAAGTGAAAATGTCAGTGGTGAGTTTTCTTTTTGAGCTACTTTTCTGACTGAATGCCAACCCTAGGCTATCTTGATAGTTTCCAGTGCACATTGGAAAATAGCACTGAGTAGTTTGTCCACATAGCCCCATCCACAAGGCGGTGATGTAGTACCAAGCCAGGACAATTTGCTAAAATTTAGGCTTCTGTTTTAACCTATTACTTTTTGCTTATCTTGTGTTCATTATAATGGTCGTTTTATCATAGATTTTTTTAAAGATCTATTGCTATATTCTGTTTCATACATTTTATTTGAAGCAACCCAGCTTTATCCAATTTTGCTGTGTTCAATGAACACTGGGTGTAGGAAACAAAAATCAATGTATGTTTCAAATGGATGTAAATACACATCAATATAGTGTACAGAATCTTTGGATATCTGAAAATGAGGTGTCATCCTTGTGAAGGTTCAATTTAGGACTACCAAATAAAACAATGGAAGCAGTTTGTCATTGTGGTTTATAGTGCAGGAACAGATCCTTCAGACCAACTCGTCCATGCCAACCAGATATCCTAAATTAATCTAGTTCCATTTGCCTGCACTTAGCCCATGTCCCTCCTAAATCCTTTCTATTCATATACCCATCTAGATCCCTCTTAAGTGTTGCAATTGTGCCATCCTCCACCATTTTCTGTGGCAACTCATTTCATACACAAACCACCCTATAGATGAAAATGTTGCCCCTTTATATTTTTCCCCTCTCATCTGAAACCCATGCCTTCTAGTTTTGGAATCCCCTATCATGGGAAGCAGACCTTGGCTATTCACCTAGCAATGCCTCTTATGATTTTATACACCTCTGGAAGGTCGCCCCTCAGCCTCCAATGCTCCAAAGAAAATAGCCCTACCCTATTCAGTCCCTATTGTAGCTCAAACCCCCCAACTCTAGCAACATACTTTGTAAATCTTTTCTGAACCTTTTCAAGTTTCACATCATCTTTCCCATAGCAGAGAGACCAGAATTGCAAACACTATTCCAAAAGTGACCTCACCAATATCCTGCAACATGACCTAACTCCTACACAAAATGCACTGACCAATAAAGGGAAATGTACCAAATGCCTTTTTCACTACCTGTCTACTTGTGACTCCACCTTCAAGGAACTATGAACCTGCATCCTAAGGTCTCTTTGTTTCCCACACTCCCCAGGCCCCTACCATTAAATGTAGAAGTCCTGCCCTGACATGCCTTACCAGAATGCAGCACGTCACATTGTATCTAAATGAAACTCCTGCCATTCCTCAGCCCATCAGCCATCTGGTCCAAGTTGTACTCTGAGCTAACCTTCTTTACTGTTCACTACTCCACCAATTTTGATGTCATTTGCAAACTTACTAATCATTCCTCCTATATTCACATCCACATCATTTTTACAAATGACAAAAAGCTTGTGATGGACAGTGCTAAGTAATTTCCCAATCAATGGATCAGGTCTAATTTTTTTTAGTTTTGCCACATCCAAAAGTGAATGGAGGTGGTGATAAACAACTAGCAGGAGGAGTAGACTCTGTAAATGGTGGGAGAGCCAATAGCTGACAAAAGACAAACCTGAAACGCTTATAACCAAATTCAGTCAGAAGTGCTAAGTGGGTGATTCATCTTGCCTCAAGAGACCCCAGTATGAGGCTGAGATGGTGGCATAGTGTTAATGTTACTGTATAATAATCCAGTGACGCACTATTGGTTTGGGGCCATTAGTTTCAATTCAAATGCAGCAGCTGAATGTAAAGTTCAGTTAGTAGCTGTGTAACACGAGTTTCAATAATGGCTTGGCAATTAGATTAGATTACATTAGATTACTTACAGTGTGGAAACAGGCCCTTCGGCCCAACAAGTCCACACTGACCTGCCGAAGCGCAACCCACTCATTCCCCTACACGTACCCCTTTTTACTTAACACTACAGGCAATTTAGCATGGCCAATTCACCTGACCTGCACATCTTTGGACTGTGGGAGGAAACCGGAGCACCCGGAGGAAACCCATGCAGACACAGGGAGAATGTGTAAACTCCACACAATCAGTCGCCTGAGTCAGGAAATGAACCCGGGTCTCTGGCGCTGTGAGGCAGCAGTGCTAACCACTGTGCCACCATGCCGCCCACAATGATCAATGATTGGCGTAAAAAAAAATAAATCTGGTTCACTCATGCCCTTTTAAGGAAGGGGAGATCTGCCTTCTTCACCTAGTTTTGCCTGAATGTATCTCCATGCCCACAGCCATATGGTTGAACTGCCCTCTGAAACAAGGACTGCAATTTCCTCTGCCACGCTGTCAACAATGCATTCCAGTGCATCTCCTCTACTTTCCGCACCTCTGCCCTTTGAACCCCATCCCTCCAACCGCAACAATGATACAAGCCGCACCCCCCCACCCCAGTCCTCACCTTGCATCCTACCAATTTCCAGATACAATGCATAATCCTCTGCCATTTCTGCCACCTACAGTCAGACCCCACCACAAGAAATCTATTTCTCTCCCCATCCCTATCAGAATTTCGCAGGGACCATTTCCTTAGCGACTCCCTTATTAGGTCCATGTCCCCCAGCAATCTACCCTCATTCCTCCCCACCCCTGCACCTTGCCATGCTGCTGCAAAAGGTTTAAAATTTGTGCCCATACCTCCACCTCTGCCCTCACCTCCATTCAAGGCCCCAAAGGAACCTTCCACATCCGGCAGAGATTTTCCTGCACATCCAAACACCTCATTTACTGTATCCATTGCTTTCGATGTGTTCTCATCTCTATCGGGGGAACAGGACGCCAACCCACAGAACACTTCTGAGAAAATCTCTGGGACATATGCACCAAACAACCCTGCAGCCTGTGGCCAACCACTTCAGTTCCCCCTCCCATTCCTACAATTGGTACCAATAACGTAGGTAGGCAAAGGGATGAGGACCTGAAAAGGGAATATAGGGAGTTAGGTTGGAAGCTAGGAGGCAGGACAGGCAGAGTAGTAATCTCAGGGATTGCTATTGATGCCACGTGCTAGTGAGGCTAGGAATAGACAGCTAGTACAGATGACATGGCTGCAGAGCTGGTGTAGGAGGGAGGGCTTCAGATATTTGGATTATTGTGATACCTTCTGGGAATGTGGAACCTGTACAAGAAGGATGGATTGCACCTGAACTTCCAGGGCACAAATATCCTGGGCGGCTGGTTTGCTAAAGCTCTTTGGGAAGGTTTAAAGTAGGTTGGCAGGGGTCTGGAAGGAGATCTACGGATCAGAGGATGGAGTAGGTTATGAACAAGCATATACAGTGTGCAGAAAGTCTATCACGAGGGATAGGCACTTGATAGGCAAAGGTGCGGTCAGTGTGATAGGTTGAAGTGTGTCTGTTTTAATGCAAGAAGTATCAAGAATAAGGGTGAAGAATTTAAAGCCAATGCTTTGAGATCAGTACTTAGACCTATGATGTTGTGGCATATTCGAGGGTTATTGGATTATTGCATATTCGAGGGTTTAGATGTTTCTAAAGGAATGGGAGTGGCATTGCTCATCAGGGATAGCATCACAGCTTCAGAAAAGGATATCGTCGAGGAGGGTTTGTCTACCATGTCAGTAAGGGAGTCAGAAACAGGAAAGGAGCAGTCACTTTATTGGGAGTTTTCTGTAGACCCCCCACCAATAGCAACGGAGACATGGAGGAGCTGATTGGGAGGAAAGTTTTGGAAAGGTGCAGAAGTAACAGGGTTGTTATGGGTGACTTTAACTTTCCTAATATTGATTGGAACCTCCTTAGTTCATATAATTTGGATGGAGCAGTTTTTGTCAGGTGTCCAGGAAGATTTCTTCTATCAACATGTAGATAGGCTGGCTAGAGGCGATGCCATATTGGAATTGGTGCTTGGCAACAAACCATGCCAGGTGTCAGATCTCTTGGTGGGAGACCATCTCGGTGATAGTAATCACAATTCTCTGACCTTTACCATAATCGTGGAGAGGGATAGGAGCAGACGGTATGGGAAAGTGTTTAATTAGAGGAGGGGGAATTGCAATGCTATTAGGCAGGAACTGGGGTGCCTAAATTGGGAACATATGTTCTCAGGGGAATGCATCACAGAAATGTGGAGGTTGTTTAGGGAGCACTTGCTGATAGTGCTGGACAGATTTGTCCCATTGAGGCAAGGAAGGATGGTAGGTTGAAAGAACCTTTGGTGACAAGGGATGTGGAACGTCTAGTCAAGAGGAAGAAGGAAGCTTACTTAAGGTTGAGGAGGCAATGATTAGACAGAGCTCTAAAGGGTCACAAGGTAGCCAGGAAGGAACTGAAGAATGGATTTAGGAGAGCTAGAAGGGGACGTGAAAATGTTTTAGCAGGTAGAATTAAGGAAAACTAAGGCATTGTACACTTATGTGAGGAACAAGAGGATGGCCAGAGTGAGGGTAGCGCCAATCGGGCATAGTGGAGGGAACTTGTGCCTATAGTTGGAGGAGGTAGGGGAAGTCCTTAATGAATACTTTGCTTTAGTGTACTTTACTGAGAGGGACCTTGATGTTTCTGAGGACAGTGTGAAACAGACTGATGCTCGAACACATTGATGTTAAAAAGATGTGCTCATGAGGATGGGTAAATCCCCTAAGCCAGACTGGATATACCCTAGGTTACTACAGAAAGCGAGGGAAGAGCTTACTGCACCTTTGGGAATTACAGACCAGTCAGTCTCCTGTCTGTAGTGGCTCAAGTTTTGGAGAGAATTTTGAGAGACAGGATTTATGATTACTTAGAAAACCATTGTGAGGGGCAGGTCATGCCTCAGAAACTTATTGAATTATTTGAGGATGTAACAAAAGACATTGAAGGTAAGCAGTGGATGTGGTGTATGTGGATTTTAGCAAGGCATTTGATAAGGTTCCTATGGTACGCTAACTTAGAAAGTAAGGAGGCAAAGGATACCAGGAAATCTGTTTCCTAATGAAGGGCTTTTGCCTGAAACATTGATTTTCCTGCTCCTCGGATGCTGTGCTTTTCTAGTACCACTCTAATCTAGACTCTGATCTCCAGCATCTGCAGACCTCACTTTCGCCATACCAGGAAGTCTGGCTGTCAGGATACAGAAATGACTGGCCCTCGAAGACAAAGTATAGTTCCAGGTATTCAGCCTGGAATTTGGTGACCAGTGGTGTTCCGCAGGGATTGCTTCTGGGGCCTCTGCTCTTTGTGAATTTTATAAATGACTTGGATGAGGAAGGATGGGTTAGTAAGTTTGCCAATGACATGAAGGTTGGTAGATGGTGTGGAGGGTTATTGAAGGTTGCAATGGGACATTGATAGGATGCAGAACTGGCCTGATAAGTGGCAAATAGAATTCAAACTGGAAAAGAGTTTTTCGCAATGTTTGTGAAGGTTTGTAGCTCAGATTGAGGTTTAGGGTGTAGGTTTGCTCGCTGAGCTGTAGGTTTGATATCCAGACGTTTCATTGCCTGGCTAAGTAACATCATCAATGGCGACCTCCAAGTGAAGCGAAGCTGTTGTCTCCTGCTTTCTATTTATATGTTTGTCCTGGATGGGGTTCCTGAGGTTTGTGGTGATGTCATTTCCTGTTCGTTTTCTGAGGGGTTGATAGATGGTATCTAGATCTATGTGTTTGTTTAAGGCGTTGTGGTTGGAGTGCCAGGCCTTAGAATTCTCTGGCATGTCTTTGCTTAGCCTGTCCCAGGTTAGATGTATTGTCCCAGTCGAAATGGTGGGTTTTTTTCTCCATGTGTAGGGCTACAAGGAAGAGAGGGTCGTGTCCTTTTGTGGCTAGCTGGTGTTTGTGTATCCTGGTGGTTAACTTTCTTCCTGTTTGTCCTACGTAGTGTTTCTGGCGGTCCTTGCATGGAATTTTGTAGACAACGTTGGTTTTGTCCATGGGATGTACTAGGTCTTTTAAGTTTGTTAGTTTTTGTTTGAGAGTATTGATGGGTTTGTGTGTTACTAGGATTCCGAGGGGTCTTAGTAGTCTGGCTGTCATTCCTGAAACTTCTTTGATGTATGGTAAGGTGGTTAGGGTTTCTGGCTATGTTAGGTCTGCTTGTTGTGGTTTGTTCTTGAGGAATCTGTGGGCTGTATGTTTTGAGTATCCATTCTTGAATACTTTGTATAGGTGGTTCTCCTCTGTTTTCCAAAGTTCGTCTGTGCTGCAGTGTGATGTGGCTCGTTGGAATAGTGTTCTGATGCAGCTTCGTTTGTGTGTGTTGGGATGGTTGCTGGTTTAGTTGAGTATTTGGTCAGCGTTTGCCGGTTTTCTGTATACGCAGGTTTGTAGTTCTCTGTTGTCCGTTCTTTCGACTGTGATATCCAGGAATGCGAGTTTGTTGTCGGTTTCTTCCTCCTTGGTGAACTTTATGCCTGTGAGGGTATTGTTGATGATGTTAAATGTCTCATCTATCTTGTTTCGTTTTGTGATGTCAAAGGTGTCATCTACGTAGCGGAACCAGATTTTTGGTTTGATGGTTGATAGGGCTGTTTGTTCTAGTCTTTGCATTACTGCTTCCACTATGAATCCTGATAGCGCAGATCCCATGGGTGTGCCGTTGGTTTGTTTGTAGATTATGTTGTTGAAGATGAAGTGGGTGGTGAGGCACAGGTCCACTAGCTTCATGATGTTTTCGTCGGTCCAATCGCCCCTCCAATTGCCACCAGGACAGAACCCCACTGATCCCCACCAACCTCCAGATACGTCGTATCATCCGCCGTCATTTCCGCCACCTCCAAACAGACCCCAGCACCAAGGATATATTTCCCTCCCCTCTCCTATCAGCGTTCCGGAAAGACCACTCCCTCCGCGACTCTCTCATCAGGTCCACACACCCCACCAACCTAACCTCCACTCCTGGCACCTTCCCCTGCAACCGCAAGAAATGCAAAGCTTGCGCCCACACCTCACCCCTCACTTCCCTTCAAGGCCCCAAGGGATCCTTCCATATTTGTCACAAATTCACATGCACCTCCACACACGTCATTTACTGCATCCGCTGCACCCGATGTGGCCTCCTCTATATTGGGGAGACAGGCCGCCTACTTGCGGAACGTTTCAGAGAACACCTCTGGGACACCCGCACCAACCAACCCATCCGCCCTGTGGCTAACCACTTTAACTCCCCCTCTCGATCCGCTAAGGACATGCAGGTCCTTGGCCTCCTCCATCGCCAGACCATGGCAACACAATGCCTGGAGGAAGAGTGCCTCATCTTCCGCCTAGGAACCCTCCAACCACAAGGGATGAATGCAGATTTCTCCAGCTTCCTCGTTTCTCCTTTTTTTTTCCCCCACCCCCCCATCTCAGTTCCAACCCTTGGACTCAGCACCGCCTTCTTGACCTGCAATATTCTTCCTGATCTCTCCGCCCCCCCACCCCCTCTCCGGCCTATCACCTTCACCTTAACCTCCTTCCACCTATCGCATTCCCAACACCCCTCCCCCAAGTGCCTCCTCCCTACCTTTTATCTTAGCCTGCTGGACACACTTTCCTCATTCCTGAAGAAGGGCTTATGCCCGACACGTCGATTCTCCTGCTCCTTGGATTCTGCCTGACCTGCTGCACTTTTCCAGCAACACGTTTTTCAGCTCTGATCTCCAGCATCTGCAGTCCTCACTTTGTTCTAAAAGTGTGGTCAGTGTTTCCTTTGCCAGGTCGATGTTGATGGAGGTGAACAGTGCTATTACGTTGAATGAGATCATTGTTTCGTCTTCCTCTATTTTGGTGTTTTTGATTTTTAGGAATTCCTGGGTGGAGTGGATGGAGTGCTGTGACTCTTCTACTAGGTATTTCAGTCTTGCATGTAGTTCTTTGGCCAGTCTGTAAGTTGGTGTTCCGGGTCATGAGACTGTGGCTGTGAGGGGGGCTCCTGGTTTATGGATTTTTGGTAGTCCGTAGATTCATGGGGTGTTGGTCCCGTCTGGTTCAACTTTTGGAATTCCGTCTTGTTCAATTGTCCGGAATTGTGTAATTTTCTTAAGAGATATGTAATTTTGTTTCCTAGTTGTGGGGTCGGGTCTAGCGCCACTTGTTGGTAGGTGTTGGTGTCTGCGAGTAGTGCATTGGCTTTCTCTATGTAGTCCCTTCTGTTCAGGATGACTGTGAGCCGACCTTTGTCTGCAGGTAATATAACGATGTTTTTGTCTTTTTTGAGGTTTTCTGGTTTTTTTGGATTCACTTTGGAACATCAAATTTAAATGCAGAGTAGAGGGTTAAAGGCAGGATTCTTGACGTCTGGAAGAACAGAGGGATCATGGGGTCTATGTTCATAGATCCCTCAAAGTTGTCACCCAAGTTGATAGGGTTGTTAAAAAGACATATGATGTATTGGCTTTCATTAGGAGGGGGAATGGAGTTTAAGAGCCTCGAGGTTATGCTCAGCTCTATAGCGCCCTGGTTAGAGCACACTTGGAATATAGTGTTCAATTCTGGTCACCTCATTATAGGAAAGGTGTGGAAGCTTTAGAGAAGGTGCCCCTAGGGAGAGAGAGAGAGAGAGAAGAAATTTGCCATGATGCTGCCTGGACTGGAGAACATGTCTTATGAAGAAAGGTTGAGGGAGCCACTGTTCTTTTTTTCCTGAGGTTCTCACAAACTTGATGCAACTGCCACACAACAACTTCTGTGAACAAGCAACTAAATTTTATTAAGCATAATACAGGGTTTCTGGAGGAACCTTTAACACACACCTCGCAGAGCAAAAAGCTCTCTGAACAAGGGAAATAATTAAAAATTAAAGTTTATTAAAGCTTGTACAAGTTTATTAAAGCTTTGACCCCCCCCCCCCCCCCCCCCCCCCCCCGCAGGCATGCGAGGTTGAGTCAAAATCAGACTCAAAAAAGAAAACACATCCTCTCTAGACAGGTCAGTTGCAATGCTTACAAATACTCTGGCCACACCTCTACAGTTACATACCACTCAAGACAACCTCCAGTTACTCAGTGACCTGTTACCCCAGGTACAATGAGATCCTCCTCTGAGATAATGTAAAATGTTAGTGCCCTAATCCTGGGGAATCATTAAGCAGACGATTTCCCGACTCAGTGCTTTTCCCAAGTCAATATAGGTGTGACATACCTCTAGGCAGAAAGCATTTCTGAATGGAAGACATTGAATTGAAAGTTTAACTTGACAATGGCAGGGGAGTGATGTCTAAATGAAGTGTAAATTACAATGGATAGTCATCGGCATGCTTTCATGGTTTTCATCCCCACCCAAAGACAGTGCAGTTTAACCCTTTAATATTACATTAATGTCCAGAGAGAGAGAGAGAGAGAGAGTCCCATTTAATCTTTTAACATTATACTGGGGCTTTTCTCATTGGAACGAAGAAGGATGAGAGGTGACTTGATGGAGGTGTACAAGATGATGAGAGGCATACAGTAGATAGCCAGAGACTTTTTCCCAAAGTGGAAATGTCTATTAAGTGGGGGCATAATTTTAAGATGATTAGAGGAAGGTATAGGGGAGATGTCAGAGATGAGTTCTTTACACAGTGATGGATGCGTAGAATGCACTGCCAGCAGTAGTAGTAGAGTCAGATACATTAGGGACATTTAAGCAATTCTTGGATAAGCATGTGGAAGATCGTACAGTGAAGGGTATGTAGGTTAGTCTGATCTTAAAGTAGGATAAAAGGTCGGCACAATATTGAGGGCCAAGTGGCTTGTACTGTTTTAGATTTTCTTTCTTTAGATTAGATTGCTTACAGTGTGGAAACAGGCCCTTCGGCCCAACAAGTCCACACCAATCTGCCAAAGTGCAACCCACCCATACCCCTACATTTACCCCTTACCTAACACTACGGGCAATTTAGCATGGCCAATTCACCTGACTGTGGGAGGAAACCGGAGCACCAGGAGGAAACCCACGCAGACACGGGGAGAACATGCAAACTCCACACAGTCAGTCGCCTGAGGCGGGAATTGAACCCGGGTCTCTGGCGCTGTGAGGCAGCAGTGCTAACCACCGTGCCGCCCACATTGTTCTATGTTCCACCTTGGGTTCCTTCAACCACACAGTATCAACATCAATTTCACCAGTTTCCTCATCTCTCCTACCACCAAGGTGGTAAAAACAATGACTGCAGATGCTGGAAACCAGATTCTGGATTAGTGGTGCTGGAAGAACACAGCAGTTCAGGCAGCATCCAAGTAGCTTCGAAAGGGCTTTTGCCCGAAACGTCGATTTCGAAGCTACTTGGATGCTGCCTGAACTGCTGTGCTCTTCCAGCACCACTAATCCAGATTCCCCTACCACCATCCCATCCCAGATCCAATCCTCCAACTTGGCACTGTTCTCTTGAACTGTCCAACCTGTCCATCTTCCTTCCCACCTGTCCGCTCCACCCTCCACTCTGACCTGTCACATCACGCCCCCACTTGCATCTACCTATCACCTTCCCAGCTCTCCCCTCTCCCCCACCAACATTCCTGATGAAGGACTTATGCCCGAAATATCGATTCTCCTGCTCCTCAGATACTGCTTGACCTGCTGGGCTTTTTCAATGCCACACTTTTTGCCCTCTGAACGCACCTAGCAAGCCACTTAGTTTGGGAACAGTTACTGATGGGCAACAAATGCTGGTGATGCCCACATCCTATTAAAGAAAAATTAATAATATGAATAGATACACAATCCTCTCCTCTTCTTACAAAGAACCTTCCAGCATCTTCTAGGCACTAATTATTTTATAAATAGGATGCGTTTGGAACAGGTTCATCAGTTTGTTCCATTGTTTGTACCAAATAATGATTGATAATTAAAAACGAACTGAAGAAGGAGGAACTAGAAATATCCTTATTCTGAATGCTAGTGGAGCCCAGCACATCAGTATGAAGGTTGAAGCATATGCAACAATCATGAGCCAGAGGTACTGAATGCCTGATGCTACTTTGCCTCCTGGTGTCCTTTTTGTCCCAGACGCCAACTTTCAGTCAATTTGATTCAAACCACTTGAGGTTAAGAAATGGCAGAATGCACTGAATGCATCAAAAAATATTGACTCTGACAGAAACAGGCTATAGAACTGAAAACGTGTTCAGAATTATCCATGCTTCTAACCAATCTGTTTCAGTACAACTACAATGTTGATGTCTCCTTAACAATGGTGGAAATTCAAGTTACCTATGTCTGCCAGGGGCATTAGTTTAAAGTAAAATGATTTGGGATTGTTTTAGACTCTGTCAGGATCACTTGGCTCCAGACCATGATTCATTCTGTGTCCAAGTGTAATCGAAAGAACCAAGATAGAGTCATAGAGATGTACAGCATGGAAACAGACCCTTCAGTCCAACCCGTCCATGCCGACTAGATATCCCAACCCAATCTAGTCCCACCTGCCAGCACCCGGCCCATATCCCTCCAAACCCTTCCTATTCATATACCCATCCAAATGCCTTTTAAATATTGCAATTGTACCAGCCTCCACCACATCCTCTGGCAACTCATTCCATACACGTACCATCCTCTGCGTGGAAAAAGTTGCCCCTTAGGTCACTTTTATATCTTTCCCCTCTCATCCTAAACCTATACCCTCTAGTTCTGGACTCCCTGACCCCAGGGAAAAGACTTTGCCTATTTACCCTGTCGATGCCCCTCATAATTTTATAAACCTCTGTAAGGTCACCCTTCAGCCTCCGACGCTGCAGGGAAACAGCCCCAGCCTGTTCAGCCTCTCCCTATAACTCAAATCCTCCAACCATGGCAACATTCTTGTAAATCTTTTCTGAACCCTTTCAAGTTTCTCCAAATCTTTCCTATAGGAAGGAGACCTGAATTGCACACAATATTCCAACAGTGGCCTAACCAATGTCCTGTACAGCCACAACATGACCTCCCAACCCCTGTACTCAATACTCTGACCAATAAAGGAAAGCACACCAAGCGCCTCCTTCAGTATCATATCTACCTGTGACTCAATATTCAAGGAGCTATGAACTTGCACTCCAAGGTCTCTTTGTTCAGCAACACTCCGTAGGACCTTACCATTAAGTGTATAAGGCCTGCTAAGATTTGCTTTCCCAAAATGCAGCATCTCGCATTTATCTGAATTAAACTCCATCTACCACTTCTCAGCCCACTGGCCCATCAGGTCCAGATCCTGTTGTAATCTGAGGTAACCCTCCTTGCTGTCCACTATATCTCCACTTTTGGTGTTATCTGCAAACTTACTAACTGTACCTCTTATGCTCGCATCCAAATCATTTATGCAAATGACAAAAAGTAGAGGACACAGCACTGATCCTTGTGGCACTGCACTGGTCACAGGCCTCCAGTCTGAAAAACAACCCTCCACCACCACCCTCTGTCGAATGATTGACATTGAGGCAGTATTTGATTGCCTGTGGCAGGAAGGAATAGAGAGCACAATCTTAAGAGTTAACAAACATAAGACTGTTTAATCGAGACTGTTTAAAAAAAAGCTTTGTATATAAATGCATGTAGCATTTGAAGCCAAACAGAAGGACTGAGCTTAAGTAGAAATAAATAATCTGGAAACCATTTTAGAGACATGGTGACAGGATAACTTCAATATGGACCTGAATTTTGAAGGGTTCAGGATAGTTATGAAGGACAGAAAAGCAGGAAAAGGTGGTGGAATAGAGGGAGCTCTCTTAGTTAATTGTATTATTACCACAGTAGCGGCGACTCAAATGCAGGAAATGAAGAGTTGGAAACAATTTGGCTAGAAGTGAGAAATAATAAAGGCCACAAGTGGGAGTGATGTTTAGGCTGCCGAACAGTAGCCACTAAAAGGAAGAAATGTTAAGAGATTGTTGAAAAGGCAGAGCAATAATCTAGGGATATTTTGATTTACGTATGGACTAGAAAAATCAGATGGGCAAAGATAGCCTAGATGAGGCATTCATAGAATGTTTTTATGATCGTCTTTTTTTTAAGAACAGCATACTTTGGAGCCAGCAAGAGATCAGGCTCTCTATTATACCTGTTTTTTTTTGTGCAATAAATTATAATTAATTATCACATTAGCAAAAGTGCACTTGGTGGAGTGTTGAGCTTAAAAATGATATGTTCAAACCAGACCACGGGCCTAATGCAAAGACGGCCTATTTGACTGGGAGGTGACCACATGACACTGAATTGTCAGAGAGAACTGTCTTGTCGTGCAGTTACATAAGGCCACCTGGATTTGATTTTCAGCTGGTTTTGAAGGTTGGAAAAGCACTGCAATCATTACAAAATGGAGATTCGGCATGTAATCTTAGATTCAGAATAGTAGCCTCTCAACGGACATTTCGCCATCTGAGGGGTTCACAAGATTGGTGCCATGGATTCTGAGATAGAACTCTGAGTGCCATTCACCAAAGTTCTTGATGGAGAGAAGGCAGTGAGAGACTCAGTTGTTTGGTATTTATATGTATATCATGTAGTTTAAGCCAATAGATTTACTCATTAGTTTATGTATATCTCTAACATTAAGTAGATTAAGCTAATAAATTTGCTTCCTATTAAAGTACGTGTTTTTTTTGTATTAGTTTTGATCAGACCTTAAAGTATCTTAAAGATACTTTCAACCTAACAATACAGGTAGCAATGATCGTAATACGTTTGAGATTTGCATTTAGTTTGAGGGAGAAAGGAGTGGTTCCTTCATTATATTTAAAAATTTGAGTAAGGACACTTATGAGATCATAAAATCAGACATGGCTAAAATGAATTGGCAAATTAGGCTAACAGATTGCTATTGTGTCTCTATTGGCCAGACATTTAAGGGGAGATTTCAGAATATACAAAACAGATCCATTCCATGAAATTAGACAAGTACCAAGGGATGGATTCATCCTCCATGGTAAGATAGAAATTTTGGAATCAAACTAAAAGAAAGAGCATGTATATATATTTGTACAACAGTACAAAGGGGCAAGTTGGAATATTGAACAGAATACAAAAACATAGGAAAGGAAGACCAAAAAATTAATTGAAAGCAAAGTTGCAATGTGAATGTGGCTAGTCAGAAATATAAAAATAAGTGGTAAGTTTTTTAAATAAATATTTAAAGAGGAGTAGAGTTGACAAGATGAGAGTTGGTTCTATAGAAGGTGAGACTGGAGAATTAATAATGGAAAAGAAAGAAATAGCAAATGAACAGATATTTTGCATCATTCCTCACTAAAGAGGATATGTGTAACATCTCAAAACCAGTGATAGGTTGGGAAATAGACAGGAGGGACAAACTCTAGGAAAATCACAATCGCCAGAAAAGTGTTACTGAGTAAATCGTTGGAGCTATAGCTGATCATCATTCCTGATAAAGGGCTTTTGCCCGAAACGTCGATTTTCCTGCTCATTGGAGCTGTGCTTTTCCAGCACCACTCTAATCTTGACTATAGCTGATAAGTGCCTGGTTTAGAACAAACAAAAAACAAAGAACAAAACAGCGCAGTAACAGGGCTTTTGGCTGACCAAGACTGGCAACACGTGGCACATTTCTAAACCAAAAACCTTTTGCTTCTATGGTTCCTACCCCTGTATTTCCTGCCTATTCTTAGATCTGTCAAGATGCCTCTTAAACATTACAATTGTATCTGCTTCACATCTCCTCTGCAGTGAATTCAAGCACCAATCATCTTCTGTGTAAAAATCTTGTCTTTCACATCTCCTTTAAATTTATCCCCCACTTACCTTAAATCTGTGCCCCCTACTAATTGAAAATGCTTCTGGTGGTTTCATCCTAGGATCTTAAAAGAAGCTGCTAGCAAGATGGTTGATGCTTTGATTTTAATTTTCCAAAACGCTATTGCTTTGACGCTATCCCAATAGACTGAGAAGAAGTAATGGTGAAAACCTCATAATTAAAGAAACTATGTCAAGGGCATTTGTTACTTTGAGAAGACACACTGGTTGGCAGCTGAAACAGGATTACCGACCGAGGAAAGCAGCAGGAACCTGGAAGCAGCAGAAAGGCAATTTTAGCACTTCATTTAGAAGCTGATAATAAACAGTGGGCAGAAGGAAAAGAAAAGCCAGCCATCGGAATCATGAAAGAGCTAAGAAAGAAATTTAAACTGCTATATAAAATCAAAATGGGAACATTTGAAAATGTATTTAAGCTGAAAACAAGAAAATTCGACTTATGAAGGAATCTTGCAGGAAAAAGAAAAGTCGGAAAGATTTCAAAACACCAAACTTCAACAATTAAGCTACTATTTTAGCTTAGATTACTTACAGATTAGATTTCTTACTTATCAACAAATCCACACCGACCCTCCGAAGAGCAACCCACCCAGACCCATTCCCTTACATTTACCCCTTCACCTAACACTATGGGCAATTTAGCATGGCCAATTCACCTAACCTGCACATTTTTGGACTGTGGGAGGAAACTGGAGCACCCGGAGGAAACCCGTGCAGACACTGAGAGAATGTGCAAACTCCACACAGACAGTTGCCTAAGGCGGGAATTGATTCCGGGTCTCTGGTGCTGTGAGGCAGCAGTGCTAACCACTGTGCCACCGTGCCATCCAGACCATGGTGAGAAGGTTTGCAAAGTCTGCAGCCAGAGAACTTTTATTTCACAATTTGTAAGGAAAAAGTGGATTAGATCACAAAAGGAAGAAGTAGAAACACAGGAAGAAGTAGAAACTCAACCTTGGCTACAGAAGGTGAAAACCCTCAAGCAATGCCTAGCCACCATTTTGACTGGTAAAAGTGGTGTGAAAAACTTCAAAAAAAGGCAGAAAACCCAGTAAGCGGAATGGAGGTACAGTAGCACAATAAACAGATTTTAAACAGTTTAAAAGCTGTAACTTACTACTGAATAGCTAATAACACAACTTAAAGCTTTATTGAAGAATTAAACAGAGTATTACAGAACTTTAAATTAAAATGTCTAGCACATACAGGAAATACTTCAAAATGGCTATGATATAGTGTGTAGCAAGCTGTACAAGCATTCAATTTAAAACATTTGAAGGCAAGCTTAAAGAACAGTTTTTAAATAATTTTGAACTGATAGAGATTTAAAGTAGGTTTACAGTCATAAGATGAATCATGTTGAGAAGAAATTTAAAATATTACTATTGGAGTGATGGAAGGAGTCATCAACAGTGCTATCAAGCAGCACCTGCTCGGGAACGCCCAGTTTGGGTTTTGCCAGGGTCACTCAGCTCCTGATCTCATTACTGCCTTGGTTCAAACATGGACAAAAGATCTGAATTCCAGAGGTGAGGTGAGAGTGACCGCCCTTGACATCAAGGCCATATTTGACCAAGTATGGCATCAGGGATCCCTGGCAAAACTGGAATCAATGGGTAACAGGGGGCAAGCACTCCACTGGTTAGAGTCATACCTGGCACAGAGGAAGGTGGTTGTGGTTGTGGAGTGTCAGTCATCTCAGCTCCAGGATGTCTCTGCAGGAGTCCCTCAGGGTAGTGTCCTAGGCCCAACAATCTTCAGTTGCTTCATCAATGACCTTCCCTCTGCCGTAAGGTCAGAAATGGGGATGTTCGCTGATGATTTGATTGCAAGGTATTCAGCACCATTTGCGACTCCTCAGACACTGAAGCAGTCTGTGTTCAGATACAGCAAGATCTGTGCAATATCCAGCCTTGGGCCAACAAGTGGCAAGTAACATTTGCACCAGACAATGACCATCACCAATAAGAGACACTCTAACTATCATCCCTTGACATTCAACAGTACTACCATCACTGAATCCCTCACTGTCAACATCCTTGTGGCTACCATTGACCAGAAACTCAACTGGACTCACCACATAAACACAGTGGCTACACGAGCAGGTCAGAGACTAGGGGTACTGTGGTGAGTAACTCACTTCTTGACACCCCAAAGTCTATCCACCATCTACAAGGCACAAGTCAGGAATATGGTGGAATACAGAGGAACCTCGATTATCTGAACAAGGTGGGTGGGCGCTATTTCTTTTGGATAATTGATTATTTGATTTGACCTTGAACAGGGGAAGCCATACTGATCAAACGCTGTGCTGTACAGGAGTTTGTTTAAATCTATAATTTTGAGTCTGCTATTTAAACAAACAAATTTTTGCATTCTGCAAATTGCAGGTTAAACTGAGAAGGACTTGCCCTCACACCAATATACGAAATCCCAGCATTAAACAAAGTCCCGAGCTTCTATAATCATGAGCGTTTGTCAGTTTCTGTGAACTCAGTGTCGCAATAGAAAGACAGAAGCACTGCCTTGTGCAGGCATTGACTTTCTCTGCCATTTTTTTCATCAATGGCCCTGTAAAGTGACAGGAATAAAACACTAACTTTTGCAAAAGGCTGTGTAACTAACCCTCATGTAAAAAATATCCAGTCGCTGATGCTTGAGCTGCTTGTGTTTCTTTGTTTTTGCCAGCATTTTCATGTTTTTCAGCACACGTAATCCAAATACACTTCCCTCTTTGATGTAACGTTTTTGTGGGACGTTGAGATCTTCAGATAATCCAAAATTTAGACAATCGAGGTTCCTCTGTACTCTCCACTCGGCTGGATGGGTGCAGCTCCAACAATACTCAAGAAGCTTGCCACCATCCAGGACAAAGCAACCCGCTTGATTGGCACCACATCTACAAACATTCAATCCCTCCATCACTGGCACTCCGTAGTGGCAGTGTGCACTATCTCCAAGATGCACTGCAGAAATTCACCAAATATCCATAGACAGCATTTTCCAAACCCACGACCACTTCCATCTAGAAGGACAAGGGTAGCGGGTACTTGGGAACACCATCACTGCAAGTTCCCTTCCTCACCGTCCTGACTTGGAAATATACCATCGTTCCTTGACAGTTATTGGATCAATATCCTAGAATTCCCTCCCTACTGGCAGTGTGGGTCAATCCATAGCAATTCCTCCCTATTGGCAGTGTGGGTCAACCCACAGCAGTTGGACTGCAGCAATTCAAGAAGGCAGTCCCCACCACCTTCTCAAAGGCAAAATGTGATTGGCTACAAATACTGGCTGTCCAGCGATGCCCAAAGTCCCACAAATTAATTTTTTAAAAAAGAGAGCATAAACAACTTAAGGTTGGACTGAGGCTGGATCTTTAAATTTATTCAAGGCTGAGTTAATTAAATATTTGATAGACCGGAGAGCTGTAGACAGTTAACTGGAGATGGGGCCAACACACAAATCAGCTGTAACCTTATTGAGTAGTAGAGCAAGCCTAAATTGTCAAATGGTTTACTCCTGCTCCAACACCTACATACCTAGGCTAGTGATGATTTACCTGCTTCATGATTTCTAGCCTCTGACCAGCTCTTGTTGCCGCAGTATTTATGTGGCTAGTCCTTTTCAGTTTTTTAGTCAATGGTGACCTTCGGGATGTTGTTAATGGGGTACTCGGTGATGGTAATATCTTTGTTGAGGGGCAATCGTTTCCTATTAGAAATGGTCATTGCCTACCATTTTGTGATGTGAATATTACTTTTCACTTGTTACCTGAAGACTGATAATGACTAGATCTTGCTACATTTGGACATAGACTGCTTCATTATCTGAGGAGTCACAAATGATGCTCAACGTTGTGCAAACATTGAACATTTCCACTTATGATGGGAAGGTTATTGATGAAGTAGCTGAAGATGATTGGGTTTATGATGCTACCCTGAGGAACTACTGTAGAGATAGCCTGGAGCTGAGATTACTGACCTCCAACTGACCTGACAACCATCTTCTTACCTGCCAGGTATGACTTTAACCAGCAGAAAGTTTGCCCTGATTCCCAATGACTCCAGTTTGCATGGTGGAGCAGAATATGAGCTGGAACTAATAAGGATTTCTAAAGAAGGATACTGAGAAAATCGAGCAATTTTAATCCTCATCCAAATTAAAGAAATCAAATTGGCATAGAAGGCCTTGAGGATGAATTCAGAATCTTCAAGGCAATTTCCTACATGTGTTGAGGAACCAATCAGGGAACTGGCTCTTTTGAGACAAGATGAATTATCAATATATTTTTAAAAATTCCTCAAGTGAAGAATCATTATTACGTTGTGGAATTTCATGTTCCTTTTGAGGGTGAGAAAGTTGAAACTGAAATTAATGCTTTAAACTATGAAACAAGCATTGATGAAAGTGGACTGGGATGACAGATTAAAAATTGAGAGGGTAATGATCAGTAGTACACCTCTGTGGCAATATTTCATAACTCTCAACAGGTGTCGTTCTTTTCTCATTTTAATAAATAATGAAAAGGATGCATTATTTGTGACTGCCTAAGAACGATGAGGATGAATGAAAAAATGAGGTTGCTAAGCTTATTGGTAGGCCAGAAGAAAAAGTGTAGCAGCAAATAACTTAACAATCTGCAAAAAATAATTAAAAGAAACACCAGTTTCTACAAATGTCTAAAAAGGAAGAGAGTAACTAGAATAAACTTGGGCGATAACATCAGTGAATTGATAATATGGCAAACTGAGGAACGACTGAATAAATAATTTGTATCTGAGATCATTGTAGGAAACACAAAAATATCTCAAGGGGAAATGAAACAGAGTAACTTATCACTAGAAAAATTATACTAGGCAAATTAATAGCACTAAATGTTGACATGTCCCCAAGTCCTAATGGCTTATGTCCTTTGTCAAGGCTGCAGAAAAAGTCGATTCATTGGGCATAATCTTTCAAAATTCCGAAGATTATAAGGAAATTTCAATGGATTGAAAACTGCATGTAAGGGCTGAGTTTTTCCTAAGCAAAAAAGGGAGGGTGGTGAATGTTGGGGGAGTGGAGAAACACTGGACCGGTAATTAGACCAGCTAGCCTAACACTGGATATTTGGAATCCATAATTGAAGTAATAGTAGAGTGGGAAGGACACTTAAAAAAAATCACAATGCAATCAAGCAGCATTGTTTTATCAAGGCAAGTTGTACAAAAGTCTCAAAAATCCTGCATAGGGATAAAGGTAGTCTAGGTGAGTGGCTAAAATTTGGCAGGTGGAGTGTAATTTGGGAAAATGGGAGCTTATTCTCTTTTGTCAGAAATATAGAAAAACAAAGGATTGTTTAAATTGATAGATTGCAGAATGCTGTGCTATAGAGGAATCTGAAACTCTAACTTGAAGCACAAAAAGTTTGAAACATTGAAAATAGGAGCAGAAGTAGGCCATTTGGCCCTTCAAGCTCAATCATCATTCAATATGATCATGGCTGATCATCCAACTCCATACCCTTTTACTGCTTTCTCCCATTCCCTTTGATTTCTTTAGTCCTAAGAACTTTTTCCAACTCCTTCTTGAAAACTTTCAATATTTTGGCCTCAACTACTTTCTGTGGCAGGGAATTCCACAGGCTCACCATTCTCTGGGTGAAGATCTTTCTCATTAATCTGCAGGGACTGCCAGGAGGACAAATGGAACATTGGCCAGAAAAGAGAAGTTTTGCCACAAACTATATTTACAGTCCTGTTTACTGTTTTGGCCGCCTGACTTGAGTATGCTCGCTTTTGGAAGTAATTAGGTGATGTTGAGTTCTCTGAAGGGTTGTCTTATGAGGAAGATTGAGCAGTTTAGGCCTATGTTCATCGGAGTTTAGAAGAATGAGTAATGATCTCAAAGAAACATGTAAGATTCTGAGGGTGCTTGTCAGGATCCTCCTAAGGGAATCCTCAATAGGGCATGGTTTCAGGAAAAATTATTTTATTTAGGATGGAGATGAAGAGGAATGTATTTTCTTCAGATTGGAATTCTTTACCTCAGAGCTGTGAAAGCTCAATTGTCGAGTATGTTTGAAGTTGAGACTGATTAAATTGTTAAACAATGGGTAGTGAAGGGTTGTGAGCAAGGGTAGGAATGTAGATTTGAGGTCAAGCTTAGATCAGCAATGATTTCGTTGAATGTTGGAGGAGATTCAAGAGACCTGTGACCTTTTTCCTGCTCAAATATCTTATGCTCTTGTATGGTTTACTATCCACATCTGAGAGTTTGGGTTCAACTCAGACAGAATGAGGAGATGGCTAGGTCAACAACTAACTTCAGGCTTGGCCTTCTTTTATGGTAGTTTGTTGTTTATTAAGACTAAAGATTACAATACATGGTATTCAGAGATATACTAGGCTCTAATATTACAAGTACATTTTTGAAAGACTAGTTCATAAACTCTACCCCTAATGCTAGTCAATCTGCTTAACATGCCACTTTGCATCTGTTTCTAACTTTCACATGCCTAGATCTCCATATATTTTTCTCTTTTCTCTCTTCCCCCTTTAAATTTGCCCACCATGTGCTGTTCAGGTCCAGTGAGGAGTAGTTCTGTGACATCATTATAGAGTTACTTCCGAGACCTAAGATTTGCTACCTCTGAAGGCTTAAAATCAAAAATGGAAATTGCTGTGTGGTGTCATTATGTAACTGCTACCTGGAACCATGGTTTCTTTACTCCCATATTGAAATTAAATTAATGTTTGCATAGCACCAATAATTGCAACCTTAGCAAAATTCCAATTGCAATTCAAGTTTGATAAATGAAATGGAAGGATTTTTACATTTATAAACTTTCCACCAAAATTACAATTAGTGTTTCAGCAGTTCGGTTTATTTCCTTTATTCTTTTGGGATTGTGTTTTTCCTGGCAAGGCATTTATTGCCTATCCCTAATTGCCTTTGAAGTGATGAGCTTACTTTCAGAGGACATTTAAGAGTTAACCATATTGTTATGGATTTGGAGTCAAATGTAAATCAGATCAGGTAAGGATTGCAGATTTCTTTCAGTAAAGGAGTTTAGTGAAGTAGATGGGTTTTTAAAATGAGATTAGATGATAGATCCCATGGTCACCATTGTTGAAACTAGCTTTATATTTCAGTTTTATTATTTAAATTCCATTAGCAGTGAATTTTGAACCTAAAGCATTGCCTGGGGATTTGGATAACCAGTCCAGTCACATCACTATGCCGCAATGCACCTTTAGTGTTTCTATGGCCTCTATGACTGAAATAAAAACAGGAAATCTGCTCCTTTTCCCCATTGCATCAGTCCTCTGTTTTGGATATAACTATATTTTGTTAAGCCAACTACCAGCATGAGTTGCATTTCAGTAATATCTTATTTGCTTAAAGCATTTTATAAGAACACACATTTCAGAGAAGATTTGTTAGAGAAGACACATTTCATAGCTGGATTTGGGTGTTCTATAATTCTACAGTGTATTAATATTTGACTCATAAGTTGCTTTTTCTAGTTGACTACAGGCACAGTGAAACAAGCGCTACACCCTTAATGATAGCAGCAGGTCGGGGCTTCCTCAGTCAAGTGGAGCAGCTACTCAGCATGGGAGCAAATGTCAGTGTTAAGGCTTCCAATGGCTGGTAAGGGAATTGGTTTCTTTCTTATGCCTTAGTGATTTATTAATTAAGTTAACTATTATTTTTTGTTCATACACTAATTTGATTATTCCTGCAATGGAGTTGATTTAAATATGGATTATGTTTGCACAACTTTTGCAGGCTGGAAATAATTATGCTAAATTAAGCAGAAAACTTAGCAGAAAGCAAATGTTTTCAGTTATTATCTGGAGATGGAAGTTTGGATCTTGGGAACCTAGACAGGTCTGGATGTATGTTTGCTTGCTGAGCTGGCAGGTTCGTTTTCAGATTTTTTGTCACCATTCTAGGTAACGTAATCAGTGAGCCTCCAGATGGAGCACTGGTGGTATGGCCTGCTTTCTGTTTGTTTCGGTTTCCTTGGATTGGTGATGTCATGTCCAGCGGTGACATAATTTCCTGTGGTGATGTCATTTCATGTTCTTTTTCTCGGGGGTGGTGAATGGAATCCAAGTCTGTGTATGTGTTAATAGAGTTCTGGTTGGAATGCCATGCCATTCTTGTGTGTGTCTCTGCTCGGCTTGTCTGAAGATGGATGTGTTGTCCCAGTGAAAGTGGTGTCCTTCCTCATCTGTATACCTCTGCCAACCATTCAACCCAAACTTTGGGTCCGCTACATGGATGACACCTTTGTCATCACAAAACTAAACAAATTAGAGGAAACCTTCAAGACCATCAATAATACCCTTACGGGCATGAAATTCACTAAAGAGGAGGAAAACAACAACAATCTATCATTCCTAGATGTCGCAGTTGAACGAATAACGAATGGGGAACTTGAAACCAGCGTCTACAGGAAAACAACATATGCGGACTGATTACTGAACTACAGAAGCTATCATCCCAAAATCCACAAACAAAGCTGCATTAGAACATTATTTCAACAAGCCACCACACACCAAAGCACAAAGGAACTATGAAGAGCAGAGGAAAATCACCTATATAGTGTATTCAAAAAGAATGAGTACCCAATGAGCACAGTCCACAGATTTCTCAGCAATAAACCCCAACAAGCAGACAAAACGCATCCATAAACCCTAGCCGTTCTCCCCTACATCAAAGAAATCTTAGAAATGACTGCCAGACTACTTGGACCTCTTGGCATCATGGTAGCCCACTAACCCACCAACAAGCTAATACAGCAGCTAATGAACTTGAAAGACCCAAAACAGACAACAAGCAAAACTAATGTCATTTACAAAGTACCTTGCAAAAATTGTAACAAACACTACATTGGACAAACAGGCAGAAAACTAGCCACCAGGATACATGAGCATCAACTAGCCACAAAAAGACATGACCCATTCTCATTAGTATCCTTACATACATATGAGGAAAGACACCACTTCGACTGGGACAACAGATCCATCCTAGGACAAGCCAAACCGAGATACGCACGAGAATTCCTAGAAGCATGGCATTCCAACTGTAACTCTATCAACAAATACATTGACTTGGATCCCATTTACCACTCCCTGAGAGAAAGAACAGGAAGTGGCATCACCAACTCAAGGAAACTGCAAGACACAAATGGAAAGTGGGCCACACCACCAGTGCTTCATCTGGAGGCTCACCAATGATGTTACCTAGAATGGTGGCAAAATGAAAATAAGCCTTCCAGCTCAGTGAACAAACCTACCTCATGAACCTCAACCTGAGCTACAAATCTTAAAACTCGCTAGACAAGTCTGCTTGTCAACTGAGAGGTTTTATTCATTGATAATTAGTCAATTGCTGTGGGAAAGAGAAACTTTCAGCCTTTTATGAAATTAGTACATTATTAGAATTTTATTAGTATTCAAACAAATTAAATTGTATCAATAAATAAGCCTTTTTCATTCAACTACAAAGGGGGAATTGTATAAAGCAGCTGCAACAAATTACTCTTAACAGGTGCGTTATTTAGCAAAATTGTACACTGGATGACAGAGTAGTACCTGTGTTAGGACAGATGGCAAAGGTTTGATTAAAGAGGTAGATTTATTGACTATATCAAAGGAGGAGAGACGTTGCTAAGCAGACATTTTTTAGGGAAGAAATTTCAGTTTAGGGCCTAGGCAGGTGAAATCACAACCACCGTTGATGGAGTTGTGTAGGGCATGTTATTGAGCAAGAGTAGGAGAAACGCAGAAATGATAAACCATTGTAGAGCTGAGAAGGTTACAGATGTAAGGAGGAGCAAGTCAATGGAGGATTTGAAAATGTAAGTAGGAAGTTTAAAATTGAAATATGGCTTAACCAGGGGCTAACACAAGTCAGTGAATACAAGGGATGGGCAAACCAGAACTTTGAATGAGGAAGGAAATGGACACATGATTTGTATAATCTGAACTTTGTGGAATTACGTCAATGTCATACTGTGTCAAATTTGGTGTCAGCATTGTTGTTGAACACTTACAAACAGCTAATTCCTTTATCAATGTAACACTTTCTTTCAATATGTTGAAAGTGTGATATGTTAATGGCACATAATGTGAGGAGAACTTCTATGTAATTCACACACCTGTCTGTCTGACCTGTCTACCATTCAGGAACAGGAGCAGATTATGTTTCTCGTTCATAGAATCCCTACAGTGTGGAAACAGGCCATTTAGCTCAACAAGTTCATATTGACCCTCTGAAGAGTAACCCTCCCAGACCCATTCCCCTACCCTACCACTCTACATTTACCCCGACCTACCTACACATCCCTGAACACTATCTGCCATGAACTTAGAATGCAGCTGACTTGAATCGTTTCTCTGACCTCCTTTTGATCTGTAACTCTTCACACCCTTGCATAACAAAATCTATCAATGTCAAGTTTTGACATGTTTCAAAATTCACCTTGCTTCAATATTTTTGTGCAAAGGAGAGCTTATTGATTCACTTATGAATGTTTCAACTCTGCTAAGACTGTGCCCTATTCTGGTCTTGCCTACGAACTTCATTGGTTGTGAATATGTTGATATATTTCAGTACCTCCACTAATTAGAGAATTGATTCCTTGCACAGATGTGCAAATAAAATCATATTTATTTGTTCTTACATAATGTTTGTCAACACGCCAATATTTTCTAAAACCATTTTTCAGCTATAAATTACTAATGACAAAAAGTGTTTCCTAATAAAAAGAAAAGTTGAAAGAACTGTGGACATTGTAAAACAAAAATGGAAATTGATGAAAAAGCTCAGCAGGTCTGGAGAGAAATCAGAGTTAAAAGAGCTAATTAAAAGGAACTTTTCCAGCCCTAACTAAGAGAAACATGTCCAGTTAAAGCAATCAAAATGAATTCCGTAACTTCCAATTGATCCGATTACAGGTCTGTATCGTTTAGACTTTGTTTCCGTTCCTTACTGGTAAATATAACATGCCAATAAATGTTCTTTTGTATATATTTTACTGGGATTACATCAATAAACTTACCTTTAAAATTTTTTACTCCTTTTGGATAGGAGGCAAAGGTGGCCCTTGAAGCTATCTTTATAGTGCCCTGTGCTTCACAACTAATTTGTTTTTTCAATATTTCCAGGATAGCTTTGGACTGGGCTAAACGATTTGGTCAAAGTGACATTGTAGATCTTCTAGAATCTTTCAAGTAGGTACAGAAATTAACTGTTGTTGCAATATAAATCTGTTAATCACCTTCATATGAGAGAGCCAATCTAATAAATGTATTGCAATAAAATATCCCTTTTTTCAATCTTGGAAAATGTATGTTCATGCAAAAATGCAATAAATGATAGTGCTGGTATTAAACAGTTCCAATTTAGGTTTTGAAGGGTAGTAGTGCATCTGTCCCAATTCTTGAAGGTGGACGTGAAGACAGAGGTTATAAATCTGTGAAGGGCCAGGAAAACCTTGATAACTACTCTTAGAAGGAACTGGGAGCAAGTGACTAGGAATGCCAACTCATAGAGTATGAACAGGAATATTTAATGACCTAATGGCCAGTGTCAGTGCGTACACCCTTTATGTGACATCTACCTGCTAGCACAAGTGTGGTATGCCCTTATAAGCACACCAACTAATGATACCAACTGCACCCCTATCCATTACTATTCCTGCATACCTTCAGTTATTCAATTGTGGCATAAGGACTCAAACACATTAGTGCTGTTGTGTAGAGCAAAGTGCCATGCAAAAGAAAAGATGGAAGACAGTGAAGTTTATATCTCTTGATCTCTACATAGAGAATAGTTTCTGAATTTTCATGCTGCAGCATCCAGTTACTGAGAACATCAAAGATAATGGCATGCTCTAGCTTTATGCCCCTTTTAAATTGTCAGTTCAGCTTTATTATGCTATCGTGCATAATGAAAAATTTGCAGATGTTACCACAGACCTTTTTCTTCTCACCCAATGCCCCTCCTTCACACTGACCTTTCCCTTTTGAGTTATGACTTTTGGTAATCCAAGAACTGCCACCCTCACAGCAACAGGAACCCATGGAGAAAGAGGAAAGAGCACAACAATGTAGCATTAATGTAATTGGTCCAGCATTTCACCACCTGAAACTTGAAGCCACCAGTTCATACCCTTCATTGCACTTAGTTTGAAGGTTAGTATGGATCAGCACATGGAGAGCCACCACATATAAGTGTACAGTAACCAGGCCTGAAGTAAGAAGTGGTTTGTTTGCCATCCTATCACAAAGGGAGGACCAAGTGGAAAGGTTCTTTTGTAGAGAACTCTGAGGACCTAGTTGGAGTGGCATACAGGAGATCGTTGAATTGGCATGCATACCACAAGTAGCTTGTCTTCTGTCACTAGGGATCCATTTCCAAGTTGGCAGAAGTCATGGCATAGCCCTTGCAAGCTTCTGCTTCGTCTCCCTGTTATCCTACAGACTCAAAGGCATCCAAGTGCTGTCCCCATACAAATTACAGCCTTTGTGTACTTAGGCACTTAATCTTCTACCATTCCCCTGAGAATACTCTTCCTGGAATGTACAGGAAGTCTCCAAAACAACTCCTAAAATACTTGCCAACAGAGCATCCCTTACCACACCATAGCTGGGAATATCTTGACATGCAATTTTCTTACACTGTTCTCTGTCTGAGGAAATCCTCCCAGAGGTAGAGTAGCTTTTAACCTTTCAGGGGAATCTCTAAAGTGATCTTTGCCAGACACATCCAAGTAAAGTGTCAAGGACAGCACATGCACCCTTCATTGCACTCTGATCTGACCAATACATTTGATTCATGACGTTTTGTAAAATGTAGTCCAAAGATTTGCATGTTCATGTAACTTGTTCATAATTCTGGAATTGTTCCATAATATGAAAAATAAGTATTAGGAGTGGGAAAATTGAAATCTTCGATACCCAGACTCTTGTCATACAAGGTTGTGCAATAGCCCCCATATCATTTACAATCTATCTAGTAGTGATTGACCACATTATCAAAGATGAACTGACCTTTGTCGGCATTAAATACTGCCCAATGAGAAACTGCTCATCCCCTATTGTCTCATTGACAAAGTTGGACCGCCGAACAGAGACATACATGAGTTTGTATTAAACTGCGGTCAGGTTTGCAAGCGACTCTTGATCTCTCAATTTTGCCTGTCCTTGATCATGACTAAAATAAAACTTGTGTATCAACACACACCTGGCCAGCCAAATAATCCAAACCCTATATATGTTGAAGGAGAGACTCTAGTGTATATTAAGTACCTCCCTTATCCTGTGAGCTGCCCCTTTGAAAAAGGTAACTATTGACAAAGGCAGCAGCAAGTCTTTGAGGAAGAGCTTTGCAAATCAACATAAGTCCTGGTGTACAGACCTGTTGTTGGCATATTCCTGTATAACAGTGAGACCTGGCCTATGGGTCAGTGACACCTAAGCACACTAAGGATATCACATCAGTCATGACTCACTGTGTCCTCCTGTTGCAATGAGAGGACCATTGAATGAATTATAGTGTCCACCTTGAAACCAACTCCACAAGCATTGAGGCAAAACTCCTGAAATATCGATTTCAGTGGGCTAACCACTGTATTACACTAGTTCTTGATCCTCAGATCAGTTGGCATAGGGGTAGGAATTCTGATGAGGTAGTGGAGTCCGTAGGGTAGGATTTGCTTCCTCCTTTTTCCCCTCTGCTACATTCTTGATTCATTGTTTGAAAAGTTGTTACTCTAAATATTGATGGACAAGTGTTTCTGCTTCCCGTTCCTGTTTTCTCAACTTTTATATGACCAAATTTCCAGGAGAAGATGAGCAAAACACAGACCACTTTTTAAAAAAAAATTCATGTGATGAGTGCATTGCTGACTAGGTTGGCACTTATTGCCTTTCCCAGAGGGCAGTTAAGAGTCAACTCCTTGAAGCTCTTTTTGAGCTGAGGTATTGACATTAACGATTAGTAGCAAGCTTTACCCAATCATTCAAAATAGTGTTAACTTGCCCACTGATCAAAGAGTCAAAAATCTGGTCTGCTCAGTTAATTAGAGACCCGTGACTGAAATTCACTGTTTCCTTTTAATTGAGGGGTAGCCCTTACTGTTTCAATATAATACTTCCCTATCAACCATTTCTGTTGTTATTTTGAGATTCTCATGTCAAATGCAGTCAAGTTCTGTGCTAGCTAGTTGTCCTTTTAATCACTCATTGTCTTTTAAATAATGCTTTTTTGTGTATTTTCAGACACTGCATAATTGTAATTGTACTGGAGTTCAAACTAGTGATGGTAAAACTATTTTAGATTAGATTAGATTACTTACAGTGTGGAAACAGGCCCTTCGGCCCAACAAGTCCACACTGACCCGCCGAAGCGCAACCCACCCAGACCCATTCCCCTACATTTACCCCTTCACCTAACACTATGGGCAATTTAGCATGGCCAATTCACCTAACCTGCACATTTTTGGACTGTGGGAGGAAACCGGAGCACCCGGAGGAAACCCACGCAGACACTGGGAGAATGTGCAAACGCCCACAGTCAGTTTTGTGTTCTTGAGTAGTTTAAAACAGTTTATGCAATTTACTAATATTTAATTGTGCTAATATTTTAATTTTGTTCACCAGTTCTTCAATAGATTTAGGAAATTTGGATGAGTGTGTCCTGGTCCAGTCAAACGGTGGTGAGTTAAGTCAAGAAGATAAAGATGTTTTAAGTGTCTACCACCACAGCTTTGATGATGAAAAGGTTGACCTGGATTTAATTATGCACCTTCTTTATAACATTTTTCAGAGCTCTGATGATGGTAAGACATTGGTTTGAGAATTGCTAATATTTCTTTTCAAACTGCTATCACTTTATTAGCACAATTAACCTACAACCACTGTATGCATTACACTAGATTTTGTCTGTTTAAATAGTATGGAAAAAATGTGGAAATATCTCGTTTCGTCACATTTTCCAAATAAAGTAACAGAAAACTAGGTAAAACTATAAAGGCATAGGAATTTCTATAATATTTTTGATAAGGAAAGGAATTGACAAATTGAGCATTGGTCCAATAAGAAGTGAGACTGAAGAATTGCTGTCAGAAAAGATATGGTAAATGAGGCAGACAGGTAGTTTGCATTACTCTTCATTATAGAGGATACACCCTAGAAGCAACTACATATCAGGAATGGAAGGCAAGGAGGAGCTCAAAAATGATAATTAATAAGAAGTGGTATTGAGTAAATTGTTAGAACTGTGGGCCAAGTGTTGAGGTCCCAATTGACTTCATCCTAACGGTGATATGTTTGTATTAATTTTCAAAACATCCCTAAATTTGAGAAGGGCACCATCAGATTGGAAGATAGCAAATGTAGCTCATTTTTATATAAAAAGAGGAGGCAGAAAGCAAACTATGGACGAGTCAGCTTAACATCTGTCATAGGGAAAATGTCAGAAGCTGTTACTGAAGAAGTTATAGCAGGACACAGGGCAAATTCACAGTAATCAACAGAGTCAGCATAGTTTTGTACAGAAAAATTATGTTAATCTATAATCTGTTGAAGTAATGTGTGCTATGGACAAAGTGGAGCTGGTGGATGTATTACACTAGATTTCCGGAAAACATTTGATAAAGTGCCCTGTCAAAGTTGTTACAGAAAATAAAAGTTCCAAATCCACGGAGTGTCAGCTTTCGTTTGGATAAAAGATTGGCTGCATATCAAGAGGCCAGAAGTGGGGCATAAATTGGTCTTTTTCAGATTAACGAGATGTCACAAATGGTGTGCCACAGAAATCTGTTCTGGGATCTGCACTTTTACAAATAATATAAATGACTCTGAAGAGATGCAAGGTATGGTTGTCAAATTTGTTGATGACAGAACAATAGTTGGTAACCAAAGTTGTGAACATAAAGGAGCTACAAAGGATACAGATAGGTTAAACGAGTGAACAAACTTTGGCAAATAGAGTATTGTGTGGAAAAATATCTGAACTGAGAAACTATAAATTTCAGATGCACAGGGATCTGAGTGTCCTAGTGCATATATTGTAAAAGTTAGTATGGAGGTACAGTGTGTGATTGGTAAAACTAATGGAATTTTATTGTTTATTGAAGTTATGCTTCAGTTGTACAGGGCACTGGAGTACAATGTGCAATATCGGTCTCATTATTTGAGGAAGGGCATAAATGTGTAAGAAGTAGTTTTGAGATTTATCAGACTAATGCTGGGAATGAATATGGTGTTAGGAAATGTACAAGATTATAAAGCATCTTGACAGGGTGGGTATGACAGATGAGGCAAACTTATTTCTGTGGATCATGAGTCTTTTGAACATGCTCTCTGAAAAAGTTGTGTAAGTAGAGTTATACAGATCTAACAAAATAAGTACTCTTTGGTTCATTGAGTCTGCTCCAGTCAACAGCAAACAGCTAATTTTTCTAATCCCATTTCCTGGCACTTGGCCCATAACCTTCTGTGCCTCTGCAACACAAGTGCACATCTAGAGTTTCTTCTTCTACCATCCATGGAGGCAACGAGTTCCAGATCCCCACTCTTTCCTGGGCGAAAGAATTTGTCCAAGCATCCCATGTAAACCTACTGTCCCTTACCTTTAAGTATATGCTCCTGGTAATTGATCCTTCCACCAAGGAAAAGTGTGTTTTTCCTGCCCAACCTATCTTTGCCCTTCACAGTTTCATACAGGGAGTTCCGGGTTGTGAATGGGTTCCATTCCTGGGTCTGTTTGTACATTTGTACTCAAGTTGGAATACAATACAAGATAACAGAACAGTTGTTTCTAAGTACAAGAGTTGTTCATATGTTGGATATTTAAAATTGCAACCTTTATATGGGATTGAGTTTGCAATTTGGGCATTTGTAAATCACCACCACCTGTTTTCCACCCCCACCTTTACATTTCAAGAATGGCCCCCTCCGTCGTCTCTGCTGTTAGGAAAACAACACCAGTTAATTGCCAGGCAACATTCAAAGATTGCATCCGAGGAATCTCCACTTCTGGAATCCCTCTAAAATAAGAGAATGATACACAAATAATTCCCATCAAAAAAAAGTTTTATATTGAATCAGACTCCTGAAACTATATTTAAATATGCAACTAACATGATGTCAGAGCAATGGAACAATCTGTTTTCAATGAGCTAAGACCAACACCTGGAACATTATCACTTGCCCAAACTTCATTCATCACCTGAGTAAACTCATGATTGTAGCTTTTTAGATAGGGTGTTAATCTTAGAATCTGGAGTACTTCTTTGAATATTTTTAAGGTGGGATGAATAGATTCTTTGTAAGCCAAGTGGTTGAAAGTTTGAGGTGTAGGTGGGAATGTAGATTTGAGATTGCAGTCAGTCTCACTTGGGGCAGGCATCCAACATATTTTGGTACATTGCCTATTCTTTGAGCCCTTGTCTATATACCTTAGACCTCCATATTGATTCTAAGGCCTGAGATATGTTTTGTGTTGACAGTAATTGTGAGGAATGGTAGAAATAGTGATGTAGAAATAGTAATAAGAGACTTCTGACAGAATCAAAGAGGAAAACAGATGAGATTTGATCATAATTTGATCCTCAACAGACTGAATCCACATTTTGCCAATTTAGGAGATAATATAACAAGAGTACTATAGTCAGGAAAACATTCCTATACTCAATAGGATTTAGTAGTATGATAATGCATTCTTCTGTCTTTTAAAATATTGTTCTCAAAATTTTTAAAAATGCCTTAATGGTTAAATTTCCAGGTGCAGTTCTAATATTTTTACCAGGGTATGATGAAATCGTAGGACTCCGAGATCGCATACTGTATGATGACAAAAGATTTGCTGATAATTCCCACAAGTAAGTTTTTGAAACAGGTACAATGTACAATTTCTGGAATAAGTAATTAAGTGCATATTTTTGTCATTTATTAAAATTGTTTTGTGCATTTCAATCATTTGCACAGATTTGTAGAAATGTCTTTTGTATAAGCAGTCAGATACCCAAAATTGATTGCAATAGAATATTAACCATGAATTTCCTAGAAGGGGCAAACTAAAAAAAACTATCTCTGATCAAAGCCATTGGTCACAAATAAGGACATGAAGACCATTCAGAGTGTGTAGCGATGTCTGCCAGCAAGCCAACATAGGAATGGGCGTTGCTGATGTTGGTAGGAGAATATCCTTGAGGTGTTCTGCAGAGTAATAAGATGTTGGAAAAATTTGGCCGCTGTGTCAAAATTATTACTGTGGAGGTGAAATATCATATGCCTACAGCCACAACTTTGGCACTATTAGGAAGTATTAAAGAATGTATCAGATATTTCCTGGCTTTTTGCTGGAAGATCTCCATGAGCCAGTAGCTGGGCTTCATCCTCAGGGTCTCTAGGAAGATTCTGGCATATTACCAATTTTCTCCCATATTAGGCACCACATTAAAGCAAATAAGTCACCTTCAGCTTTTAACTGGATAGTCTGCACAACTCAAACCCTGCCTTCAGCCAGATCATTTTCTGACATTTTTATGTAGCGAAGTTCAGACTTTAGATGAAAAATCTTTTTATCTCCTCTAAACCTTTCTTCCAATTAGTTTAAATCTGTGTCTCCCACCCATTGGTTTCCATGCCAATGACAATGACTCCATGACAAGGAACATTACTACTTAAACACTTTATCATGTTATCTGTAGTAATTAATGGACATGCACTCCAGTGCCCTATTCCTCTATATGTCTTAGTATCTGACTACTATTCTCCACAGTAAACACTGATGCAAAATACTCATTTAGTATCTCCCCCATCTCCTGCAACTCCACACGTCGGCTGCATTGCTGATTTTTGCGGGGTCCTATTCTCTCACTAGTTACCCTTTTGTCCTTAATGTATTTATAATCTGCAAGAACTGCTTTCTCAACCTGTTTTACTTGGAGTATATTTGTGCAAACACCTTTTTGGCTATTCAACTTGCGGCAATTCTCACTTTTAAGTTTTCGATCCCTTTGCTTCAGCAAGAGAAATCTGCAGATAAGTAATTGTCCAGTAAGAGATGAAACTTTCATTTTTTATAAACATCTTTTATTAGTGTCTACTTTAAATCTTTGTATCTATATTTTATCAAATAACTATCATGTTTTTACTAAACATTTGGCAATAGTTGCGTGATAAATCAACCTTTGACCTTGTTCAGAGTAAAGCTTTGCTGCTGGTTACTTTTTTCTAAAATTGCAAACTCAAAAAATCTGAAAAGGTGGCTAAATGAGCTAAATTAATTTACAATTTACTGACCACTATTTTAACCACCCCTGGTCATGACAATATACACATGAAAAGCAAGCAAACTATTATTAAATCATTTTTAACTTCACTGCAAATAGCCTTTTAGTCACAAACACCCGTAATTTGTTTCCTGCATTGGCCAGTTTTGGATCTAACTTGGCATATTCATTTGATGCTAGAGGCTTACTTTTCTAACCAATCTGCCACATGCGACAGGGATAAAAATGTAGAATGTCCTACACTCCTCAAGCTTTATTTTAAAAAGAACAGTCAAGTTAATTTGATATAGTCTTCCCTTCACAAATCCATGCTGATAGTTTGTGATTAATCTGTGCCTTTCCAAATGATGATGAGGGGATGTGAACTGGCTTGTAGTTATTTGGTTGTGCCATTTCTCCCTTTGTAAATAAACATACAATGTTAGCAGAGGGCTCTTGTGACAGAGTAGTCACGTCCCTAACTCTGGTTCAGAAGGCTGGGTTCAGGTTCCATTTATTCCAATGGTCTGGCATAATATGTCTGAATAGGTTGATTGAAAATATCTACAACATTAGCAGTTCTCCAATCCTCTAGCACTATGTCTTTAGTCAGAAGATTGGAAAATGATCGTCAGAACTTCTGCTATATCCTCCCATGCTGTTACTTAAAATTTTATCTTGATCTTGATGGTTTCTCTATATAAAAAAGCTAAACCCTTTAATATTTTCTTGCCATCTTTATGTCAATTTACACCTCCTTAACTAAAATGTATATATTTCCCACTCTAATATTCATTAAGAAGCAAGTCCAATTTTCCATCTCCACAGGCTTCTCTCCTTTTCAGGTTTTATCCTCTGCTCTTTTTTGTTACTTTTCCTCTTGTAATTTTTTTTTAGGTTTTCCTTGATTTTGGCTTGTCAATTTTATTTTTAGCCAAACCATATATTTATGAAAAATAAACTTTAGCAAATCCAAAGTAAAGATATAATCTTTTTTTGTAAGAAGTTTCTTAGGCAGTTACTGAATCAGCACAACAATTAATCATGTGTTAGTGTGAGAATTTGCCACACCCATCAACCGAAACCCTGGTTCATCGATCATAGTTTTTCGACCCAATAATTATGACAATTATTAGCTTTGACTCTGTCATTCTTTTACTAAGGGACTTTTTTCCTCCATCTCTTGACTTTCAACTGCAAAAAACCTCTTTGCTGTCATGAATTCTTTGAATTTGGGTCCCTCTTGCCTAGCTACTTGCACACTTCACTGCTGAGCACTTATCTTGCTCCCTGTTTTACTGACTTTGTAAGCCAAAGTCTTGTTTCCAGCCCTATAGACATTGGTGTGGAAATATAGATTTACCCTGAACCTTATTGGATTGATGACTTGTTGACAAAAAGATTTTATTTTGAGGTCTATTTGGGCTCCTAAATCATCATCACTGAGCACCTCTGCTGCAGGCAGAATTTTGAGTTGGAATGGCACGTGCATGGGAGCAACTTCTATCCATTATGCACCTTCTGAGCAGTGTGGCAAGTCGCCACTTAAAGGGAATTGTAGCCTGTTAAATGCATTATTCATGCCACAATTCTCATTAATATCCCACTATGGCAGATGATGAATTTGAGTTCAGTAGTGACCATGAATCCATTGTCGATTGTAGGAAAAATCCATTTGGTTCATTAATGCCCTTTAGGGAAGGAAACTGCCATTCCTACCTGGTCTGGCCTATGTGTATTTAGAACCATAGTGGTTGCATTTATCTGCCCTCTGGGCAATTATGATTCAGGAACAAATGCTTGCCCAGCCGGTGACAGCCTCATCCCATGAAAGAATGTTTTTTAAAAAATTCACCTTCCTCTCTTGCCAGCGTGCTTAACAAGCCAGTCATCAGGAATTGAAAAATGTGATGCTGGAAAAACACAGCAGGCCAGGCGGCATCCGAGGAGCAAGAGAATCGACATTTTGGGCATAAGCCTGAAGAAGGGCTTATGCCCGAAATATCGATTCTCCTGCTCCTCGGATGCTGCCTGGCCTGCTGTGTTTTTCCAGCATCACATTTTTCAACTCTGGTCTCCAGCCTCTACAGTCCTCACTTTCTCCTAGTCATCAGGAATTCTAGACATGAAACTGAGAGTTGGACAGTGGGCACACTCCAGAGGCTCTAGCCCACATATCATACTTGCATGGTCATTCAGTTTTGATATGTGCCAGGCTGTAAGAACCTTGGCACATCTCTGATCCAGTTTCAGTATGGTTCTGCATTTCAAAGTTGCACCTTGGGCTGCACCAGCAATTATTATTGCAACTCTGCTGCAAGGACTTTGTGCTCAGGAACATGCATGCACTGATGGATTGTACCAGGTTGCATTTCCAAACTAGTTTGTTTGCTGACATAATGCTGTCACACTTTGCGCCTACCTGGATGCTCAAAGCATACCTGCCTTGAATTGCCTTTCTACTTTGTGCTTTGCCCCCTCAACCAGAGAGAGCACATAATAGAGAGAACTCTGTTGCCTTGCTGCTTAGCACAGACACAAAGCCAGGAGGCTTGTCATGTTTATCAGCAGTCTTCAGTCAAGTCAAGGGAGACAATCTCACTTAAAGGGTGTCCCAGGACTGAAATCCAAGGGCAGCCTCCAATACCCGTCCAGATATTTGGCCATTGTCTGTCGAACACTTGGGGCAATCAGAGTCAGGATGCTCTTCACAAAAGGTTTGAGAAGTCAAATGTTAGGCAGCCCACCTTGGGCATCTTGGTCTTGACTCTTGTTACTTTCCCTGTTGTTGGCTGGTTTCTTCCTGAAAAAAAGGGAGGCATGTATTAAGCAAGATAGAAGTGGGTGACACAATTGTTACGTTTGGTGGAGATCCAGAGGTTTCCTGAGTGAGTGTTTATGCAGTTCCAAGGTCATGCAGCGTTAGTGCTGTTAGGGGTTGAAGTTGGGGTGAGTGACTGAGAGTGAGTACTGTAGCCACTAGAGAGAGTGGAATACTTGTATTGATGGGAGATGGGGTACAGTAGCAGAGAGCGTGAAAGCAAGGTACATAGAAGGAGGTTGATGGCACTTATGCTAGCAGATTGCACTCTTCCAGATGACCGAGACTGCAATGAGCCAGGTGACCACCTCAGGCTGGCACAGTCTGATGTCTTAGCCACTTCTGCTGGCCTGAAGAAAGAGGGCACTTGTGCACCACCCTGTCCAGCAAGACCTCCACTTCCCTCTTCCATGTCTGGAGTAAATGTTGGGAATGGTGTAGGGAAGCTCCAGACTCTTGTTGCTTGTCTGGGTGGCCTTTTAAAGATGACTCTGGTGCAAAGAATGCTGGTAAATTCTGGGATATACTGGCAGTGACTAGTTGTTCTGGGAATAGGTCATATTAAAATAGTGCTAAACTCATGATAGGGATTTCATGGGAGGGGGAAAAGTAGTTATTGAGGTGAGTTTGGTAAGGTATGGCAAAAAAACGTACAAGCCTGGTGGCAAAAAGCCCTCTTAAAACAAATTTGATCCAAGTAACACTTGGCCAAAGAGACATAAGATTCCACCCTGTTTTTATTTGTTTTGAGTTGTGGGCATCACTGGCTCAGTCAGTATTTCTTGTTCATCTCTAATTATTCTGGAGAGGGAGATGGTGAGAGACCACCTTGAATTGCTACAGTCCTTATGGTGCAGGACCATCCACAGTGCTGTTTGGAAGGGTGTTCCAGGATTTTGACTCCGTGACAATAACGGAATGCTGATATGGTTCCAAGTTAGGATGGTGTGTGACTTGGAGTAGAACTTGCAGGGTATGGTATTCTTTTGCACCAGCCTTTCTTGTTCTCCTAGGTGGTAGAGATTGTGGATTTGGAAGGTATTACCAAAGAAACCTTGGTAAGTTACTGCAATGCATCTTGTAGATAGTACACACTGTTATCACTGTGTCTGTGATGAACAGAATGATAGGCTGCTTTGTTCTAGATGCTATTAAGCTGCTTGAGTGTTGCTGGAGCTGTACCAATCCAGGCAAATGAAGGTATTCTGTAACACTGCTCCTATATATATTGTAAAAATTGTTTTATTTGATTTAATGCAAATTAGTATCTAAACAGTGTTATACTTTGTTTTAGGTTGCAGGTTTTTATGCTTCATTCAAACATGCAGACATCTGATCAAAAGAAAGTGTTAAAAAGTCTACCTAATGGAATTCGTAAAATTGTGAGTTGAAAAAGAACTCTAGATTTAAGCTTTATTCTTTCTTTCATTTAAACCACAATTGATTTTTCTGTCTTATTTCAGATTCTTTCCACAAATATTGCAGAGACGAGTATTACTGTCAATGATGTGGTATTTGTCATTGATTCTGGGAAAGTGAAAGAGGTACTTGTACTTAATGTGCACCAATATGTGTACAGTACTCTGAATTTGGGAAGTTTTAATTGCTTCAGTTATGTTTTTTTTGTTTCAGAAATCATTTGATGCACTGAACTCTGTCACAATGTTAAAAATGGTATGGATCTCTAAAGCGAGTGCTGTTCAGAGGAAGGGCAGGTATTATGATTTTGTGATTTTTAGCATGTTCATATTTAATTACCTCAACCAAGCCTTTCATCCGTGACATGGACATGTACTTGACATTCTAGAAGCTTGCTTGAGTATTATGTGTGGCCTCAAAGAATACTATAAATGTAAATCAGTCAAATACTATCCTGTAAACATTTCAGAATCATCCTAAAGTTATGGAATGAGTGACATTAAGCAGAACCTGTTTGTGCATACTCGTTTTATTGATTCTCAACTTCGATTCTGCATGTAACTCTCCCCTCCAGATGCTATTACATATGTGGATGTAAGAGTTGAATAGTGAACAGAAGGTGAGTGGTTGACCCTGACTTCAGGACAACATTGGAATCAATAGAACAGAGGAGCTCTAGCAAAATTGAAGTTTGTAGGTGTCAAACAGAAAACTAGCTTCTAGCTGCCTGCAGAGGAAGTGGATGTACTATGAGTAATTTTGCAAGAATTCTTAAATTCTGGAAAAGTGCCAGAGGATCTGAAAACTGTCAATGTAACACACTTTTTCAAAAAAAGAAAGGAGACAAATGCAATTAATTATAAGCAAGTTGGTTTAGCATCTATCATTGGGAAAATGTTGGAGTCTATTATAAAGGATGTACTAGCATTTAGAAATACACAATAGGGTTGGACAGCTCATTGCAGGGAGGATGTTTTTCTTGTCTGGGGAGTCTAGAACTGGGGACACAGTCTCAGGATGTAGGGTAGACCATAAGATGGCACAGGGCTTACCAATGCTGTTTCACAATGTCAGGGACCCAAGTTCAGTTCCAGCCTCTGGTGACTGCCTGTGTGGCGTTTTCTTTTGAGTGTTTGGTCTGTATTCACTGGAGTTTAGAAGAGTAAAATAATCTTGTGAAAACATGTAAGATTTATAAGGGAGGGGAGATGCTGAGAGGTTGTTTCTTCATTGGGAGAGTCTGGGACCAGAGGGCATAATCTCAGAGTAAGGAGGCATTTTCTTAAGATGGAGATGAGGAAGGTGAATCTGTGGTTTCTGTCATGCAGAGGGCTGTCAAGGGTGGATTGCTAAGTAGATGCAAGACTGAGACAGATTGCTAATCAGGTAAGGAAATCGAGGGTTATGGGGGAACAGACCGAGAAGTGAAATTCATTGTTATCAAATCAGCCATGATCATATTGAATGGCAGAGCAGAGGCAATGGGCCAAATTTTCGACTAAATAGAGAGCAACTATTGGTTGCTCCTATGTCTTATGGTCTGGGGTGGCCTGTCATCAGTACAGTTATTTATTGGATACAGTTTTCAGGTCCACAGTTTTTAGCTCTTTTGTTAATGTCTTTACCCTCAAAATTTAGGATCAGAACTATTTATTGGTATTTCTGAAGTGGCCACATCTAATCAGAACTTCTCCAATATTGAATTTGAAACAAATAATTTTCAGGTTAAGTTGCATTTGTGTAGAAAGCCCTCAGCGCTAGTGACTAGGGTTCGATTTCAGCCTCTGGTGACTGTGTGGAGTTTGTACGTTCTCCCCATGTCTGAGTGGATTTCCTCCAGGTGCTCCATAGTGCCCATAGTGTTCAGGGATGTGAAGGTTAAGTGCATTAGTCAGAGGAAATGTTGAGTAATGGTGAATGGGTTTTGGGTGCGATAGCCTTTGGAGGGTCGGTGTGGACTTGCTGGGCAGAAGAGCATGTTTCCACACTCTAAGGATTCTATGATTCTATAAAACAGAGCCACAGATGATGCGATAGATGTGCTCTGATAAAACCTCTGATATTACCTAAAACATTAGTTATGCTTTTCTCTCCAAGATGCTGGGTGTTTCCAACAGTTTTTTTATTTTTATTACTAGAGATGTTGCTTTGTATGCTGAGTGTTTCCAGCATTTTCTGTGTTCCAGGTTTTAAACATTTATTAGTTTTCATTTTCATCTGGCAATGAGATGCATGGATGAGATGAATATCAGGTTTAACCTTGAAAGGGCTGCTGTTACACTCAAAGTTGTTCTATTAGTTTAGTTGAATATTGGGCAGTACTGCCATGCCCCTCAATGCACAATGCTTCAGGGAGTGATTAGCATTTAGAGAATATCAAATCAAGACAAAACCTGTAGCACTGCTCTGAGAATATCATGATCAGCAAGGTATTTACCAATTTGATATTTCCAAAGTATTAGCAGCTTGTTGTCTTTTGTGAACTGAGATTTTGTGGAATATTAAATTGTTACAAATGAAGACAATGCTAGATTGACTCTTGCTTGATTAATTCATCTCTGTCTGTTTGAATAGGGCAGGGCGCTGCCAACCAGGAATTTGCTTTCACCTATTTAGCAGATTACGATTCCAAAACCTGTTAGAGTTTCAGACACCAGAGTTGCTGCGGATGCCTTTGCAGGTGCATGTTTGTTTCATTATTTATATTTTTCATATGAATAATTGTAAGCATGTAATTTTATTGCTCTAACAAAGGATTAAATGGAGAAGTGTTTTTGAATTAATTCACTACTGATACTTAGAATTGTTTTTGGCAGAATTGTGCATTGAGGGAAAAAAATAGTCTTTTAAAATTGCTTTTTTCTTGCACCTTATGTGTTTTATTGTGTTACATTGGCTGAGTCTGTGCAAACATTCAGGCATCATTCTGGATTTGAATCAAGTATTTGTAAAAAGATGTAATCAAGGTTTGGAATGATCAATTTTATAATGTAATTGATTAATTTGCATGTTTATGTCCATAGGAACTTTGCCTACATACCAAACTGCTGGCTCCAATCAATTGTCCAATTGCAGACTTCCTTGCAAAAGCACCAGAGCCTCCGCCTTCACTTATTGTTAGAAATGCAGTTCAGATGCTCAAGGTGCAAGATACTTTTTATCTTTATAAGTAAGGAATATATTTTAAAATACAGATAATCTAAAGCAAATGTATCATACTAATTTTGTTTCTAGACTATAGATGCCATGGATAGTTGGGAAGATCTAACAGAACTTGGTTACCACTTAGCGGATCTTCCTGTGGAGCCTCATCTGGGAAAGATGGTTCTTTGTGCTGTAGTTTTAAAGTGCCTTGATCCTATTCTCACTATTGCCTGCACTCTGGCCTATCGAGATCCATTTGTTCTACCAGTACAACCTTCACAAAAGCGTGCTTCAATGTTGTGCAGAAAACGCTTTGCTGCAGGGACATTTAGTGATCACATGGCTCTTTTAAGAGCTTTCCAGGTAAGCTTTTAGAATTTTTAGAATTCATGATTAGAAGTTCGGAACCCCATTGTGACACTTAAATATTTTTTTAAATATTGAATTAATATTTATTTACATCACTTCCTTCTAATATTATTGCCTTGCATATTTGAGGAAATGAACACCTAACAGGTATAAAGTGAATTACTTATGCTTATTTTGAATTGTATTCTGCCTCTAGCTGAAATTGCTATATGTTATTATGCTCCCAACTCATAGTAATTCAGGATTAGTCATATCTCAGAGTGAAATCTGCCTTGACAAATCTTAAAATAGTTTGTTTTGTTTATGTTATAGAAGATTTGAACAATCCCATTACAAATATCAAAGAAATATTCAACCCAATTACTCCAGCAGTAACCTATCAGATGTTTAAACCTCAGTGAAGAGATGCACAGTATCCATGCTCAAGCTTCTTCCCAGTTGGCGCAGAGTTAACTTTTGGCAAATTTATATGCATTTGCTTGATGCTATTAGTTAACAGCTCTCCCCGAGACCCTTAAAACAAACTGTGCACTCCACTCACCTGTTACTTAACATAGGTTCCCTAAACACCTTTATGCAGTAACCTTATAAGATATCATCATCTTTGATACTTTGCCAGCTTTATACCTCCTGAGGTTTTTAAAAAGGGCAGCACGGTGGCTCAGTGGTTAGCACTGCTGCCTCATAGTGCCAGGGACCCGGGTTCAATTCCCGTCTCGGGCGACTGTCTGTGTGAAGTTTGCACATTCTCCCTGTGTCTGCATGTGTTTCCTCCGGGTGCTTCGGTTTCCTCCCACATTCCAAAGATGTGCAGGTCAGGTGAACTGGCCATGCTAAATTGCCCATGGTTTTCTGTGCATTAGTCAGCAGTAAATATAGGGAAGGGGAATGGGTCTGGATGGGTTCTCTTCGGAGGGTCATTGTGGATTTGTTGGGCCGAAGGGCCTGTTTCCATACTGTAGGGAATCTAATTTATGCTTCTGGACATCTGCTAATGTCTATGCATCTTGGGGCTTTTCCTCTGGGTTTGACTGCTTAAAAACCTCTCTTTCTCTCTCACTTTCTCCTTTTTGTCTTTTTCTTTCTCTGTGGCCCTGCCTTTTTCACTCACTTTTTTTTTCTACTGATTTGTCTTTTTTTCACCCTCTCGCTTTCTATCACTTGCTCATCTCGGAGGTGTAACTTGAAAATGGCATATCGGATGCCGTCACCAAGGAGAAGGTGCTGTGGAAGCTAAAAGGTCTCAAGGTGGAGTACACCCCAGAGTTTTGAAGGGGATAGCTGACAAGATTGTGGAGGCATTGATGGCAATCTTTCATGAATCACTGCTATTGGGACGTGTCCAAGTGAATTGGAAAATGGCTAATATAACTCCACTGTTTAAGAAGGGAGGGAGGCAGATGACAGGAAATTATAGGCTGGTTAGCCTGACCACAGTCGTCGGTATGATTTTAGAGTGTATTATTAAGGATGAGATAGTGGAGTACATGGAAGTGCAGATGCTGCCTGGCCTGCTGTGTTTTTCCAGCACCACATTTTTCAACTCTGGTCCCCAGCATCTGCAGTCCTCACTTCCTCCTACATGAAAGGTGCAGGGCAAGATAGGGCTGAGTCAGCACAGCTTTGTCAATGGGAGAACATGCCTTACAAATCTGTAAGAATTCTTTGAGGAGGTAGTGAGCAAGTTAGACAAAGATCAACCAATAGATGTGATCTATTTGGATTTCCAGTAGGCCTTTGAGAAGGTGTTGTACTGGAGGCTGCTAAATAAGACAAGAGTGTTAGGAGTAAGGAACTGACCAGGATAAAGAATTGACTAATTGACAAAAGGCAGAGATTGGGGATAAAGGGATCTTTTTCAGGTGACTGGTGGAGTTCTGCAAGTTTCAGTGTTGGGAATCTCACCTATTCATGTTATATATTAATGGATGTTGCTAAGTTTGCAGAAGATACAAAGATGGTTGGAGGGACAGGTGGTGATGAAATGGGGAAGCTGCAAAAGGATTGAACAGCCCAGGAAAGTTAGCAAAGAAATCACAGATGGAACAGAATGTGGCAAAGTGTGAGGTTATGTGTTTTAGTGGGAAGAGTAGAGGTGTAGATTATTTTCTAAATGAGGCTGTGGAAATCTGAAGCACAGGGAGTCCTAGTCCAGGATTCTATGACGTTTAACATACAGGTTTTTTGGCAGCTAGGAAGACAAATGCAATGTTAGCATTCATTTCAAGATGTTTGTTGGGATGTTGACTCTGGTGTGACTTCCAGTCACAAACTCAAATTATCCTCTTCTAGAAAAAGATGTGATTCAAATATTGATTTTTAATGATTATGTGCACTCTATAAAGATAACTTTGCTAAGGAAAATATTGGTTACAATGACAACGTTGTTGCATCCACAAGGAGCAGAGAGCTTGAATAGAATCTTACAGTCTAGAGAACCTGCAGAGATAAGTCACTTGGTTCGGTTTGAGAGTGGGATAAGACAATTTACATTTTTGAACTCTGAGAGAGAATTTGACCAGCTTCAGACACAGTAGATTGCTGTCTCTCTTGTCCACAAAAGTATGAGCTGAAAACCCAATAAATGTCATTTTTACTACTTTCTTGGAATCTACTCCACAACATTAAGCAAAGAGAATTAAGCAAAATGCAGCTGTCCAGGAAGACACCACAGTGCCAGCAGATATGTGTGCACAGAATAATTTCAGAATCAGAACACCATTTCGGCACAATCTGCGATTTATCGTTTTTTTCCTGCATTTAGCTATTACTTTGCCAAAGTCTTTAATGCTAACATACTGTGTCATTTTCATTTTTTTGCTATTCCTGAGAATTGTGTGTTAATTTTTACATGTGCATGATTTAACTGTTAATGTTTTCATCTTTTGAGCAATTTCTTTTTTGGTTATTGACTTGTTCTCATTGCTTAACCTGATGCAGTCTGAGATTTACAATGGCCATATCACCAATGTGGCTAAATTTTAAATTTGAAATAAAAACAAAAGAACCTGAAGTTTGTCCAGTCTATGAGGAAAGAAATAGAATTGATACTTCTAGTCTTGTTGACTCTCCTTCAGAACTTTTAATTGGCTTTAATTTAAAGTTTTTTATGACTAATGGAGGAGTGGGACTAGATAATGAAAGGATATACCTTCTAAGTGTCAGTTCTAACACCCAATTCTGTATTCACTTGTATGTAGTACTAGGTGTAATATGGAGAGAACTAGTTTTGAGGTCTTGCTTGTGAAGTTGCTACCTAACTTAAGTTTTGATTGAGGACCACATCATTCCTTTTAGCCTATGTTGTTGGTACCAGTGTGAACTGCAATTGTTGACAATTCATCCATCCCTTTCAGGGTGTTCAGTAACCACTGACGCAAATGCAGGATGACATATGCCTCCCTGGTTCCAGGGGGAATCATTGTAGTCACTGAATGACTGCAGAAGCCCTATCTGTTCCCATAATTATCAAATATATCTTGTTGCTATTGCTCTTCCAACTTGCTATATTTGTATAGTTGTGCTAGCCATAGTGCCATGGACTTCTCTGTGGCTGAAGTTTTCAAATGAATCATCAATTTCATCAGAGGTGGGAAAGTGATGTCTACTGTGGGCATGCTTGCACCATAGTGCTGCTTGTATGAACTTCCCTCTCTCCTTCCATACTCTGTTGCTGCCTACAGTATGGAGACGGGCCCTTCGGCCCAAACTGCTCCATGCCAACCAAAACGTCCATCCACGCTAACCCGGTTTCTGTATACTTGACCCATATCCTTCTAAACCTTTCCTATTCATGTTTTTGTCCAAATGCCTTTTAAATGTTAATGTATCTGCCTCAACCACTTCTGCTGGCAGCTCATTTCATATGTATACCAATAAAAAAACCTGCCCCTCAGGTTCTCTTTTATTCTTTCCCCTCTAACCTTAAATTGATCTAATCCTTGATCTCCCAACTCTGGGGAAAAAGACTTTATTTACCCTATCCATGCATCTCATGATCTTTACAGTTCTATAAGATCTCCCCTCAGTCTCTTATGCTCTAAAGAAAAAGGTCCTAGCTTGTCTAACCTCTCCCTGTAACTCAGACCATTGAGTCCTGGCAACATAATTTTAAATTTCTTCTGTACACATTCCAGTTTAATAAGATCCTACCTATAACAAGGTGACCCAACACTGAACACTGAACACAGTACTCCAGTGCACCCTCACCAGTGTACTGTACAACTCCAATATAACTTCCCAACTTCTCTCATCCATGCCCTGATTGATGAAGGCCAGTGTGCCAAAAGCTTTCTTCACTGCCCTGTCTAACTGTGACTCCACTTTCAAAGATTCGTGCACTAAAGACGCTCTGTTCCACTACACTCTTTAAGGCCCTACCTTTCACCATGAAACTCCTACTTTGATTTGACTTTCTAAAATGCAAGATAACCATATATATATAAACTTGCTATCTACAATGCAATTATGCCATTGGATTGGTTGCAACTCATGATATGGCTAAGGACACGGAAAACATCCTAGCGTTCCCACGTAGGTGCATTCAAGGTCAGAACTACCCTCCAGTTCTCTTATGTATTTGAGAAAAGACCTTATAATTAAAAAAAAAAGACTGGCATCCACTCAATGAAGTTAACTTAGTCTTTTGCTGAACCTTTAGTAAAATGAGGAATACATTTTCAGCTCCATATCCAAGTTCCTTAACTTTAGAGGTAGTGAAACACAACTACCATGTTCACCAATCAATCAATTCATGGCCTTATGATGCCACAATTTGTTGTTTTCTTGTGCTCTCACTTGTTCAAACTTAAGCCAGTCTAATCTAGCTGGCAAGTTTCTCCTCTGGCAAGTGATGGACCTTGAGCCTGGTCCTCAATTTTATCCTCGCCCTGCTGCTCCCTATCCCTTCCAGGTCTGTTATGGAAACTGAATGTGAAAAATACCTCCATAACGTCATCTTTGTCTAGTTTTGTCTTTTTTTAAAAATTCATTTATAAGATGAGGGTATTGCTAGTTAGCCCAATATTGATTGCCCAGGAGGTAGTTACACATCTGTCTAGATTCACAGGTAGGCCAGACTAGATAAGGATGGCAGCTTTTTTCTCTAAAGACGTTAGTGAACCAAATGGGTTTTTCTGACAACCTGTAGTCGATTCATGGTCATAATTAGACTCCTAACTTCAGATTTATATTGAATTCAAATTCCACCATCTGCTATGGTAGCATTTGAAACCCCAAAATATTACCTGGGTCTCTGGATTAACAGTCCAGCATTAATATCACTAGGCCTCACCTTCCCTTTAGAACTGATTTTTGCTACTGTAATGTAGGTATTAATTTTGTGGGGATTACCTGAACCTGAAGCTCTGTTGGGTTGTCTGCTTTCGTGGGAAGAATGGAAAAACAATGTTATTTGAATAGAAAAAGACTGCAGATCAGGAAGGAAAATGGAATAGTAAGTTTTATTGTAATGGGGATGTAGTATAAAAATAGGGAATACTTATTACAGCCATTTAGGGTAAATCTAAATATAGTATACTACAGGGTGACACAGTGGTTAGAACTGCTGCCTCCACGGGGGACCTGGGTCCAATTCTAACTTGGGGTGACTGTCAGCGTGGAGTTAGTATATCTACTAAATCTATCAATTCACAATTGTTTACCAGTGACTAGAGTCTATTTATTTATAACAGATAATAATTCTTGTTAAGTACAGAAAGCCGGTGTGTATTTTCCATCAACCTGAGTTTGAAAGACTGGTAAATTTGGGAATTTTGCAATGACTTGTGGAATAATTCAGCTTGATTTCCAATATAATACTTTGGTGAGATGTAACAACAGATTTTTGATCTACAAGGGAGTTGAGGGTTATGCAGATGCAGACGTGACCTTATTGAAAATGGCAGGACAGGCTTGAAAGGTCAGATTATCTACAATATCTCATGTTTTTTATGTTCTTACAGATGTCAGGTTATTTCAGGAAGGTTGAAAGGAAATTGCATTGGTTTGGGTCTGAATTCACCTTATTGAAATATGCTCAAATAAGGCAAAAATTTTCTTTTCATTTGTGCACATTGATGAATGAGTTGAATTTCTACCACAGTACAGATTCTCCATGGCAACTTACTTAAAAACTGTTGCTTTGTTTTCATTATTAGAGTTTTCCTTTAAAGGAATACAAATTTTCAAATGGTCTTGGGATTTTACCTCATTCTCTGGTTTATTCATCTCCACACTCTCCTCGTCCTAACCCTACTACATCCCATGTTTTATGTTACTTTCTATAAGGAATGTTTCCATACTAATGAGTGTACCATGTATGATGATAAAAATACGAATGGACTTTTTGCTTTTGCCTGTTTTGTTTTGTGTTCGCCAAAATATGGATGCAGCAGAGATGCTGAGGCTGTCCGTAAAATGGTGCTGTTGAATTGGGAAACAATGAACCAGATTTTCCAGGAGTGCAATTGTATGTGGATTGTCTGTCTGAGCCTTTTTTAATGTAAGAAAGAACTCCACATTTCTGATGAGAGATTCTGATCAAGGACCTTTTTAGAAATGTGGAGCTTTGTTTAAATCTGAAAGGTTCCTTGGAATGCAGAATAGTTCATGGTAGGCATACCACACCTCTATTTTCCCAGTCAGGAATAGGGTGCCAGGTGTGTTTAGGATAATTTTGGTTGAGTAGGGATATCAGGGAATGGAGAGTGTAAGGGATTTTTGAGATTTATATTTGGGAGAGGTGTATGTTAATTTGGGGAGGGGTTCAGTTGAATAGTTAGTCAGGAATTAGACTCTGCTTTTAAAAGTCTAATTTGTACTGAATAATTTCCTATTTAACTTCAGTGAAATACTCTGATTTAAATTGACACTTTGGGTTAAGGTGGGGGGGGGAATTGTCCAACAGAACCTTGAAATTCCTGAGTAATTTTCTTGATGTCTGCTACATCAGACATTCCCAGGGTACCCATGGCATTTAAAAAAAAATTTAGTCATTGGAAAATCCAGACCGATAGGTTAAATTTGCACTACACATTGTGAAAGGTTGATACATTTAATTTGTAATTTTAGATATTTCTTTTACTGTATACTGCTTTATTTTCTTTCAGGCTTGGCAAAAAGCTCGGAGTGATGGCTGGGAGAGAGCATTCTGTGAAAAAAACTTTCTTTCTCAAGCTACTATGGAAATCATTATTGGCATGAGAACCCAATTATTGGGACAACTCAGGGCATCAGGTAAGTAGAGATGAACAGGACTTGGGAAGTTATGTTTCACCTTTAGAGGACATTGGTTAAATCACTTTTGGAATATTGTGTGTAATTCTGGTCGTCTTCCTATCGGAAGGATGTTGTGAAACTTGAAAGGGCTCAATAAAGATTTCCAAGGATGTTGTCATGGTTGGAGGATTTGAACTACAGGGAGAGGCTGAATAGGCTGGAGCGTTGGAGGCTGAGGTATGGCCTTACAAAGATTTATAAAATCATGACGGGCATGGATAGGATAAATAGACAAAGCCTCTTTCCTGGGGTGGGAGAGTCCAGAACTAAAGGGCGTAGGTTTAGGGTGAGAGGTGAAAGATATAAAAGAGACCTAAAGGGTAACATTTTCACGCAGAGCATGGTGGAATGAGCTGCCAGAGGAAGTGGTGGAAGGTGGTACAATTGCAACATTTAAAAGGCATCTGGATGGGTACATGAATAGGAAGGGTTTAGAGGGCTATGGGCCAAGTGCTGGCAAATGGACTGGATTAATTTAGGATATCTGGTCGGCATGGCCGAGTTGGACCGAAGGGTCTGTTTCTGTGCTGTACTTATCTGACTTTATAACTGGAATCTGCATACACCCAATAAAAAAAGGGTCCACAATACTACCTTCAAAATGTAACCATATCTCTCAGTCACTTGTTGGAAGATGAGTTTTGTCTTGATTCTTATTAATGGTGTTGGCTTACTTTGTCTTCATTTGCAAAATATGTTTCTTTGTTGATCAGAAAAAAAAACCCATGGCAAGTCCAAACCCCTGATGAGGAGGAAATTGATATTAAAATGGAGAGATAGAATTAATAATAACCAAAAGATCTGCGGAAGCTGGAAGTCAGAAATAAACACACATTGCTAGAAAAACTCAGTCGGTCTGGCAGCATCTGTGGAGAGAAATCAGAGTTAATATTTGTGGTCCAGTGACCCTTCCTCCGATTTTGTTGATAAGTTGAAAGTAATGGTTGCTGTATTTCAAATTACACTGCTGTTCGCTAAAATTTGAAACACCACAAACATTTTTTAAAAGTGAATTCCATGCGAACAAAGGAGTTGGAGAATGCTATTCAACCCCTCGAGCTGTATCTACTATATTTAGTATGATCATTGCTGATCATCGAGCTCAACACTCTAATCGGAACCCGCAACCTTCCCCCATATCCCTTGATTCCTTTAGCCACAAGAGTGATATCTACCTCCTACCTGAGTACACAATGTTTGGACGTCAACCACTTTCTGTCATAATGAATTCCACAGGTTCACCGCTCTGTGGGTGAAGATTGTTAAAAAATTTTTTATGAAATGTGGATGTCACTGGCTAAGAGAGCACTTATTGAATGGATGAATATTGGGCAGGCAGTTTTAAAACTTGGCATGGTGGTCAAGCAACCGCCTTGCTTCAGGGAGCTTGGTGCTTTAAAATATTATAATGAGGATATAAGCTTTATTGTTATTTCCCATGAAATTTAACTGCAGGTAGCCCAATTCACTATCATTCAAACCTGATGCTTTACCACTTAGCTGCTGAGTGCATAATACTTGCCTGCAAATCCTTCAAATGAGCAATATTTAAATTTATGTTTATGTAAATATATTACAGACTGGCTTGACTTGATTGCTTTGAAATTTTATTGATTTTCTTCAACCTATTTTAAAATTGCCTCTCAGGTTTTGTGAGAGCACGTGGGGGTGGTGACATTCGAGATGTAAACACAAACTCTGAGAATTGGGCTGTGGTGAAAGCTGCTTTAGTTGCAGGCATGTACCCAAATCTTATCCACGTTGACAGAGAGAATTTATTGCTGACTGGGTCCAAAGAAAAGAAAGTCAGATTTCACCCTACTTCTGTTCTCAGCCAACCACAGTATAAAAAGGTAGGATTTGTGCCATTGTAAGATTAGTCTGGAATCCTTTTCAGCATTTAATAAACTTGGAACTTCCTAAAAAATGCATGTTTAATCAAAGCAAATATGACTGGCTATTCCATTCAAATGTCCATGGTATTTCACTTTTTTGTCACATGGCTAAGTTATTCTTTGTGAAAATGTTATTCTAACATATAAGCATTAATTTTGTATTAGATTCCTCCAGCAAACGGACAAGCTGTGGCTGTTCAAGCATTGCCCACTGACTGGCTTATTTATGATGAAATGACAAGAGCACACCGAATAGCTAACATACGTTGCTGTTCTGCTGTAACGCCAATATCTGTAGTTTTATTTGGTGGTCCAGCGAGACTATCAAGCAGTGCATTACAAGAGCCCTCTTCCCCTCGAGGTAACACATACAGTGAGTCAAAATTATTTCTTAAGTTGTATGTTTTGCTTTTTAAAATTGTGATTCTGTTTATCACCTTAAGCTAACAGAAATTTCAATGAGACCTTGACAGTAAAGATATAAGGTTTACAAGGCCTTTGTGAAGATCAGGCTCGAGTATAGACCATAAGGCTTTGCTTCAAATGAAAAGGAGATATACATGGCTGTGTATTGTCACCAAAATTTTCAGTTGTAAACAAAACAAATATTCAGAGAATTAGATACTCTTCCAGCGTGAAAATCGTAAGCTAGTACATGATGCACAGTGCTGCTTGCAGAATCAGAAGTCCTGCAAAATATTTTGGATCAAATCAAGCCTCGAATTTTGGAATATTGATAAGTATGAACACTGAAAAGACAAATACAAAGTTTGTTTAAAGGAATACATTAGAAGAAAGTATTTCAGAAGATTTCAGTTGATGGTTGAATAGGTTTATCTATTTAGGACAAATGTGACAAAGTCAAAATAAAGATAGAGACAGCTGGAAGTAATTTTGTGAAGATGAAAGATGAGATGGCAACAATAAAGTGCAAGGATAAAACTGAGAGGTACTACACTGTTTTGTTTGCCTCAGAAATCTAGACTTTAAGTAAAGTCCTGTGGAGGAAAATAGCTGCCTATGAAATGCAGTTGCTAAGATGTAATCTTCAATAAGTTGGAGGGTGATGTAGTTGATTCTGAGACAAGGGTCCTGAAGCTAAATAAAGGAAACCATGAAGCTATGAGGCATGAACTGGCTATGATACATCTGGGAATGTTACTGAAAGAGATGCTGGTGGACAAGCCCTGGCAAACATTTAGAGTGTATGGGTCAAGTGCAACAATTTTTAATTCTTGTCTGGTAGAAAAATAAAATGGGAAAGGGGACCCTGCTAATAAGGGAAATTCTGGATAGTTTTGGATCCAAGAAAGCAGAATAAAAATTGGCTAAAAACAGTCGCAAATCTGAGGATTGAGACAGTTTTAGTTTTCCATCAAAGGAAAAAAAGGGATTGATTTAAGAGCGGAAAACACTGAGCATGCACTTGTGGGAAACATACAAACTGGTTATAGAAGCTTCAATTGGTGTGTGAAGAGAAAAAGATCAGTGGAGACAAATACAGGTCCTTTACAGTCAGAAATGGGAAGTTATGATGGGGAACAAAGAGATGGCTGACCAATTAAATATCTTTAGCTTCCCTTTCACAAAAGAGAACACAATGTCCCAAAAATGTTGGGTGATGCGAGATCTAGTAAGAGGGAGAAAAATGAAAATTGGTAGGAAATGGGGTGTTGGGAAAATTGATGAGAATGAAAGCCAACATGAGCTTGACATTAATATTGGGGTGGGGGGGGGGGAAACGCTTGAATTTGTTATGAAAGATTTAATAGCAAAACACTTGGCCACAAGAAAAGTAATAGGATTACGTAGTCAGCATGGATTTTTGAAAGGGAAGACATGCTTGACAAATCTACTAGAATTTTATGAGAATGTAACTAGTAGAATGAGGAGGATGCAGCAGAGAACTCTGATTTGGACAAGTTGAGTAAGTGGGCAAATTCATGACCGATTTAAGTATAATATGGATAAATGTGAGGATATCCACTTTGGTTAAAAATAAGAAGGTTAAATCTGAATGGTAACAGATTGGAAAAGAGGGAGTTGCAACAATATTGGCATATGAGGAGTTGCTGAATGTATGCATGCAGGTGTAGCAAGTAATGAAGGCTCATGGTATGTTGGCCTTCATAATGAGAGGATTCCAGTGCAAAAACAAAGATATCTTGTTGCAATTGTTCTGGCCTTGCTGAAATTGCATACCTGTAATATTGTGTATAGTTGAGGGAGAATGTTTAGGTTGTAGAATGAGTGTAACAAAGGTTTACCACACTGATTCGTGGAATGGCAGGACTGACATAGAAAGAGACTGGATTGGTTATCTTTAGTAGAATTTAGATAAACGAGGATGCTTCTCATAGGAAGTTATAAAGTTTTAACAGGACCAGACAGAGTAAAAGTGCGGAAGGAGATTCCCAATAACTGGAGAGTCCAGAACCAGGCGTCACTGTTTAAGGATACAAGGTAGGTCATTAAGGACTGAGGAAGAAAAGATTCATTACCCAGACAGTGGTGAGCCCATGGAATTCACTGCACAGAAAGCAATTTAGGCCAAAAGATCAAGTGTTTTCAAGAGGGAGTTAGTTATAATTCTTGTGGCTAAAGGGCCCAGAAAGTATGGGGTGAAATCGTGAACTGTGATTATCGTATCGAATGGCAGAGCAGGCTTGAAGGGCCAAATGGCCAACCCCTGCTTCCATTTTTTTATGCTCCTATGTATGCTTAGAATTCCATATATAGACAAATGAAGAGGTGTTAAAATGATTGGAGCAAATATAATGTGATATCTGGAAAAGAAAATGTCTTTTTTTGGCTATTTTATCAGAGTTGAAAAGCTACACAATAGTACAGTGGCAATGTGAGAATTTGCAAGACAGAAGAGTGTGACATATCAGTACAGGAAATTGTCTGTCAGGAGTAGCTACTAACAGCAGCAGTGTATCATTTAATTGAATTTCATTCATTTTGGAATCTAAAATATTTTTTGTACTTTGAAGAGTAAGCTAGAAAGTAAACTTAATTTAAACCAGCTCTCTGTGCACTTTTGAAATGTATTCTTCAGATTAAACACTTACATATGCTTGGTTTTCTATTCTAACAATAACTAAAATAATATCATTACTTTGTTTTGTCAAATGGCCCAACAAATGAAAATTTGAATGTGTGTGGTATAATACCCTTTACCCCACTTCTCCCAAAACATACTTTTATTTTCTACTCCTTTCCAAGTCCTCATTCTCAGATCCTTTGACGGTCTATTAGAAGAAGTTAAGGAGTTTCCAAAGTGGGCAGATTTGACAATGCAACTAAGTACAGAGTCCGTGGAATCAGTGAAGTAGTACACAAAGTGCAATGGATAAAGTATGTTTGAGGGAAAATTGTGATAGACAAAGTTGAATTTGAATAAGAGCAAGCCACTGAACATGAATGGAAAAATAAGCAGACAAATTATTTATAACAGTGTTGAAATAAATATTGATGAACAGGAAAGAAGTCCAAAAGTTTTGGTAGATTCAGTGTTTAAAACGACCTAGCTGAACTCTACAAAGCCAATAACATGTTTTGCTTCATAGCTAAAAGAACAAGAATTGTTTGGAGGAAATTAAATCTGGTATAGGTCTCTGGTGAAATAACATGTCGGGTTTTGGTTGCTTGTGCATGCTGGCCATTTTATTGCTGGAGATCAGAACAGAGAAAAACCATAATGTTGATTTCCAGTGTTGTAGATGAGTTATAAGAAACAATTACAGATGCTCAGGTTATGCAAGCTGGGAAAGCAGTATAAGAGAGAATCTTAGAGGCTCTTAAGAGTGGTGAATTGTATGCAGATGAAGACTCTGGATCTGAAAATAATGTAAGCCAATATTCACTAAACTCTTCAAAAAAAACTTTTATCATTGATACCCGGAAATTATTCTTAGAGAGCTTGATTGATTGCTGAAAAATGTGTTGCTGGAAAAGCGCAGCAGGTCAGGCAGCTTCCAAGGAGCAGGGGAATCGACGTTTCGGGCATAAGCCCTTCTTCAGGAATGAGGAGGGTGTGCCAAGCAGGCTAAGATAAAAGGTAGGGAGGAGGGACTTGGGAGGAGGTGTAATCTAGGTAGCTGTGGGAGTTGGTCGGTTTATAGTAAATGTCCGTAATAGAAATGGAGAGGTCTAGGAAGGGGAGGGAGGAGTCTGAGACAGTCCAGGTAAATTTGAGGTCGGGGTGGAAGGTGTTTGTAAAGTGGATGAACTGTTCAACCTCCTCATGGGAGCACGAGGTTGCACCGATACAGTCATCGATGTAGCGGAGGAAAAGGTGGGGGGTGGTGCCAGTGTAGCTGTGGAAGACTGACTGTTCCACATATCCAACGATTACACCTCCTCCCACCCTGCCCCCTGTAAAAACACCATCCCATATTCCCAATTTCTTCGCCTCTGCCACATCTGCTCCCAGGAGGACCAATTCCAATACCGAACAACCCAGATGGTCTCCTTCAAAGACCGCAATTTCCCCTCAGACATGGTTGACGATGCTCTCCACTGCATATCCTCCACTTCCCGCTCCTCTGCCCTTGAACCCTGCCCCTCCAATCGTCACCAGAACAGAACCCCACTGGTCCTCACCTACCACACCACCGACCTCCAGATACATCATGTCATCCTTCGCCATTTCTGCCACCTCCAAACAGACCCCACCACCAAGGATATATTTACCTGCCCTCCCCTATCAGCATTCCGGAAAGACCACTCCCTCCGCGGCTCCCTCATTGGGTCCACACCCCCCCACCAACCCAACCTCCACTCCTGGCACCTTCCCCTGCAACCGCAAGAAATGCAAAATTTGCGGCCACACCTTTTTCCCCCCCCCTCTCCCCCCCACCCCCCTCTTCCCTCCCAGGCCCCAAGGGATCCTTCCATATCCGTCACAAATTCACATGCACCTCCACACACATCATTTACTGCATCCACTGCACCCGATGTTGCCTCCTCTATATTGGGAGGCCACCTACTTGCAGAACGTTTCAGAGAACACCTCTGGGACACCCGCACCAACCAACCCAACTGCTCCATGGCTGAACACTTTAACTCCCCCTCCCACTCCACCAAGGGCATGCAGGTCCTTGGCCTCCTCCATCGCCAGACCATGGCAACACGACGCCTGGAGGAAGAGCGTCTCATCTTCTGCCTAGGAACCCTCCAACCACAAGGGATGAATGTAGATTTCTCCAGCTTTCTCATTTCCCCTCCCCCTCCCCACCTTATCTCAGTCCCAACGTTTGGACTCAGCACCGCCTTCTTGACTTGCAATCATCTTCCCAACCTCTCCACCCCCACCCCCTCTCTGGTCTATCACCCTCACCTTAACCTCCTCCCACCTATCGCATCCTCAACGCCCCTCCCCCAAGTCCTTCCTCCCTACCTTTTATCTTAGCCTGCTTGGCACACCTTCCTCATTCCTGAAGAAGGGCTTATGCCCGAAATGTTGATTCTCCTGCTCCTTGGGTGCTGCCTGACCTGCTGCGCTTTTCCAGCAACACGTTTTCAGTTCTGGTCTCCAGCATCTGCAGTCCTCACTTTCTCTGAGCTTGATTGATTGATTGTTTGATGTAACATTTTTTCAATTGAATAGTAGAACCAAGAACATATTTAGGCATTAAACTAGAAAGTGGGGCTATTAAAGGAAACACCTGCTTGGATAATCTGTTATGGGTTAAATATTCTTCCTTGTCCAAATTATCTTATGACTTTTTGTTTTACACCTTTCTAATGGGAAAATGTAGGGCTTATATAGTACAGCTGAGAGCAGGAATGCAATAGAGGGAGCAATTCAATAGCATAAACCCATTTTGTGACATAATACGACCTTCAATTTTCTGGGACGCTATTAGATAATTCCTTATGAAAGTTGATATATCTTGACTGAGTTGCTCTTGCAGAGAACTGGCAGAGAAGGAAAGGCTGAATGATCTCCTGTGTTGGAACCGTTCTATGATTCTATTGTAATAAGAGGGAAAATCGAGAATGAATATGGGTAGGATATGATTCTATCAAGAGCCAGAAGTTTGTTGTGGATCTTAGCATGTTTAGTGTGTTTGCCATAAATGATCTGTTTGTATCGTGGTAAAAATGTACAAAATAAAACTACTCTTGCTCTAGGTAAATAAGATTTGGTTTGTCAGTTTTTTAAATGTTAACTATTTTCAACCAAGTGTTAAGTCTTAAAACATTTTTTAGCCAGTAGACTCTTGTTTATACATTGATGTAAAGATGAACTGCCATCAAGTTAGCGTGGGAATATAATTTGTTTTGTTGTGTATTCTGTTCCTCACTTAAATTTCAGATTTTTAAAAACACAGGGGAACCAATCATTGAGTAATATTCAACTAACACCTTTCACAGGTTCTGAATGAGCTGAAATGCTTAATAGGAATGAAGTAACTTTGAAGTGAGGTTACTATTGTAAAACTAGAAAACATGGAAGCCAACTTTTGTACTGCTAGGTACCACAAGCAAGGTACAAACATATGAAATAAGAACAGAAGTAGACCATTCAGCCCTTTGAATCTTCTCCGCTACTCAAGAAGGTCATGGCTGATGTATACCACATGATTCCACACTTCCATCTAGCCCCACTAACCTTTGATATTACTGCCTAATGCTAATCTATATTTAATGATGTGGAGGAGCTGGTGTTGGACTGGGGTGGGTAAAGTTAAAAATCTCACAACATCAGGATATAGTCCAATGGGTTTATTTTAAAGTACTAGCTTTTGGAACGCTGCTCCTTCATCAGGTGGTTATCACCTGATGAAGTAGCAGCGGTCCAAAAGCTAGTGCTTCCAAATAAACCTGTTGGCCTATAACCTGGTGTTGTGATTTTTGTCTATTTTTAATGACTCTGCAACCACCACCTCCTGAGGCAGAGCTATCCGAATTCTCTCAATCCTCAAAGATTGAGTATGAGTTGGGACATCATGTAGAGTTTATACATGGTGAGACCATTTTTAGACTACTGTGTACAATTCTGGTCACCCTACTATGGGAATAATATTACTAAATTAGAGAGGGTACAGAAAAGATTTACTAGGATAGTAAATGCTGGCACGAGAGTTATAAGGAGAGGATGGATAGTTTGGGACTTTTTCATTGGTGCGTAGGAGGTTGAGGGGTGGATATTTAGCCATTTATAAAATCATAAGGACATAGATAAGATGAATAACATAAGTCTTTTCCCTAGTGTAGGGGTGTTCAAAACTAGGGAGCGTATCTTTAAGATGAGAGGAGAAAGATTTAAAAAGGACCTGATGGGCAATTGTCTTATGCAGAGGGTGGTTCTTGTGTGGGATGAGCTGCTAGAGGAAGTGGTTGATGCAGGTACAGTTACAATATTTAAAAGACATTTGGACAGGTACATAAATGGGAAAGGGTTAGACGCCCACCTTCCGAGGACCCCTTCGCCCACCTCCAGCACACTGCATCCACCTGGACACCCGGCGCTGGCCTATTAACTGCCCTCGACCTCTTCATTTCCAACTGCCGCTGGGACATTAACCGCCTCAACCTGTCTAGCCCCCTCCCCCACTCCAACCTCTCGCCCTCACAACGCACAACCCTCCGATCCCTCTGCTCCAATCCTGACCTCACCATCAAGCCAGCAGATAAAGGGGGCACAGTGGTAGTCTGACGCACTGACCTCTACACCGCTGAAGCCAAACGCCAACTCGAGGACACCTCTTCCTACCGCCCCCTCGACCATGACCCCACCCCCCATCATCTCCCAGACCGGACAGAACCTCATCACCTCAGGAGATTTCTCACCCACAGCTTCCAACCTCATAATCGGGAACCCTGCACTGCCCTGTTCTACCTCCTTCCCAAGATCCACAAGCCTGACCACCCTGGCTGACCCATTGTCTCAGCATGCTCCTGCCCCACTGAACTCATCTCTACTTACCTCGACACTGTCCTATCCCCCCTAGTCCAGGAACTCCCCACATGTTCGAGACACCACCCATGCCCTCCACCTCCTCCAAGACTTCCCTTTCCCTGGCCACCAACGCCTCATCTTCACCATGGATATCCAGTCCCTCTACACCTCCATCCACCATGACCAGGGCCTCCAAGCCCTCCGTTTCTTCCTCTCCCGATGTCCCCAACAGTACCCTTCCACCTACACACTCATTCGTTTGGCCAAACTGGTCCTCACCCTTAACAATTTCTGTTTTGAATCCTCCAGCTTCCTCCAGACCAAAGGGGTAGCCATTGGGCACCCGTATGGGCCCCAGCTATGCCTGTCTCTTTGTTGGCTACGTAGAACAGTCCATCTTCCATAGTTACACAAGCACCACTCCCCACCTCTTCCTCCCCTACATTGATGACTGCATTGGTGCCACCTCATGCTCCTGCAAGGAGGTTGAGCAATTCATCAACTTCACCAACACATTCCACCCTGACCTTAAATTTACCTGGACCATCTCTGACTCCTTCCTCCCCTTCCTGGACCTCTCCATCTCCATTAATGACGACCGACTTGACACCGACATTTTTTACAAACCCACCAACTCCCACAGCTACCTGGATTACACCTCTTCCCACCCTACCTCCTGCAAAAATGCCATCCCGTATTCCCAATTCCTCCACCTCTGCCGTATCTGCTCCCAGGAGGACCAGTTCCACCACAGAACACACCAGATGGCCTCCTCCTTTCGAGACCGCAATTTCCCTTCCCACGTGGTTGAAGATGCCTTCCAACGCGTCGCGTCCACATCCCGCACCTCCGCCCTCAGACCCCACCCCTCCAACCGTAACAAGGACAGAACGCCCCTGGTGCTCACCTTCTGCCCTACCAACCTTCGCATAAACCGAATCATCCGCCGACATTTCCGCTTCCTCCAAACGGACTCCCACCACCAGGGATATATTTCCCTCCCCACCCCTTCCATCTTCCGCAAAGACTGTTCCCTCCATGACTACCTGGTCAGGTCCACATCCCCCTACAATCCACCCTCCCGCCCTGGCACCTTCCCCTGCCACTGCAGGAATTGCAAAACCTGCGCCCACACCACCTCCCTCACCTCCATCCAAGGCCTTAAAGGAGCCTTCCACATCCATCAAAGTTTTACCTGCACATCCACTAATATCATTTATTGTATCCGTTGCTCCCGATGCGGTCTCCTCTACATTGGGGAGACTGGGCACCTCCTAGCAGAGCGCTTTAGGGAACATCTCCGGGACACCCACACTAATCAACCACATCGCCCTGTGACCCAACATTTCAACTCCCCCTCCCACTCTGTCGAGGACATGGAGGTCCTGGGCCTCCTTCACCACCGCTCCCTCACCACCCAACGCCTGGAGGAAGAACGCCTCATCATCTGCCTCAGAACACTTCAACCCCAGGGCATCAATGTGGACTTCAACAGTTTCCTCATTTCCCCTTCCCCCACTTCCCCACAGTTCCAAACTTCCAGCTCAGCACTGTCCCCGTGACTTGTTCCTACCTGTCTATCATCTTTTCCACCTATCCACTCCACCTTCCTCCCTGACCTATCACCTTCATCCCCTCCCCCACTCACCTATTGTACTCTCTGCTACTTTCCCCCCCAACCCCACTCTCCTCTCATTTATCTCTCCACCCTTCAGGCTCTCTGCCTTTATTCCTAATGAAGGGCTTTTGCCTGAAACGTCGATTTTACTGCTCCTCGGATGCTGCCTGAACTGCTGTACTTTTCCAGCACCACTAATCCAGAATTTGGTTTCCAGCATCTGCTGTCATTGTTTTTACCTACATATAAGCTCAACATAAGCAAGTGGGACTAGCTTAGTTTGGGAAACGTGGTCAGCATGGACGAGTTGGGCCAAAGGGTCTGTTTCCGTGCTGCATCACTCTGACTCTGAGAAGGTAATCCTCCTCATCTCTGACCCGAAGGTTATTCCTGGTTTTAAATCATGCACCCTAGTTTTTGGACTTGCCCACAAGATGAAACATCCTTTCAATATCCACCTTGTCAAGACTAATTATAATTCCATACTCTTCAACCAAGTCATCCCTCATTCTTCTGAACTCCTGTGAACAAAAATCCTCCTATACAATTTGTTGTCTTAAGACAACCCAATCATTCTAGGTATCAGTCTAGAAAATAATTTCTGTACTGCCTCCAATCTGCCAAAATCCACCCTTAAATAAGGTCACCAAAACCAGTACTAGAGTTTTATGTGACAATGCCTTGTATAACTGAAGCATAACTATTATTTTAAGTTCAATTCCTCTCACAATAAAAGTAAGCAACCTGATTACATGTAGTACCTGTATACTAGCCTCTCATAACTAGTACAAGAATACCTAAATCTTCCTTCACCTCAATTCACAGGCATTTCTGTTCAAATAATACACCTTTTTCATTCTTCCTTACGAAGTGAGCAACTTCACATTTTCCCACATTATACTTTGTCTGCCAGATCCTTGCCCATTCAAGCAGCCCATCTAGCGTTTTACCTCCTTGTATCTTCTTCACAATGCAATTTCCCACCAATCTTTATGTTGTCCACAAATTTAGCTATCATGCCTTTGCTGCCAACTAGCCAGTCTTCAATCCATGCTAATGCATTACCTTCTTTAAAATTAGTTTTTATTTTCTGCAAAGACCTTTGATTTGGGACCTTATCAGTTGTGTTTGGGAATCCAAGTAGAATATGACAACATTGTTTCCCAAACGTTTTCCCACTTTAACTCCATTTTGAAAGCCAGAAGTTGCTCTAACCCTCGATGAGGCTACAAGTCAGGAAGAAAAACAGAGGATGGGGGTTTATTGGAGGCAGAAGATAAATCTTATAATTCACTCAGAGCTCCACAGCAATCAATGCTGCCTTAAAGCTTGCCATGCCACATTTTCAGTTGGTGATTACACTTGGGGTCTTAGCCCCGGACTTGGGAAGCCCTGGTTGGCAAATTCCCCTGTATACACAGTGCAATTTGAGTGATGAGATAATTAACAGAAAATCTAATTTGGTATATTAGTTGCAGGCCACATGTTGGTGAAGACACTAGAAGAAACACTTGAGCTTTGATTTGAGTAGCTTTAATATCCATCACAGAACAGATGGAGCAATAGTTTGACATCTGATCTGCAAGATGAAACCTGACATACTGCAGCATTTCCTCAAAACTGCATTAAAATGACAGCCTGAATTGAGCATTGAAATTTCTGAATTGAGACTTGACACAATTATGATAATACCTCTTAATGTGGAATCCTTTAAAATTGATCACTTTAGTTCGGAAAGCTGCTCCTCAAGAAATCTGATTAACAGTGTACTTATTTTTTTTCTGTCCTTTATTTTGTGCAGTAGATGGTGTCACTAATGACAGTAGCGATAGTGAAATGGAAGACAAATCTACATCTAAAATGGCAACTTTAAAACTGGAAGAGTGGCTAAATTTTAGAATAGACCCTGAAGTAAGTCATTTCTGGTTGTATTCCTGATTTATTTTAGACTAATGATTTAGTATGAGCAAGCTAACCTCTGCAACTACAACATTACAATACTTGTAAACTTTTGACATTTCAAAATGTTATGCTGATTTCACAATTTCTGTGAGAAAACAATTAATCCCACAATCCATATTTATCAAAAGTTTTCAAATAAAGCTACGGCTTCATAGACTAGGTATTTCATTGCAAAGCAGTATTCTTTGTGAACTGTCACATTTTGTTTGTTTTAATTACAATACATATTATCTTGCATTATGATACCTCAAGTAACTTTGAAAAGTTGTATTCCACTGAAGTTTGTTTATTTCAAAATTAGATGGTCGCAGTCTGGAAGTCATAATAAATATTGTGTGTTTTTAGAGGCTACTTATTTGGATTCAATCCCTGAAGCCATATGCACACTGCAGTATGCCTTGATTTTCTAGTAATTGAAGTTTCTTTCTCCTTAATACTTACATTTAAAGTAACTGCTGAAGAACATGTCAGGATATTGACCTCCAAGGATCCAACTGTACAACAAGGAGAATTAACACATTACTGATTGTATTGCCTACAGTATGAAAACAGGCCCTTCGGGCCAACAAGTCCACACCGACCCTCCGAAGAGTAACCTGCCCAGACCCATTCCCCGATCCTTTATTTACCCCTGACTAATGCGCCTGACACTATGGGCAATTTAGCATGGCCAATTCACCTGGCCTGCACATTTTGGATTGTGGGAGGAAGCTGGAGCACCTGGAGAAAACCCACGGAGACGCAGGGACAATGTGCAAATTCCACACGGATTGAACCTGGGTCCCTGGCGCTGTGAGGCAGCAGTGCTAACCACAGAGCCACCATGCCGCCCACATTACTGTTACAGCATATAGCTAACCATCAGATATGGAACAATACCAAAAACGTACCAAACCTTCAGTTCTGCAGATTTATGCCATTTCTTACCTCCTTTTAAAACAAATTTTTTAAAACTAGTGTGGACTCTTTCTGGAAAATGGTGAAAGTTTACCTGAGAGTCCTGACCCCATCTGTATGAACCACAGCCTGGTCCTGCCTGGTTTGAAATTGAGTTGTGGCTCTCCCAAACTCCTCTTTTGAGACGGAGCAGATTGAATCAATGTAGCGGTATAACAAACTGAGTAAATGTAACTACAGAGACATGAGGGAGAAACTGGCCAGAATTGATTGAATGTGAAGCCAAGCAGGGAAGACAGCAATGGCTGGATTTCTGTGGGTAATTCAGGAGGCACAGCAGAGATTCATCTCAAGAAAGAAGAACATCCTAAATGGAGGATAGCTCACAAGGAAAATGAGGGACAGCATAAGAGTAAAATAAAAAGCATACAGTGTGGTGAAGATTAGTGGGAAGTGAGAGGATTGAAAAGCTTTTTGAAAAAAAAGCACAGGATAACTAAGCAAACAAATGGGAGAAGATGAAATATCAAGATAAGCTAGCTGGTAATATAACTTCTGGATATCTTTAAAAAAAACTCTTGCAATCTTCTTTAAAGAGAAAGTTAAGAGTGGACATTGGACTACTGGAAAATGAGGCTGGAGAAGTAGCACTGGGGGCAAAGAAATGGCGGAGGAACTGAGTAGGTGCTTTGCATCAGTTTTCACAGTGAAAATCACCAACAACATATCAGAACTTTGAGATTCGGGGGCAGAGGTGAGAGGATAGTGCTGGAAAAGCTGAAAAGTCTGAAGACTGATAAATCATTCGAGCTGGATGGACTACATCCCAGTGTTCTGAAGGGGATTGTAGAAGCACTGGTAATGATCTTGCAGTCATCGGGGAGGATAAGCCAATGTACCACCCCTGTTTAAGAAGGGAGGGAGGCAAAAGTCAAGGAACTATAGGTCATTTAGCCTCACCTGAGTTGTTGGTAAGATTTTAGAGATCATTATTAAGGATCAGATTACAGAGTACTTGGAAGTGCATGGTACCATAAGGCTGAATCAGCATGATTTCATCAAGGGGAGGTCATGCCTAACAAATTTGTGAGAATCCTTTGAGGAAATAACAAGCAAGTTTAACAAAGGAAAACTATTGGACATGATCTATATGGATTTCTGGAAGGCCTTTGACAAGGTGCCACACAAAAGGCTGTTAAATAAGATGAGAGATGGTAGTGTTAGGGACAAGGTTCCAGCATGAATAGAGGTTTGGCTGACTAGCAGAAGGCAGAGAGTAGTGATAAAGGGGTCTTTTTCAGGATAGCAGCTGGTGGCTAGTTGATTTCTGTAGGGGTCAGTATTGGGACCACAGTTATTCATGTTATACATTAATAATTTGGACAATGTAACTGAGGGCATTGTTGTTAAATTTGCAAATGACACAAAGATATGTGGAAGGACAAGTTGGGTTGAAGCTGAAGAAAGATGTGGATATAGGCGAGTGAGCAAGGAAGTGGCAGATGGAATATAATGTTGCAAAGTATGAGGATATGCACTTTAATAGCAAGAATAGAAGTGTAGACTATTTTCTAAATGGGGAAAGGCTTTGGAAATCTGAAATGCAAAGAGACTTGAGAACCTAGTTCAGGATTCTCTTAAGATTAACATGCATGTTCAGTTGGCAGTTAGGAAGGCAAATATAATATTAACATTCATTTCGAGAGAGCTAGAAAACAAGAGCAGAGCTGTGCTGCTGAAGATATATAAGAACATAAGAACTTGGACCAGGAGTAGGCCATCTGACTCTTCAAGCCTGCCTCGTCATTCAATAAGATCATGGCTGATCTTTTCACGCCCTCACTCACCTGCCCTATCACCGTAACCCTTAATTTAGCTTTAAAAGCATTTACTGAGAGAGCCTCAACCACTTCACTGGGCAGGGAATTCCATAGATTCACAACCCTCTGGTGAAATAAATTCCCTCTGAATTCAGTCCTATATCTGCTCCCCCTAATTTTGAGGCCATGCCCTCTTGTCCTAGTTACAGCTGCCAGTGGAAACATCCTCTCTACTTGTATCCTGTCTATTCCCTTCATAATTTTATGTTTCTATAAGATCCCCCTCCATTCTTGTAAATTCCAATGAATATAGTCCCAGTCTATTCAGTATTTCCTCATAAGCCAACCTCCCTCAATTCTGGAATCAACCAAGTGAACCATCACCACACCCCCTCTAGTGCCCAGTGCATCCTTTCTCAACTAAGGAGACCAAAACTGCATGCAGTACTCCAGGTGTGACCTCGCCAGCACACTACACAGCTGCAACATAACCTCCTGCTTTTAAACTCAATCCCTTTAGCAATGAAGGACAGAATTTCATTTGCCGCCTTAATTGCCTGTTGTACCTGCACACCAACCTTCTGTGATTCATGCACAGGGCACCCAGGTCCCTCTGCACAGCAGCATGCTGCAATTTTTTAACCATTCCACTAATAGTCCTTTTTACTAAATAAAAAATCACACAACACCATGTTATAGTCCGACAGGTTTAATTGGAAGCACTAGCTTTTGGAGCGCTACTCCTTCATCAGGTGGTTGTGACAACCAACTGATGAAGGAGCAATGCTCCAAAATCTAGCGCTTCCAATTAAACCTGTTGGACTCTCACCTGGTGTTGTGATTTTTAGCTTTGTAAACCCCAGTCCAACACCGGCATCTCCAAATCATGACCATTTTACTGTTATTCATATCAAAATCAATGACTTCGCATTTATTAGCATTGTACTCCATCTGCCAGACTTTTGCCTACTCACTTAAATTATCTATGTTCTTTGCAAAGTTTCAGAGTCTTCTGCACACTTTGCAGATGCATCTTAGTATCATCTGCAAACTTTGACATACTACACATGGTCCCCAACTCCAAATCATATAAATTGTGAATGATTGTGGTCCCAACACTGCTCCCTGAGACACACTATTAATCACTGATTGCCAACCAAGCACTCATTTATCCCAATCTTTGTTTCCTGTTAGTTAATCAATCCTCTATCCATGCTAATATGTTGCCCATAACGCCATGCATCTTTATCTTATGCAGCAGCCTTTTGTCCAGTACCTTGTCAAATGCCTTTTGGAAATTTAGATACGCCACATCTATTGGGTCCCTGGTAAGGCTCTGTTCAGACTGCATTTGGAATATCGTGAGCACTTTTATGTCTCTTTATTGAGGAAAGATGTGCTGGCATTGAAGAGGGTCCAGAGGAGCTTTACAAGTATGATTCTGGGGGTGAAGGGTTTGTTGTATGAGGGGCGGTTGAGGACTTTGAGTGTTTACTCAGTGGAGCTTAGAAGAATGAAGAGGCGGGGGTACGGGAATCTGATTGAAATTTATAGGATACTAACACGTTTAGGTAATGGACGTGGAAAAGGAACAGCTTCAGGGTGAAGACATAATCCTTTAGAACTAAGCCGAGAAGGAATTTCTTCAGCCAGAGGGTTGTGACTCAGAACTCATTGCCTCAAAGAACTGTGGAGGCTGAGTCATGGAGGGTATTTAAGATAGGTTATTGATAAGTAAGGGGATCAAGGGTCACAGGGAGAATGCAGGAGAGTGGAGTTGAAAAACATATCAGCCATGATTGTATGGTGGAATAGAACTGATTGGCCTAATTCTGCTCTTATATCTTATGATCTTACGTTCTCAGTCTTGTCGTGGATTTCCTGCCGTCAACTTCTTTCTTTCTTGTTTTAGACTTCTTCTTGGACACCTCTTTTTGCATTTAGTAATGGCACAGCTGAAACTTCCATGCATGGTCTCTTGCAGCGGGATTGACTAGAATGACTGCTGTAATCACGGTTACCCTTCCTCCTATCCTCACCCTCAAATTTGATTCAGTGGAAGCAGCCAGTGTGGAAAGGAGGGAACCTGTGATTGGAGTAAAACACAAGTGAGAGATGGAATCTGAGGTTGTAGGTACAATTCCTTACCACAGATCTGTTTATACCATATGTTTTACTCCTTAATGCAGAAGTACAGATTATTTTCCTGCTCCCAGAGCATTTACACTTCCACATGTTTAGCTCTTTCCAAGAAAGCATATTGCAAGGTAATATGTGTGTTTTCCATCTTTGATTTTTTTTTCACTCTTTTGGGTTTTGCATGGGTGATTTCACACACTACTTCTGTGTATGTTGAATCGTTCTCTAGTCCTTGGGTATCTGAATTGTACTTAAGTGAAAAGCTGTTCTGAGGAAGGGTCACTGGACCTGAAACATTAATTTTCATTTCTCTTCACAGATGCTGCTGCCCTTGCTGAGCTTTTCCAGCAACCTCTGTTTTTGTTTCAATCTAATGTTGTATTTCACATAACAGTAGTGTTGCTCAAGGAGACTGTGTTTTATTCTGTGGTGCTTCAGCTTTAGGTTGGTCCCAAAATCCACACAATTCAATTAAACATTGCTCAAAGCCAATTCTAGCGTGGATGAAGATCATGTCTCTCATCTCTAGCCCACCTACATACCCACCACTCAGTCACGATATTTTCTCCAGCATTATACTGCTGGCACGTGGTATCTAGCTGTAAAATGTATTTGCTGATCCAAGCATACACTTTGATCATGTCAGATTAATGACATGGATAAGTGTGCATGATATACAATTAGAGATTGTATGAATGATCTGAAATTAGCATGTCATGAACAGTGTTTTGACTAAAGTTCCACTCAATTCAAACTCTTGCATAATGTAAGTCTAATTTTAATTCTCAAGGGGCTGAGCATGAAGTTAATTGTAGAAGGACTTCACTTGATGTCAGCAGTTATGAAGAGTTCTTGACATCCTACATAGCTGCTTTGTCCTGGCAGTTATCTGGTTGAAGTGAGTCAGCAATGCATACCTCAGCTATTGTCCAAAGAGAATCTTTTGCATAAATTTAATTTTCAATGGCTGATTTACTTGGATGTTCTGACTAATTTAGGGCTGATTACATCAATAAAGTTTACAAGTTTTGTTTGTGATAAAGAAGCTATCTGGCGATATCCTGTTTTTTTAATGTTCCTAACTTTTTTCCATCCATATGCATATATCTTTACATCTGTTTAAAAGAAAAAGCAGTATAGCACAGGAACAGGCCCTACGCTGACACATTTTGACCATCTACACTAAAACTGTCCCATCTCTGTGCACCTTGAACCTGTGTCTGCTACTAATTAACCCCTCCATCCTGGGAAGAAGCCTCACTCTCCATATTATCCATGCCATTCACAATCTTGTAAACTTCTATCAGATCGCCCCTCAACCTCCTGTGTTCCAGTAAAAACAAACCCAGTCAATCCAATCTTTCTTCATAGCTAAAATCCCCCATGCCAGGCAAAATCCTGGTAAACTTTCACTGTACCCTCTCCAAAGTCCTTCTGGTAGTGTGGTGACCACAACTGAATGTCACTGAAGTTTTATGAAGCTGCAGCGTAACTTGCCTAATCTTGTACTGAATGCCCCTTCCAATGAAGGCAATCATGCCATAGATCTTTTTTACTACCTGATCTACGTGCTCTGCCACCAGGAGAAAGTGAGGACTGCAGATGCTGGTGATCAGACCTTAAAAATGTGTTGCTGGAAAAGCGCAGCAGGTCAGGCAGCATCAAAGGAACAGGAGAATCGACGTTTCGGGCATAAGCCCTGACCTCCTGCGCTTTTCCAGCAACACATTTTTTGCTCTGCCACCGTCAGTGATCTGTGAACCTGCACACCCAGATCCCTATATATCAATTCTCCTAAGGGTTCTGCCATTTATTGTATAATTTCCACTTATACTTGACCTTCCAAAATACATCACCTCACATTTGCCTAGATTAAACTCCACCTGCTGTTTTTCTGCCCATGCCTCCAAATGATCTATAGGAGAAAGTGAAGACTGCAGATGCTGGAGATCAGAGTCAAGAGTGTGGATTCTGATGAAGGGCTTATGCCTAAAATGCTGATCCTTCTGCCCCTCAAATGCTGCCTGAGCCACTGTGCTTTTCTAGCATCACATACTCGACTCTAACTGATCTATCCTGCTATGTATTCTGACTATCCTCCCCATTGTGTGCAACGCCACCAAACTTGCTAATTAGACCAGCCATGATTTCCTCCAAATCATTTCTGTCGACCATGAAGAACAAAGGTCCCAGCACTAATACCTGTGGAGCACCACTAGTCACAACCCTCCATTCCAAAAAGCTTCCTTCCACTGCTACTCTGTCTCTTTATGACTAAGCCAGTTCTGTATCCAACTTGCCAGCTTACCCCGATATCATGTGACTTCACCTTTTGTACGAGTCTGCCGTGAGAGACCTTGTCAAAGACTTTACTGAAATCCACGTAGACAACATCAACTGCCTTTCCCTTATCTATCATCTTCGTCACCTCAAAAAAATTAATCTAGTTGGTGAGGCATGACCTCCCCTGCATAAAACCACACTGTCTTTCACTAGTGAGTCCACTTGCTTCGAAATTCATATAGATCCTATCCCTGAGAATCTTTTCCAATAATTTTCCTACCACTGACAAGAGGCTCACAGATCTGTAATATTCTGGATTATCCCTGCTATCCTTAAACAATGGGACTACATTGGCTTCTCTACACTCCTCTGGGACTTCACCTATCACCACTGTTCCAGCAAATTGTTCTCTCGCCTCCGTAATATTCTGGGATAGATCTCATCAGGACTCAGAGACTTGTCTACCTTAATACTTTTTAAAACGCTCAACACCTCTTCCTTTTTAATAGAAACTTCGCTTAGAAATTTGATACTCCCTTCCCTGAGATTATTCTCCTCCAATTCCTTCTCTTTGGTGAAGGAATACCGATGCAAAGTTTTTGTTTAAGACCTGTCCTTCCTCTTCTGGCTCCACGCGTAGATTCCCTCCTTTGTCCTTGAGTGAGCCAACTCTTTCCCTGGCCACGCATTTGCTTTTTATATGTTTAAAAAGCTTTGAGATTCTCATTAATTCTGTTTGCTAGCAACTTTTCATGACCCCTTTTAGCCCTTCTAATTTCTTGTTTTAAGTTCTTTCCTGCTTTCTTTATATACTTCAAGGGCTTCATCAGTTGCCATCCTCTTATACCTTACGTATGCTTCCTTTTTCTTTTTTTTTACCAAGGTCACAATATCCTTGGACATCTAAGGTTCGTATAACTTGCCACATCTATCCTTCATTCTCGTAAGAACATGCCGCTCCTGAACTCTTATCAACTGCCGTTTGAAATCTTTCCACATGTCCATTGTGGATTTACTCTCAAACAGCCATCTTCATTCAAAATGATCTAGTTCCAGCGAATAACGTTGTAGTTCGCCTTCCCCAATTTAACATCTTCACCCAAAGACTACTGTTATCAGTATCCATGAGTATCTTAAAACTCATGGTATTATAGTTACCATCCCCTAAATGCTCCCCCACTGAAACTTCGTTCACCTGACCAAGCTCATTTCCCAAAATCAGTTTCTGTGTAACCCTCTGCCTGGTTGAAGTGTTTACATGCTATAGTTAAGTCTGAAAAGTTTCTTGATCATTTCCTCTGACTTGACCATGTTTCTGCAGTTTCTCGTTACTGTTATTTAGAGCAAAAGTACCATCTCAAAAAAAAAATCAAATTGTGCAATAAATTCAAATTGTGAGTTTTATGAATTTATAACTTTGTTGTAAAATTAAGTTCTGTCTGATTTCTTGCAGCTATTTGTCCATCAACTCTAATTTCCCTGTACCACTTTTTCATAAATTTCTGCCTTAACTATTGGTGTAACTTCACAAAAAGACAAATTTACAAAAAACAAGGTTGTGTTCTTGATTCTGTTTCTAAAATTAACATGTAGCAAAGCATTTATTGTAATAAATACATCTTGGAGTAAACCAGCTTATTAGAGTGAATGATTCTATTAGTTTAGAATAAACTATTACTCATTTAGGCAGCTAATTAAATGGGACTCCATCCTAGGTTTACTGGAATAAAAAAATAGAAAAGCTAGAGAAATGCAACAGGTCTGGAGAGAGAAGAACAAAGTTAACGTTTCAAGTCCAATATAACTCTTCCTTCGAACCTTGGGTTTACTGGAATTGCCCACTTTTTCCCTTTGATAAAATATTCAAAACAGAATAACAGGTCATCTGTTCATATGCCATATGTGCCTGCATAAGTAAGTGCACTTCAAAAGTAATTCATTGGTTTTAAATTGCTTAGATATGATATGAGGATATAATAGAGAACCATAAAAATGCAAGTTCATTGTGAGGCTTGTTTTCTTTTTTGGTAATGAATTTTCACTATCTGTCTTGTTACAGGCAGCAAGTCTTATCTTACAGTTACGACAGAAATGGCACAGTCTATTCTTGAGACGTATGCGTGCTCCATCAAAACCTTGGACTCAGGTAGATGAGGCAACTATCAGGGCAATCATTGGAGTTCTTAGCAGTGAGGAGCAAGCAGCAGGGTTGCAACAACCTTCCGGAATTGGACAAAGACCAAGACCAATGTCTTCAGAAGAACTTCCTGTCTCCTCATCTTGGAGGTCAAACAGCAGGAAAAGCTCAGCTGAAACAGAGTTTTCAGATGATTCTTCCAGTGTGGAGTTCCGGGAAAGGTAGAACTATAGCGATACATCAAATTGAATAGTAATTGGTCTGAAAAGTATCTGTCAATGTGAAGAGGGTATACTTTTAGTACCCAATCTTGGGTGCTACTGAAAAAAAATTACATAGCATAATACCATGTCTTGTGTCATATATTGTCAGATGACATGAGAAACACTCCATTTAAGTATGAGGTGATTTCTAGATTGTGTAATGGCCTTCATGTAATCAAAGTTAATAGAAATGAAAGAAGAAAAATGACGTGAATGAAAACAATTCATGAGTTGTTAGGAGGCATTTGTTGATCTTAATTATGCATGCTGTAAATTATGGTAATTAAAAAGTGCATGATTTTCTGAGGGGTGGAAATCTCTCTCCAATTTCCAGCCAGTCCCTCCTTGTTTAGGAGAGGAGAAAGCTCCACATCTCTGAGAGGAGATTCTGATCTGTGCTCCTTCAGAAATGCAGAGTTGTAGTTCCTTTCTGATTAGTTTTGTCATAGTGCAGTACTGTCAAAAAGCAAACCATGCCCTATTTCACAGACATACTCTGAAATTTACAGATCTAACATCATAGACAGAAACCTTGATAGCTGCTATCAAACAGTAAACACATAAAGTAAGTATGAGGTTAGGGTGCTTGTTGGCTAGGGGAATGGTTTGCCAGGCAAATCAGGCAGCAGATGGATAGAGAATAGGGTGTGTGGAGACTACGATTCTCTGGGTGGGTGCAGACTCTCAGGTGGCAAGGGATCAGGTAAGTGATGTAGTGTTTATGATAGATCAGGGTGGGTGGGGAAAAATCAAGTCAGGAAGAGGAGGGTTGGTATCCAGTTGGGGCCGTGGGAAGATTGGGGTGGTAGCAAAGGCACATCCTGTCTGGTGACAAGAATGAGTCAAAAAGTGTGGTGCTAGAAAAGCACAGCTGGTCAGGCATCAACCAAGGAGCAGGAGAGTTGACATTGCGACCGTAAGCTCTTTATCAAAGTTTCCTGATGAAGAACTTATGCTCGAAACGTAGACTGTCTTGCTCCTCGGATGCTGCCTGACCAGCTCTGCTTTTCAAGCACCACACCTTTTGACACTGATCTCCAGCATCTGCAGTCCTCACTTTCTTCTTCCTGGTGACGGAACGGATGAGAATAGGTCCAGAATAAAAGGAGAGTTGGCTTGGATTTGGCAGGGTGGGAGACCAGAGTGAGGGAACGTGGGATTGGGTCTGGAGTAGGCAAAGGGTGGGTATGGGTCTAGTAATAGGGGAAAGGATGTGAAACAGGGCTGGGGAGGAGTGACTGGGGGTAAGGGAAGTAAGTATGATCTCAGTTGAGTAGTTACTCAGGAATTAGATTCTGTACTTAATAGTTTAAATTTTCTTGTATAACTACTAATTTAATCAGTAAACGGTGATGTTAATCTGTCATGTTTGTGAAACCCAAGTGTTGACCACAAAATGATCGTCTTCAAATAGTGTTGCATCTATCTGTGAGGACATGCAGGGCACATCAGTTTCATCCAAAATACAGTCCTTCTGACAGCGCAACATTTTCTTAGTACTGCGTCCCTGTGTCTGGGGGCTGTATTTGAGTCTCTTTGCAATGGGACTTGAATATGTGATTAACTGATCAAAGTGTTACAGTGCTTCCATGAGCCAGGATTGATGATAAATGTAGATGTAGGAAGTTTTAGGATCCAGTTGAGTGTTTTTTTAATAACAATATCAGCTTTCACACACAATGCTATCCTCTTCAAGGACATGCAGTCCACATAGGTTGTTGACACATGCAGCATCTCTGATGTTGATGCAGTACCACACCATATAACGATCCATTCGTCTGTCCATGACCATTACATGTCCTCACCACTGTTAACTGCTAACTGAGCCAGCCTACAATATCACAAAGTCAGATCTTGGGAATCCTGTCTGAGCCTGCCCAAGCCAGCTGCAAGATTACAAGTGTTGCTTGAGCCATCCCAATAACACACAACCAGAGGCTTTGAGGTTGATATGTTGTTATTGTACAGTTGTGTGGATGGGGAGGGTAAATGTAGAATTTGCTGCTGTTGTAATTTTTGGAATGAAAGTAGAGAAGGAGAATGGCTCATAGTGGAACCGGAGGCATTAACTTGACAGATACCTATTCAGTTATTACTTTGTTTTTTTTATTGAAGCATTTAACTTCTCACTTAGGGAGAGGATAATCAGGACAGGGAAGTTAGTAGGGCAAGTTCTGAAACTAATAAGTTGAATTGCATGCAACTAGACTTTGCTACCTGCTGGCGAGGATTTAATCTGTCTGTCTAAGGAGTGAGGACTTAATTGAGACATTACTTCTCAACTGTAAGAATCTGATTTTTGGCCTAGTTAAGACATAACACTCTATGCTTGTGACCTCACCGAAAGAACAAATGTGCTGATTTTCTCTTCAGAAATACTGCCCAATATGTAATCTTTAGCATTTTCTGCTTTATTTCACATTTCTAGCTACCGCAATATTTTGCTTTTGTATTATTATCCCTATATTGTTTGACTGAGAAGAACTATTCACTAATGTCAATGTATGCATGTAAGATTATTGTGAAAGATTGAATTTTACAGCACAGTGGAAGATCAATATTGCTGTTGTGTTGTGTCTCAGAAATTTCCATTTACCTTTTAACCCTGTTTTTTTTTCTCCATACCCTCTATTTTTTTTTTACAACTACTTCATGTCATTTTTGTTATTGTTTCCCATTTTCAATAATTGTTTAACCAGTGTTTTTCTTTTATAGGGTTCAGTTAAAGTCGCAACAGCAGCAGCAGCAGCAAAGATACAAAGAGCGGGGCTTCCTCCATCCTAAGAGGAGTGCTGATGACAGGTCAGATCAGTCATCTGTAAAATCAACAGACAGCAGTAACTATCCTAGCCCCTGTGCCAGCCCATCTCCACCACCTTCAGGCAAAGTAAGTTTGTTTATTGAAATGTTCTCAGAGTAATTGAATTTGATGGAGCGGAAATAAGCTGTTCAATCCATCAGGTAGAATGTTCCTTGCACCATGTAGTCGACCTTGGAGGTGGGTATCAGAAAATATACGAAGAAGGCAGGGACAGTTTCCTGATATTTTCCCACCAACTTGCACATTTTCTGGAGACGGCTTTAAGAATTTGACTGTTGCTTGCCCTGCAATTCCAACTGGAAGGTAGTTAAAGAAATAATTGAGCCAATTAGTGACCATTTTTAGAAAGGATTTGTAGTTTTCTACTGGGGCACAGCTTAGCTTCTGTCTTACACAGGAGGTGATTGCATAACAAAGAGATTGGAACCATAACATGCACATCAAGTAATGGCATTATAGATTCAAACTGGCAAACCTCAGGCCATCAGTTTGTAAAGACTTGGAAATCTGTGCTTTACCTGCAGACATATCTAGTGGATTATAATGGGCATGAAGGAAAAACTGCTGTCCTAACATTGGACGAATGCATCTTGTGCTGTCCTCCCCTGCTCTCTGTTGCTCAGCATTACGTTGCCTTCACAGAAGCCCCCCCAGTTACCTTTCACTTTGGGTACTCAGACTCTCTAACCTTGAACTGGCAACTGTTGTCATTGGGTGCTATTACATGCTAATTGCGGTAAACTGTTAAGCTGCAGCACTGAGCAGAGTTGGGAGCCTCACAAATGGTCCCATTTCCCAAATGTTTTCAAAGTTGGAAAATTCAGCCCATTGTGTCAATGCAAGTGTTTTTTAATTTCAAACTCGAATCTAATTCCATTCTTGTAGTTGCTTCTCTTTTGTTTTGATGTTATTTCTTTCAACAAATTGTATTTTGGAAAAAAAATTTGCATACTTTGATTTCTTTCCATGGAACAGCTTACTCAAGAAATGTATTTATTTCATGTTCCTACCCGTTACCCCACTAATGCATTCAACTCCTCCAGTGTTGCTAAAATATCAGCTGCTGCCTTCAACATCTATTAGTGGATAAATGTAAATTTTCTTCCAGGTAATCATTGTTTTTGATCCTTGCTCTACACTCATTTCCTAGCTATTGATTACCAACAACCACATTAGATTGGGCTAGTCTGTCTGCAACTTTAGTGTCACCTTTGACCGCAAGATAAACTTGCGACTTCATAGATGTACTATCACTAAAAGGTTACACCTTTTTCACTCCCATAATATACCTATCTTTGCCCCATCTCAGCTCAACAGCTCTTGATACCCTCATGCCTCTACACCCCTCTATGCAGTGCATTCCTGGCTTATCTCTGTCATTTTCCCTCCATAAACTTGAGGTCATCCTAAGCTCCCCTGCCTGTGTCTTGGTTCACAGCAAGTCCCAACCCTCAATTAGTTCTGTGCTCGCTGACCTACATTGGCTCCTGGTCAAGCAACATTTGGCCATCTTTGTTTTCAGATCCCTCTGTTGCTTTCTCTCTCCCTAGATCTATGATCTCCATTCTTATATCTCCATGAGATATAAGAACAAAGAACACCATAGCACAGGAGCAAGCCCTTTGGCCCACCAAGTCTGTGCTGACACACATGACACCTTCTTTAAACTAAAAACTTTTTATCTCTTTACTGTCTGTAACCCTCTATTCCCTTCCTGTTCATATATCTGTCAAGATGCTTCCTAAGCATTGCTATTGTATCTGCTTCTATCACCACCTCTGGCAAAAAAAAATTCCAGACAGTTACCACCCTCTGTGTTAAAAATCTGCCTCTCTCACGCCTTTAAGCTTTCCCCCTTTACCTTAAACCTATGCCCCCCAGTAATTGACATTTCTACCCTGGGAAAAGGACTCTTAACTATCCATTCTATCCCTGCATTTCATAATTTTATAAGCACCTCTCAGGTCAGCCCCTCAGCCTCTGAAGTTCAAGTGAAAACAAACCAAGTTTGTCCAATTTCTTATAGTTAATACACTCTAAACCAGGCACATCCTGATAACCTGATTTTGTACCCTCTCCAAAGCCTCCACAACTTTCTGATAATGTGATAAGTAGAACTGTATGCCGTATTCCAAATATAGCCTAACCAAAGTTCTATATAGCTGCAACATAACTTGCCAGTTTTTATGGTCAGGGCAGTGACTATATATCTTCTTAACAACCTTATCCACTTGCATTGTCACCTTTCATGGAATTGTGGACCTGTATGCCTAGATCCCTCTGCATGTTAATGCTTCTGAGAGTTCAACCATTTACTGAATATTTCCCTCCTGCATTAGAGCTTCCAAACTATATCCCTTCGCATTTGTCAACATTAAATGCTATCTGCCATCTTTCTGCCGAAGTCTCCACTCTATCTATACCCTGCTGTTTCCTGTGGCAATCCTCTTCATGATCTGCAGTTCCCTTAACCCTCCCCAAACTTATTAATCTTACCATGACATTTAAAAATTTACAAATAACCGGGGTCCCAGCACTAATCCCTGCGGAACACCAGTGGTCACAGATCGCCAGTCGGAAAAATACCTTTCAATACTACTGTGTCTTCTATAACTAAACCAGTTCTGTATTCATCTTAGTAGTTCACCACAGATCCCATTTGACTTCACCTTCAATATCAGCCTGCCGTGAGGGACTTTAATCAAAGGCCTTGCTAAAGTCCATGTAGTTAACATCTACCATTCTACACTCTTCAATCATCTTCGTCATTTACTGAAAAAACTCAAATCAAGTTTATGAGACACTACCTTCCCTGCATAAAGCCACATTGCTTCATGCTCGTAACACCATGTTTTCCAAATATGAATAAACGCTGTTCCTAAGAAACTTCTCCAGTAATTTCCCCCTCCATTGACTTAAGGCTCACTGTAATTTCCTGGATGATCCCTGTTGCACCTCTTAACAAAGGACCAACATTAGCTATTCTCCAGTCCTCTTAGACCTCACCTGTGACTAAAGAGGATACAAAGATTTCATACAAGGCCCCAGCAATTTCCTTCCTCTCTCCCTACCTCTCTCAGTATTCTCTAATGGATTCCATCAGGTCCAGGGGACTTGTCTACCTTTAATGCGTTTCAAAACACTCAACACCACCACTTTTTTTATATCGACAAGACCTAGAATATCGTGTTTTGATATGTGTTCTCCTGCTCTGGCTTCTTGTATATTCTCAGTTTTGGTGGCATGCTTTCACATGCCAAGACCTCAAACTCTGGAGCACCTTCCCTACACTACTACACCTTTTAGCTTTTTGTTTTCTTTTAAGATATACCTTGGAATATAACACATTTCTTTATGTTGCAGTGTGTGTTTTGCTTTATAATGCTCCTGCGAAGTATCTTGGGACATTTTGTCATGTTAAATGTTCTGTCTAAATACAGGTTGTTGTTGTGATTTTTTTATATTGAAGAGGGTTTCGTTATAATGTATTAAGGTAGATAGTCTGATGCAAGGTGTACGATTCATTTATTACCATTTATTTTGGAGGGTTTGAACTTGTGCCATGGGGGATTTTTATCTATGTTTATGAAACGGTTTAATGATTAGCTTGTAAGTATTTCTGGAGCCATTGTGATGCCTTCTTTTTTAAAAAAGCAGTATGAGAGTGAATGTTGTTGGAGTCTCATGGGAATTTGTTTACATTGAAAGAATTTTTGCGCAACATAAATAAGCTTCAGAAGGATCTGAAATTTCTTTCTAGTGTTGGTAAAGGGGAAATACCTACAGCTTCAAGAAACCTTTTAGTTTTTAATTTTCAGAAATTGTGTTTGAAGCCGGATGTATAAGCTAGTTTCTCCTGAAGAAGAAAGATAGTTTAGAACTGTTAAGAAATAGATTACCTCATTGTAAGGAGTTTAGAGTGTAAGTTCCAGACCAGAAGTGTTTGGTTAAAACCCTAAGGTATTATTTGAAGCTGAGAAAGTCTACGTTCAATTGCACAGGAAAAGCTATCAAATTCTTGACACTAATAATTGAAACATCAATTTATTTAAGCTGTGTAAATATGGTGGAGAAGGGAATTCTTTTTGGTGTCTGAGTACTGTGAAAGGATGTTTGTGGGATTGTATTTTACCATGCGTTTTCACATCTTTAAACTTGTTATATTTAAAATCTTGATTTGTCTTCTATCTTCATACCATTTGTATAAAAAGTTTGTTTAATTGTTAGAACCAAGTCTGCAGCACTGCATAATTATGTTTCAAGACCATCTCATTAAAACCAAAAAAAGGATCGATCAAAGCAGGGTTCAGACTGGGATCTGATTTGTCCTGTAATAAGATCAGCTGGGATTATAACCCTTCTCATACTTATATTGTGTTGTACTGTGAAAATAATTTAACTTTTGTTTACAGGTTGCAAGCTTTCCTAGGAGCTCTGTTCTTTGCAGTTTTAGTGTTCTCAATTTAATGGTGTACTACTGCAATTTGGTTTCAGACAGCTTTGCAGCTAAATGGGTTGAGTACTTCGTGAGTAAAACGTTTGAGTGTTACGATTATGATTGTCTGGGATGAAGGATTTTTGTCTCTTGTCAGCCAATCTACTTTGGCAAATACTGGAAAACTTCTGAGATATGATTCAGGTCATCTCCAGCCAAGAATTTGAAGAGATTTTAGAACAAGATGCAAAAAGATTTTAAAAATAAGAGTGGTATTGCTTTTTATTTTAGGGCTCTAAATCTCCATCGCCGAGGCCAAATGTACCAGTACGATTTTTCATTTTGAAGAGCAGCAATCTTCGTAATCTTGAGATTTCTCAACAAAAGGGAATCTGGTCCACTACACCCAGCAATGAACGTAAACTAAACCGTGCATTTTGGGAAAGCAGCATTGTGTATCTGGTATTTTCTGTGCAAGGATCAGGGCACTTCCAGGTAAAAAAAAATAATGGAAATATTCAACAGCTGTATATTTATTCTC